>NC_142873.1:135595000-136195000 GCF_051225735.1 Oryctolagus cuniculus | reverse complement strand
CACAGCCCTTGGACCGTGCAACAGGGGCACACACTTCCACACACACACACACACAGCGTCGCAAGCACACTCAGAAAAAGAAACCTCACGCAAGCTCACACCTTACAAAAACCTGAAGCACAAATGCAGACACATGCTCTGTACTGGGTCTTCACTCACAACCCCCTACTACCTAAGTAAGACACACACACACACACACACACACACACACACACACCACGAGCACTTACAGAAGGAGCTGCCTGCTTAATAAGCACAGAGGTGCACGCTTATTCTGGCACACAGAGGCACCCGCGCTCTTGCACACACAGAGATGCACATTCACTCTTGTACACAACCAGGGGCCCGCATTTGCTCTGACACACACACTCACAAATCTTCTCTCATAGCCCTTACTATTTTCTCCTGATTCCCAAGCCCCTCTCTGTTTTCCTATCAGAGCTGAGAGCCCCTCCGAGTCCAACGTAGGGCAGAGAGCAGCCTCTCTTTTCCCTTGGAGCCTCCTGAGGCCCTAATGCCCCCAGCCCTTGGGCTTCCCCTGGGATTCCCCTGGCCAGGAGCCCTTTCCCACGCCATGCTCATTCATCTTCTTCTTATATCACAGGTGAAGGGCAGAGTGGAAGGCCAAGGTGAACTCAAGGTTAGCTCCACTGCGTTACTGGGCAGGTGCACGTGCCTTCATGTGCGCCCTGTGCGTTATTGCATTATTCAGAATTCTGAGGAGGAAACTGACAAGGGGCAGGTTCTCTTTCATTCCAACTGACGCAGGGAAATGGGCCAGAGCCAGCCTCTCCTTAGCCAACTACTCCAGGTAGCGCTGGGAACACCTTCCCTCAACATGCCGCAGGTCCTGCACGTGCACTTCCCTGCCCACCCTCCCTGCCACCCCAGGTGCCTGAAGCTCTTCCACATCCTCAGGGCCGTGCCTCCTACTCCTCCCAAAGACCCCCACAACTGCCTCCTGGGGTCTCAGAGTCAGAAGCTTCGTGCTCTCCTCCCAGGTCCAGAGCTATTGCGAGACACGAACAGACACACACACACACCAAGTGCTCCAGTCTCCAGACCCACTAGCCACACGAGTTCCTTACACTCTTTGGGGTCATCCTGAGGCTGCCACCCTCTGTCTCAATAACACCTGAAGGCCCCTCCCATACACAGCCCACCCCCCCAGACCTACCCAACAGGTCCTCACACTCTCCATCCCAGTCATCTGCACAAACACTCGATGAGCTCCCAGGAACATAGCCAATGGCCCACCTCCAAGCCTCCACCCTGCCTTCTGGCTTCTGAAAACTAAACCCCTGAAAAGTCCCCCTCTACCTGAAGCCCAGGGACCTGGGCATCTAGATCCCTGTCCACGCCCAGCACCTGCCACAACCCAATCAGAATGGTGCTATTCATTCACTCAGATGCCTACTACTGCTGCTCAGAGCTGTGTCCAAGAGGATGGGGCATCCCTCCTGCAGGGCCCTGTGTCCCCGGAACTTGCCTTCATGGGAACCAGGCACTAACAAAAGGGCCCAAGCCAAGGGCAGAGAAATGACTCAGAGTAGCAAGAGGTCACTGCCGGCTACAGGTCAGCAGGCAGTGACCCTTGTCCAGATCCTAGAGCCCCAGCAAGACTTCTGAAGAACTTGCAACGAGAAGGCCCTCAGGTCCATGCCCCCTTCTCCCCGATGCTGTGGATCCCAAAGTTGCCAGGCAGAGGGGAGCAAGCTACAGGTCTGAAGCAAGCCTAGAGATGCCGCAAAAAGAACCAGCCCTTCCTGACTGCAGCCGGGTGGCTGCCCACTTACACACCACATGCCAGCAGCCATGCCTGCGCCCTTGCTTTCTGAGGGTTTCCTGTGAACCTGCAGGCATAGAGGAGCCCACTCGGGGGACAGTGCTGAGGCTCCAAGAGGTCGTAATTCCCTCCTGAGACTCCTTGATCACCTGCTGCAGGGTTCACAGGTTTAGGGCAGGAGCCCTAAGCTCCTCAAATGCCTCCCTCCACAGGAGGAGCTGGTGGGAGCTATGGGGGCTCCCTGTGCCCCTTGTGCTGGCCTCAGCATCCCCGATCCTGTGTTTCATCCCTGGAAAGCCCTCCCCTGCCAGCAGCCCTGTGGGCGCTGAGACCTGCGGGGGGAGGGGGAAGAGGGGAGGGACAGTGCCTGTGCCTTTGATCTCAGTCATGCTCAGGCTCCTCCAGCATCGGGCTGCCTCCCTCTTTTCCCATCTCCCTTTGAAGTCTGTAAGTAAAGATGGTTATAGATTACAGCCATCTCGGCTGCCTGCAGTGGGGCCTTCTCGGGCTGCTGGCCTGCCAGCTCCGTCTGGGGGTTCCCAACAGCCCCAGCTCCAGGCTGGCCAGCGCTGGGACTTCTCCTTCCCATGGGCCCAGCATCTCTTCATTTGCCCGGCTCTCAGGGGACACTCCACAATGACGTTAGGGGCCCTCCCAGCGCCTAGCTGAGCGTGCCCGGGGAGGCAATCACTGCCCAGGTCACTGGAACCTGGGAGCTCTCCATGGTGCTGGAGCCAATTGCCCCACCACCATCACCTGAGACTTTAAAATCCGTCCCCAAACTGATGCTGGGCTCGGTATTGCATGGACTGGGAGGTGGCCAGCATCTCTCCTTCCTCCCAGTACAACTTGGATTTCTCTTGGGCAGATTGCTCTCCACCTTCCTTACCAAGGTTCGGTCTTCCATGTGCCTCTTCTCCCTGCTCTCTCTACCGGCTCCACCCTCCTCTAGCTGAAGCCATCCAGGCCTCCCTTTGACACGTACTGGGAAACACCACAGGGTTTTTCAAACACAAATAATGTCGCTCTGCTGGGAACCCCTCTGTGGTTTCTCATCGCTGCTAATGTAGAGATTAAACCCCTTACCCTCTTGACGTGCCCGCCCCTGCACGAGCCGGTCCCCTCTGGGCATGCCAGCCTCATCCCACTGGCCTTTCTGCCATCCCCCAGCAGCCCCCTGCCCCGTGTCCCCTCCTGGGCTCCACCCTACCCACACCTTGCCCTCTCCCTTGTCTAGTGAGTTTCCCCTGAAGAGTTCAGCTCACTTCCTGCGTCCTCTGACCCCACCGTCCAGGTTAGGGCTTCCTGGGCTGACTTTTGTAGACTCATCCTCCTTCTTTCAAAGCATTTGCCATGGCTCTAGCTCATCATGTGTCTGTGTGACTATTCAACTAACATCTGCCCCATGCTCCCATTAGACTGACAGCAATGACCTTGTGTGTTTTTACTCACAGTCATCACCAGGACCTAACACAGCATGCTGACCACTAGGGGCACCGATGCTGATTGATTGATCAATTGATTGACTGGTGAATGCATGAGGATTTGAAGGAGCCGGCAGCCCCTCAGCCAGATCAGTTCATCCACCCAAATGTGAGGTTGATGATGTAAGAAAGATAAGAAGGAGGTCCCTTTCCCCCCCACCTCACCCCCCCCCCCACTCTGAACACTGCATTCAGTGTCAAGTGCATGGTCCTGGGTCAGCTCCTCCTGAGAAATCTGCACTTTAGGAAATGAAGCACAGGGACTGCAGCAGGGCCTGGATGGGCAACCCCAGACCCTCACAGACCAGCCCACCTGCAGGGAGGCCTCAGGCTGAGCAAGCCACCTCCATGTTTAGAACCAAAGCTGGAGAAATGGGTGCATCAGGAAAGTACTGGAGCCCAGGGAGACTGTGCAGGGTGGAGAGAGCCAGAGGTAGAAGGCCAGGCTTGACTTCCAACCCACAGTTACCCTTCCCGGGGCTCCTGGGTCTCCTCCCACCCCACGGGCTGCATTCCTTCTGCCCCCCCCATGCCCTTTGGGAGCACAGCACTGAGTCCTGAGACTCCGACTACACCCCTACACTGAGGGTGGTACTGGCTCTCAGCTCACTCCTCACTCCCCACCCCCAGCCCATGCTCCACCCCACAGAGCTCCAGAGTTTGTGCTGGAAAAATCACTGCCTGGTGCGCGCTCCTCGGTCAGTCACCTCCACGTCACTAAACCCAAGGGGAAGGACCTGCTTCCTGTCATCCCAGCCGCTCCTCCAAGGGGAAAGGGGAAACCCAGCCGGTGACACCCCCTCACACCCTCACAGCTCGGGCGCTCTAATGAATTCCAGCCTTCAGGGAGAAGGACGGCTGTGTTAACAGTGCCGGTGAAAAATGCGGGGAGGAACCCTGAAGCAAATTTCTTTTTATTGACTTTTAGTGAGCTATTTAATCCAAACAGCTCATTATCTGCAATATAAATATACTATATAATGGATTTTGCAATAAGAACAATTAGTTTTGCAATTAGCATGAGAATAAGCTTTCTCCAACTGCAGAGAAGGCAAAGCCCAGACTCTGGGGGCTGAGGGAGGCTGGGGGGTTGGCGGGGAAGAAGCAGCAGAGCAGCTTCAGATGGAGAGGGCAGGGCTGTGTCCCCCTCCCCAAGGCCACAGCCCAGGGCGCACACCCCAGACCTGCAGGGACATTGGCCAGCAGGCAGGACAGTACTGGCTTTCAGCAGGTCAGGGCGGGCTCAAGGCTCAGCTCCATCCCTCACCACCTGTGCAAGCCTGGGTCAGGCACCGAAGCTCTCTGCGTCTTGGCCTCCTCATTTGAAAAACCCGGGCATGACCACGGCACTTGTTCCTGGAGTTGCCATGAGGATGACCCGGGGTGATGGGCAGGGCCCGGCAGAGTGCCGCCTCCGCGATCTCTTCCAAGGGCACTGAGCTGGAGCCCTTTGCATCTCCTTGGCCGCCGGCTGAGTAGGAAGGAGTCGCATCTGTCTTGCCCGCTGCTGAGTCTCCGGTATCTGGCCCAGTACTTAGTGGGCACTTAATAAATATTTGTTGAAGAAATGTTGCTAAGTAAATGTAAATGGCTGCTTGGCCCAGTGTCTGGCGTGTCGTAAATATGATGCACTCAATAAATATTCCTAGGCTAGACGCTGCTAAGTTGGTGGAGCTCAGCGGCCGCATCCCTCCTGCTGGGGAGCAGCAGCCGCGGCCCTGGGGAGCCTCGCAGACAAACACGGTGGGGGGGCGGGGGCTGGAGCCGGTCCGCAGCACAGAGCGTCCTCTGCACGGCCACGAACCGCTCCTGGGCTTTCCCACCGCGGTTCTCCACGTAGCAAGCTCTTCATGGAGCCAGCCCCTCCCCCACAACGTCCCCTTTTCTCTGCGGCCACCTTGTCCCTCCAGCTGCCTCTAGTCCCCTGCCCCGAACTGGAGTGCTGGGCACACGGGTTCTCAAGGACTCCAGGAAAAGTGCTCACATCACCTTTCAAGGGGATAGAGAAAAAGCCGTGGGGTTTTCCAAATAATCCCAGACACAGGCGAGTGCTGCGGTTAGGGCTCGGACTGCCAGCCGGCTACCCTGGGGTTGTCTCCTGGGGTTGTCTGTGTCCTAGCTACACTCTTAAGGATGTTGGCAAGATTCTTGACTTCTTTTGTCTCATCTGTAAAATGGGCATGACAATAACATCCCTGAGGGCCTAGAGGTTGGGGAGAATTAAGTGTGGGCTCCATAGGAAGCAGGAGTGCCCGTCACCCAGGTGCTGGCCACGGGCCTCCACTCCCGGGGCCCAGCTGTGCTCCTGCTGGCCTTGCTCCGTGAGGCTCAGCGGCAGGAACGTCACCTCTTCGTCCCGGCCCTCTGAGGTCCCACACACACCCTAGCATTTTGGCCTCAAACCATTTCAAGGCAGGTTCAGGCCTTGTACAGGTAAGGAAACCAGGGCTCAGGGAAGCCAGGGCACTTGTCCAAGGCTGCACTGTGGCGGGTAGTGGAGCCAGGATTTGCAGCTCCAAACTCCTCTCCAGGGACTGAGTATGGCGCTGAAGAAATGGGCAAAAGCAGGGAAAAGGCACTGGCACTGTGGCACAGTGGGGGGAGCCCCACAGGGGCAGCAGTTCACGTCCCGGCTGTTCCTCTTCTGATCCAGCTCCCTGCTAAAGGCCTGGGAAAAACAGCTGAGGATGGCCCCAGTGCTCGGGCCCCTGTACCCACATGGGAGACCCGGCTGAAGTTCCTGGGTCCTGGCTTCAGCTTGGCCCAGTCCTAGCTGTTGCAGCCATGTAGGGAGTAAACCAACAGATGTCTCTCCCTCTCTCTGTAACTCTGACCTTCAAATAAATAAGCAAATCTTTAAAAAAAAAAAAAAAAAGTGGGGGAAAGAGAAGACACCTGTCCTCCGCTTGGGTCTCCAGATGGACTATCCTAGACCCTGATGAGCAACAACTCCACTGGCCAGAGCAGGCCTGTGTGTGAAGAGGCGAGGGGGAGGGGCCCTCAGCTCGGAGCCCCAGGAGCCTCCCCGACCAACCCCTCCCCATCCCGTCAGCCCCCGGGGCACCTGGTCTTGGGCACTAGCAGGGCAGACATCCGGTACTCACTGTGGAACTCCTGACCTTGGCCTGAGGCTGAAATGACCTTCAGCCCCCACCACACGCATCCTCTAGGCAGAAAATGCAGGTGTCCCTGTTCACGAACCCCTGGCCAGGAGACTTAGCCATGGCCCCTCCCAGGATGGCCAGAGGAAACTCAGAAGACACCAGACCACCCAAAATCTGCTAAGCACCTCTCTGGACATCATGGCCACGAAGCCTGGCTTCAGACACCCAGCCCCAAGGTCAAGTCCAGGTTCTGTCATTTACCTGCTGCACCACCTCAAGCTTACCCTTTCTGAACCCCGATTTCTTCAACTGTGGAGTGGGGACAATAATACCTACCCCACCACCCAGGGCTGGATCCGGGTGCACACAGACATGCGAGCGTTTTCCCAGGGGAAATCCTCTGCAGAAAGGGACGGCGCCCTGCCCTCTCTGGCCTGACTTTCCCAACCTCTCCAAGGCAGTGAGGCCGCCTCCCTTCTCCCTGCCCTTGCCCTCGTCCCCAGAGCGGCCAGATTCCCGTGTGTGGCTGGGCCTCCTCGTGGCCCCTTCTCAGAACAGAAGAGCAGGGAGAGCCGTTAGTCACGGCGTAGAGAGGCGTCATCCATCGGAGGAGGCCAGTGGGACGCGGAGAGGTCATCTCCGTTACAAACTGGCTGTGATTAAGCCATTACTTACCTTAATGGGATCCCTGCAGCCGGAGCTGACGCCTGCCACAGCCGATAAGCAGCCGCGGCCACCGCGGCCAGGCAGGCAGCAATAACACAGGCGCTCCCCTCCGTGACAGGTTCAAGCTCGCATGCTCATCCCAAAGTCCATTTTCCAACACAAGCAGGTACACCTCCCCGTGACAAATGCACGCTCAGCTGGAATCTGCTACAAGCCGGCCGAGGCCCCGAGGAGGCACTCCATCACAGGGGAATGTTTGCAGAGCTAGCGTGCTCTCCACGCATCTGTGCAGGGGGCGCGGGCAGGGCCACTGTGTGTGGGCTTGGGGAGAGAGAGAGAGAGAGAGAGAGAGAGAGAGAGAGAGAGGGCTCCCACCCTCATGAGTCGGTGCCTGGGGAGGGAGCGGGGGTGTCCTGGAGGGCACCTGCCCCTGTGTGTCTGAACGTGCATCCAGGAGCAAAGGCAGGGGCCGTGTGAATGTCCTCAGTGGGCCAGGAAAGGAGGTGCTGTGGGGGGCGGGGCAGAGACGAGGGGACTTCCACACGTCCCTGGAATGAGAGCACATTGTGAAAGTCAACGCTGGGGTTTCAAAGAATCTTTCGTACCAAAATCAACTTCTCTTTCTTTTTAAAGATTTATTTCTTTGAAAGTCAGAGCAACGGTGGAGGGAGGGTCAGGGGGAGGGGAAGGAATCTATCTTCCACCCGCTAGTCCACTCCCCAAATGGCTGTAACAGCTGGGGCTGGGCCAGGCCCAGGCCAGGAGCCAGGAATCCTTCCTGGTCTCCCCGACGACTGGGCAGGGACCCAGGCGCTTGGGTTATCTTCTGCCACCTTCCTAGGAGCGTCAGCAGGAAGCTGGATCGGCGAAGCAGCCAGGACTCAGCCGGTGCTCCAAACTGGGACGCTGGCATCGAAGGCAGTGGCTCTAACCCACTGCACCCCGACGCCGGCCCTTGAACTTGTTTTTTAACCCCATGTTTTCCATGAACTTTTTGAAGTACTTTCTGGCAGGGGTGGGGAACGTCCAGCCGGTGGGCCATACAAGCCCTTTGAAATCATTTGGTCTGGCCTCACCAACGCAGCCACAGGCAGGACCCAATTCAGTCAGTCTATAGCAGTGATCTTGAGTTGATAATTTTGTATGGCCCACAGATGATCCTACAAATATCCAAATGATCCTTGGCATAAAAGTGTTCCTTACCCCTTCTAGCACGTTAGATGCTTGGAGCTTTTATAAGTACACAAGATTACCAGATGGGGGAAAAGTGGGTGTGCCTGGGTGAGGAGGGGTGTCTGTGAGTGTGTGTGTTGGTGTGTGTGTGTGTGTGTGTGTTGGGGTGTGTGAGTGTCTGGATACGTTTGTGTGTTGGTATGGGTGTTTGTGTTGGGGTGTATGTTTGCCAGGGTGAGGAGGGGTGTATGTATGTGTTGAGAGTGTGTGTGTATCTAGATGTGCATGTTGGTATGTGCCTGTGTGTTGGGGTATGTGTGTGCTTGGTGAGGAGGGGTGTGTGTGTATCTGGATAGGTGTGTGTGTTGGTGTGTGTGTATCTCTCTGGATAGGTCTGTGTGTTGGAATGTATGTGTGTATGTGTTGGGGTGTGTGTGTGTGTCTGGGTAGTTGTGCATGTTGGTATGTGCCTGTGTGTTGGGGTATACGTGTGCTTGGTGAGGAGGGTTGTGTGTGTGTTGGGGTGTGTGTGTATCTTGGTAGGTGTGTGTGTTGATATGTGTGTATCTCTCTGGATAGATCTGTGTGTTGCTATATGTGTGTATGTGTATGTGTTGGGGTGTGTGTGTGTGTGTCTGGGCAGTTGTGCATGTTGGTATGTGCCTGTGTGCGTGGTGAGGAAGTGTGTGTGTGTGTGTGTGTGTGTTGGGGGTATGTGTGTACTAGATGTGCATGTTGGTGTGTGCCTGCGTGTTGGGGTATGTGTGTGCTTGGTGAGGAAGGGTGTGTGTGTGTGTGTGTGTGTGTGTGTACCTGGGTGCTGTGAATCTCCAGCACTCAGTAGGACTGCAGTAACTATTTTCTGAGTGAATGATGAGTGGGTGCTCCAGAGCTGGGACTCCCTCCCCCTCCCCTGCACTCCCACAGTCCCCAGAACACAGCCTCCTACCTCCCCATCCCCCTGGGACGTAGCCCTCTTTCACAGTCTTACACTCACAGCCCAGAGACAAATCTGGCACAGAATTCTAAAGAAAGAGATTTTGTAGGTTTAAAAATCATAATTTATCTTGAAGAGTAGGAGATCTGGCCCAGCAAGGCCACATCGTACCTGGCAACCATCAGGTGGGGTGAGTGGCACCTGCCCCCTCCCCCGAAGGTGCAACACCTGCCTCACTGCTGCCCGTTGTCCACCAGAGCTCACCCTCTCCCAGCCGGACGTAGGCGTCCTCCAGGTGTGCAGGTGCACAGTGAGGCTGAGTGAGTAACCACAGACCAGAGGAAAAGGAAGCCACAGGGAACAGCGAGACCAAGGGGAGCAAACCTGAGTGCTAGGAGAGACGAACACCTTCCCTGAGGAATGAGAGCCCTGGATTAGACGTTCCTTGGGGATTACTTAAGACAGTGTGTACTGAACACTTTGCATTTTGTCTCACTAGCGGCTGTGCTGCTAGCATCCATGGCAAGGAGGATATCTAGGTTAATCTCATTGAACTGGCTTAATAAACAGAAATCAATGTCTCCCAAGGACAGAAATTCTGTTTTGCATGTCCTGGTTCCCAAAAGCGACCCGGGACTCTACTGCCACCTGGTGATAGTGAGTATGTATTGCAGGAAGAGGTTCAGAAAGGAAAACCAAAGTGGAAAAAGCACAGAACTTGGACCCTCGCCTGACAGAAGCCCCCTGGCAGAGGGAAGCCGATGCGGAGGACAGGAACGGCTGGATTACAGGAGACAGCAAATTTACTGTAACTCAAAACACAGTGACAGTGTTTGCGGTACTGGACTGGGCTGAAGCTGCTCCAGACCTCTGGAAGCTTCTAACTATGATCAAGATGGACATAGATGTACAGAAGACATTTGAACGCAAGGCAGCCTGAGGCCCAGGTGCAGAGCTGCTGGGTCCCTCAGGGTGTGAGCACGCTGGCCCAGCTTGAACTAACACCAACAGCAGGCACCTGTGAACCAGGCACCGACGAAACGCCTTTATACCTTCTTCACTTCTCCAGTACATATTCACAACCACCTTCTGAAATGAGCCTCAGTATGAGCCCATTCTGCAGATGAGGAAACTGAGGTTCAGGAAGGTGTTATTCCCATGAAAGAGCTGCCACGAGTGGTAGAGAAAGGATTCAGATCTGGTGTGGGTCCCGTGGACTCCAACCCCTTTGCCCTTTCCACACAGTCTCCATCCTGTTCTAAATCAAACACGATGTCTTTGAGATTCCTGAGGCAACCCAAGATCAGCATCTCCACCTGTGCCATCCCAGCAGGTGTCAGGAAGGACCGGAGAAGCACAAGAGGAGTGCTGGAACCGCCCAGCGCACCCCCTGGCTCCCCCTCTCAGCCTCCCACCCCTCCCCTCCTCTCTGGCCTCTGGTCCCCATGCCCCCACCTCCAGGGGCTCTTCTGGGCCTGCCTGCCCCAGGGGAGACGGGGTGCCTGTCCAGGGCCTGGGCCTTCGCTCACCTCCATGCCAAGTCCACAGCCTCCGGGATAGCATGGAGGCTGGTTTGCCAAGCGGAATTTCACAGTATGGCCCTGCACTCCCCAGAGAGACACACAAAGCCATAATTGTCTTCAAATTGGCTTGTGCTCTTCACGGAAAGAAACAATACAGAGCCTTCATATTTAAAAAATTACTGAAACAAAAAAAAAATCTCCAGTTCACACTCTTTTGAATGGAGCGAGAGCAAACGCTATTTCTCAGATCTGCGTTCGCTGGGAAGCCTTCCTTTATTATACTTATGCAAAAACATGAGCCAGATCTCATCATACGCCGATATAAAACACATTCAATAATAAAATGCAAACGCTGTTTGCACAGAATTACGGAGGATCAAGTTCTGGCCTATTGTAAGGAGTAGTTTAAAATTAAGACTTTTAAGCTTCATGTATCCCCATTTTATTTTGCAATAATCCATGCCTTTAACTCACCCTGTTTATATTTGCTCCGAATAATGTAGCCAAAAATCCACTGAACATTGATTGTGAAAAGGCGAACTCATTATCTGCCTTCCCCAGAAATAACACAGGAAGAAAGGAAGGTGTTTGCTTGTGCTCCCACAATTCTTTGGAAATATTTGCTTTCAGACATTTTATAATATTGTGAAGTGTGCATATTTCTGCTTGGGAGCTTTGCAATTTTAAAAGGATACTAAAAGGAGCAGAAAGGAGACGAAAGGCTTGTGCCTAGAGCCCAGGGCTCACCATGGAGCCTAATCTGCATACCCACCTGAGGCACTCTGGGAAATTTTCCCCTCCCTCCAGTGATCCTTAGCCTGAGGATCCTCAAAGCCAGGAGGACTTTGGGAAATGGCTGGAGGGATCTCACATACCAGCACCCAGGCTGTGAAAGGAACGACAGACCCCACCCTGGGAGGGACAGTGAGGGTGACGTCCAGGAAAGCCACCCTAAGTCAAAGAGGTCAGGGCATACAGGACTCACTGTGACATTCACAGGCAGCAGTCTTTTCAAGAGTTCTCACTGCCCTCCCAGAAGAGCACCAAGGCCCTGAGCAAGGCCAGGCTCAGCCCACTCCAGTGCCTGCTGGCCAATGTCCTGTCTCCAAGCTGCCCCGGTTTCTGTCGGAAGCCTGTGGTGTCCACTGGATAAAGGAATATCTCACTGGGCTTAGCCCAGCAGACCCCTTGCTGAGTCACACCCTCAGCTTCCTTGCTGCTGGGGCCTTGGACTTGGGCGAGCCCCACTGTTGGCATCCCAGGGGCTCCAGCCTGGCCCAGGCCCCCTAGTTAGTCCCCTCACCTGTATCAGCGACCACAGCCTCTCTCTCTCTCTCTCTCAGCATGACTAACACACTCCCCCTGCTGCTTGGAGACCGCAGAGGTGCTTGGCAGTTTCCTGCTCGTCCAGGCCCATGACACCTGGGAAGTGGCGCCCTGGCAGGACCATGGGCAGGAGACAGGAGCCTGCTTCACTGCCTGGCCAGCACCGCAGCGCTGGTTCGTGCCCAGTCACCTGTGCCTTCCTCCCCTGCACCCATGCTGCTCGCTGGCGGATTGGTGCCCGTCACTGCCAACGTCCACGTGGAAACTCTCTGGGCCTCCTGCGGCACTCTTTCTATTCTGTCCTGAGCACTTGCCCTGACCCAAACGCTGCTTCAATGGGACCCACATAGCCCTTGGGGACCCCCATCGTGTGCCCGCAAACATGCACATGACAAATGCCACCACCCTGCTGGCATTAGAATTACCCAATGGCCTCTGTGTTAAAAGAGACAACATAGACACATCACGGAATAAAAAAAAAAAAAAACTTGCATGAATTTTTAAGCTCCAGTAAGACTTCAACTAAATTCGGAAACTAAATTCGGAGCTTGTGGCCGGCCGGCTGCTTTCTGCTATCCCCCACCCAGCCTCCAGGGTACCTGTTCACTCTCTTTTGCTGTTAGGTTTTGCTTTGGTGGAAGCGTGTGACAGGCGCTGGCTTACTCTGTCCCATGAAGCCATCGCAATAACTCTAAAACAGACGTGGTTTTCAAGACGGAGAAATAAGGATTCACAGATGCTGAGCACCTCGCCCCGCGCTGCCCAGCGAGCAGGTGTCGGCGCCCCAGCATCCGTCCATCCAGATGTTCTAGTTCTGAGCCAAGCGCTGATTCCACAGCGAAGTACTGCCACGTGCCCTGAGCTGCCCGGGCCAAGAGGGACCTGGAGGGTGGCAGAGGGGACTCAGGCCTGTGGAGAGTGATTTGAAGTTCTGAAACCCTCCTTCTGCAAGACCTAGCAGGCACTTCAAGCCTGGAGGGCTTGCGTGGGCCCAGGTGGCTGCAATTCTTGAGGTCACCCCCCGGCAGCAGCATCAGAGGCAGAGAGCCTGGAACTGTGCCCCCCCCCAGTTCTTTCTGCTAAGGGCAAAGGGTGGCCATTGCTGTCAGGGCAGGCGCTCCGGTTCCCAGGCCCCTAAAAGCAGTAGGGGTCAGCTGCTCAGTGGTCGGCTGAAGGCAGGATTTGAATCTAGGTCTGGCTGTTTCCCACCCTGATCCCCTCCCACTCAGCCACTCTGAGCTATGGAAGAAGCCCCACCCCAGTGCCAGGAGGCTGAGTTCCAGCCCCATTTCAAGCTGGGTGACTTGGGACAATGCCCTCCTCCTTCTGGGTCTAGTACAGGGGACAAGGCTGCTGTAGCACAGACGTGGAGCCAGAGCTATCTGGGTTCAAATCCCAGCCCGTCCAGGAATGGCTTGTGTGGTCTTGGGCATGTGACATAATGCACCTGTGCCTCAGTTTCTGTATCTGGAAGGGGAGATGCTCTCTGTGCCATCTCAAAGGACAGTCACGAGGATTCGGGGTTCGTCCACCTGAGGCACTGGAGCATCCAGTCCAAGGGGACATGGCCTTGTATAAGAAAGTGAGGGGGGGCCGGCGCCGTGGCTCACTAGGCTAATCCTCCACCTTGCGGCGCCGGCACACCGGGTTCTAGTCCCGGTCAGGGCGCCGGATTCTGTCCCGGTTGCCCCTCTTCCAGGCCAGCTCTCTGCTGTGGCCAGGGAGCGCAGTGGAGGATGGCCCAGGTGCTTGGGCCCTGCACCCCATGGGAGACCAAGAAAAGCACCTGGATCCTGGCTCCTGCCATCGGATCAGCGCGGTGCGCCGGCTGCAGCGGCGGCCATTGGAGGGTGAACCAACGGCAAAAGGAAGACCTTTCTCTCTGTCTCTCTCTCTCACTGTCCACTCTGCCTGTCAAAAATAAAAAAAAAAAAAAAAAAGAAAGAAAGTGAGGGGGGAGGAGGGCAGCGAGGAGACCCCAGGGTCCCTCCTGCCTCTGTAGAGGTGCTTCTGACTGGCACGTGGGAGGGGGCCCACACACCGCCCATGCCTTTCCTTGAGCCGTACTGGGTCAGACTTAGCCAGCTGCCCTGCCGTGCGTTCGGAGCTGGGAGCAAAGTGCAAGTCTCCTGCCCCTCTCCCGCCTGCCCAGGGTCCCGGGTTTGGGTGGAGAAAGCTGTCCTGAGAAATCGTTGGGGCCCAGGGCCTCGGTACCTCCTCTCAGGTACCTTTTGCATCTTCCCTCAGCTGCCCTGTGCCCCACAGCTCAGCGTTCACCCAACAATCACTCAGCGCACAGCGACTGCGGGCCAGGCAGCGGCTGGAGAAGAACCTGACGCTGTCCCTGCGCCATGTGTGTCAGAGTCTAGAAGACAGGCCGTGAAATGACAGCGGGGGGACAAGTGAACCATGGGAAATAAACCAGGGTGAGGGGAGAGTGATGGCTAGGGTGGGAGTGCGGCTGGATAAGTGGCTCGTGAGGCCTCCGTGATAAAGAAGTGGATGTCCATTGTGCACAAGTAATATCTGTGATAGTCTAACAGTACAAATTCTGCTTGTTTCAAATCAAGAGGAAGCTGTAGGGTTATCTGAGTGCCGAGCAGAGGGGAGTGCACACACCGAGGCCCTGAGGAGAGAACAGACCACGGATTCTGCCTCTCGTTCTCACTGTGAGAGCACAGGCGAAATAGCAGGTGTCACTCACACCTATTTTTTGGAAGATTTTTCATTTGCTTGCTTGGAAGGCAGAGTGACAGAGAGAGACAGACAGACAGAGAGATCTTCCATCTACTGGCTCCATCCCCAAATGGCCACAATAGCCAGGGCTGGGCCAGGCCAAAGCCAAGAGCCTGGGACTCCATCTGGGACTCTCACGTGGAGGCAAGGCCCCAGGCACTTGAGGCCCCAGGCACTTGAGCCATCTGTGGCTGCTTTCCCAGGCACATTAACAGGGAACTGGATCAGAAGCAGAGCCTGGCTATTCCACTTCTGATCCAGCTCTCTGCTGTGGCCTGGGAAAGCAGTGGAAGATGGCCCTAGTCCTTGGGCCCCTGTACTGCGTGGGAGACCTGGAGGAAGCTCCCTGCTCCTGGCTTTAGATCGGCTCAGCTCCGGCCATTGCTGCCATCTGGGGAGTGAACCAGCAGATGGAAGACCTCTCCTCTCTCTCTCTCTCTCTCTCTCTCTCTCTCTCTGCCTCTGCCTCTGCCTCTCTGTAACTCTGCCTTTCAAATAAAATAAATAAATCTTAAGAAAAAAAAAAATAGAGGCTGGCGCTGTGGCTCACTACGCTAATCCTCCGCCTGCAGCGCCGGCACCCCGGGTTCTAGTCCCGGTTGGGGCACCAGATTCTGTCCCAGTTGCCCCTCTTCCAGTCCAGCTCTCTGCTGTGGCCCAGGAAGGCAGTGGAGGATGGCCCAAGTGCTTGGGCCCTGCACCCCATGGGAGACCAGGAGGAAGCACCTGGCTCCTGGCTTTGGATTGGCACAGCATGCTGACCGTAGCAGCCATTTGGGGGGTGAACCAACAGAAGGAAGACCTTTCTCTCTGTCTCTCTCTCTCACTGTCCACTCTGCCTGTCAAAAAAAAAGGAAAAAAATTATTAAAAAGAGAGAGAGAGAGAGAAGAAGTAGAGTAGCTGGGACTCAAACCAGCAGTCTGACACGGTACTGGCCCTGTGCCTATGAAATTGAAACAAGGAGACTTGAGGATCCGAGGTCACCGACCCCGCTCCCAAGTCCCTTCTAATTCTACTGAGCCAGAAAACAACAACAGTAAATGACAGAGCAGCCTAAGGATGCTTGAAGCCCTGTTCTCATTATTATAAAAGAGAGCTGAATGAACAAACACAGCCTCCCTCTCCTTCTGAGCATTCGGATTTAATGTACAGATCACAGAGACAGGTAACTCGAACGCTGTTAGTAGCAAAGGAGAAATCAAAGCAAAATGAGTTAAAAAGAGACAGCAAAGAGGAGAACCCTCCTCCTAAATCAGCTTCTCAGACTGCTCCAGGGCATCCTGGAGGGCCCCGTGGACGTGCCAGGCACGCGCTCGCCCGTGTGCCCCGACGCACGCTTGGCCCCTGGGAGCCCAAATGCTCACTGTTCACAGGTGGCTGCCATCCCGAAGCCGGCCAGGGGCCGAGTGCAGCCGGACGCCTTTCCTGCGTGATCTCATTTAATTCCCCCAGAATTCTGGGCAGTGGGACTGACCTCTGCTGCTTCAGAGACAAGAACACCGAGTCCCAGAGAAGTTAAGAAACTTTCCCGGAAGTATGCAGGGTAAAGTAGCTTGAAACTTAGCCATTTCAGAAAAGTTGTACAATCTTCATTAAGAGCAAAAAAACTGAGGAGGTAGGCGCTGGTGGGGCCGGAGCTGTGGCGCAGCAAGTTAAACCACTGCCTGCAGTGCTGGCATCCCATGTGGGTTCTGGTTTGAGTCCCGGCTGCTCCACTTCTGATCCAGCTCTCTGCTGTGGCCTGGGAAAGCAGTAGACGATGGCCCAAGTGCTTGGGCCCCTGCACCCTCATGGGAGACCCAGAAGAAGCTCCAGGCTCCTTGCTTTGGATTGGTCCAGCTCCAACCATTGTTACCATTTGGGGAATGAACCTGCAGATGGAAGGCCTCTCTTTCTGTCTCTCCCTCTCTGTAACTTTAGCTCTCAAATAAATAAATAAAATGTATTTTTAAAAAAATTTGGCATCCTGCTCCCTCATAGACCTGGGACTTGTTTTCACCTGGAAGGTCAAAGTACCCAAGGAAGCTCTGTCCCTCATCCTGAGCAGTACTACCCACAGCGACAATGCCTCCCTTCACCAACCCTCTGCCAACTCGGTGCCAGACTATTCTCTCTCCCTCTCCCCCGACCTGTGCCCTCCTCCCCTACTCTCTGAGCCTCCTTCCCCTCCTCTGTCCCTCTCACACCCCCAGGCTCCTGTCCAGGGACAGGTCAGAGAGGAGCAGACTGGAAGCACGAGGCTGACCAACATGAGAATCGCCATAGCTGCTTCCTGGAGGCACTCACATCAGTGCTGTAGAGAAAATGAAAAGGTGTGATGACAAAGCGTCCCAAAGCGGCAGCCCTCACGGCCCGCAGGGCTCCGCTACACAGAGGGAAGTCGGCGTGGACGCCGGTCTCTAACCCGACCCACGCGGCAAGCACAGAGAAGGTGAATGGCTGCAGAGCAGAGGGCCTGGGTCTCTGTCTGGAGGCTGCGGACTACTTTTCCATGTCTTCACGTAGGGTCTGAGTTTTCTGACTTTCAGAAAAACATCACTGCTACTTCCCTATCGAAAAAAGAAGAGAAGGAAGAAGGAGAGTTGCACCAGGAACAGATGAGGACGAAGACAGCTTCCCCTTCTAGGCTCAGAGAGTCCCCTCCTGAACCAGGGCCTTCAGGTGTGTGGTGCCCCCTGGACAAGCGCCCAGGTCACCTGGGGCCCTCTCCTCCTGCTCCCAGCCCACCCCTCCCTGAACCCAGCTTGCTGCCGGCGTGAGCGCTCAGCGACACCTCCAGATTGCAAGCCCGCCTGCCTTCGGCTGAGCAGCAGATGACCAGGCTGCCAGCTCAGACCAACCCTTTCTGCTCATCTTTCTCTGGACAGGACACCAAGGCAGGGACCCAACCCCTGACCCCTGGTCCCACTGAGGAGAGACTCCTGCAGAGACACGGTGCCAATGGCCAGCGTGGCGACACCCAAAGGCCTATATCTTAGAGGCAGGTGAAGGGAACCCACCATGGCAACTTCGAGGTGGGCAAAGCCTCTATGTGAAGCTATGGGTCACGGGGCTCACAGGCAGGATAAATCAGTGTTACCAATATAGGTCCTGACCCCTCCCTGCAGCTGCATGGCCCTGGCCTGGTCACTTCACCTGCAAAGTGCGGGTGCGGCTAGGACTCACACACAGAGGACGAAGACTGGGCCAGACCTCGTAGCTAAAGCACTTAGCACAGCGCCTGGCACACAGTAGGTCCTCCAGAGCTAACAGCTTTCACTATCGTTGGCAGAAGTGTTCCACCCCCAGCAGGAGGTAGGTCATAGTCACGGCCAAGGCCGCGGCAGCCCTGTTGACAACAGGTGCATCGGTTACCATTAGGCAGCTGGCCACGCCTGAGGGATCCTGATGGAGGGAAAATCGATTGGGGTTCACGTCCCGGGGAAAGAACCGAATTTGTCAGGGAAGGAGTTTTGTACAAGAGAAATAGGAAGGGCTCCTTCGAGCTCATCCAGCATCCCTGAGAACATCGAGTTTCATTAAAAACACAGCGAGGAGGGCAGGTCCCACCTCCGTCTTGGCGGGTGAGGCAGCAGGAGACGCCAAGGCAGAAGACAGGGAGGACGATGCCTGTCTCTCGGAGCTGATGCCTCCCGAGAGCTCCAAGGAGAGCGACGCAGATCTGAGCTGGGCGAGCAGCCGAAGCCCCCCGGCTGGGAGTCAGCCGACTCCTGGGTCTCGAGGTCCTCCACCATCCCCTCGTCCCAGCTCTCACAGCCACGCCAAGCTTTGCAGCCTGCACTGGCCCGTGCCATCTGTGGGTCAGTGCACAAGTCTCTGCTGAGGCCGCGGGCCTGTGCAAACACCTGCTCTGTGCTGGGAGAGACCAGAGACGGAACCGACACAAACCTTCAGCCCGGGGCGCATCCTCTGGTTGGTGAGACGTGGCAGGTGTGGACATCCACCCACGCCATTCGGCCCGGCCACTGTTCCAATGAAGGCTCTTCAGGGCCTCCCTACGGCCCGGCCTGCAGGATGGGCCCAAGTGCTGGAGCGTGGCGTCCACGTCCTCTCGCAGTTGGCCATAACTGGTCTGCTCCATCTTCCTCCAGGCCCTTCCCCTCCTGTGCCACGACTCTGCCCCTCTCGTCCAGCCAGGCTGAGCACCACCTTGTCGGTGCCTCTGGGTCTTTGCCTGTGCTGTACTCTGCCTTATTTGTGCACTCCTACCCTTCAACACCCTGCTCACTTGCCCACACCTCCATGTAGCTTGTCAAGCAGCCCCAGGACATGGGGTCTCTACTTGTTTTACTTCTGTGTTCTCAGAACTTTGGGTCGTAAATATTTCTGCCCTGGACCTTGCTCGTTTTATACTTTTGTGCATTCCTGTTTCCCATCCAGCTGTAGACTCTGAAGGAAAAGCCCATGTCTTATTAACATCATAGTCCAAAATGCAGTTGGACTGAAGTAGAGGAAAAAATTAGGGGCTGGTGTTGTGGGACAGAGGGCTCAGCCACTGCCTGCCACACCAGCGTCCCCTGTGAGCAGCGGTTCAAGCCTCAGCTGCTCCACTTCCAGCCCATCTCCCGGCTAATGTGCCTGCGAAAGCAGCAGATGATGGCCGAAGTACTTGGGCCCCAGCACCCACATGGGAGACCTGGATGGAGTTCCAGGCTCCTGGCTTCGACCTGGCCCAGCCCCAGCCACTGTGGCCATCTGGGGAATGAACCAGCAGATGGAAGATCTCTCACTCTTTCTCTCTCTGTAACTCTGTGTCTCCTCTAACTCTGCCTCTCAAATAAATAAATCTTTCAAACAATTAGTGTCCATCTGTATGGACAGTGTTACACTTTCCTAGCAGAAGGGGAAATGAAAATATAGCAAAGCAAGTGCCACGTTCCACCCTTTGTATTAGGCAAAATTGTGAAAGGTGGAGGCCACTCAGTTCTGGTGATGATACGAGGCGCGGACCGGTGGGAACAGGAGTTGACCTCGTGTTTGGAAAGAAACACGGCCCTGTGTGTTAACAGAATGAGCATCCCTATGACTCTCCATCCCACCTGTGTGGATTTATCCTGTAGAAATAAAAGCGCCAGCCCAGAGAGTAGATAAGTTATTGTTGCTGCTTAATCAGTTACCCCAAGGCTTAGCAGCTTGGAAGAACACACACTCCTCACATCAGCGGGCAGGAACCCAGGCACAGCTTGGCCGAGTCCCCGACTCAGCATCTGTCGTGAGGCTGCCGTCATCACGCGTGCCGGGGCTGCGTCCACCAAAGGCCTGGCTGGGGAGGCTTCTGGGCCCAGGCTCGCTCACACGGTTGTTGGAGGACTGGGGTCCTCGAGGCTTTGGGACGGAAGCCCTCAGGTCCTCGCTGGTGCTGGCTGGCAGCCAAGTGGCCCTGTGCGTGCGGCGAGCACAGGAGCCAAGGAGAGAATCACGAGGGGACAGGAGCCACCGTCCTCTGTGGCCTGGTGATCACGGAGGGACGTGTCCCCATTTCGCCCTGATCTGTCCCCAGAAGCAGGCCACATCCCAGGAGAGGGGACCACACAGGTGGATGAACTCAGGGAGATGAGGCATCAGGCGCTGGGTGAGAAGCTGCCCGTCACGGGTGTCGGGGTGTGTGCGTGAGGGAGCACGCGTGTCTGGCAATCAGGAATACAGACATGGAGGGAGAACCCCAAACCTTAACAGCGATTACTGGGGGCTGAAGGAGGAGAGGATCGGAGAGGGGAAGTAGGAAGAGAAAATCTTTTTTATAAATCCCTGTTTTGAACTTTAAAATAAACAGGCATTTCTTTTCCAGCTTAAGAAAACCAAGTAGAGGGGCTGGTGCTGTGGTGTGGCGGGTAAAGCTGTCGACTACAACGCCAACACCCCATGTGGGTGCTGATTCGTGTCGCTGCTGCTCCACTTCTGATCCAGCTCCCTGCTAATGGTCTGGGAAATGCAGAGGAGGATGGCCCAAGTGCCTGGGCCCCTGTACCCACATGGGAGACCCAGAAGAAACTCCTGGCTCCTGACTTCAGCCTGGTTCAGCCCTGGCTGTTGCAACCACCTGGGGAGTGAATCAGTAGACAGAAGACCTCTCTCTCTCTCTCTTTCTCTCCCTCTCCCTCTCCCTCTCCCTCTCTGTAACTCTGCCTTAGGAAGGAAGGAAGGAAGGAAGGAAGGAAGGAAGGAAGGAAGGAAGGAAGGAAGGAAGGAAGGAAGGGAGGGAGGAAAGCCAAGTAAAGATGCAGCAATACAAGGCGACAGTGTCCTGGGACTGCTGGAAGGGAAAAACCGTCCCAGTGTGGAGAGAGAGGGAAGGAACCGAGCAAGGATCATCCTGTGGAGGAGACATCAGTGGAGTGGATCTTGAAATCTCGACTGGGTCGGGCCACGCAGGATGGCAAGAAGAGCCCAGAGGGAAGAGCAGAGGGAGGGCGTGTTAACCATCCCAGGGCCAAGAGTGGAGGCAGAGCACGGGCATCGGGCAGAGGCAGAGGCCACACCCACACCGACCTGGCCTGAGGCTACCCCACTCTCTCCACCCTGGAACCAGAGGGGTACAGGATGACCTGTGGAGCAGTCAGCTGCACCTGGGGTCCCGGGGAGAAGATTCTAGACCTTTGCACCTGCTCATGCTGCTTCCAAACTCCAGATTCACAAGCACAGCTTGCGTTGTAAGGGCAAGGGCCAGGAGGGGCTTCAGCCCTGCCAGTGGGGTCTGCCCACGGCTTTCAGCAAGGAGAGGAGAGAAGCCAGCAGGGCTGCGCTCCTCACAGAGGCAGAGTCCATGCTGTGGGTGTTCCTGGAGCAAAACCTTTCCATCTCTCTGGCCATGAACTTCATTAGGTTCCCTCAACCCCTCTCCCTTGGAGCCCCATGGCTGAGGCTGGCCCCAGCTCAAGGTTCCGCAGACAAAAGGGAATTAAAGTCACAAGGCGGGAGCGGGGAGGGGAGACTTGAGTTAGTCTGAAAATCGTCCTTGGAAGATTCCCCCCACCACCACTTGCTAAGCCCTAGGGTAGGGGAAAGGCTTAGACTCAGCACCGCAGTTTGGCACAACCCCTGGCCAAGAGAAGGCTCAGAACATTCCAGAAAAGGGCGATGTGCAGCCTAGGGAGGCGGAGAATCAGAGCGTCACAAAGAGGGAGAAACACAGGGGCAAGGTTTTGAAGAGTGAGTAGGAGTTTGGTGAAAAGAAAGGGATGACGGGGCCAGCGCCCTGGCTCACTAGGCTAATCCTCCACCTGCGGCACCGGCACACCAGGTTCTAGTCCCGGTCGGGGCGCCGGATTCTGTCCCAGTTGCTCCTCTTCCTGTCCAGCTCTCTGCTGTGGCCTGGGAGTGCAGTGGAGGATGGCCCAAGTGCTTGGGCTCTGCACCCGCAGGGGAGACCAGGAAGAGGCACCTGGCTCCTGGCTTCGGATCAGCAGAGTGCGCCACCAGTCGCAGCTCGCCAGCCGCAACGGCCATTGGAGGGTGAACCAACGGCAAAGGAAGACCTTTCTCTCTGTCTCTCTCTATCAATGTCCACTCTGCCTGTCAAAAAAAGAAAAAGAAAAAGAAAGGGACGATGGGCACATCAAGCAAAGGAAAGGCCCCAGGCCCAGCGTTTCACTGCAGCTGGACAGGAAGGCGAGAGGGGAGGGGAGGCGACCCAGGAAAGGTAAGGCACAGTTCCCGACCTGGGGGCTTGCGTGACCTCTGGAGGTGGAGGAGGAAAGACCAGACCAGACGGGGGTGGGACTTTGCTTACACCCTGCGGGTTCCTACAGCAAGCCAGCACCACTATTATAATGTATATTTTCTGAGTGATTGCAACCTCCTCGCTCAGCCAGGGCCACAAATCACTGCCGGTAGCTGCCATTTGTTGAGGACTCACTTGAGGGCCTCTGTGGTTATCTGTTTTTAAAGATTTATTTACTTACTTAAAAGGCACAGCGAGTGCGAGAGAATCTTCCATCCATTGATTCACTCCCCAAATGACTGCAGCAGCTGGGGCTGGGCCAGGCTGAAGTCAGGAGCCTGGAACTCCATCCTGGGCTCCTATGTGGGTGGCAGGGGCCCAAGCACCCAGGGCCATTTTCCACTGGCTTCCCAGGAGCATTAGCAGGGAGCTGGATGGGGGTAGAGTAGCTGGCACTCCAATGAGGGATGCTGGCGTTTCAGGCAGTGGCTTAATCTGCTGCGCCACACGCCAGCTCCTATGTGGTTATCTGGTTCAGTCTTCACACTAACCCTCGGAGAAAGGTGCTAGTATCTGCATTTCCCACGTGAGAAGCAGAAGTCTGCAGTCACACGCACAGGTAGATGAATGAGGCAGGATTTGAGCCTGGATCTGCCTGACCCCAAAGTCTGTCCTGCTAACCACTGTGCCCACAGCCCCCTGGTTAGCCCAGGTGATGAGGAGCCGAGTTCACCCCTTTCACAAGTGCTGCAAGGCTGAGAGACAAAGCAAACGCTCAGGACAACCGAGCTGGAGTCAGGCCATCTGGACAGGCTGGGGGCTGGGCACGGGGCCAGCATCTCAGGAGGGGCTGTGCCGGGCACAGAGGTGCAGGCCTGCACTTGGAAGCCGAGCGCGACAGTGTGGCTGGGACGTGTGGTGGGACAGTGTGGCTACCCCCGGGATTTGCACAGCCGGCTGCTCTCAGAGCCAGGGCTGCCCCAACAGGCCATGAACAGGAACAGTCAGACTACGGAGCCCTCAGCCCACTTGGGGAGGAGGGCAGGGAGTCCAAGGTGGGCTTCATGGCTGACTTCAGCCCAGAGCCTCTAAGGACTGTTGCCCTCCCGTCTCTTCTGTCCTCCTCTGTGTCTCCACGTGGTCTCCTCCCGTGGCCTCTGATAGAGCTGAAGCCAGCCTGGGATCAGCCAACCAAGAGACAAGGCTCTCACGGAAGGTGTGAGAGCCCAGCGTGTGGCCTCAGGCATTGCCCCAGCACAGGGGGTTCAAGTCTTCCTAAGCTGCAGCCCCTTCTTGTCCACTGGAATCCTGTATAGAACCAGCATATGACGAGTACGGGAGGAGCAGCTGTGGTTGGAACCAGGTGGGGGCCAGACTCCCATCGGCCTGCCCATGCCTGACACAGCTCTCTCTCTCTGAGGGGCCTACTGGAGGTCAACTGACCACTGCGTGAGATCCGCCGAGCTGGGTACTGCCCAAAGCCCCAGCAGACTGAATGTCTGCAGAGAGACCTTGTGGCTGGGATCGGTGCCCCCCAGGGAGCTCCCCCTCCCCTTCTGTCCAAGAAGGATGCAGAGAGAAGACACAGAAGCAGGTCCTGGTGAGTCTGCCAGTTCCTTGACCTTGGCCTTCTCACAGCTGTGAGAAATAGATCCCCACTGCATCTAAGCAAGCCATGGCTTCCCGTGGGGGCAGCTGGGCCACTTGAGACAGCCTCCAGCTCACAAACACCTTGGCCTTGTAGCTCCCCATGAATAACTAGAAGACAGGCTAACAGGTATTGAGCCCTAACTGTGCACCAGGCCCTACACTGAGGCCCTTATACAGATCCTGTCTTCTAATTCTCACGGCAAACCTGTGAGCAAGCTTCTGGCACGAGGCAAAGACAGCCAGGTACCCACTGCCCTTCAGTCCCCACCTCTGATTAGCCTGCGAGCACGTGGCGACAAGGGATGAAGTCACGGCTGGGATGGCCGCATCCCACGCTGGAGTGGCTGGTTCGAGTCCTGGCGCCGCCATTTCTGATGTAGCTCCTGCTAATGCACACCCTGGGAGGCAGCAGATGATGGTCCAAGGGCTTGGGTCTCTGCCACCCATGTGGGAGACCTGGATTGAGTTCCAGCCTGCAACGGGTGCGGGCATTTGGGCAGTTGAACCAGTGGCTAGGGGCTCCCCCCTCTCCCCTCTCTACCTTCCAAATGAGCAGAAAGTCTAAATACAAATTAAATTAAATACACAAGTTCCCTAATCTCACACCATGACACTTGCCTCCTAACATTGTAAAGTTCATCATGCCAACACACGGAGCAACCATGATGTCCCAATGTGAAGGGAATAATGAAGTGTAGTCCATCCGTGCAGTGGAACATTACCCAGCAGTAAGAAAGACAAGGGAGGCCTTGAGCTATGAAAAGACAGAGGAATCTTAAATACAAGTCACTAGTGAAAGAAGCCCACCCAGAAAGCCCCCATGCTTTTGAGTCCGTCTCTAGGTCATTTGGGAAATGGCAGACCACGGAGGTAGCAGAAAGATCAGCGGGGGCAGGGATGGGCTGGGGGAGCAGAGATGAGCAGGTGGAGCACACAGGATCCTAAGGCAGTGGAATGACTCTGTGTGATGTGGGATGGTGCCCACGTGGCATCATGCGTGCACTGCTGTGGTGGCCCAGCGGGTTAACCTAACTGGGACGGCTGCGTCCCAGGTCAAGTCCCGGCTGCCGGCTTCCAGTCCAGCTTCCTGCTAACACATCCTGCGAGGCTGCAGAGGGCAGCTTAAGCGTTTGAGCCCCTGCCCAGCACCCGGGTGACAGACCTGGATACAGTTCTGGGCTCCGGGCTTCCGCCTGGCCCAGCCCTGGAGGTTGTGGATGTTTGGGGATTGAACCAGTGCATGGTAACTTGGTTGTCCTCTCTGTCACTCTGCCTTTCAGATAATGAAAGCAAATAAATTAACATGTTTTTTGAAACCCCATATAAGGTGCCGGTGCCGCAGCTCAATAGGCTAATCCTCCGCCTTGCAGCACCGGCACACCGGGTTCTAGTCCCAGTCGGGGCACCGGAATCTGTCCCGGTTGCCCCTCTTCCAGGCCAGCTCTTTGCTGTGGCCCGGGAAGGCAGTGGAGGATGGCCCAAGTGCTTGGGCCCTGCACCCCATGGGAGACCAAGAGAAAGCACCTGGCTCCTGGCTTCGGATCAGCATGGTGCGCCGGCCACAGCGGTCATTGGAGGGTGAACCAACAGTAAAAGGAAGACCTTTCTCTCTCTGTCTCTCTCTCTCTCACTGTCTACTCTGCCTGTCAGGAAAAAAAAAAAAAAAAAGAAACCCCATATATGGGCCGATGTTGTGGAGTAATGGGCAAAGCTGCTGCTTGCGATGCCGGCATCCCATATGGGCTCCAGTTCAAGTCCCGGCTGCTCCACTTCTGATCCAGCTCCCTGCTAATGCACCTGAGAAAGCAGCAGCAGAGGATGGCCCAGTGCTTGGGCCCCTGCACCCATGTGGGAGCTCCTGGCTTCAGCCTGGCCCAACCCTGGCCGTTGTGGCCATATGGGAAGTGAACCAGTGGATGGAAGATATCTCCTCTCTCTCTCTCTCTCTCTCTCTCTCTCTCTCTCTCTCTCTCTTTCTCTATAACTCTGACTTATAAAATAAGTAAATAGGGCCGGTGCCGCGGCTCACTAGGCTAATCCTCCGCCTAGCGGTGCCGGCACACCGGGTTCTAGTCCCGGTTGGGGCGCCGGATTCTGTCCCGGTTGCCCCTCTTCCAGGCCAGCTCTCTGCTGTGGCCAGGGCGTGCAGTGGAGGATGGCCCAGGTGCTTGGGCCCTGCACCCCATGGGAGACCAGGAAAAGCACCTGGCTCCTGGCTCCTGCCATCGGATCGGCGCGGTGCGCCGGCCGCAGCGCGCCGGCTGTGGCGACCATTGGAGGGTGAACCAACGGCAAAGGAAGACCTTTCTCTCTGTCTCTCTCTCTCACTGTCCACTCTGCCTGTCAAAAAAAAAATAAGTAAATAAATATTTTTTAAAAGCCCAAGCAACTCAATTGTAACAAATCAGTCACACATATGCCAGATGAGAACAATAGTAAAAACTAGAGGCGAGGGAGGTGTTGAAGCTCTCCTTACTTTCTGATCAGTTTCTCTATAAGCTTAAAACTACTCTAAAAATTGTCATTAGTTTAAACATACATTTATACATATATATATATATATATCTCCGAAAATGTATAGATCCTTTGAGCAAAACTCACTCACTCTTTACTCCAACCTAGAGGTAAAGAGTACTATTGCTCCATTTTTCAGATGAGGAAACTGAGGCATAGAGCGACCAAGTAGCCTGCCAATGCCAGGATGAAGCCCCATTTGTTTGGCTTCCTAGCACCCTCCTCCCCAAGCCCTACTCCCTGCACCTTCCTGGACGCTTGCCCACAGAGCCAAGGGGCCCGACTCCCCCACAGGGAACAGCTAGCAGCTTACCAAACACCAGCCTCCTTTTCACTTGAGCTCTGTGACGAAGGCCCTGAGAGGGGGCTCCACGGTCACCCAGCAAACCAGACCACCAACCTCCTCCGGAGAAAATAGATCTGTCCCAGTCCCCTGCACACACACACACACACACATTCACTCATGCATGTGACCACACAAGCATGCATACTCACACACACACACACATGCACATTCACACACACATTCACTCATGCATGTGACCATGCACGCACACACACACACACACACACATGCACATCCACACGTGTGCACGCCCTTCCAGTCATTGTCTAGGCATGCTCTGGATTTCCAGGGCACCAGGCCCATCAGCTCTTAGACAAGTGAGCATTTTTCTCACCAAGAACGGAGGGTCATTTGGGGACTTTTTTTTTCCTGGCGATTGTCAAGATCGCCTTCAGAATGCATAACTGCACCTGCACATCTGCACAAGGCATCGCTTTCTCCGCTCTCCGTAACCCCTGGAGGGGAGCTGAAGGAATGCGTCAAATTCTTAATTCCAGAAAAACCCCAGGCGTGTGCGTGTGGGGAAAGGGCTGACGGGATTGTTGGCGGTGACGGCAGACAGCGCTGCCTGAGCAACGCGCCTCCAACCGCAGCTCCCGGGCTGCTGGGCCTCGCATGGCAGCCACCGGACCCGGCCCGGCTGCGGGATGGAAAGGACATCAGCAGCGCCACGCAGGGACGGCGCGACGTCTGACGGCCAGGGCGGTCCCTCACCTGCCGAGAGGACCATCCGAAACCCACTGAGCTTCATTAAAACTGCTGCGGCCATTGCACTGGCAGTGGCGGGCATGGCCCTGGGCCGGGCGCGCAGCCTCGGAAGCTGTCGATGCCTTTGAGAAAGAGCGCCCCCATCTGCGGTCCCTTCCCCTGGAAGGGTTCACCGTGGCTCTGCACACAGGCCCCACCGTTCCTGGCTGTGTGACCCTCGGACACGCCCCCTACCATCTGGGAGCCTTCATTTCCTCCTCTGAAAAAGGCAAGTAACGGTAAGATCTGAAGAGATAAGGCAGACAAGTGCCGTGCCGCCTGGAAGCAGTCAGGAAACACGGCTGGCCTGGTGATGAAACGTGGATGGTGTAGTGCACGCTGCTGAGTTCTCTCGCAGTGTCTCATTCAATGCCCTCATTATCCAGGTGGGAAACTTGAGGATCAGACAGGGGGAGGCACTTACCTAAGATCACACAGCCCACTGGAAGGTCTGGGGCCGGAGCCCATGTCCTGCCTCTCAGAGCAAGGCTTTCTCACTCGACACAGCGGTCGTGTTCCAAGCATATCTCAGGAATAGCTCTGTGATCACACAAAGGAAACCTGGCCTGGACGGGGAAAGACAGGATGTCCCCGGCTAACCTGGAGGCCCTGCTCAGCTGCCCTCACTGCCAGGACCTGTCCCCAGAAGAAGGGGTTAATAGAAGGCAGGAAGTATGGTTGGGCATCACTTGTCGAGAGCCAGAGAGGCCAGCGGGAGGACACCTGGTGGGGCACCAGCACTTGCAACCCAACCCCACCCGCACACAAGACGGTCTCCACGGTCCTCAACGCCATTCCAGGGCCGGGTGCTCAGCCTTGCGGTCAAGACGCTGGTAAAAGTGTCCATGTCGCGCACGGGTTTGGGTACCCAGCTTCAGTTCCTGACTCCAGCTTCCTGCCAACGCAGATCCTAGGAGACAGCAGGTGCTGGCTCAAGCAGTTGGGTCCCTGCCACCCATGAGAGAGCTGGACTGAGTTTCCAGCTCCTGGCTTCATCCTGGCCCAGACGCAGCCACGGCAGACATTTGGAAAATGAACCAGTGGATAGGAATGCTAGATAGATTGATTGATAGATAGAGATAAAGATAAATAGATAATATAGATGATAAGTGGGGTATAGAGAGAAAGAGATAGAACAGACAGACTCCCAAGAGCCAGCTGTTTCTGCTCAGGCCTCCAGTGAGCACCTGTGGTTTTCAGTTACTCTGCAAGGACAATAGAAGGGACCGTGGCCAAAACCCACCCACAAAGTTCCTGTCTCTGCAGGACCAGTTAGGGCTGCTAGCCCGAGGTGGCGGGAAGACCCTGTGAGAGTCTAGACAGGGATTCTGGAAAGAGAAGTGACAGGCCAACAGGCACCCTCCACACAACGCAAGCTAAGGACGTCCCTAAAAGGCTGAATCCCCAGGTAGGCAACTCCCAGCAGGCACCCACTCGGAAGAGGGGCAGGTCCCCTGAGGCCGAGAACTGACAGAAAACAAGAAATTCTCTCTGGAGCCTGGATCGTGTCATGGCGGGATAAGCCAAGGCCTGCAGCACCAGCATCCCATATGAGCACCAGTTCGAGTCCTGGCTGCTCCACTTCCCAGCCAGCTCCCTGCTAATGCAGCTGGGAAAGCAGCAGAAATGGCCCAAATGCTTGGCTCCCATACCCTCATGGCAGATCTGCAAGAAGCTCCTGGCTCCAACCTGGCCCAAGTCCTGGCTGTTGTGGCCATTTGAGGAGTGAACCAGCAGATGGAAGACTCTCTCTCTCTCTGTATCTTTGTAATTCTGTCTTTCAAATAAATAAAATAAATCTTAAAAAAAAAAAGGGGGTGGGGAGGGACTTCACCCAAGGCCACTCCCCCTTGCTGGGGGCAACAGCTTTTGAGCTCCTTGGTGAGTGAGTAGTTTTTCTCACGTGCATTAGTGGAGAGTCCACTAAAAAAAGGCAGAATCCTCAGCACCCTCACCATCTCGAATGAAGACGGGCAGAGTGGTCTGGGTTGGAGGGAGAGCACCCAAGGGGCGGGACCTGGGCTCCGTGGATGGGGCCCCACAGAACCCTCCCTGCTAATATGGAGTCCCAGATTCCACAGTCAACTCAGGGAAAGAGGGGGAGGCCCTACGAAGAATCTAGACTGGGTGGGGCCCCGGGAAAGGGAGCTCAGAACAGAAGGGAGAGTGCGCCCCAAAGGGCCCGGGAAGGGCTACACAAGAATGGGATGACTCCTGATAAGGTCACTGCTCCCCCCTCGCTCTCTAGAGGGGCCTGGGCAGGAGGTGCAAGCAAGGGGAGAGGGGCACCCAGCTGCTGGCAGCTGACAGGAGCCGCTGAGAAAGTGGACGGACAGGAGAGGCCCTGGCCAAGGTCACCAGCACAGGCAGCAGACTGGACTGTGTTATTTCTCCCGTTTTCCAAAATGTGGACGCCACACTCTGCAGAAAGTCATCCTGGGAAGCAGAGGGCAGCCCCACCCCCCATCCTCCCCGAGGCTTGTCTGGGACATGCTGGTGCCTGCCTCCAAGCCAGAAATGTTCCCAGCCCTGGAGCAAGTGCGAGTGTGGTCGGCCGCCATGCTTACAGTCTCAGAGCATCTGCGCACGGGAGGGCCCGGAAGTGGGACTCAGAGCCCTCCCTCCTAGAGATTAGTGACCAGCAGGAGTAGCTTAAGGAGCTGCTGATCAATAGGATTATCCTTGAGTCTCACCCCAGCTGTTTGTGGGATGCACCCTGGAGAGGCCGCGACACTGAGTAGTGACCATGAGTGGACAGCAACCCCTGACACGCGTGTCCTGGCACCACCCGGCCCCAACACGCCCGTGAGATCATCCTCCATTGGTGGCCAGAACCCATGCCTGGGTACCGCCTTCCGTCTCCCTTCCTCTGCCGTGTTGGTGCTTCAGCCCGTGGGCTCTCTCCCTCACTTGTCTGACCACAGCCCACCCGTGGCCAGCGAGCATAGCCTTCCCCTTTCTGGGAGCTGCTGTGACTTTTCCACCTCACTAATCCCACCCACCTGGGCTAGAATTATGCAGTGCCCCTGATCGACCCCTTTCCCCTGGGAGAAACCAGGCACAGACAAGACCTCACGGAGGCCTCTGGGTCCAACCAAATGAAGTGTCCAGTGAGTACACGGGGCTGCCCTGTGTCCATCTCCCTGGGGCACCTCTTGGGAGCCACAGGATGGTTGGGACCACGATGTCCCCTGAATCTCCCTGGGGAAGCTGAGGACCGCCCCTCCCCACCCATGGGCCCTGGGGCTTCTTCCCCCTGCCTGTCATGACAGCCGTAAGGAAGGAAGTCGGCACTTGGGGCAGGGCTGGGGCAGGCCAGGCAGAGTGCTCAGTGTCCCACATCCGGGTCTCAGGTGAGCCCCACAGCCACCCCAGGGCAGGCACTTTCCCCTTTTTGTAAGCAAGGAAACAGACTCACAAATCTGCCTGAAGTCACACAACTAAAAATCACCAGAAATGAGGACTCTAATGAACGAGAGACAGGGTGGGCAGCCCTTGGGTGGAGACCCATTAATGCCCTCGAGCGGACCTGTGCAGAGCCCACATGCCCGTGCCTGCTCCTCCAGGCCTTTCATCTCATCACAGTGGGGACCCTCCCTGCTCCACCCCTGGGTCTCAGTGACTGTGCCACCCCCGGGCGTGCCCTACAAGCTCCTGAAAGTGGTTGGATGAGGGAGGGGAGGACAGACTGGGCTCCTGAGCCCGGCGCTTCCACCCCAGCTCCCAGGTGTGTCCTGGCCTCTGCAAGGCCAAGCGCCCTGGACCCAGCCCTTTCCTGGGGTCTCTCGGCGCCTTCTCCCAGGCAGCCTTTCTCTTCTGCCCGGCCAGCGTGCCTGTCTAGTTTCCAGGTTTTCCCCATCCAGACATCTGAGTTGAGTCAACGATCACTCAGATGATCTCTACTGCATCCCATGCCCTGCAGAGTGAGCTGAGGTCCCAGCACTGTCCAGCGGCCAGGGAAGAAGTCCCAGCTGCGACAACAGGAACCCACACCACGCCCAGAGGCAGACCAACGCTGCCATGGGGCCTAGAAGTGCGGTGGGAGGAGCTGCCAGGCTGGGATCTGGTCCGTTGTAGCGTAGCAGGTTAGGCTCCACCTTGGAGCTGGCATCATCCCATGTGGGTGCCAACTCGTGGCTACTCCACTTCCAATCCAGCTCCCTGCTAATGCATCTGGAAAAGCAGTGGAGGATGGCCCACATGCTTGGACCCCTGTCACACGTGTGGAAGACCAGGGCAGAGTTCCTAGTTCCTGGCTTTGTCTTGACCCAGACCTGGATGTTGTGGCCATCTGGGGAGTAATCCCACGGATGGAAGACCTCTCTCTCCCTGCCTTTCAAATAAAATAAAAAAGTTTAAAAAGTGGCTAAAATGGGCCGGTGCCGCAGCTCACTAGGCTAATCCTCTGCCTGCGGCGCCAGCACACCGGGTTCTAGTCCCGGTCGGGGTGCCAGATTCTGTCCTGGTTGCTCCTCTTCCAGTCCAGCTCTCTGCTGTCCCCCGGGAGTGCAGTGGAGGATGGCCCAGGTCCTTGGACCCTGCACCCGCATGGGAGACCAGGAGAGGCACCTGGCTCCTGGCTTCAGATTAGCGCGGTGCGCCGGCCACAGCACACCGGCCGCAGCACACCGGCCGCAGAGGCCACTGGGGGGTGAACCAATGGAAAAGGAAGACCTTTCACTCTGTTTCTCTCTCACTGTCCACTCTGCCTGTCAAAAAAAAAGTGGCTAAAATGGTAAATTGTAGGCAGGTAGAGTTATAGACAGTGAGAGAGAGACAGAGAGAAAGGTCTTCCTTCCATTGGTTCACCCCCCAAATGGCTGCTACAGCCCGAGCTGCGCTGATCCGAAGCCAGGAGCTAGGTGCTTTTCCTGGTCTCCCACATGGGTGCAGGGCCCAAGGACTTGGGCCATCCTCCACTGCCTTCCCAGGCCACAGCAGAGAGCTGGACTGGAAGAGGAGCAGCTGGGACTAGAACCCGGCGCCCATATGGGATGCCGGCGCCGCAGGCAAAGGATTAACCAAGTGAGCCATGGTGCCAGCCAGCTGTGTATATTTTACCACAACAAAAAGGAAGCACATTTTATTTTGTGTAAGTTAATAAAAGAGGTGATAATTTTCAACGTTTCAAGTTGAGATTATTCTAATCAGATCCCACTACCTTTTCCTTAATGTATTTTAACTATGCAACCCAGCAAAGTGGCAAATCAATCAGGTAATAGAAAAATAAAGACAAATATTTCCTCAGTGAAAAACAAAGCTACCATGATTTGTTTTCCATGACTCAGGGCATGGATCAGGGCTCGCCCACTCTCCTCCACGTGGCTTCTGGACCCCTGAGTGGTCCGGTCAGGTCCCTTACAACGTGATAGTCTCATGAGCTAGGAGAGAAGAGGGGATGTTTGCAAGTCCTCCCAGGTCTAGTTGTGAAGTCACAAGGTGTCACTGGTACCAGGGTTCAGCCAGGGGCCAGGACCTCACTGCACATTTTGCGATCAGGAATTTTCTAGAGGAATTGAACTTCACACAAATGCAGGAGGAACTGAGGGTCCAGGAGAGCCCTCAGAGATCCAGAGAAGGAGCCGCACCCAGTCACTCAGAGAAACCAAGTGCAACCAGCGACAGAGCGGGACCAGGAAGAAGCCAGAGCTAGCCAGTGCCCGGTGCACTGGCGGCAACACAGGTCTGCAAGCAAGCTCCTGGTGCTGGGCCTGGGCTGTGCTGGACAGCACAAGGGGCAGCCAGGAGCAAGGACTGGAGACGGAGGGAAGGAATCACAGACGAGCTGGAAGCCAGCCCCTCTGCACCAGCCCCTCCACCTGACCCTGATGGCCTGCAAGGAGTAACGGCGGCTGCTTCTGCCCCCTCCCAACCTCACACAGACTCCTCCTCGGCCAACTCTAGCCTGAGTCCACCTGGGGAGGGGGCTGTCCAGAATATCCGAGTCCCCCAGTGCAAACCACCACGACAGGACCACAATGCAGAAGGTTTGAAATCAGAGCTGTCCCGAGCACAGATGCGGGGCGGGGGTCAATCCCGTCGGCAAGCCTGTCTTGAGTGGCTCCTGCAAGGACCTAGGAAGACAGAGCGGCGCCCTAGACAGACAGACAGACCTCAACTCGCCAGCTATGTGAGTCTGAACAAGCGGCTCAGCCTCTCTGAACCTCAGGTTCTCTGAAAATATGGGACAACAGGGGGTCCAGTGTCATGGTGCAGCAGGTTAAGCACCCCCGCCCCGTCACCAGCACCCCATACAACTACTGGATGCTGTTGCTGTTCTGTGTACTTTGTGCTATCAATTTCCCTTGCCCCCAGCTCCAGCGAATGGGCGTGCCCAGCATACAGCTAGGCTGGCTGCCCACTGAGGGACCATAACAAATATCCGCTTCGTCGTGCAGGTTGCAGAGAAACAGGCTTTGGCTACACTACGGGACAAGCAGCATCAGAATCAACCAATTCTGGCAGGGCCGCCCTTAGGTAGGAAGCGTCCCATCACGGGAAGTATGCAAGCCCAGTGGGAAATCAGGTAGACTCCGGGAATCCTAAGGACTCCTCAACACCAGTAGAGTATGGCTCCAAAAAGCTCCATGAGTTTATGGGGAAGCATTTTGCCCATGAACTTCACAAACGTTCCATGTTTATTAGCCAAGAGTCCACTCCCTTCAGCCCACGGGATCAGAAATCGACACATTTCTGAAGAACGCTTTGGCGTTGTGTATCAGGGTCCTCAAAAATGCTCACACCTTTCCTGGGGAACTTGTCCCCAGGTAATAATCTGTGTGCCAAAGACAGAAGTACAAGAGCATGCCGTGTTATTTATAATAGCAAGAAAGCTAGAAATAATTGAACTGTCCAACAGCAGAGGAATGATTACACAAATTAGAGCCACAGGATGGAAAACCACGCTTCCATTCATCTTATCTTTTACAAAGACCCCGTGTCGCCCAGCCTCACGTGAGGATCCTCCCCACAATTATCTCGTAGAGAAAAGTCTCCTGGATTCAAGCTCCGCACCGCCTCTCCTGTTCCACACATTCTTAGTTACTTTATTTTAAACAACAAAGTGCTGTTTGGGAGAAATCACATTAGCCCTACCTGACCTCAATCATTGCTAGTTTGGGATGTTTATTAGAGGTCACCCGACAGAACTGGCAAAAAAGGAGGCAAAGACATTTAATGGGGATTTAGTAATTGTTGTCGGGGTTACGACCTGACCATTGCCAGCGTTGGCTATCACTGTAAACAAGGCTGTACAGACAGCGTTTAAAAGCAATCCTGGGAATGCTTCCGCTGTGCTAATACACACTTGCAGGAGAAGTAAAGAGACCGTCCTAATGTTATGCAAATAGATAGTTGGGGCTTGGCATACAATTTGCAAAGACAACACTGCCTCTCAATCTCAAACAACTTAGCCAAAGAAAGAAGTGAGGTGGGGGACCTACAAACAGCAGGAGGGATGTGCCAGCCAAGGGCACTGCCAAGGTCAAGGGCACTGCCCCAAGGTGGTGTGAAATGTGGAACCATTACCAGCGAATGGGAGAAGGATCTTTCCAACTCAACACATTTTTTTTTTTTTTGACAGGCAGAGTGGACAGTGAGAGAGAGAGACAGAGAGAAAGGTCTTCCTTTGCCGTTGGTTCACCCTCCAATGGCCGCCGCGGCCAGCGCGATGCGACCGGCGCACCGCGCTGATCCGATGGCAGGAGCCAGGAGCCAGGTGCTTCTCCTGGTCTCCCATGGGGTGCAGGGCCCAAGCACCTGGGCCATCCTCCACTGCACTCCCTGGCCACAGCAGAGGGCTGGCCTGGAAGAGGGGCAACGGGACAGAATCCGGCGCCCCGACCGGGACTAGAACCCGGTGTGCCGGCGCCGCTAGGCGGAGGATTAGCCTAGTGAGCCGCGGCGCCGGCCTCCAACTCAACACATTTTATGTCGCATGTGACTTTTACATGTGTGTAACTAAGTTTATACATCAAACATCGTAAGTAAGCATTTCACGATTCCATCTCTACTCCTAAATATTCCTAGATTTTAGTTGGCCCAAATCTTTTCACTGAATCTTCCAGTTGGGAAAATTGGGCCGTATATTCTTGGCTCCCATACATTTGGGTCCTTATGATACAGAGTGGTGAGAGGAGATGGCTCTGAAAACATAATATGTGAGTAGAAAACAGAAATTGCCAATGTTACAGCATGACTCTGGTTTGTTTAAACACACGCACACTTTTAGAAACCTGGATATTTAAACAGACTAGAGAGGACTGTACCAAAGTGTCCACATGAGTGTGTCCCAATGGTTAGCTTAGCGGGCATAAATGGTTTTCTCAGTTTGTTTTTTCAGTATACGCTCCTGGTTTCTCCAGGGAAAGTATCTTGTCCTAGATTCTTTCTCAGGGCTGTAAGAACATCTCCTGCCCCTGCCCATTCCCCAAGTCCTCCCAAAATGGTCACACCTCACAGTGGGGGGTGGGGGGCTTTGCTAAAAATCCAAGTATATCAACACAGAAAGATGTGCTGAACACAGTGCGGAGGGGGCAGATTAGTAAGTGATGCCAGTATTACTCGTGTGTGTGTGTGTGTGTGTGTGTGGTGGGAGTCCCCTCTGATAGAAGAAAGGGGAGGAGGAGAAAGAGGAGGGAGGGAAGGAGAGACCGGAGGAGATGGGGAGAGAGGGAGGGAGGAAGGAAAGAAGGGAGGGAGGCAGGAGGAGGAAGCAGAAAGGAGGGAGGGAGGGAGAGAGGAAGGGAGGGAGGAAATGCATCAAACTGCCAAAAGGCCCCTTGGTGGAGAAATCTATACTCTCTCGTATTGTTCATTTTTCCATTTGTGCGACACATGTTTATAATGGAAGATAATCGGCTTTGTGCTGATTCTTCTGAAATAGGGAAATGCTGAGGGTGAATCCCATCCATTTGCCGTGGCTTCATGACTCTGCAAAGGAAAAAAAAACAACAAAACCCTTTTCTCATTACCCAGTATTTCTCTAGCCACCCCACCCTCAGGCGCACGGAGTCCGCAGGAGCGCACAGTCCCAGAGCAGGCAGCGCAGTGGCTCCGCCGTGCCCTCTGGCAGCTGCTGCAGGCCCAGAGACTGGAAGTCCCCATTAAGAGCCAATGTCCAAATGCTTTGCCAAAGCCAAGTGCTTTGCATGCATTCACTTGCCAATCCCTTCTACAACCTTCTACCTGCTGTACAGGTGACAAAATTGAGGCATGGAGAGGGTGTGGCCACACAGCAGGCCAGCAACAGAGCTGAGACTGAGCCCCCAGGCAGCACGGGCGCCCTGTGGGTGACCCCTGTGCCCACCTGCATGCCCCCTCAGCTGCCACTCCCTTCCTGTCCCACAGAGCTGTGGGAGCCATACCCATCCCACCCCATCAAGGGGACCAATATGGGGGGTCAAGGGTCCTGCTTCGGAGCCTCCGCAGGCTGCCAGCCCCTCCACCATCCCTGGGTGGTTGTTGTGTGTCCGAGTGCTGCTGAGAGCAAATATTTAGGCCAGCATCTGGGCCAGTTCCAGAATTCCCAGGTGCTGTCCAGGACCCCTCCCTCTTCCTTCAAAGCCCTTGGGGAAAAGAGACCACCAGGGGGAAGGCCAGGGCCAGCACCTTCTCAGACAGAAGAGCACTGGGCTGGGCTGGGCTGGCCTGGGGCTGGGGGAACCCTTTTCCTGAGCTCGGCTCATTCTCAGCTCACCCTGCGCAGAGGTAAACCCGGCTCCAGCCTGAGCCTCCATCCCAAAGAGAAGGCAGCAGAGAGAGAGGGGCGGAGACAGAGAGAGCCCCGCCCCCGCCCCACCCAACAAGCTCTCATTAGGAGCCCGGCTGGAGGGGAGCTGGGGAGACCCACACACAGGCAGGGAACTTGAGCTCCCCAGGCTGGCGTTCAGAGCAGCCCTGAGCAGGACTCCACCCTGCAGGAGCTGCAGATGGAGAAGGTGACCCCACAAAGCCTGGAGCCCCGCCTCGGTGCCCTAGAGCTCCTCAGGTTAGGCATAAGCATCCTTCCTCCCTTTGGGCTGGGGGGCACAGTTTTCTGCCCCCTATGTTGGCCCGCCTTGAGGAGGGGCATCAGGGTGGTGGGGAAGCTGAGAGACACCCCCTGGAGCCCCACCCCAGCTGCCACAGTTGGGGGTCTGACACTGTCACAACCTGGATCCCCAACACACCACAGTGCTCTGCGTGCTCGAACACCCCACGACAAGCAGGCACAATGGCCCGCCATGTCCCTGGGCCACCGTACCTCAGAAATCCTGCCCCAAACGCCTCGGTTCCACCTGCAGATCTCCACCCGCACCCCCACCCCCACCCCCACCCCGGGACTTGGACAGGATCCCAGGTAAGGACCCAAGATCACCTCTCCCCTGAGACCAAGCAGCGGAACCCACTCTGCCACCTGTGGGACAGTCACCTCCAGGCAGCCCTCCACACCCCACCCTGCGCATTGCCTACACACGCCCACTCCCAGGCCAGCCAGAGGCAGCCAGAACCTGTCCCCTGTTGCCCCCCATCTTCATGGTCTCAACAGACAACAGCTTCCCCCCCCCATCTCCATCCTTGCTCAGTTCACCTCCGACCTGGCAGAGGGCTGTGCCTGGCTTCCCAGCGACACTGGAGAAGGCAGGAGAGATGCAGCCGCGTGCCCTGCTGAGCGCAGAGCCACCCTGGGTTGGGGGGGGGCGGCGGTGGGCAGGCTTCGGGGCTGAGACCCTCTTTGGAAATCCGAGCAGAGCCTAAGAGCTGCTGGAAAGCAACATCCGTTTCTCCCCTCAGATTTTATCTGCTCCGTGCCCTTCCCTTTGATCTTGTTTTGCAGCCAGCAATGAGCATTTCCGCGTCGACTCGGGCTTGATTATAACTGACTCCGAACCTTTCTAGTGATTAAAGTAGCCGCGAGGCTGTGTTCTCCAGAGATCTGGACGGCAGGTTGAATAATTCAAGGCATCCCTTCCAGAAGGCTGAGAAATCTAGGAGAAAAAGAAAATCAGAGAGCAGAGAGGGGTGTGTGTGCGTGTGTGTATTATATATATATATATATATATATATATATATAAAGAAAAGAGCAATTTCCCCCATGCTGGTTACACAATAAGTACTCAATAAGCGTTGGTTAATTTTGATTGACATAAACACTCAAACAGAAGCCGCATGGGGAAATTGATAGAGACCTGGCTGGATGCTTCCAGCCAGGGGGGGCAGCTCAGGGCACTTACCTGCTCCCTCCCTGCCACAGGTGACAGGTTCAGGGTGGGGTGGGGGGCTCCTGGGGTTTTCCCCACACAGGACAGAGGTTTGAGCTGTGGACAAGAGAGGGAGAAGCTGAGATGGCACCTGCTTCCCCTGCCCAGCCAGTGGGCGAGAGGCTGCACGAAGCTCTGGGCGAGGCTTTGGTGGGCAGATGGGGCTCCCGCCCCTCTCAGCTCTGGGGCCCTGCGGCAGGATTAGAGGGGACAGGACGCAGGGGTGCCTCGCATGCAGGGCCAGCTGCCAAGGGCAGCAGCGGTCGCAGTGGCCAGAGGCCTCCTCCCAAGGACAGTGAGCAGAGGCTCCCCCAGGAAGGGCAGAGCCGAAGACGGGACTGGAATCTGAGAGCCTGCAACCCTGAGCTGCCCCCCAGCCAGAAAAGACTGTGGAGAGGAGACCTCCAAAAAGCCGGAGTGCCGCGGCTCTTACAGTTTAGGATAAGGACACGGTGGCGCCCGGCCCTGTCTCCACCCTCGGCTGCAGGTTTCAGAACCTCCCTCACCTGACTCCCCAGTGTTTGGCATCCCGGGGCCAGCACTGTGGCACAGTGGGTTAAGCGGCCGCTGACAACACCAGCATTACCTATCAGAGCGCCGGTTCAAGTCCCTGCCACTCTGCTTCCCAGTGAGCTCCCTGCTAATGCTCCTGGGAAAGCGGCAGAAGGTGGCCCAAGTGCCTGGGCCCTGCACACACATGGGAGACTCAGATAGAGTTCCAGGCTCCCCGCCCAGCTCTGGCTATTGCAGCCATTTGGGGAGTGGACCAACAGATGGAAGATTTCTTCCTCTCCCTCTCTCTCTGTCCCTCCCCTTCTCTCTGTCATTCTGCCTTTCAAATAAATAAATAAATCTTTAATAAATCTTATTAAAAAAAAAAGTTTGGCATCTCCACCCAGTGGGAAGCCCCAGGCTGTTTAGGAGCTGGACTGCTTCCCTGCAAGCCCTCATGGTGCAGAAGCCAAAGTCCAGAGACACTGGGCTGCTTAAAGTCATCACAGCAGACAGGAGCTGGGGAGGAATGAGGACCAGGATCCCACATGCCCTGTTCCCAGGATCAGATGGAGCGTGCATGGGTGGGTGTGCATGTGCACACGCATGCCCTGCGCCAGCCGCTCTCCAATGCCCTGCCAGCACCTCGCCAAAACGAATCCCAGCTGCTGGCACCCCCTCCCTCGGGTTGCACAGTCAGCATCCACCAAGTCAATTCATCTACCTGTGGTTTAATGAGCATCAGATGCTGCGACCAGGGAGCTGGAGGCCCAGAAAATTCCAATTTCAAGCCCACTCTTTATAGTCAATTAGCATCACAACCCCACACCCTGGAGAGGCCAGGTTCCCCCACCACCCCCCAAGCCACAGAGCCAGCAGCCAGGGCGGCTCCACAGACATGGCTCCAACCCCAGGAATACAGTCTTGCAAATGAACATTGGAAATGTCTCTGTCCCTGGGAATAGCCAAACCTCCTGTTGGTCTGGAATGGGGGAGTCCCAGTCCCCCCAGGCAGGGTGGGTCTTCAAGGAGGAGCAGACAGGGCCTCCGCTGCCAGCCCCTGTCCTCCGGAACCTCTTTGGATTGGTGGCTGGACTTTATTAACCCCAGAGGAGTCCAGACAGAGGCCTTCAAATGGCTCAATGGTGCCGCACCTGCGGGGTTCTTTCCCAGCTCCACCAATCAGAGTCCCTTCCTGGAGGAGTGCAGCCAACTGGACTGGGAGCCTGGAGCTCAGACACCAGGCCGGGGGCGGGGTGGAGGAGAGGAACGGCCTGGTCTGCCTATCCTATGGGCCAGAGAAGCAATGAAACACTGGCTCCAGAGAAAGAAGCAGGCAGTGGAGAGGGGCAAGGCAAACAGAAACCCGGCACGAGCTGTCCTCTTACAGGCCCTCTAGGGCTCACCGCGCTCTTGCTGCTGAACCGTTGTGCTTGGCTTGAACACCCTTAGGTCCCCCAGCTGCCCCTGTTGGCAAGGACTTAGAAAGCCACCTCCAGGTGAAGCAGATCGCCGGGGAGGGGCCATCTGTCCCGGCTTGGGGGGGAGCATCTGGAGTGTACGCAGATGCTCGGAGCCCAGGACTCCCAGCAGCCCCAGGGAAGAGGGTGGGATGGGGCTCCTGCTGTTCCTGCAGCCCGAGGCCCATTGCCTGTGGCAGCCATAGCTGGGCTGCGCTCCACCAAGCTCACGGTCTCCCAAGACTCCTGTGTTTTCTTGCAGGTGGTTTTGCAAAGCCACATTTCTCTCGCACGCCTGCATTTCACTGGCATCTGTTCCTCCCCATCTGCTCTAGTGCCCTCTCTCCTGGCCTCCCCGCCTCTACTCTGTCTCCTGTCCCTCCCCAGCCTGAAGACGGGGTCACCTGCCTGGGACCCAGATCCTCCATGCAGGCCCTGCCACGCCTCTCCAGACCTTGCCCCTGTGAGAGTAGGCTCCTCCGTGCTCAGCCCAGGCAGCTGTGGCACGAGACTTCCCCCGCATTGGCCATGAATCTGCTAACGGGTACTCTGCAGCCTTGGAAAACCCCGCTCCTGTTCTGGGCTGTTTAGAGGCCTTAGCTATAACTGGGGAATTTATATCCCCACCCCGCCCAACATCCTTGCAGAGTTGAAATAACTTGGGTGAAGCGTCAAGCACGCAGCCTTGCGTGCAGTCACGTGCTTACGTGGCCTGTATGCCAACATTCCACACTTCTGGAAAAATCCCTGTTCATACATCAAAACCCAATCTGGGGCTGGCACTGTGGTGTAGTAGGCTAGGCCTCCGCCTGTGGCACCAGTATCCTATATGGGTATCGGTTCGAGTCCAAGCTGCTCCTCTTTTTCTTTTCTTTTTTTTTTTTTTTTTTTTTTTTTTTTGACAGGCAGAGTGGCTAGTGAGAGAGAGACAGAGAGAAAGGTCTTCCTTTTGCCGTTGGTTCACCCTCCAATGGCCACCGCGGCCAGCGCGCAGTGGCCGGCGCACCGCGCTGATCCGAAGCCAGGAGCCAGGTACTTATCCTGGTCTCCCATGGGGTGCAGGGCCCAAGCACTTGGGCCATCCTCCACTGCACTCCCGGGCCACAGCAGAGAGCTGGCCTGGAAGAAGGGCAACAGGGACAGAATCCGGCGCCCCAACCAGGACTAGAACCCGGTGTGCCGGCGCCGCAAGGCAGAGGATAAGCCTATTGAGCCACGGCGCTGGCCTAAGCTGCTCCTCTTTTGATCCAGCTCTCTGCTGTGGCCTGGGAAAGCAGTGGAAGATGGCTCAAGTGCTTGGGCACCCACGTGGGAGACCTGGAAGAAGCTCCTGGCTCCTGGCCAGGCTCCAGCCATTGTGGCCATTTGGGGAGTGAACCAGTGGATGGACGACCTTTCTCTCTGTCTCTCCCTCCCTCTGTCTGGAACTCTAGCTTTCAAGTAAATAAATAAAATCTCTAAAAAAAAAAATCTGAGGGTCACCGTGCCCAGGAAGCCCTTGCTCAGACACAGCAGAGCCCCTGCCCCTGACCTGGGGGCGTCTCATTGACCAAACATCACCCCCCGTCAGCGTTATCACCTACATCCAGGTCTGCCTCCCCATCCTCGGATCTGATTCTCTGCCAAGCTCCAGGTCAAGGCCAGACACTCAGACACAGCCCGTAGATGTTTACTTCACAGAATCACACTGAGTTACTCAAACATGATTGAGTTCTGTCACCCAGTAAGTTCTCCAGCCCTCCCTGCTTTTGGAAGTAGACTTCTTCCTTCATCAATAGCAATGATAATCGCTAACCCATATTGATTGCTGCGTGTGTGCCAGGTGCTTTCTAGGTACGGATCTCATGATGAACTCAGTCTGTCCTCCTAAGGACGCTGTGGAGGCCAGCCTTGTTACCTGCCTTGTCCCCCAGACAAAGGCGCAGGGGGTTTCACATCCGTAGTCACTCAGCTCTCCAGCAGAGGCCTGGGTTCGAGCCCATGTCTCGTTTCCAGAACATTTGCCTTGTTTCAGCTTTGCATCTTCACATAACTTTCCACCCACAGGAGAGTTGCAAAGACCACAGAGCGAGTTCACCTCCCTTCCCACAACATGAATGCTCACCTAATCAGGGGTAGTTCCCAGATTTTAAATTAATATTCGTGCAAGGTTAACTCGGCCACAGGCAGTATTGGGGTTTTCCCAGTTTCTCCATCCTTGCCTGCTGTCTGTCCCGGGATCTAATCCAGCATCCCACCCTGCATTTTGGCATCGTCTGTGCACCCCATCTCATCTGTGGCTGTTTCTCCAACCATGGGCACCTTGACTCCTTACAGAAGCAGCAGGGAGGTGTGCTGGGGGCTGGTCCTCCCCTGGGTCTGCCTGCTGCTGTCAGAGTTGTCAGAGGCTGCATGTGGGGGCACGCACACAACAGAGGTGGAGCGCCCTTCTCCGGTCCTCCCAGAGCCACATGACGTCACTGCCATTCCTCACCACCGATGCTTTCTCCCTGGTACCACCGCTCTTTCCCCGTTTGCACTTGCTTTTCTAAAAATAGATTGTTTTATTTATTCATGTATTTATTTGAAATGCAGAGCAACAGAGAAAGGAGGGGGGAGAGAAAGATTAATTTTTTATCTCCTACTTCACTCCCCAAATGGCCACAACAGCCAGAGCTCGGCCAGGAGCCTGGACACTATCTGGGTCTCCTACATGGGGGTGCAGGGGCCCGAGCACTTGAATCACCACCTGCTGATTTCCCAGGGGCATTAGCAGGGAGCCGGGTCAGAGATGGAGCAGCCTGAACTCAATGCTGTGCTCACATGGGATGCTGGGGTCGCAAGCAAGGGCCTCACCCGCCGGGCCACGGCACTGCCCCTCTGCGTTGACCTTAACCAACACACCACACCCTAATGCCTCTCAGCCGACAGCATCTGTGCCAGAGAAGAGAGGTGCTGAGCGGGATGAGACAGAGCATTCAGAGCCCAGGCTAAAAGGGTCTGGGGTGACCCAAGGTGGGGCCAGGGTGTCAGCAACCCCGCAGGGCACCGCGAGCAGCCGGAAAGACCTCCCAAGGATGTCAGGGGGTGACCACCTAGGCAGAGGAACTGGCACCAGCATGCACCCTCAGAGGGAGAAGCAAGTGAGCTGGGACAGGGTCTAAACAAGAAGGCAGTGGTGGGGCCGGCGCTGTGGCGTAGCGGGTAAAGCCACCACCCCAGCGCCGGCATCCCATATGGGCGGCCAGTTTGAGTCTCGGCAGCTCCACGTCTGAAACATCTCTCTGCTGTGGCCTGGGAGGGCAATGGAGGATGGCCCAAGTCCCAGGGGCCTTGCACCCATGTGGGAGACCCAGAGGAAGCTCCTGGCTCCTGGCTTCAGATCAGTCCAGATCTGGCTGTCACGGTCATGTGGGGAGTGAAAAAGTGGATGGAAGACCTCTCTCTCTCTCTCTCTCTCTCTCTCTCTCTCTCTTTCTCTCAAATAAAATAAATAACTAAAAAAAAAAAAAAAAAGGCAGTGGCTGTGCTCAAGACCCTAAAAAGGCCATCACAGCCATCCCCCTGCCCCAGGAAGAAAGGACCTGGAGTCTTCCAAGTCCGTGGAAAACCCTCCCACAGGGCCAGCATTACAGTGCAGTGGGTTAAGCTGCCACCTGCAATGCTGGCATCCCTTATCAGAGCACCAGTTCAAGCCCCGGCTGCTCTGCTTCTAATCCAGCTCCCTGCTAACGCACCTGGGAAAGCAGCAGAAGATGGCCCAGGTGCCTGGGCCCCTGCACCCACGTGGGAGACCTGGATGGAGTTCCAGAACCAGTGGTTGCAGCCATTTGGAGAGCGAATCAGGAGACAAAAGATCTCTCTGTGTCTGTCTGTCTCACTGTCTCTCTGTCACTTAGCCTTTCAAAAAAATAAGAAAGATAAAAAGAAAGAGGAAGGAAGGGAGGGAGGGAGGAAAGAAGGAGAGAGGGAGAGAGGAATCCCCTCCAAATCTCGAGTCTTGAAACACAGTGGTTTCCAGACAGGGGAAGGAGAAGCTGGCGGACTCCCCACTTCTGCCTCCACTGCCTGCCCCCCACGCTCGCACTGGGCTGGCACCGATCATGGCGGCCTTGGCTTTTGCATGCAAGTGCGTTCGCCTGAGCCCCCACTCCCTCAGATCTGCAGCCAGGACAGGCCCCGCCCACCTGGCACCCCTCCCCCCCACTCCTCCAGGCCCTGAGCCCAGGGCCCCCCAGACAGGAAGGGCTTTCTTAGCAAATGGGTGTGGAAAGGCGGGGAAGGAGGCGGAGCCACTTCTGCAAGAAGCTTTGAAAAAAATATTCTGAAGACAATTCGCAACTCTTACGCCTTCTGAAGCTCAGAAAATCATTTTAAAAACTGATGACTGTGAAATTTCAATTACATTCACAAGAAAGACAGAGTGGGCCGCAGGAACCGCAGAACAGCGGCTTTGGAGAAGCCAAAAGCGCCGGGGAGAAGGGCAGGCGGGAAGGAGACCGGCCTCGGAGCCAGGTGCAGCTGCTTCCTGAGATGCGCTGCGCTCAAACAGACTCGGATTCAGAGCCCCCGCAAGAGGTGACAGGGCCAGGCTTTAAGGCTAGGTGAATTAAGGCCATGGGCCAGCTACCAAGAATCATCTGGTGTTCAGAGGTTACGTTAATAGAGGCATAACTTCCAGCGAAGGAGCTGGTAGACCCATTCAGCTTTGTGCTGGTTGAACCACGGTCAGAGAACTGGATCTTGTGCAGAGGCGGGTCTGAAGAATGGAGAAAGGCGTGGAGTGAACCAGTGAAAGGGCAGGAAGAATGTTCCAGCAGTCTGCAAATATGCAGGAAGAATCAGACAAGCATTACGTGCCTGTGATGAGCTCTGGGAAAGGCCTGCGTGGCTTACAGGGAGAAAGCAAGCAGTAGCCAGGCTTTTAAGTGAGTGGCAGCCAAACCTGCAGGGCTGCATGGAGTGTACAGTTTGGACTTTCCCCCAAGAACAGTGGGAAGCCCTAATGTGTCCCTGCTCATTGGCCAAGGACCCACACAGGGCTGAACCACAGACGTTCACTCATACAAACACACACTCATGTGCACACACACCCAGTGAAAGGCTAGCGTGTCTATGTACAGTAAGGAACCCTCATTGCAGGGGCTTCAAAGGAGCAGGGGATGAGGCTCCCCGAGCCCCGACCCTTGGAACAGGGCCAAGGGCAGTGCATGGCCGGGGCTGCATCAGGCAATCTGCACTCCCTTTTGCACTTGGCCTTCAGGGATCTCAGAACGAACAGCTGGTAGAAGAAGCTTTCTGCAGCAAAATTGCAGGATGCCTACATTTCTCCCCTCACCCTGCAGAAAACTGGGAGCAGAGCTCACCTCGTGCTGCCGCACGTCCCTTCAAGTCTGAGTTACCAGCTGCGCCACTCTTCCTACAGGGAGCACGGCGGGCGCGCGTCTGGGTCCCTGGGGATGGCTGCCCAGGCATTGCCCTGCAGCAAACCACAGGCTGTCACCACGCACCCCTGCACGTGGAGCAGAGCCCCCTGCCCTCCCCCTGCCCCTAGTTCATGACCCCAAGTCTGCCGCCCATGCCTCCCCAGAGGTGCCTCCATGGATCGGGTGCAGCTGCCGCTGCTGCTGCCACCGTCCCAGGATTGGGCTCAGCGGGTCCCTGGGTCTTTGCTCCCCAGCCAGTGAATGTCCAGGCTGGGTGTGTTTGATTGACAGAGCCACGGTGCCCAGGAGAGTGGAAAAATGAGCTCCCAGATTCCCTACTGGAGCGGTCTGATGCCCAGCAGGACTCAAACCCGGGAAGGTGGTCCGGAGGCTGAGACCAGCAGGTGCGCGCCCCCTCAAGCCTTTCACTCAACCAACTCCCATCCCTCCCAGAGGTGCTCCGTCTTTAGCCACAGCCAGCGCAAGTGGACACTGGGTGCAGGTCAGGTCCCCACATTCATTCCGATCAAGTCCCAGCTACTCCACTTTCGCCATTGCTCACCCCGGGAGGCCGCAGGGTCAGCTCAACCACCTGGGTCCCTGCTAACAACATGGGAGACCGAGACTGAGTTCTGGGCTCCTGTTCTGGACCCGAATGTTGTGGGCATTTGAGGAGTAAACCAGCTGATGGAGGATCTCTCTCCTCTCCTGTCTGGCTTCCTCTCAAATAAAATTAAAATAAAGAAAATTTGAAAGCAACATTTTTATAAACTTATTTTTAAAGATTTACTTATTTATTTTAAATTCAGAGTTACAAAGAGGAAAGGAGGGAGGGAGGGATGGAGGGAGAGAGAGAGAGAGAAAGAGAGGTCTTCCATCTGCTGGTTCACTCCAGAGATGGCTGCATTGGCCAGCATTGGGCCAGGCTGAAGCCAGGAGCCAGGATCTTCCTCTGGTCTCTCACATGGGTGCAGGAGCCCAAACACTTGGGCCATGGTCCACTGCTTTTCCCAGGTGCATTAGCAGGGAGCTAGATCAGAAGTGGAGCAGCTGGGACTCAAACCAGCCCATATGGGATGCCAGCATTGCAGGTGGTAGTGTCACCCACTATGCCACAATGCCAGCCTCCAAAATACATATTACATATATAGATATTTAATATATATATATATATTTGACAGGCAGAGTGGACAGTGAGAGAGAGAGACAGAGAGAAAGGTCTTCCTTTTGCTGTTGGTTCACCCTCCAATGGCCGCCACGGCTGGCGCGCTGTGGCCGGCGCACCGCGCTGATCTGATGGCAGGAGCCAGGTGCTACTCCTGGTCTCCCATGGGGTGCAGGGCCCAAGGACTTGGGCCATCCTCCACTGCACTCCCTGGCCACAGCAGAGAGCTGGACTGGAAGAGGGGCAACCAGGACAGAATCTGGCGCCCCGACCAGGACTAGAACCCGGTGTGCCGGTGCTGCAAGGAGGAGGAATTATATATATATATATATATTAAAAGCAGCAGTAAGCTCAGGACTGGGAAGGTTGGAACTAGGACCCAGGATTCTGATGAACTCCTCCTGGCAGCAAAGAGAAGGGATTTGCAGGTCCCACCTGGGCAAGTCATCCATGTTTCATTAACTCATTAATACAGGCAGCAGATCAAAGCCATCGGCAGAACCTGTGCAATCAGCTTGGCTGCCGTCCCTCCCCTAGGGCGGTCAGTCTCGCAGAAACTGAAGGCAAAAGGTGCAACGACTCTCTCAAAGCACAACCGCACTGAGAGGGACGGCCAGCCCCCAATGCCACCTGCCCCCAGCACACGCCCTGGAAGCGCCTGCTCCTTTACTTGCAGCCCAGCATCAGGACCTGAGGGGAACAACCACACCTGCCCCGCCAGGAGGCAGGCACCATCCCCTCCCCCGCATCCCAGTGCATCTGCCCCATCCCCTTCCCACATCCCAGCGTGTCTGCCCTGTCCCCTTCCCCGCATCCCCGCCCGACTGTCTGCCCTCCCACCCCTTCAGAGACCGGAAAGCCAGCCCTAGAGGCCAGGCCACCTGTCTCCAGACAACCGTTGGCCCCTGCACGATTCCTCCCTGAGATTCTGAGGCCGTGGGACCCCACCTGACAGCCATGGCCACAGAGGCCGACACTGCACCTCTGTGCCAGCCAGGGAGGGAGCTTCCCTCTTTCCTTTCTAGGTCCTTGCCTGAGACCAGGCAGACAGGCTGGGCAGGAGACCACCCCAGGGAAGCAGGCTAACATTAGACCACCCTGGGAGCAGGAGGACCAAGGCGGCCCCGGGGCTAATGCAGGACTCACCACAGTGGCTGTCTCCTCCCAGAAATCAGAGGAACCCTTAGGGGAAGAGGAGTGCTCACTCGTGTTACATAATCACACACTGGAGGCACCAGTGCTCCCCTGCCCAGCCCCTCCCCTTGAGCCCAGAGGAAAGAGCAATGATAATAATTAAGTTACTCTATTTATGGTTCTGAAAATAAGCAGCTCTGGGCCACACCTGCTCAGGTTGAGCTGAGCCATGGAAGGGCTCGGCAAGACACCCCCTGAGTTGGCCTAAGCGTGGCGGACAAGACCAGGGAGCAGCCAGCATCGCCCCCTCCTCCAGGGAGAACACCAGGCCCATCTAGAACAGCTCGTTGGTGGGGTCAAGGAGAGGCAGCCGGGGGCTCCGATGGCCATTTCCCATTGTGAAGTCCAGCCCATGGCCCAGCCTCATCGCTCAGCATAAGCCACACAGATTTATTTATATTTTGCGCGAGAGAGGGAAATTACTTAGCCGTAGGGATCAGTTCTTCAATCCAATGTTTCTAACATGGCAATAAATTTATTTCACTGTCTCCCTTTTCCTTTCCCCATTTCCGGAGCTTGTAAAGAAATAGGCAAGGGAAGGAACGCTGGCACACGGAGTCAGGATGGCGAGGAACTGGATGCCAGCCAGGGAGCCAACCTCGCGTACAGCCTGGCCCAGTGCAGCCAGCGCTGAAGTGGGGCCTGGGTCCGAGGCTCTGGCTGAGTCACTGATCTAGAGCGTAAGTCACCCTGAGCAAGCCCAAGCTCTGTTTGTTAAGCCCCTGGGAAGGCGGAGAGCCCCTCCGGACCCTCCCCAGGTCGGTGCAGAAGTGAGTAAGACCAGGTATGTTCCGGCCTGCGGCTCAGCTCCGGATACGACATGGGCATGACTGATGGGTGACACAGGATAAATAGCTGTACTGGGGAGACCCACAGCCTCTCCTCCCCGAGTGGCCTCATTGGTGGTGTCACAGAGATGTCACAGCAAGCAAGGGAGTGGGGTGTGGGGGGGCTGCTGCTGTCCAAGGCCAGCGAGTACTTGGAGCTCCCTACCCGAGAGGGGCAGCTGAGTATGGGATGTGTGTGACAGTTCTGGCCAATGCTCCCAGATCCCAGGGGAGCCTCCAGCAGCCAGGCAGGTGTGACCGGTGGCCCCCCAGCCCTGCACACCTCCTCACTGGAAACAGGCCTGGGCTGACGTACGGGCCAGGTACATGCACCTGCTGGTTAACATCACTCAAAGCCAGGAGCCTGGTGCTCCATTCAGGTCTCCCACATAGGTGGCAGGGGACCAAGTACTTGAGCCATCATCTACTGCCTTCCCAGGTACAGGAACAGGAAGCTGGATGGAACGTGGGGCAGCCGGTACTCCAATATGGGCTGCCAGACCAGCAGCTTAACCCACTGAGCCACAACACCAGCCCTGGAAGACGTTGGTGCCATTCAAGATCTTCTAAACCTGACCCAAGGCCACCTGCGTTTTCCTGGACTTTCACTCCCTGAACCCAGCCCCACCCACCCACCTACAGACCTCTGCTCCTGGCACCGCCTGCCCCTCTCACCCAGGAAGCCCCAAATGTTCTCTTTTCCAGACCACTCTCATACACCATCCCCTTGGAGTCTTTTTTTTTTAAGTTTTATTTATTTGAAAGGCAGAGTGACAGAGAGAGAGAGAGAGAGAGAGAGAGAGAATCTTCCATCTGCTGGTTCACTCCCCGGATGGCTGCTATGGTCAGGGCTAGACGAGGCAGAAGCCAGGAGCCAGGAACTCCGTCTGGATATCCCACGTGGGTGATAGGGGTTCAAGTACTTGGGCCGTCTTCTGCTGGCTTCCCAGGTGCATTAGCAATAAGTTGGATTAGAAGTGGAGCGGCTGAGGCCGGAGCTGCGGCTCACTAGGCTAATCCTCCACCTTGCGGCACCGGCACACCGGGTTCTAGTCCCAGTCGGGGCGCCAGATTCTGTCCCGGTTGCCCCTCTTCCAGGCCAGCTCTCTGCTGTGGCCCGGGAGCACAGTGGAGGATGGCCCAAGTGCTTGGGCCCTGCACCCCATGGGAGACCAGGAGAAGTACCTGGCTCCTGCCATCGGATCAGCACGGTGCGCCGTCTGCCTGTCAAAAAAAAAAAAAAAAAAAAAAAAGAAGAAGAAGTGGAGCGGCTGAGACTGGAACCAAAGCTGCGATATGGGACGCCCATGTCACAGGCAGCAGCTTCACCAGCTGGGCCACAGTGCTAGCCCCAGATGTTATCTTTAGTTTCCATTTTTCAGAGCTTTTCGAAATACTCTCGTCCTGTTTGAGTAGATGAAGGTCTAGAGCCAGGGAAATGAATCTACAGAGATAGAGACCAGAACTGTGCTCACGTGGGGCCAGGAGGCTGGGCCAGAGAAGCACACAGAGAATTTTCTGGGGTGATGGGAGTGTTCTGTTCTGTGCCACCCAACACAGCAGCTGTCAGCCATCCGCGGCTGCTCCGCCCCTGAAATGTGGCCGGTCTGAAACGGAATGTCCTGCAAGTCTAAAAGAAACTCTGATTTTCAAAGACATAGGATGAGAAAAAGAATGTGAAATGCCTCATTTGTGAATTTTATATTGCTGTTTTTGTTTTATTATTGATGATTAAATGGAAATAGTATTTTGGACACACGAGAGTACTTCAAAAAGTTTGTAGAGGGGGCCGGTGCTGCGGCAGAGCAGGGAAAGCCGGTGCCTGTGATGGTATGTGTCCAGGCTGCTCCACTTCTGATCCAGCTTCCTACTAATGACCTGGAAAAAGATGATGGCCCAAGTGCTTGGGCCCTTGCACCCACACGGGAGACCCAGATGAAACTCCTGGCTTCTGCCTGACCAGACTCAGTTGTTGATGCCATTTGGGGAGTGACAAGCAGATGGAAGATAACTCTCTCTCTCTCTCTCTCTCTCTCTCTCTCTCTCTCTCTCTGCCTTCCAAATAAATAAATAAATCTTTTTAAAAAATCTGTGCATTTCGCTACATGGAGATGGTAACCCAGTTATAAACAAACTGTAGTGAGTACCTGCTGTGCGCTGCCTGACACTGCCAGGTGCTGGTGACACCGTGCTGTGGAAGAGACAGACCCAGGCCCTGCTCAGCAGAGTCAGAGAAACCGGCTTTAAATGAACGACTGCTCCGAGCGTGATGTTACAGCCACGACTGAGTGAGGGGGGTCCACCCCCGGACATCTTTGAGCCCCACTGCTGCCTGGCCCAGAGCAGGGTGTGGATTAGATTCTCGACAAATTCTGAAGCACTGAGTCAAACTACCGAATTGGATCAAGCGCATTTTCTGAAGCAGGCAATAGATGGAGTCTCCCTGGGGAGTGGCTCTGCCTTTGCGCCAGCCCATCTCACCTGCAAGAGCCTTGGTTTTTCTCTAAAATGGCCAGGGATGGCAGGATCCAGAGTCTGAACTCATCTTTGGCCTGCTCCCTTGGGATATAATCCTACTCTAAGTCACGAAATGTTTGGGTTAGACGCTGAGCCTCTTGAGTAAATACTGTGAGAGGCTGGGGCGGGGGGGGGGGGGGCAAAATTAATCCCCCCAAATGGATTTTCATGTTTAAATTGGAATGTGTGCATACGGGTGCTTTCTCCTCCCCCAGAGATGGTGAAGATCAAACCGTTCAGACACGGCCACACGGAGCAGGTGTTTCTCGCCACGCCAGTGCACGCATGTCCCTTAGGTTTTAGGGAAAGTTTGTAACAGGCGCCAGCAGCTTTTACTGTCAAGACCTCAGACTCTGGTAGAGGAGCTCCCCCTCGCCTGTTGGCACCAAGCTTGCTCTCTCCACAATATCTGCTCCCACACGTCTTGGGACTAAAGGGGAATCGCTCAAGCGATCTCAGTTTGCTGATGAGGTTTTAAAGAAAGCCACTCATGACCCAGTGTGAGTCACTTAAATTTCTGGATCTGTCAGAGACCACTGGAGTGAAAATCCAACTTGTAGCAGCCGTGGAGGGAGCTTCCACGCTCATGCATTTCAGGGTGGTTATGGACTTCGGCTCTGAGCCCAGCCTTCCTGGGACGCAGGGGCCCTGAAGATGTAGCGGGTGATGCCAGGTGCCCACCCACCGGAACCCGATAATCTAGCACCCTTCCCACCCAGGCCTGGGGAAGAAAGGCCCAGAGAGAGAACCCAAGGCACCCAGGCAGAGGGAGTTCATTCCAGCCTGCGGGAAACGGTGTTGTGCTGCCTGAGCCCCCCTATGGCAGGGAGCACCCTGCTGGGCTTGGAGTCCACACGCCCGGCCCCAGACCACCTCCCAGTCCTCTGCTCGCCGCCTCCTCCTCCGCGAGCTGACTCCCAAGCACGGATCACAGCGCGTCGCTCTCCTAGCTGAACACTTTCAGTGCCATTCAACCGTACTTCGAATAGGACTCCAAAGTCTCGGCCTGGTTGTCTTAGCCTACTGCTCCTGCTGCAGGACACAGCAGCCCAAACCAACCAGGCCGGGGTGGGCACTGCGGCACAGCAGGCGAACCGCTGCTCGGGACGTCCAAATTCTACCTCGTCCTGCCTGGCATCCTGTCCTGCCTCTGCTTCCAATCCAGCTTCCTGCTAATCTGAGCCCTGGGAGGCAGCAGGTAGACGATGACTGGAATACCTGAGTCCCTGCCACGCATGTGGGAGACCCAGACCACACTCCTGGCTCCTGACTTTGCCCTGGCCCAGCCCTGGTTGTTGCAGGCATTTGGAGAGTAAACAATGGATGGAAGATCTCTGTGTGTGTGTGTGTGTGTGTGTGTGTGTTTCTCTCTGTATGTCTCTCCCTCTCTCTCTTTCTCTCTCTCTCTCTTTCTCTCACTGTCTTTCAGAAAAAAATAAAAATGAATACACATTGTAAAGAACGTGGAGTCATGAAACGGTTTTTTAAAAAACTCAAGACACAGCGGGCTGAGCACAGTGGCGGGTCGTCCCGTGTCCATAGGTGAGCTGGAGCAGCTCGGCTCAGCTGGCTTGGCGGGGCGACTGCTCCATGTGTCCTCAGAGAAGCAGGTCCGCCTTCACGTGGCAGGGTGCAAGAGAACAAACAAAAACACTTGGACTGGGGCCAGCACTGTGGCATGGTAAGCTAAGCCTCCGCCATATGGGCACCGGTTTGAGTCCCAGCTGCTCCACTTCAGATCCAGCTCCTTGCTGATGGCCTGGGAAGGCAGTGGAAGATGGCCCAAGTCCTTGGGGGCCCCTGCTACCCATGTGGAAGACCTGAAAGAAGCTCCTGGTTCCTGGCTTCAGCCTGACCCAGCCCCAGCTGTTGTGTCCATTTGGGAAGTGAACTAGCAGATGGAAGATCTCTCTCTCTCTCTCTCTCTCTCTCTCTCTCTCTTTCTCTCTCGCTCTCTCTAACTGCCTTTCAAATAACAAATAAATCTTTAAAGAATAAATAAACAAGACGAGGGCAGGAAGGTGTTCCGCACCAGCGGCCCCACAGCTCTGAGCAGGGTTGAGGATCAGGGCCAGCGGCACGGTCTCTGGGCTCCCCTCTGCCTACACTGGCCTTCCTGGACACCCCGCTGCCCCTGCATGATCCCCCCCCCCCCCCGCGAAAATCACTTCCTCCTCCTTTGTGGACGGCTTCCTCTCCTCTAGTCTCAGCTCAAATGTCACTTGCTTCCAAAGGTCCCCAACCAGGGACCGCCAGGGCCTGTTCTCCTGGCACTCTCCCCTGCCCTCACAGGTCAGGTACCCCCTCCTCGTAACTGTTCAGCGTCCACCGCCCCGCCAGGCAGACTGCAAGCCTCACCAGGAACGCATCGCCCAGCGCCATTCACAGCGCGTCCAGGTTGCACTCGATCCGACCTTGACAGGAGGGCTTCGGCTAGAAAGGCAGGTGGAGAAGAGGCAATCCAGGTGGAAGAAGCCACCTGCGCCAGTGATCCTGGGAGTGTGGTCCCCAGACCTCCTGGGAAGGGGTTAGAAGAGAGGTACCAGCCTGAGCCAGAGGAGAGCACACGTGTCCCAGGGTTCCTGTTGCCACCATTCACCTGTGCCGCGGGGGTGGGGGCGGGAAGGGGAGGCGGCCACCATGGATCCATAAATATGTAAACGCTGGGCGTGGCTGTGTTCCAATCAGCTGTCCCTTAGAAAAACAGGCAGGCGTGGCTCCTGTGCTGCGGCTTGCTGGCCCCTGGCCTAAGCCAAGATGTGCGCGGCACAACATGGATTTGATGAGCTCACAATTCACGGCTCTGCTAAGGGAAGTAAACGTTTCAGAGCTAAACAAATCTCCTCTTTAGAAAAACCCCATTTACTCAACAAATTGTGAATGGCCTCTCTGCACCGGGCATTCAATACACAGAAATGAAGACAGCAACCTTCCAAAAAGGGAATGCAGAATTATCTGAGCACCTATTAGGAGCAAGTGATTTCAGTGTGCAGCCCCAGGGTGGTGCTAGTGTCCCATGAGACAATTAAGGAAACTGAGGGTCAGGGTGGCAAAGTCGCTTGTCCTGGGCCACACAGCCAGGAGTCAGCAGAGCCAGGATTCGTACCCAGTTCTGATCAGTTCCAAAGCTGGGACTAGGCCTCTTCAGAGGGGGGTGGGGGAACCCATGGTCAGTCAAATGTCACTGAATCTGGTGTTTTTTTGTTTTGTTTTTGTTTGTTTTTTTTTTTTTTACAGGCAGAGTTAGTGAGAGAGAGAGAGACAGAGAAAGGTCTTCCTTCCGTTGGTTCACCCCCCAAAACGGCCACTATAGCCAGCGCTGTGCCAATTCGAAGCCAAGAGCCAGGTGCTTCCTCCTAGTCTCCCATGTGGGTGCAGGGCCCAAGGACCTGGGCCATCCTCCACTGCACTCCCGGGCCACAGCAGAGAGCTGGACTGGAAGAGGAACAACCGGGACAGAACCGGCGCCCCAACCGAGACTAGAACCCGGGGTGCCGGCACCGCAGGCAGAGGATTAGCCTAGTGAGCTGCAGCGCCGGCCACTGAATCTGTTTTATTGAATTCACTTTAGAGGCAGGCATTGGACACAGCTTGTCAAAGATGCCCGCGGCCCATGCCAGAGTGTGTAGGTTGGAGCTCCAGCTGCACTTCCAACTTCAGCTTCCTGCTAATGTGTAGCAGATGATGGCTCAAGTACGTGGGTCCCTGCCATACATGTCAGAGGGATTGAGTTCCAGGCTCCTGGCACCAACCTGGCCCGGCGATGGCTGTTGCAGGCCTTTGGGGCATGAACCAGCAGATAGAAGGTCTCTCTTTCTCTGCGTGTGTCTCTCTCCTTTTCTCTGCCTTTCTATTAAATAAAAACAAATATCTTTTTTTAAATATTTATTTACTTGAGAGACAGAGAGAGGCAGAGACAGAGAGAAAGAGTTCTTCCATCCACTGGTTCACTCCCCAAATGGCCGTAGTGGCCAGAGCTAGGCTGATCTGAAGCCAGGAGCCAGGAGCTTCTTCCAGGTCTCCCTCGTGGGTGCCGGGACCCAAGGACTTGGGCCATCTTCCACTGCTTTCCCAGGCCATTAGCAGAGAGCTAATGGATCAGAAGTGGAGCAGGCGGGACACAAACTGGCACCCATATGGGAGGTGTAACTACTACGCCACAGCGCCGGCCTCACAAATATCTTTCTTTTTAATACTTTTTTTTTTGACAGGCAGAGTGGACAGTGAGAGAGAGAGACAGAGAGAAAGGTCTTCCTTTGCCGTTGGTTCACCCTCCAATGGCTGCCACGGCCAGCACGCTGCAGCCGGCACACCGCGCTGATCTGATGGCAGGAGCCAAGTACTTATCCTGGTCTCCCATGGGGTGCAGGGCCCAAGCACTTGGGCCATCCTCCACTGCACTCCCTGGCCACAGCAGAGAGCTGGCCTGGAAGAGGGGCAACCGGGACAGACTCCTGCGCCCCGACCGGGACTAGAACCCAGTGTGCCAGCGCCGCAAGGCAGAGGATTAGCCTGTTGAGCCACGGCGCCGGCCACAAATATTTCTTAAGCCACCACAGCAGGTGTGTCTTTCCAGTGGGGTGTACCTCACCGCGTCAGGCCTGACCGGCACCAGCCCCCACCCTCGGGTCACCAGTCCCTTGTCCTCTGCTTTCGAGGAAGTCACTGCCACTGTCCCATCTTACAACAGAGCCGTGAGCTGGATGTGAGAGCAACTGCCGAGATAGGTCACGGCTCCCGAGCTCGCTGCGCCTCTTCTCCAAATGCGCCCAGGGCTCCCCAGGACACGGGGAGTGCTGCTATTATTTAATAACATGCAAAGTAATTTTTTAGGAAGAATGCACTTTTTTTTGGATGAGCATTGATTGAATCCCATCTTCCTGACCAGAGAGTTAAACCGAGCCTTCCAGACAGGTGATTGAAATGATGCTGGAAGTCGATTTGGTTTCACTCAAACCCGCCCTTGTGAGAAGGGAGCTAAGAGCTTCCTGCTATCTCAAGAATCATCCAATTAAGGAGAAGCTGAGGCTGACAGGGAAGGGGAGCGCCGTTTCTGCCCCCGCCTCTGGCTGCAGCCCTGTAGAGAGGCCAGGAGCAGGGACTCCCCCTCTCCCCGCAGGAAGCGCCCGCCGCCCGTATAATGCCTTTCGTTAAAAGCTAGCTTTGCAGAAATAAATCCATGCATTTTCTGCAGAAACTGAGACTTGATGGTGGCCATGGCTTTGAGGAAGAGACTGGGGTCTGCAGCTGCACCTGGCTGGGAAGCCACCTGATGCCTGGGGGTAGCTTCAGCAGGAGGAGCTGTGGAAACATCACCATCTGCGACTGCTCCAGCATGACAGTCACCGGGGCATGACAGTTGCCGGGGCACCAAGTCGCCGGGACACCAAGTTGCCAGGGCAGCCGTCCCCTTGCCCCTCCTGGCCCATCTGAGACCTGATCCCATGGAATCGCCCCAAGAGAGGCTCTAGATGCCCCAGGAAGGGAGGCACAAAGGACTTTCCAAAGTGCCGGGATGTTCCAAGTGACCCTTCGGGATCAGTGGGTTCCTGGACAGCCAACAGAATCACCCTCTCGGCCTCCAGGGCTATCCACTGTTTTTATCCCCCAGAAGCCCCCGCCTGTGCCCGCTCTCTCTCCCCCCCCCCTCTCATCACCTGGGCCCTCCCCAGGGCCATCCTCCCTCTGCCCCAAAGGCACTGTCAGAACAGCTTAGAGATTCAACAAAAGCTGTATATCCAGAACATGGTCAGCTTAGCTCAGCCGGGAGTCTCCTGCCCCCTCCGTCTGCCATCGCGGCTACCACAACAAACACGTTCACTCCACAGGGCAGGGAACAAGTAGACAAAGCCCCACAGTAGCGGCCTGGCAGCCCACGGATGGCTTCCTGTGAGCAGTAGTCATTACCCTGAGAGCTGCCAGGAACAGCCAGTGTGCGGGTTTACAGGGCGTCCCAGCTGGAGACAAGTGACCTCCATGGTGACTGGTGTCCCCCTGCTACCCCCACCCCTACACTAAGGCCCCTGCCCGCAGCCGACTGTGATAGGTAAAAGCAGCTCCTTGAGGGCTGGCATTGTGGCACAGTGGGTTAAGCCACAGATGATGTTGGCATCCCATATGGGCATCGGTTCGATTCCCAGCTGCTCCATTTCCGATCCAGCTCCCTGCTAATGCACCTGGGAAGGCAGCAGAGGATGGCCCAAGTACTTAGACCCCTGCCACCCATGTGGAAGACCTAGAAGAAGCTCCTGGTTCCTGGTTTCAGCCTGGCCCAGCCCTGGCCATTGTGGCCATTTGGGGAGTGAAACAGTGGATGGAAGAGCTCTCTCTCTGTCTTTGTCACTCTCTTTCTGTAACTCTGCCTTCCAAATAAATAATTCTTTAAAAAACAAAAAAGCAGTCCTTTATTCCACCCCCAACTGGTTGAACTAGAAGTGAGTCACAGGTGGGGTCGGGTGGTCACAGGGGCAGAGACAAGGAGACTGGATTGCATGCACCTGCTGGGCAAGGGGTTGGGGCTGGCTCATGTTGTAGCTCCCCTAGCTTCCTCTGGGCCTGGCTCTGGGCAGCCTTGAGCCAGAGCTCCGGTGGAAACTGAAGCAAGGAACCAGGCAGATTGCAGATTCTCAGGGCACCAAAGGGGTGGGTCCTGGAGCTGGCCTGGACTCAGGAGACCCAGAGAGCAAGACACTCACTGACCTTCCAAGGCAAGGAAGAGCTTGGGTTGCAAGTCAGAAAGCTAAGTGTCTGGCCCATGCACAATCATTCCCAGCCTCAGTCTCCTCATCGGAAAAATGGGTTGAATGAGACACCTGCAACAACTTCCCCCCCTTCTCTGTGCTGGCCGCCCCCATAGACAGCTGGGGTCCTGACAGTGCTCTGGGAGCACTCAGAGGGCAAGCCACACAGCGTGCTGCTGCCTGAGGAAGTCCCAGGAGGAAGATGGGGGGAAGGCAGAGACACCGGAACTTGCATCAGGACCTGGCAGCTACAGTGAGACCAGGGGTGGGGCACAGCCAAGAGCTGCATCTCCTTCCCACTCTCCCCCTGGGGACGCCATGGCCACAGCCAGCTGCCCCCCCCACCCCGCAGGGCAACAGCCCCATGTGCTGTGTATTGATTTCTTTTATTTTTTAAGATTTATTTATTTATTTGAAAGTCAGAGTTACAGAGAGAGGAGAGGCAGAGAGAGAGAGAGAGAGAAAGTCTTCCATCCGCTGGTTCACTCCTCAGATGGCCACAAAGGCCGGAGCTGTGCCGATCCGAAGCCAGGAGCTTCTTCTAGGTCTCTCACACAGGTGCAGGGGCCCAAGGACTTGGGCCATCTTCTACTGCTTTCCCAGGCCACTGGAGAGAGCTGGATCGGAAGTGGAACAGCCAGGACTCGAACTGGTTCCCATATGGGATGCTGGCACTGCAGACGGCAACTTTACCAGCTACGCCACAGCGTATGCCACCTAGGTATTGGTTTCTATGACAACCACTTGTTACAGAGTAATGATGTGTGCTAGTCACTCCTCTAAGTGCTCAGCAAATATTCACTCACTTAATCCCCACAAGAACCCTAAGGCATAAATGCTATTGTTCACCCCCATTTCACAGGGGGAGAAAGCTGAGGCCCAGAAGATCATACTCAAGATCACCAACAGCAGAATCTGGATTCAAACCCACACGCTTCCTAAGGGCAGGCCGTCAGACCGCTTTAGCCACAGGGGCAGCTAGTAGATGCTTAATAAATTGGCTGACTCTACAGCTTGCCATACCAGATGGATGACAGGGGCTCCACCTGCAGCCCAGGAGAGACCCTGGTGGGAGCCAGCAGGTGCCGCACCCCCTGCTGTGAGGAGCCAAAGCCGGGGCAGGGCCCTCCTGCTTGCTGGGAGCTGCTCGGGGACTCCAATCCCGTAGATAGAGCCGCAGACCTGGGCCCTTCCTGGGGTGTGCCGGAGCAGCAGCCTCTGCCTGCCTGTGCCTCCCCTGCCCCCTCCGCCTCTGCGGCTGGAGACTCCAATTAATTATGCCGTGTAATTAGATAAAGAATATTCATTTTTCATTAATGACGGTAAGCTCTTGCTCGGCGGCTGAGTTCCTTACGTTTTAATTAAGCGGCTCCTGAAAGGCGCGTGGCTGCTTGGCGAGGGCTCCCTCTTAGAATGAACAGTCACTTAGAATTTTAAGAAGTGAAGGATTCCTCCCCAAGTTAATTACCTCAAAATTAGCTTAATCACAGCTCATTTAAAGTTATCTAAACAACAGCGCAAGGAGTTCCAGGAAACAGAGGTTCTGACTTTGCTTGTTCAAGTCAAAAAAAAAAAAAAGTAATAATAACATAAAAGTCCCCTCGGTAGGGCAGCAGTGTCCCCTCGGTCCACGGGATGAAGTTTGCTCAGCCGCTAAGTTCCCAGCATCACGGAGCAGGACCGGGGTGGGGATCATGGCTGCCCAGGGGTGTGGACCCCTGGGATCCCGCTCCTGGATGCCCCTCCCACTCCAAGCCCCACCCCCATCCCGTTTGCTCTTGGGTCAGATCCGGCCTCTCCCTCTAGGCCATGCCCAGACCTTGTTATCTGTGCAGGGGAAGGCACCAAGCACCAGGGAACCACAGGCTCTAGGGGCCGGGACTTCTGCCACTGACACACCCAGGGCGGCGCCTGCACACCACGCCACCTGCACACCACGCCACCACTATGCGCGTGTTGAGTGAGGCTACCAGGGCCTGGCCTCAGGGTGCAGAACAAGGATCAATAGAGAAACTGCCGGATTTCAGCTCCCTTCCGCTCAAGCCGACCTGGGCTGCGCCCCAAAGGCTGCCTGTGGCTCGCTGGGTGCCGCCCTCACTGAATCCTCACAACAGCCCTGCAGCCCCAGGGCCATCAGTCATCCTCGTGGGGAAACTGAGGCCCAGTGCTGGCAGAACTCCGTGTTCACATCCATAATGTCCGTAAATGAACGGTGAGGTTTATACCTGAGAGCTGGGAGTGAGTTCCCTGGGCTGGAGGGGATGCGAGCAGAGGCTGCCGGGTGCTGCAGGGGGCCCTGTATCGGGAGTGGAAGTGGGGAGCCTGGGCCATCGTGAACCCCCTTCTACAACAGGGTCAGGGGTTTGGGCAGCTGGCATTTCCCCTTGCGTATGGTTTGGACCCCTGAGACCACAGCAAGGCCTTCAGGAAAGCGCTGGCCCAGCCTGGAGGCCCCCACGAGGCTACAGCCCCTCCCCCAGCCCAGCCGGGGCGCTCCAGGGTGGAGGAGGCTGGGAAATGTTGATCTGCATCCTCTGCTTCGCACAATTGGCTTTCCTGTGCCAACTCGCTGTCGGGGTGGGAATGCTGGGAAAGCCCGGAAGGGGGGCATCAGGAAAGGCTTCCAAAAATAAGAGACTGCCCCCCAGCGGCGAGAGAAACAGCCCCAGCAGCCCCCACTGCCCCTCTGCCCAATCCCAGGTCACCCTGGCTCGCCACGGACCCTGCAGCTCCTGGCAAGGGTCCAGGAGTTCCGGCCGTCACCTGCCCCCTCCTCCATCCACCCCCCCCCCAGAGGTGGCACCGCTGCCGAGACACCGTGTAATTCCGCCTGTCACTGCCCTAATTACACCCCACGGTCCTCCCGCCAGCACCGCGCACCCCGCACCGCCTGCATAATGGGCCTTTTTTTAAAAAACGCTCTCTCTCCTTTCACAGCTGCCTTTTGAAGGGGCACAATCTCACACAATGTCGCTTAATGACAGCACTGCCTCCGTCTCCAGCAATTCCCCAGCCCCCTTCCTCTCTCTCTCTCTCTCTCTTTTTATACTTGATAATCATCATAATTGTCATAATCACCCTGCAGTTAAGAGAAGGTACCTGGGACATTTCAATCAATTATAAAGTGACCTAATAAAAGGTCAGGTGTCTGCAGGAGCCGGAGGCTTCCGGGAGGGCGGGACGGAGACGCAGTCACACAGGCGCACGTGCAGGAATGCGCATGCGCGGGCACACACACACACACACACACACACACCATGGGTACACATGGTGCACATGCACACACGCACACACACACATACCCCACAGTACAGGCGGTGCACACACACACACACACCACGGGTACATGTGGCGCACATGCACACACACACACACACCATGATACACATGGCACACATGCACACACACACACTGGGGGTACACGCAGCACACATGCACACACACAATCACAGGTACACGTGGTGCACATGCGCACACCAGGCCCTGAAGGCTGACAGAGCAGGGGCAGTTTACGCGGAGGCTCCAGAACAAAGAGTAAGGCGGGATCCTCAGGGAGACCCACAGATGTCACCATCCCAGGCCCTACAATGAGCAACAGCCCTCCTCCCGTGACAGGACTGCAGATGTTAGAGCCAGGCCCCCGGGTTCCAGGCCCCGCTCAGCGCCTTTCAGGCAGCCTCTGGAATCTCTCGGAGCCTCACCGTGCTCAGCTGGAAATGGGACAGCACGCCGGCCATCCTGGGGTTTCGGCAAAGACTGTTCCGACATATTGTTAGGTTAGTCTTGGTCCTGGTGTATTATCTTATGTCTTTCACAGCATATACAATAATCTGAAAATACCCATTACACACATGCATGATTGTTCCATAATATGAATTTTTTAAGATTTATTTATTTATTTATTTAAGAGGTAGAGTTAGAGACAGAGAGAGAGAGGTCTTCCATCCGCGGGATCACTCCCTAAATGGCTGCAACGGCTGGAGCTTCGCCAATCCAAAGCCAGGAGCCAGGAGCTTCTTCCAGGTCTCCCATGTGGGTGCAGGGGCCCAAGGACTTGGGCCATCTTCTACTGATTTCCCAGGCCATAGCAGAGAGCTGGATTGGAAGTGGAGCAGCTGGGACTCGAACCCGTGTCCATATGGGATGCCGGCGCTGCGGGTGGAGATTAAACCCACAGCGCCACAGTGCTGCCCCCATAATATGAATTTTTGAAGAGCACTCAGATGCATGGCTTTCAAAGTTTTTCACCATAATAAATTTATCGTGCCCGGCATTGTGGTGCGGCGGGTTAAGCCACCACTTAGGATGCCAGCATCCAATATCAGAGCACCAGTTTGAGCCCCAGCTGCTCCACTTCTGACTCTGCTCCAGACTAACACACTTGGGAAGGCAGCAGAAGATGGCCCAAGTGCTTGGTTCCCTGCCACCCACACAGGAGACCGGGAAGGAGTTCTAGGCTCCTGGCTTTAGCATGGCAAGATTTCAGGCATTGTGGCCATCTGGGGAGTGAGCCAGTGGATACAAGCTGTCTCTGTCTTTCTCTCTCTGTCTTTCTATGACTCTCTTTATCACTCTGCCTTTCAAACAAATAAATAAACAAACAGCTTTTTAAAAAAGATTTATTTATTTATTTATTTGAAAGTCAGAATTACACACAGAGAGGAGAGGCAGAGAGAAAGAAAGAGAGAGGTCCTCCATCCAATGGTTCACTCCCCAGATAGCTGCAATGGCCAGAGCTGTGCCAATCCGAAGCCAGGAGCCAGAAGCTTCCTCTGGGTCTTCCCATGTGAGTTCGGGGGCCCAAGGTCTTGGCCTATCTTCTGCTTTCCCAGACCATAGCATAGAGCTGGATAGGAAGTGGAGCAGCCAGGACTTCAACCGGTGCCCATATGGGATGCTGGCACTGCTGGTGGTGGCGGCTTTACCGGCTATACCACAGCGCCAGCCCCACAAACTAATCTTTTAATTCCACTTCCCATGAACTTTTTGAAGTACTGGGGTGTGTGTGTGTGTGTGTGTACACATGCATGTTTAACACACACCTCCTCCCGTGCAACTATGGGATCTTTGAGGGCAGTTCTTCATTCCCATCTGAAATATGGGGGGTTCAAGAGTGCAAACTACAGAGCTAACCTTGCTGAGTTTAAATCCTTAAGCCACCATCCACCTGCTACGTGACCTCGGGTAAGGACTCAACCTCACAGGCTGTTTTGAACATCTGTAAAATGGGCATAATTAGAGCACCCATCTTTAGGGCTGATGTGAGAACTTAAGGCATTGCAGCAGTCCCCTGCCGCTGCTTGTCTCTGGGTGGAGCCTGGGTGGTGGGCAGTGCCCAGATCTTCACGTACTGCACTTCTTCCGAAACGGCCCTCAGGGTCGCTGTAGATGGCGCCAGAGCTGGTCTTCCTCCCGTGTTTTCTGCCCTGGCGCCTCCTCTGCAACACTGCCCTCGCGCTTCCGGGCCATTATTAAGTAAAATCAGGGTGACTGGAGTGCGGCTGCCGCCATCTCGAGAAAGTGGATCTGAGACCTGGGGGCCAGAGACAGCTCCCCAGTGACCCACAACGGGTGGTGTCCATGGCACTCCCCCCCCCCGCAGGAAACTTGCAGGTTGTTTCTTTCTGGAATGTTCCATGTGATGTTTTTGAACATAGGTAGCTGAAACTGCAGGTAAGGGTGCTCTAGTGCCCGCAGGAAGGGCTCAGAGTGGCACAGGAGGAGAGCAAGCTCTGTCTGGTGCAGCAGCCTCCCAAGCACCGTGCACAGCGCCTCCCGTGGTGTGGACGTCGGCTCGGTCTCTAGCAGTCGGCTGTGGCGTTGTTTCTGGGCGTGCCTCGCCCTCTCCCCCACTTTCTCAGGGACCCCTGTTCCCTCTGCTCAGAGGAGGAACGGAGGCCAGCAATGGCTGCCACAAGCGTGCCACCAGACCAGAGGCCTCCCCTCCACGGGGGTCCCCGCGCAGCAGCTGGCTGCGGAGGTGTTTAATAAACACGTGCCCCTCCCACGCCAGCCTGCCTTGGCCTGTGGAAGCCCAGAGTCAAATCTGCTTTTGATGCTTTGGGGTCTCCGAGGCGCCTGGCTCTGCAGTGGAGAGGCTGAGCCATCTGCCACCAGCCTGGGGCTGTCGGGAGGGAGCCTGAGCCAGGGAGGACCAGGGAGCAGAGTGTGAAAGAGCTCCATGCTACCCCGATGCCAGGTGCCGCCAGCCTAACAGAGCCGGGGCGGGGAGGAAGGGCACGGCTGTCAGACCCCATCCATCCACCACCACCCACCTGGTGGACCTGGCGGGGCCCCAGGCCCCAGCTCCCTGTCTCAGTGCCACAAGGGCTGTCAGCACCATGCAGGAAACAGCCGAAGTGGACGCCTATGGAGAGGCCAAGCCCCTGGCCTCAGGCAGAAGGGGGCAGGGAGCTGGCCAGACAGCGAAGTTCCAGGTGGGAGGAGCTGGAGGAGCCCCTCCAGCAGAGACTAGCAAATCGGCTCCAAGCTGACAAGGTCAAGGTCAGATCTTCAGAAGCCACGAAAAGAGTTTGCTGCCATCCCCCTCCCCCATTACAAATTTCAACATCAAATGCGGTTTTGGGGACGGACAGCGAGTTACAGGAACGACACAGCAGCTTGCACGGGGCTGGGGTCAAGGCTGGGGGCTGGAGCCTGGCCACGGGGGCATTGAGGTCTCTGTGCCTCAGTTTCTTCCCCTTGGAAATGGAGGGAATGACACCGGATGCCAGCACACGTCCTCGTGTGGTTTCAGGATCCGGGGGTAATATCATTACTCTCAGCCTGTCACACACGAAGCCTCGGGAGTGTTACTGTTACACTCTTGACAGTAAAAGATCTGCGCTCCAGGTTTTGCGATTGCACGACTCTGGATAAGCTCTGTGAAAGTGAATATTTTTCCTGCTGGTGTCCTGAGTCCTTGCTTGCATTTGCCCATGATGGGATCCCCATGGTCCGACAGGGGAGTGGAGGAGGATTAAGACCACTTCCTGCACAGCCCTGGCACCAGTGCGTAGCCCTTAGTAGAGCCATGGGTACCAGGAGCTGGGGGAGGGGGGCAGGGGAGTGGAGCAGCCGCAGGACCCCCTGGGACCTGGGGTCAGCGTCCAGTCACAGAGGTGGGGGTCTGGTGGGGGTTCTGCCAGAACAAAGAACAGGAGCAAAGGGAAGGGGACGCAGAATGGCCCACGTGCCCTGGGGCTTAAACGCCCGCATCCCTTTCAGAGCAGCCAGCCAGAAGAGCCGACGAGACCCAGAGGACGTGGCTCTGTCTTCAAGTACAGGGAAAATCAGATCTCCAGAGTCACTCTCAGACTGGCACAGCAATTAAGCACTCAGAAAAGGAGGGGTGTCATCGGGTCGCCTGTCTCCAGCTGCCTGCCACACGGCTGCAGCTCCCAGCGGCCAGGATCCTGTCCCTCCAACCCTGCCAGCCATAGGTGTGGGGAGTGGGCACCTCACCCCACCAGGGCCAATCAGAGTCACCCTCCAAGAACTTGGAGTTGCCCCTGGGGCATTTGGTGCCGCTCTCTGTGAACCCCCGCCCCCAATGCTGAGTTCTTTGCAAAGGCTGCTGGTCTGCAGAGAGATGAAAGACGGACTCTCGAGGATGGGCAGCGAGACAGACACAGAGAGGCGGGGACCTCCCACTGCCAGCCCGGGGCCTCCTTAGGGTCAAACTCCCTGTGATGTGGGAAAAGTCAGGGAGACAGATTACATTCCTGAGCTGGAGGCCACACCTACCTCCACCCTCTTGTCATCCTCTCATCCTCTCATCAAGCAGAGGACCCCTCCCCCAGATGAACCTCCCCTTACCTGGGACCGGGAGGGGGGGGGGGTGGCAGTAGAAGTAACCACGCCCCCTTCGGAAGCCTGGGGAAGGGAGGGCTCTCTCCTCTTCTCTGCCTCTACCTCATGGACCCAGGAGGGCAGAGCAGGGTATGAAATTCCCCTTTCACCTTTCCAGGCCCACTCTCCCGAAATGAAGCCCCCACGTGCCTGAGTGTTCTCACTTGCTGCGTGCCGTGTTTGTGCCTGGACTTAGAATTCTCTAAGTAAAAGGCAAGAGCCTGGGATATTCATTTTGGCCCAACCTAGCCCACAACACCTATAGGGCGGAGCTACCTTTGTCTGCCCCTCCCACCCAGACGCTGGCTAGGGTGCTTCTGCACAGGCGTGCTAAGCCCAGTGTTCTCCGACAGGTCATACCTCTGCTTCCCAGGCATCCCATCTTCAGAAGCAAAATGTGGAGAAGGCATGGGGCGGGGGGGCGAGAAATAGGAGACAGGAGCATTTTGCGTGCAGGGCAGGTGAACCCCTCTGCCCCAGGTGGTCTGGCCTGGCACTGCCCTGGTCCTGGATTCAAAGAAACAGCGAGCCTGGCAGCCAAATGCATTTAAAAAGAAATATTCCGGTCTCTTCTCGGAGCCTTGTAAAAGGGACCCGGTTCAAACCTGAGACTCTTAAAAGCCCCTTTCCTCTGTTCCTGGGTCCCCAGAGCCTTGCATCCTCCAAACCTTAGAAACCTCGCCCAGCTCTGGCTTTGTCCTCGGGTCCTGTCTTTCTCAGCAGTTCACTATGCAAATGTCTGCGGCCCTGGGCTTTTTATTCTCTCTCGGGTCTCCCTTCCTTCCATTTCCACCACAAAAGGGAGCCCCCTGGAACTGGAGGGCAGAGGGACCCTTTGCCCCTGCCTCCCTTCAGTCCCAGCCCCTCATCTGCCTGGCCTTCCAGTTTCGCTCTGGGAGGCGTCGGATACAGACTGGATACAGACTACTGAGGATGGAACGCCCCTGAGAGGCCTGGGGGCAGGGGCAGGGGCAGGTGTGTGGCTCTGCCAAACTCGCATCTAAGTGCCTGTGTCCAGTCCTGGCCCGGCTTCAGCTTCTGCTTTCAGACTCCAGCTTCCTGCTAGCGCCCACCCTGGGAGGCAGCTACTGATGCCAGTGATGGCTCAGGTACTTGGGTGCCTGCCACTCAAATGCGAGCCCCAGATGGAGTTCCTGGCTCTTGGCTTTAGCTTGGCCCAGCCCCAGCTGTTGTAGGCATTTGGGGAGTGAACCAGCAGATGGAAGATTCTCTCTCTCTCTCTCTCTCTCTCTCTCTCCCTCCCCCTCTCTCTCTCTCCTTTAAAATAGATTTAAAAAAATGGAAAAATCAGCAGCTAAGGGGCAGGGAGTGGAAAGCTGATAGTATCCCAAGCCTCCCAGTCTGGCCCTGCCCTTTTGAGAATCGTGGAGCTGTTGGTCGATGCCCCAGGCACAGGTAGCAAAGGCTGGCTTTCGCCTCTCCTTGGGGCACACACCCCACACCCCCACCTTGGCTGCCACCTACTGCAGGCCAAGTCCTCACCCCTCTCTGTGTCTCCTCTGTTCCGCAGCCAGCTGGCCACTGGTCCACAGGGTTTCTCCGAGTCATCTCTGCCCTGGGCGCCTCCCACACTGCTGGGGACAGACTTCCCCCCACCCCTCAAGCCCCGCTCCCTCCTACCGGAGCCATCCGAGCTCCATGTACACGCACACGCATGCACGCCCGCACGTCACACTGGAGACTGGGCCTTCCTCCTGGATGCACCACTCCCTTCTTATCTGCCAAGGGCCAACTGGAGCGGAAAACTGACCGCCTCCTCTCTGCGGCACCCCAGTCCCTCCACAGCCTGGCTCCTCCCCTCAGCCCCACCTCCCTGACTCTACCCCTTCGTCCAGCTGGCCCCCACCTGCCTCTGCATGAACCTGAACCTGAACCTGGCCCAGCCTGCAGGCTCCCAAGCCCATGCTCCCTTCCTTGGGCACACACGTGTGACTGTGACACTTCCATCTTTCCATGGCACCATGGCTGTGAGCTCTCCAAGGCAGGCGCTTGATCTTTCCAGACCACAGCAGTATTTCCACCCACCCACCCCCAAAAAAAGTGAGTCACAGAAAGGAACCCAGTGCAATCTCATTTTTGCCAAAGCAAGTGTGTTTCTAGCTGAGTGAGTGGCTGGGTGTGGATGCAGGTGTGTGTGTGTGTGTGTGTGTGTGAAAAGTCTGAAAGGACACAGTCAAACTTCTGTTCTTGATCACTGGGTTAAGAAATAAGGATGTTGGAGCTTCCCTTTTTCACTTCGTATTCCCTTAATGCTTTAATTCATTATTGCAAGCTACATCATTTTTTGTAATTCTCTCCTAAAAAGAGGGGGGGGGGGGGGCAGGCATTTGGTGCAACAGTTAAGATGCCACTTGTGGTGCCTGTAGCCCCATCAGAGAGTCTGGTCACAGGCCCAGCTCCTCCACTGCTCACCCAGCTTCCTGCCAATGTACAGTCTGGGAGGCAGCAGGTGATGGCTCAAGGGCTTGGGTCCTGCCACCCACATGGGAGACCTGGATCAAGTTCTGGGCTCCTGGCTTCAGCCTGACTCAGCCCTAGTTGTTGTAGATATTTGGGAAGTGAACCAGAAGATGAAAGATCTCTGTCTCTCTCCCTCTCTCCCCCCATACACACAAATGTAGTATATCAATACAATAGAATATTATTTCCCATACAAAGCAATGAAGAAGGGTGGATGCTTGATGAAGTGGTTGAGTTGCCACTGGGACATGCACATCCCCTACCAGAGTGCTGGGCTGGAGCCCCAGATGCACTTAGGGTTCCTGGGAGTTTGCACCCTGGGAGACAGTAGGTGATGGCTCAAGTCTTGGGTCCCTGATGAGTCCAGACAGAGTTCCAGGCTCTTGACCTTCACCTGGCTCAGCCCTGGCTTTTGTGGGCATTTGGGGAGTGAATCAGAAGATGGAAGATCTCTCTCTGTCTGTTTGTCTCTCTGCCTTTCAAACAAATAAAATTAGGTAAATTTTTTTTTAAAGGAATGAACTACTGATCCACTCCCAGGATGGCAGAAAACTCCTGGGGCTGCCTCAGCACCAGGGGGTGGAACAACTCTACCTATGTGACTCAGAGGAGAGATGAGAGTCCTCTCCCTGGGACCCCATGACCTGTGGTTGGCCCGCAGCACTGCCCATAACACAGCCAGGGAGAACCCCGGGCCTCCCGCGAGCTAGAGATCTCTGCAGAAGGAACGGGAGCGGGTATCCTGGGAGGACTCCGGGGTGACCCAAACCACTCCCTTGAAAAGAATGAGAGTGCCCAAGGAACAGAGGAGACAAAGCCAGGCCAGACATCTGTGCATTTACAGTGGGAGGAAAGACACGGAGCAGGGACTTGAGGAGTCAGGGGCCTCACAGTGCAAATAGCACCTCCAGCCCCCAAGTGCTGAGTGCTTTGTTTTAGGCCCTGGGGACAAAGGCTCCTGCCTCCATGGGACACAGAGCCCTGAAGCTGGGCTGGACAGAGGCGAGGGCTCAGGCAGGAGGAGTGGAGGTGAGGCTGGGCACAGCTGCCCATCAGCCACCATCCCACATGCACACAGTAGGTGCTCTGTGCAGAGTTGGGAACGTGGTGCTGTGTAACCATTGGTCTCTAACCTTTAAGGATGGGACAGACCTGTGTGCACGTCTGACCTCTGCCACTTGCTCCTACATGTGTGACCTGGAATGGAGCTTTGGTTGTCATGCTGTGCCAGTCTTCCTCCGGCTCCTTCCTCCAGCTGCATGGTCCCTCCTGGGGGCGGAGTTCCTAGGACCATCTTCTCCCCTGGTAGGAAAGAGCCCAGGGGGATCTTGGACCTCCCAACTCTGTGCCATGCTCCCTCTCCAGGGTCCCACCAGGGTTACCACATAGGGGCTTGAACAGGGGGCTGGAGTCCAACCCCTACTCTGCTTTCCAAGCCCTGGGGCTGAGGTCCTCTGGAGAGAAGTCTTTCCCTCATTTCCCCAGAGCCATAGTGGTGAGCTATGGAGGCCCAGCCCAGGCCAGAGACACACAACACACTTCCTGAAAGAGCCCTGCCTCCCAGCTCAACCGGAAGTTCGTTATCTGGGCACATAGTCCCCACCCAACCACAGAAACCCCAGCCCCTTGCACATCCTCAGGACCAGGCTGGGCTCTCCCAACCCAGGAAGAGTCACACGTGACAGCCACGTGGACAGAGGAGGGTGGGTGCCCAGTGCCTGAGCCTCCGGCGTGAAGCCCAGCAGCTCGCTCTGGCCGCCCAGCAGGGTCTAGATCTGGACCGCAGACCTCCCCGGGGCAGGGGCCCTGTGTGTTCACCCTCCGGTCCCCTGCGCCAGCACAGGTTCAGCTCAGCATGTGTCCAGTGGAGCAGAGCTCAGGCCCTGGAGCCAACCCGTTTGAGTTCCGCTCTGTGGCCCCGGGCCAGCAACTTCACCCCTCGAGCTTCTGTTTTCTGCCCCTCTAAAGCACAGCTAACAATACCAGTCATCTCTCAGGACTATTGTGAGGGTTCACAGAAATCAGGTGTATCAAGTGCTTCACCCAGTCTGCTCTCAGCACAGACGAGCTATTACAACACTGCTAGCACTTCAGCCCACCTTGGCTTCTGAACGCTGATTTCCCAAGACCATGGGATCATTCTCTCTCTTTTTTTATAGAGTTTTTTTTAAAAATTTACTTTAAAGTCAGAGTTACACAGAGAGGAGAGAGAGAGAGAGACAGATCTTCCATCCAATGGTTCCCTCCCCAATTGGCTGTAACGGCCAGAGCTGCGCCAATCCAAAGCCAGGAGCTAGGAGCTTCTTCCAGGTCTCCAATGCAGGTGCAGGGGCCCAAGGACTCAGGCCATCTTGTACTGCTTTCCCAGGCCATAGCAGAGAGCTGGATCAGAAGTGGAGCAGCTGGAACTTGAACCGGCACGCATATGGGATGCCAGCACTGCAGGCGGTGGCTTTACCTGCTACGCCACAGCGCCGGCCCCATGATCATTCTCTTGTATCTAGAAGGAAGTCAGTGTCAAATAAGGAAACCAAAACTCAGGGCAGTCAAGAGACTTGACCGAAGTCACCCAGCTACTGAGATGAGGAAGGCAAACTTCCGGTAGCAGCATTCTTTCCAGGGCGACACCCTCGGAGTTCCCACCCATCGGCTCACTCATTCTGGCTCCACTGTGTAACTTCCTCGCCTGTGGGTGTGTGTTGCTGTTTGTGTACGTAGGCGTGTGAGCGCACACAGGTTTGAGAGTTGGAAGGACCAGTTGTGTGTTGCTGTGCACGCTCAGGTGTGTGCACTTGCATTTGTGTGGTGTGTCTGTGAGTGTGAACATGTGCCTACATCCCTGTGTTTAAATGTGGGTGCCCCGGGGGCAGGTTTTGTTAAGTGTGTGGCTGGAGTGAATTTTCTCCCGCATGTGATGGTAAGATCCTTAAAAGCTTGGGCTGGCTCTGTGGCACAGTGGGTTAAGCCACTGCTTGAGACACCAGTATCCCATATGGGAGCGCCAGTTCCAGTCCCAGCTGCTCCGTTTCAGATCTAGCTTCCTGCTAATGTACCTGCAGAAGATGGCCACCAGGGAGACTCAGCTATAATTCCTGGCTCCTGGCTTTGGCCTGGCCCAGCCTCCTGGATGTTGTAGCCGTTTGAGGAGTGATCCAGAGGATGGATGACTCTCTCTGCCTCTCCCTCTCCCTTTCTGTCACTCTGCCTTTCAAATAAACAAAATAAATCTTAAAAAAAAAAAAGACCTTGGACAGCAGGGCTGTGGCCTTCAGACTCTCAGTGCCTGGCACCCAACCAGCCCCAGCAAACACCAGCCGAGCACAATGTCCCTGGGGAGGGAGCAGAGGCCTCCCTCTCTTCAGCCGGCCCTTCTGAACTCGGCAACGACAGGAGGGTCCCTCCCTGCCCCCCACCCCGCCCCTCCGACCATCCTCTGCCTCCTCCGAATCAGGCAGTGAGTGCAGACAGGCTGGTGGGAGCCCTCCCCAGAAGGCAAAGCAAGTGGGCACCCAGGGACGCACCCCCAACCTGAGGGTGGTTGCTTAAGCGGCAGTAAAGGAAACAAAAGCTGAAATCCATCAGCCACTGGCAGCTGTAAAAAGAGCAGAAGCGCTCAGCAGAAAGCCGTGCGCTATCCATCACCCGGCCTTCTCCTCCAGCTGCCCGAGCAAGGGAGTTTTAAATGCCCTCCGATTCATTTGCATTCGCACAGCCACTCTTTTATGGTATCGGGGTTGCCAAGAAGATCTGAGTGGTTTTTTTAAAGACGTTGATAAACCATTTCCTCCAGGGAATAAAAGTTGTATTTTTTTTCTTTTTCTTGAAGGAAAAGGGAAAGTAAAGTTTTCCAAAATAAGGCATTCCGTCTGCAGAGTGATGGGGAGGTGACTGTGCGGATGTCCCGGGCCCATCAAACCGAGCGCGGGGTTGGGTCCGAATTTGCTCTGTGCTGGTGCGATGGGCAGTGCACTCCTTCTGCAGCTGAGCTGAGACGTAAACTTTGCAGAGTCACTAGGGAGAAGTGCAGAGGCAGCTCGCCTCTGTCTGGGACAGGACTTGTGAGCCCCGAGGCATCCACACCCTGAAGTCTCTGAGCCTTCCAGGCCCTTGGGGAGCACCCCACGGCTCTGATAGGGCCGCAGTAAATGACCCACCAGAGGGCGACTCTCTTTCCTTTCCGTGGGTCGGAGGCTCCAAGCAAACAATCAGGGGAATTCTGTTGTCCTGTGGCACTTGACGCACACTTGCCCGGAGATGCACATGCAACCCAGCTCTGGCCTCCCCACCCGGCACAAGCCCCTTCTGCAGGCTGGGCTCCGACTCCTGCATCACCCAATCTCATTCCTGTCTCCCTGCTCGTCCTGCTATGGAGTTGGGTACAACCGTGCCCATGTTACAGACAACAAAGGCTCAGAGAAGACAAGTAGCTTCTCCAAGACCATCTGGGGGCAGGACTTGAACATGAGATACCTGGACTTGGACAATGGCTTCCAAAAGGGCATGAGGTCCCCACGTCCACCTGACCCCGAGAGAGTGGGTTTAGATCCTCTCTCAGCATGGGCTTCATATGCTTCACAGCTGTCCACATGGGAGACGGCTTCCTCCTGACTCCAGTACCCCGTCCAACGTCACACCATCAGTCACAGCCCTGAGACAAGCGGTAAAGGCACAGTTGAAGCAACATTGCATTGGAAGAGGGTGATCACTCACAGCTCTCTGCTCTTCCTTGGTTAGTTGCCCAAAAAGGTTACAGAGGATGCTTTAAGGACAAGGATCTCTGAGAGATGGAGAGGTCTGGAGTGCCTCTGATGGGCGTCTGGGCATGTGGTGCCTGCTGGTGGGATGAGGGAGACTGAAAAGGGAGGTCCTGAAATGGAGGGGTCAACATCCTGCCAGCAGGAGCCCCTAACGATAACGGACATTGCTTGTTGGACTCCTGTTATGCCCCATCATTGGCCAGTTTTATGTCATTTGACCGTCACAACAACCTGCTAAGAGTACTTCCTCATCATCTCTCTTTAATAGAATATGAAAGTGGACTCGGACAGGTTCAGCCACTTGCCCAAAGTCACACAGCTGGCAAGTTACAGTACAGCCAGGATTCAAGACATACAATCCAACTCCAGCGCTATACTTCTTTTTTAAGATTTATTTATTTATTTGAAAGTCAGAGTTATACAGAGAGAGAAGGAGAGGGATAGGGATAGGGATAGGGAGAGAGAGAGAGAGAGAGAGAGAGTGTGTCTTCCATCCCATGGTTCACTCTCCAATTGGCCGCAACGGCCAGAGCTGTGCCAATCCGAAGCCAGGAGCCAGGAGCTTCTTCCAGGTCTCCAATGCAGGTGCAGGGGCCCAAGGACTTGGACCATCTTCTACTGCTTTCCCAGGTCATAGCAGAGAGCTGTATCAGAAGAGGAACAGCCAGGACTCAAACTGGCGCCCATATGGGATGCCAGCACTGCTGACTGTGGCTTTACCCACTACACCACAGCACGGGCCCCCAATGCTATCCTTTTGCTTGCTCAGGGTGAGACCACATCATAGGTTGGAGCAAATTTCAGGACCCAGCCCTCAGCCCCTTAGAGACAAGTGTCTTCTAGAGACCCTTAGAGGCCTGTCCTGTGAACTGCTTCTGTCAAGTGTTCCCAAAACCTAATCTACTATCTCCTGTCCCCGAACTCCTGTATAACCAGCCCACCTGGGAATCAAGCTTAGCCCTCCCTCTCCCTCTTTCCCCAGCCCTGCCTCATCTGCCTCCCACACGTACCCTCCTCCCTGAGCCCAACAGCTCAGGCAAAGTAGGGTTCATTGCCACTCACTCCTGGTTTTCCCCAGGGCCTCAGCTTCCCACCCAGGCAATCCCAAGCTCTGGATGGGCTCTTCCACCCTCACCTCGGAGCGTGGATCAGAAAACAGTCTACACAGCAACTTGGAGAGAGACCTGGGTTCCAACCCTGACCAGCTTGTCCATGCAAGCGAGCCTGGGTTTCCTCACACAACACCTCCCATCCGCCAGCCAGAGAGCCTGGAGGTAGAGAGGAGCTGCTGTTGCCTTTGAGGGGCTTGGAGTGGAGCAGCAAGATGGATAGATGATCATTAAAAGAGTCTGATAAGGCTTGGGAAGAAAAGTGCACGAGGCGGAGAGAGCAGGAAGGAGGAGCAATTAGGGAATGAATAACGGCAGCTACTGTTTATTGATTATCTGTAATGTGCTAGGCATTTTCCTTACATGAATTCATCTAATCCTTATGTCGAACCTTCCAAGAAGATGTAACGATCCCACTGCTTAGATTAGAAGCGTAGGCTTGGGGCCGGCCCTGTGGCGTAGTAGGTTAAAGCCTCCGCCTGTGGCACTGGCATCCCATATGGGCACTAGTTCAAGTACTTCCAGTCCAGCTCCCTGCTAACGCATCCAGGAATATGGCAGAAGATGCCCCCCTTGGGCCCTTGCACCATGTGGGAGACCTGGAAGAAGCTCCTGGCTCCTGCCTTCAGATCAGCACAGCTCCGGCCATTGTGGCCATTTGGTAAGTGAACCAGCGGATGGAAGATCTCTCTCTCTCTGTCTCTCTGTCTCTCTCTGTAACTCTGCCTCTCAAATAAATAAATAAAATCTTTAAAAAAAAAAAAACACACACACACACATAGGCTTATAGAAGTGAAATCACTTTCTCAGGGCTACACCCTCTTCTTCCTGTGCTCATAATAAAGTCTCCTCCATGACTTCCCTCCAGGGGGGTCAGCCTCAGCTTTGGTTTTGTTTTTTGTTTTGTTTTAGTGTACATTCAGTGTATTTTCTAAATATTGTAAAGTAGCCTGGGAATAGAAGGCAGAGCCAAAAAGCAACAGCACATACCCAGAATCCCATTCTGTGGAGGAGCACCCTGGGGGCACAGCCCCCCATGCTGGGTCGTGCACTTTGGATGAGAAGGCGTGAGATCACCTCGGGGGTTCCCCACCAGAGGACGACGCCCTTCCTCTTGGTCTCCTCTGCGGCCCACGGTTGGTGTTTCATAGGCGGGTCGAGTTCTTTCTCTCCCACAGCTGAGAGCAGCATTTGCTTTCTTTAGCACATGCAGGCTTGTGCAGCCCAAGCCGCTGCAGGACACAGTGCACAGGGCCAAGGCCTCCTGCAGCACCACCGTCCCATTGCGTTCCAGCACAGTCCTACCAGGCCCCTCGGGGTCTGCAGGTGGTGAGAGCCGAGGCGAGGCCTTCAGCACAGGCAGTGGGGAGCTGACGCAGTTCCAGGTCCAGGCGTTGTAATCGGACGTTTGGGTGCCCCAGAGCTGCTTGACACCAGCATCTTCTGTGTCACTGGAGCGAAGTCCCAAGGTCTTTAGATTTTCACTGGAAGCAAGAGCAGCAGCCATGTCCTTAAGCAGTCGGCAGGGAGGTGACAACTCACCGACCACAGCTCCTGAATGGTGCAGCTCGGGTGCTTCAGTGCTGCACAGAGAGACGCCACCCCCCACCCTCCATATTCGACCCCAGATCCAGGAGGGACAGGGACTGGTTGCACAAAAGGGCTTGGGAGAAGTTGTCACAGGAGACACTGGTGATGCAGTAGATCTTACCTGAAGAAAGAGTACCATAAGGTTATCTCTCTGTGGCCTCCATTTTCTCATCTGTAAAGTGGGATAATACTCAGACCTACTAGTAAGGATCATACTAAGGCCCTCAAGGACTTAATAGATGGGCAGCAGTGCCCATTGCAGAGTCAGGGTGATGTGTTGCTCTTAGAATGCCATTTTGGTTGTCTCCAAGGGCACCATCTTTTAAAAAAATATTTGTGAGGCCAGAGCTATGGCTTAACAGGTAATGCCACTGCCTGTAGTACCAGCATCCCATATGGGTGCCAGTTTGAGTCCCAGCTGCTCCACTTCCATTCCAGCTCTCTGATGTGGCCTGGGAAAGCAGTAGAAGATGGCCCAAGTCCTTGGGCCCCTGCACCCACGTGGGAGACCCAGAAGAAGCTCCTGGCTCCTGGCTTCAGATCAGCACAGCTCTGGGCCTTTGCGGCCATCTGGGGAGCCATTCCAGTGGCTGGAAGACCTCTCTCTCTCTCTCTCTCTCTCTTTCTCTCTCTCTCTCTCTCTGCCTCTCCTTCTCTCTCTGTGTAACTCTGACCTTCAAATAAATAAATAAATCTTTTTAAAAATTTGCTTATTTATTTGAAAAGCAGAGTGACAAACATGGAGAGAGAGACTTCAATGCCCAAATGGCCACTACAGCCAGGGCTAGGTCAGGCCCAAGTCAGGATTCAGGAACTCCAGCCAGGTCTCCATGGGGATGTAGGGGGCCCAAGCACCACAGCCATCCTCCTCTGCCTTCCCCAGGCACATCAGCAGAGAGCTGGATCAGAAACAGAGTAGCCAGGACTCGAACCAGCTCTCCCATAGGAGATGCCGGCTTAACCCACTGTGCCCCGAGGGCACCATCTTGCCTAAGCCTCTAGGCACCAGGGCCCACTGAGTCTGTCAAATGATGCAGAAGAGAGTCGCCTGCACCCACTGAGCTTGGTCCAAACTGAAGCCCCGCCCCTGCCACACAGTCAGCTCCTCCCCCAGCCCCTCCCACCCAGTCAGCTCTTCCCCAGCCCCTCCCACCCAGTCAGCTCATCCCCAGCCCCTCCTACCCAGACAGCTCCTCTCCCAGCCCCTCCCACCCCATCAGCTCCTCCCCCAGCCCTGACTGAACAGACTTCTTACACACTCCCATTCCCACATCATGGGGGGCTCCCAGCCCCCCTCATCCTCTTAGTCAAGGAAGGGGAAGCCACAGGGGCCTGGGAGGGGCAGTGGGGGAAGGAGAAGGGTCATCTTCCCACTGGGGCCCAGGGAGTGGTCAAAGGCATTCCTGTAACTCATGAACAAAGGCCCTTCTGCTGCCAGGACTGCTGGGTGTTGGCAGCTGCATCACTGGCCAGCCAAGAGACTCCTGTCAGAAGCTGCCCATTCCTGGTGAATTTCAATGAGCAACTCTTCCTGCAGTGAGAGGAAAGCCACCATTTAAAAGGCAAGGAGTGCTTTGGCTTAGCAAAATACATCGATAGGGCAAGTGCTGCCTTAGGGTCCTCCCCCACTGCAAGTTCCCTCTCTGTGCCTTCTCTTGCGTGGGGTGCTAGGACACAGAGGTGCAGCAACACTGTCCCACACGTACAAGGCAATTACCAGACAGAGCGAAAGGTGCCAGGAAAGAGACGTGGGTGGGGAGCTCGGGAGGGAGGGGCAAAGGGACTCTCAGACTCAGTGGGTTCCACAGGGCAGACAGCATTTGAGAAGAGGAGGAGTCCAGCAGGCAGGGGGAAGGGCTGGGGGTGCAGGCGGAGGAGGCATCACACACAGGAGAGCGTTGGGACTGGGACAAGGGCACCAGGAAGAGATGCCTGTGTGATCTCGGTAGGAGGCGAGACTGGCAACAGGTGGGGGCCACACTGTGAGTGGCTGTGCATGCCAGACTCAGATTAGAGGGGAGGGAGCGAGCTTCCTCTCCTAAGGGACTGAGATATCTCAAAAAGGGGGAGGGGTGGTCTGATGCATTGGATGACTGAGAATGCCCAGATGATAGGAGTCAGAAGAATGGGCACAGACACGGTTAAGAGACCCTCGGCATTTGCCGACTAGAGGTCATGAGCATCTGCTCCAAGACCCCCTGAAGTGAGACTGGCAGGCAATAAACGGTGCCAAAGACATGTTAGCTGAAGGATGCGCCAATTAACGTGGAGATATTAAAGCAGGGAACCCAGGATCCCCCTCAGGGTACAGCTTGACCACTTAGAGGGACGGATTCTCCAAGACCAGCAGATGTCTGGAATCTAGGCCAGCTGGGATATGGGAGCTGAGACTCCAGACTGCAAGAGGTGGGCCCGGAGCCAAAGTGCCCATCCCACGTTCTCCTGCATCCAGGATGGCACATATATTTCATCCCACATGTCGGCTCTGATGGATTGGTGGTGTCTACTTAAATGACTATTTGAGAAGGATTATGAGACCATATCTGGGCCCAATGGGAAAGAAAGTTGTGATTGATTAGTGCTGCCTGTCACGGTGCTGGGTCAGGAGGGGTAGAACATGTGCCTCGTACTTGTTTTCCCTGTACTTCATACTCAGATTCCCTGCTGTGAAATACTGAGATGTGTCTTCAGTGTCTCTCTCAGTCAGGCAAGTTAATGGAGTGGCAGGTGCACCTAGGAGAGGAGCAGGAGCTGGTCCTGTGTTCTCTGGGCCTCCAGCCAGTGGGATCCAGAGGAGCACCAGGCAGCATCTCCGTCTCTGGAACTGCGCGCTGGCCCTTGCACTGGTCCCTGGCATTCCGCATGGTACGTTAGGGCCCCTCCTGGGAGGTCTGTTGAATCCCCCAGAACCTGACCGGCTGCCTGCCGGAGTATTAACAATGCCCAAGCGGAAGCAAGCGTTGTGGCTCAGCAGGTGAAGCCCGAGATCCGAGGATGAGCTCCAGGCGGTCTATAAACCCCTCGGCATTGTGCACAGATTCTTCAAAGTAGGCACGTTTTTCTCTAAGGAGATTTTTCATTTTTGTCAGCTTCTCAAAGAGATCCTTGCCCAGAAAAGGTGTCAGTCACTGCTCTGGGTGGGGGTGAGTCACAAGCTACAAAAAAGCACTGTTGGAGAGAGGAAGGCAGAGCGCCTGTATCTGTAGGAGGCGAGCCTCCGAGTGACCGTCTGACTACCCGGCTAGCCTTTAAAATGTCCTCTGCGGGGGTGTCTGGCACAGTGGTTAAGACACCTGCGTGGGATGCCTCAGCCCACATCACTGCCTGGCTCGGGTGCTGGCTCCTTTACAATCCAGCTTCCTGCTGATGCACACCCTAGGAGGCTGCAGATGATGGCTCAAGTAGTTGGGTCTCTGCCACCCATGTAGGAGACCCAGACTGAGTTCCTGGCTCCAGGCTTCAGCCTGGTCCAGCCCTGGCTGTTGCAGACATTTGGGGAGTGAATGAGCATCTCTGTTTATCCAACTATATATCTGTGTGTGTATCTATATTTCAAACATAATGAAAATAAATTTAAAATGTGTAGATGTCCTCCAAATCTAGGGTACAAATTTGGGGCTGCTTTTGAATATTAGATAACTTGGGAATCCAGGAAATCAATTTTTCATAAAAAATGTTTTTAGTCTCTCTCAAAAAGATCCACGCCCCGTCCCAATAGGCCTCAACCACTTCTTAGGATGAAGTGAAATAGTGCTATCTGTGGTCAAACAGCCAGGGAAGCTGGGGGCCCGTGGAGGCAACAAATCTCATCTTCACTGTGCTGTGAGAACAGCTAGGACTGGCCGCGTGAAGGCAGGGAGCATCCCAAGCAACTGTGGCAGGTAGGGAAGATGCTGTTGGAAATTACACTGGGGACCCTGAACTAGCCGAAGCTCCTGGAAACTATGGAGTTTCAGAAATTGTATCTGATGGGACCAGGGCCATGGGATAGAGGGACTTGAGCCAACAGCCCTAGCTCGTGAGCTAGAATACGTGGGAGACACACCCCTCTCTCCAGAGCACCTTTGTCCACTGGTAAATACACATCAATCTGTGTGTTATGGTGTTGTCTGTTTGTCTGTCTCTTCCATAGGTCTGTCAATTTCAGCAGAGGAAGGGCTATGTCTAACTTTGTTCCCACCAAAACCTGATAGAATGCTGGGCACACAGTAGACACAGTCAACAACTACTTGTTAAATGAAAAGGTGGGGCCGGCACCGCGGCTCACTAGGCTAATCCTCCACCTTGTGGCGCCAGCACACCGGGTTCTAGTCCTGGTCGGGGCGCCGGATTCTGTCCCGGTTGCCCCTCTTCCAGGCCAGCTCTCTGCTATGGCCCGGGAGTGCAGTGGAGGATGGCCCAAGTGCTTGGGCCCTGCACCCGCATGGGAGACCAGGAGAAGCACCTGGCTCCTGGCTTCGGATCAGTGAAGCGCTGGCCGTGGTGGCCATTTGGGGGGGTGAACCAACGGCAAAAAAGAAGACCTTTCTCTCTGTCTCTCTCTCTCACTGTCCACTCTGCCTGTCAAAAAAAAAAAAAAAAATGAAAAGGTGGGTGGAGAAGTGGGAAAGCCAGTGTGGTCCATCAGAGAGGCAGACTTTTGAGGGAAAACTAACCAAAGGCCTCATTGGTCTGGCACTGGGGAGTGAACAGTCTGGAGACTGCTTATTCAGTCTATGATCTTACGCAAAATATTTAACTTCTCTTCTGTAAAACAGGGATAATAACAGATCCTACTTCATAGAGCTGCTACGAAGATTAAATGAATTAACGCAACGAAAGCACTTAGAAAAGGGCCTGACCGTAATAACACTGGGTCACGTCAAGGAAGCTGAACAAATGCAGGGAATCTAGGTACAAGGCAAAGGGATGCCGAGGGTGGCAGGGAGGCTGAAAGTTCAAAGTAGGAAATGGCAGCTTCCACGTCGTCTTACAGGACGGACACGGCTCATTCACGGGCTGGAGGAATCCCTACGGGCACCGGCCAGGCCTCAGCAACGGTGATTGAGAGCAAGCCTGAGGGAAGATGAGCTGTTTCAGTGCACATCTGCATGGGGCATCCCACAGGCGGTCCTGGAGCTCAGGACCACTGACTGCCACGCCGAGTCCATTCAGCTCTGAGAGGTAGGAAATGCTGTAAGCTCACAAGGCAACACCCAGGCTGCTAAACCGAGGCCCCTGCCGACCCTCCTCAGTCCCTGCAAGGACTGTGTGTTCTGACCCAGCAAGCCAACCCCAAACACCTGGGCAAGTGTGTCCTTCAGCCCATGTGATTGGTTACGTAGAGCAGGAAATTGGAGCCACCCCTGGTGGATTCTTCAAGTCTCAGACACTGGGGTAGCTCCAGTTTTCCTTGGTTCGCTGGTGAGAGGGAGCAACTAGACAGATGGGGATGGAAACACAATTTCCCAGCATGCTGGGATTTCTATAGATTGCCCCACACTCTGCTTATCCTGGCCCTGGTCCAGCCAGGACGCTAAGTACCAAGTGCCTCTCTACCCATCATCATAAATAGCGATGATAACAACCTCTCAAAATAAAGAGTGACTTCTCCACCTCCTCTGGTTGTCTTGTCACAGATGCAAGGAGCTGTGTGCCTTTGGTAAGGAATAATGATTCTGATCCACAGGTCAGCTCAGCGCAGGAGCACCCGAGATCACTGCTACCCATGAGTCAAGTGACGCTGGAAGCTGTTACCAGGTACAGACAGCAGGTCTCCTGGAAACTGTTCGTGTCAACTGCCTTTCTGTTTGCAGGTGGCAGAGAGAAGACATCATCACACTGGCAATCTTGATCTTCTTGCTTGTCCCCAGATGTGCCAAAATAAGTCCGTTTCTTCTAAATTTATCAAAGTGTTGACAGACAGAAAAATGCCAAGCTGTCAATGGAAACAGAGGCCTTGCTTCGGTCTTCCAAATAAGCGCTTTCTAAAGAAGTTCCAGAGTGAAAATAGTGCTGCACTGGAAATGCAAAGTCCCGGCGTGGTCATCGCTGGCGCTGTGGAAGGGAGAAGTCACAGTCCCTGGCCAGCCTCGGACACCTCTTCTGTGACCTGAGGGGCATGGGTGACCTGACAGCCTGCTGAGAAACACCGGAAGGACCTGCATCTCCTTCTCTCTGTGCCCCCTTGTGACATCTCTGCCAGGGTCACCCCTCCTGCACTCCCTCCCCCCAGATGTTGATCGGCAGCATTTGGAGCTGATGGGCGCTCTTGTCTCTGGCAGTTTGGGGGGGGGGGTGGTGGCACCATTTGTTATAAATAAGTGAACAGGGCAGGGCGGAGCTGAGGGAGGGGCTGCCTGAGGCCCTCAGAGAGCTCATTAGTGAGAAAAGCTCCTCAACTCGTGACTTCTGATCTTCAGCCCCGACTCACTCAAGCAGTCACAGGCAAAAGGAGAGGAAAAAGGGGACAGGGGAGACTCATTTGTATGGGGCACAGGCCGCCTGAGGAACTGACCAGGCCGAGGGGGGCAGTAAACCCACTTCCAGCGCAGGTTAAACAGTGGGAGCCTGCTTACATAACCAGTGGGCCTCCGGCTAAGCTCTGTCCCAAAACTGAAAATATGGATGCCTTCAAGGAAGACCAAGATCATCCACCAATAAGCCAGATCTCTGATGGAGGTGAACCCTTCAGGGAGCCCTCTGGAATAGGTCAAAGTCATGGGTATTCCTTTGGAAACAAATCTGAGAGCTGTGGTAGTGGCTCTTAAAGACCAAGCTAAGGGGTTATACAAAGGCTCTTTAACAGCCAGAGAGCTCATGGCAGGCCAGCCGGTGCTAGGGTATAGCGGGTTAGAGTGCTGCCTGCAATGCAGCCATCCCATATGGGGTCAGTTGGAGTCCCAGCTGCTCCACTTCCAACCCTGATCCCTGCTGATATGCTTGTGAAAGCAACAGAGGATGGTTCCCTGAACCCACATAGGAGGCCTGGAAGAAGAGCCTGGCTCCCAACTTCAGCCCAGCACATCCCAGCCATTGCGACCATTTGGTGAGTAAACCAATGGATCGAAGCTCCCTCCTCTCTCTCTCTCTCTCTCTCTCTCTCTCTCTCTCTCTAACTCTGTCTTTCAAATAAATAAATCTTTTATTTTTAAAAGATTTTATTTTATTTTTTATTTGAGAGTTAGAGTTATAGACAGTGAGAGGGAGAGACAGAGAGAAAGGTCTTCCTTCCATTGGTTCACTCCCCAAATGGCCACAATGGCTGGAGCTGCACCAATCCAAAGCCAGGAGCCAGGCGCTTCTTCTGGGTCTCCCACATGAGTGCAGGGGCCCAGAGACTTGTGCCATCTTCTGCTGCTTTCCCAGGCCACAGCAGAGAGCTGGACTGGAAGTGTAGCAGTGGGGACTAGAACTGGCACCCATAAGGGATGCCGGCGCCAGAGCAGAGGATTAACCTGTGCCACAGCGCCAGCCCCCAAATAAATAAATATTTTTCTAAAAAAAAATTAGAACAACTAGAGAGCTACTGGGGATGGGAGGAAGAGAGAGTGTTAAGTGGCTCTGGGGAATAAAAGTGTCAGAAGGCAGAGGGGCTCTGAACAGCACCAGCAGGCCTCCCGGAGCTGTCCGCGGTGCTGACGGCCTCTGCCGGAGGCTGGCACCCTGACTGACTGCATCCTCCATACCAGCTGTCAGCCCACACCTCGTCCTGTCGTGCTCACTCAACTGCAAAGCCAGATGACTGCCCAGATCCGCTTCCTGCCTCTCCATGATTCCCTCCAGCTTGCCCCTCAATTCATGCCTGGTCTGCCCTGGACTAACACCTTTGCCAGCTGCCAGCCCAGAACCAGACAGCTACTCACACTAGCCACTGCCTACGCATGTGGTCCACTGATCCCAGCCTTTCCTGGATCAGCAGGCTGATTCCCTACAATACAGGCAGAGGTGATGAGTTTCCCAAAGTGAGGGGCATGGGTCTTGGCCAGGTAACCAGGAAGCCAGCCTGCAAGGTCAGAGGCAGGAGAAACAGATTCACCCCAGCCCCATCCCACTGCCCCTAAACAGAACAGCAGAGTGAAGCCAGACTTGCTCCTTGGAATCCATTCCCCACATGTCAGCTGGTAGACAGGAGCCCAGCCAAAGAGGGAAATCCCTGGGACTCTTCCTACAGCTCTACCACACCCCACTTTGCCCACACACCTCTGTCTTCAAGGAGTTGAGGAGATGGCCAGAGCCATGTCTCACTAGGCTAATCCTCCACCTGCGGCACCAGCACCCCAGGTTCTAGTCCTGGTTGGGGTGCCAGATTCTGTCCTGGTTGCTCCTCTTCCAGTCCAGCTCTCTGCTGTAGCCCGGGAAGGCAGTGGAGGATGACCCAGGTCCTTGGGCCCTGCACCCGCATGGGAGACCAGGAGGAAGCATCTGGCTCCTAGTTTCGGATCAGTGCAGCACGCCAGCTGTAGCGGCCATTTGGGGGGTAAACCAACAGAGGAAGACCTTTCTCTCTGTCTCTAAAAATAAAAAAAAATTTAATTTAAAAAATAAAAAAAGGAGTTGAAGAGAAAGCTTTGCTACCAGTGTCAATCAAGTGGCCAACTGAGGGAAGAGTGAGTCTCCCCTAAGACTCCTTTCCTATGTTCCAGCCAGTGACCCTGAGCAAGTCACCCAATTTCTCTAAGCTCATTTTCATATAAGGGTCACCACAGGCCATGTGAGATAAAAGACACCAGTGTTTGGAAATTAAAGGACATGGCACTCGAGGTGGTCCCTATCACTCTTCAAATCCTACCTGGACCTCCAAGCTAACCTGGGCCTTATCTAGGGGGCTTTGGATGCTGGCTGTGGAAGAACCCAGCAGTATTTCACTGTGCCAGTGCTGTGAGGCAGATGCCACTGTCACCATTCTACAGCTGACCCTCGATGGTTCATCCAAGGTCATCCGGTTAAGTTCCCCCAGCTAGTTCTGTGTGGCTCCCAAATCTGTCATTTTAGCCACTTATCTAACTAGTCCCCCTCCTGCCTACTTACTACACCCATTCCATTAGGGCCAGGTCTTGCTTCCAGAAACCCAGAGCAGTAACTCTACCTCCAAGGAAGGCCTCCGCTCCCACCTGCCCCCCAGGTCAGACCTCCAGGGCTTTGCTTCATCAGAAACAGACCTGACCCAAGTTGCCAAAGACACTGGAATTTGGCTTTGGAGGAGGCGACGGAAAGGCACAGCCCTCCTTACTACCACCCCTGACCTTCCCTCCTGCTCAGCCCAGAAGCAGGAGCGCTGGGGAAATGGCCAAAGCTTCTGAAACCTTATGGTGAAAATGCAAAGTCACCACGCACAGGGATCAGGGATCCTTAAACAGCAGATCTAGGCTGGGATCCAGAAATCTGAATTGTTAACAAGAAAGTTTCAATACAGGGGCCCTACCTTCTTGTCCTGCTCTCGCGGTCCCATGATTTTTCTCTGGGCTGAAAGGCAGCCCTACCTCTGGTTGCCAAATACGACATTGCTGAGGGGTAGAGATTACTGTCCTCCTTGTACATTACAGAGCTCGTGTGATGTGCTTCTCCTCCCCACCCCCACCCCCCACTTTACAGAGAAAGTTGAGGCCCAGGGAGAAAAGAAGACTCTGAGATTAGACCACTGGCTCTTGGTAGAGCCAGGACTGGGGCCTGGGGTGCTGACAGCTAAGCCAGCACGAAGTGCACAAGGCCCAGAGATGGGGGAAGGGAGGGGTGGGAGGAACAGCCATGGCAGCCAGCGAGCCCTTGGGTCACTTTGCTGGGGGGCCTCTCACACTGATTGATGAGGTGGTCCCTGCTAGAGGAGCCCTGAGCAGGGATGCCATTTGTTACTTCCCCGAGGACGGCCCCAGAGTGATGAGCACAGCACATAGCCCCAGCCCAAGCACATGCACACACCGGAGAACCTCTCATTAGTAACTCCCAGGCCATCTGGTACAGCAGCTACGGGGCTGCTAGGCCCGGGCGACAGGTGCAGGGCATGTGACAAGAGGTGGGCTCCCTGTCAGCAGCAGAGGAGTTGGTGCAATGCCCTGAATTAGCATTTGGAGAAAACCTGGGTGCACCCCCTCCAAGTCCAGAAAAGCATGGGACCTCCTTGGAGTGCAACTCGGTCCCCATCAAAGGCCTACAGCAGGGAGTGGGGGCTGTGCAGCAGCAGACCCAGCTGCCCGTTGCACTGTCCACATCCTATGTCAGAGAGCCGGTGCGAGCCCTGCCTGCTCCACGTCCAACCCAGCTTCCCGAAAATGCACCCGGGGGGAGCTGATGATGCCCAAGGACTTGGGTTCCTGCCACCCACATGGGAGACACTGGCGTTCTGGGCTCCTGGCTTTGTCCTGGGCCACCGCTGGCTGTTGTGGGTATTTAGGGAGTAAGCCAGTGGATTGAAGATCTCTACCTGTCTATCTGAATTTCAAGTAGATGAAAATAAATAAACTTTTTAAAGAAAAGGTCTATAGCAGTGCTAAGAACTTTCTGAGATTATGGAAATTCTTTATCTGCTCTGTCTGAAACTCTATCTGTTAGTCACATGTGGCTATTGCGCCGTTGCAATATGACTAATGGAGAATTGTGTTTTTTACTTTAATCCATATTAAAACAAGTTAGCAACTTAACTCATTTGAACCTCACGGGGGATCTATGAGCAGTGCTGTTATTCCCCCGTTTATGGAATAAGGGAGCTGAGGCACAGAGAGGCTCGGTCACACAGCCAAAGACAGGGGGCTGAGAACGGAACCCAGACACTACGGATCCAGGCTCTTCTGTTAGCACCATACTAAGCAGCACCCCCACTGGCTGCATTCCTGACTCGCCATCTGGGGTGCACTGTGATACACGCACAGGCACGCGTGCGTGTCCGTGAGGTCCGAGGAAGGAGCGGGCTAGGTCAGAATCAGCTCTGCTTTGGAGGGGTCCTAACCAGGCAAAAGAGACCTCTGCATGACCTTGGCATGACCCTGATCTCATGAGTAAAACACCAGCAGTGGCACTTGGAACCCTGACTCAGTAATAGAGTGGCCCGCCCTGGGCCAATCAGATGCAAGAGGCAGTAACTGTACAGGAGTGGGAGCTGGAAGTGCAGCGAATCAGATGGCAAGTGTCCCACAGAACTGCCAACCCTGACCCAAGTAAGTGCTAGGAATGTCTTTGCCCCTCCACAGAGTTGTGGTGCAGTGGGTTAGGCCACCCCCCACAGAGATGGCACCGCCCCCTCCACCCCACCCCACCCCCACAGGCCTTGTGGGTACCAGTTCCAGTCCCAGCTCCTCCACTTCTGACCCAGCTCCCTGCTAGTGCACCAGGGAGGGCAGTGGAGGATGGCCCAAGTCCTTGGGCCCCTGCACCCCTATGGGAGACCCACAGGAGGCTCCTGGCTCCTAGCTTTGTTCTGGCCCAGCCCCAGCCATTGCAGTCATTTGGAGAGTGAACCAGCAGATGAAAGATATCTCTCTCTCTCTCTCGCTCCCTCTCTCTCTCTCTTTAAGGTTTATTTATTTATTTAAAGGTAAGACTTACACAGAGAGAAGAGAGGCAGAGAGAGAGAGAGAAAGAGAGAGAGAGAGAGAGAGAGGTCTTCCATCCGCAGGTTCTCTCCCCAATTGGCCAAAACAGCCAGAGCTGTGCTGATCTGAAGCCAGGAACCAGGAGCTTCTTCTGGGTCTCCCACACAGGTGCAGGGGCCCAAGGATTGGGCCATCTTCTATCACTTTCCTAGACCTAGCAGAGAGTTCGATTGGAAGTGGAGCAGCCAGGACTCGAACCAGCGCCTATATGGGATGCTGGCACTGCAGGCGGCAGCTTTACCTGCTATGCCACAGCGCCGGCCCCACTCCTTCTCTCTTCATGACTCTGCCCTCAGATAAGTAAAATAAACATCTAAAAAGAAGAATGTCTTTGGGATTCATGGGAGCTCTACGTTGAGCCCTCCCTGAGTTTCTCTGCAGAGCAGGTTGGGAGAAGGCACAGGATCTCGGATGGCCGCTTCTCCCCGACTCCAGGTAGGTAGGGCAGCCCTGCTCCCAGCTAATTAGGAAAATACATTAAAAACACGGCCTACAAATGGCCCCATGGTTCCCACATCTCATTTGCATTGAGCTGTTGTTACCTTATTGATTATATTAAATTAGGAGATAGTCACACCGTCTGCAATGCAACAATTATCATCATCAAACCAATTAGTACCAAATGGGATGTGGCCCCACTGCTCCAGCTCTGCACTCAGCGGTCCCCAGCCCTGTCTGCCCGGCCTCTAATGAAACAGTGGCAATCAGCAGAAATCTCCCCAAGGGACCCCCGCACTCCACGGCTCCGTGTTGGGTATCTTGTCACACAAACACGCAAAACAATACAGCAGGTGCCTTTGGTAACCCATGTCTTTACAAGCTGCCAGAGCCCCAGAAATCCTTACTGAATCAATCACGAGTTTCTGTCATTGACTTGCCCCACACAATCCATGTGTGCAGGCTCTATCGTCCACACCCTCTCACAACTAGAACACGCACTCACCCACAGCTCACTCCCAAAGGCACACAACAAATTCACACACACACACACACTCACATACTATTGTGCCTTCCACACACACCTGCACCCAGCCTTCACTCAGTCATACACACAGGCAAGCACACGTGAGACAGCCAGACACAGCTCACTCACACAGGATACAAACTCTCTCTCACACACACACACACGCACACACGCACAATGACTCATCACACTGCCCTAAGGCCACGCACAAGCACACACCTCACAATACACCCGAGGACACACAGTGTTTTGGCGTCAGGAGTGGCAGGACACCGCCGGGCCCCCTTGCATGGCTGTTTGGGCACACAGCCTCTGTCTCTGTCGGGGCTGACACACTGCCGCCCTGTGTGGCACATCTGAGCTCTGCAGTTCTCCCTCTCAAGGCCTGGGGAGGGGCCCAGGAGGGAGGAAGGACAGCAACTCAGACGCTCCAAGCCTTCCTGCAGGAGGCAGCCTGCAGGGGGGTGGGGGGGTGGTCCGTCCTGAAGGGCCGCCCTGGCCTGGGCAGGTGCCTGTTCATTGGCGCACACCCCATCACCTGCTCACCGCTGGCTGAGCGCTTACCCCATGCCTGTCATGGAGCCAGTCCTCTCTTTATTCCACAGATGCTTCCTGGGTGCCTCCTGTGAGCCAGCGCTGTTCTAGGTGCTAGGGTCTCGACAGTGAGCAAAACACAAAACCTGTTCTTGTGACACTTACGGTTAGAGCAGGGACAGGCCAGAAGGGACGACACCACTCCAGACACAGTATGGAAGGATTGTGAATAAGAAGGGGACAGAGCGTGGGGTGCTGTTTTGAGTGATGGGATCCGAAAGGCCTCCCTAAGGCGGGGACCCGTGAGTTGACTGCAGGAGGGAGCACCTGGGAGGAGATGGGGACAGGCAGCCAATGCAAAGGCCCTGCAGCAGGTGCATGGGTGGCATTCCTAACGGCAGTGATGCAGCCAGCACAGCTGGAGAGAGTCAGCCAGGGAGGTGCAGAGGAGTCGCCTATTTTAGGAGTATTATCTCATTTAATCCTCTTGGTTCTGTGGAATAAAGACTATTATCATTTCCAATAAGGGGCCGGAAGACTGAGGCTGAGCGAGGTAACAGGACAGCGCCAAGTCACCGCCCTGAAGACACGGAGCAGAGACGCCGCCAGGTCTGCACCTCCCAGGACTGCCTCCTGCCCGGCCCCCTCCTGCGCCGCGGCAGCCCTCTCCCTGCCAGGCTGCCCCAGGTCTGCCAGCCTGAGGTCCTGCTCCAGCTCACGCTCCCCATGGCCATCACGAGTGATCTATGGATGCGTAGCGAGAGCTCTCATTACACGCATTATTACAATGCTCATGATCACGGTCGTTAGTGGAGCTTACAACTACAAACACCATTAATCACTCCTAACTCTTTCCATCACCACTATTGGGTCCGTTCCGGGGTCCTGCGCACGTGCACGTGCACGTGCACAAATACACACACACACATGGGAAACCTCCCGCCTCGCCAGAGCCTGGCACCTCCCACCTCCCAGTCCTCGCCTCTCCCCCTGCTCCCTGAAGTTTCCCCCCGTTGCCACCCGCATTGGCTCTGCGCCCAGCATTGCTTTAATTCACTTACTTCTTGGCGTTGGAGTGGAACAGAGGGCAGCAGACCCACAACATGCCGAAAACCGGGCACCGACTGCAAATAACCCACAATTCGGGGCTGCACTGTGGCGTAGCAGGCATCCCATGTGGGCACTGGTTCGAGTCCCAGCTGCTCTGCTCTCAGTCCAGCACCCTGCCGTTGCGCCTGGGGAAGCATCAGAAGATGGCCCAAGTGCTTGGGCCCTTGCACCCACATGGGAGACCCGGATGAAGTTCCTGGCTTCAGCCTGACCCAGCCCTGGTGTTGCAGACATTTGGGGAGTGAAACAGCGAATGGAAGACCTCTCTCTTTCTCTCTGTAAATAAGTAAATCTTTAAATTATATATATAAATAAAAAGTAAAAACACACACACAAAAAGATAACCCATAATTCAACTTCCTGTAGTCGACAAGGAAGGAAGCCCCTTAAACAAGAGACAGTGAAGGTTCAATGAGTTTTCCAGACTCAACTCCAGAACTGGGCTGAAAGGAGATTAAGATGGAAGGAACTATTTTCCTGAGTAAACCTACGGGGTTGGTGTGAACCTGTTCTCCGGTAATCTTCATACCATCCAGGTAAGAAGGATCACCACACACATTCTTTTAAAAAGATTACTTTACTTATTTAAAAGGCAGAGTTACAGAGCATGAAGAAAGAGAGAAAGAGAGAGATCCTCTATCTGCTAATTCACTCCTCAAATGGCCACAACAACCAAGGTTAGGCCAGGCTGAAGCCAGGAGCCAGGAGCTTCCTCTGGGTCTCCCACATGGGTGCAGGGGCCCAGGGACTTGGGCCGTCTTCTGCTGCTTTTCCAGGTGCGTTAGCAGGGAGCTGGATCAGAAGTGGAGCAGCCAGGACTTGATGGAGCAGGGTCAGGGCACGCCCAGCTGACTGCCTTGCAGCGAGACCCTCGCTCAGCCCCACCACTGCTGCTACAGGTGCCATGGGCAGTGGACAGGCAGAAGGGAACTGAGGGGAAGAAAAGCTGGGGAAACGGGCGTGTTGGAGGGGAGAAGGAGGGGAGAAGAGAAACACAGGGAGAGGAGCCCCGTGCCACACCCGATCCTCAGTCCTCATCCCAGAAGTTGGCAGGAATTGCACCACCCAGTTCCCAGGAGCAGGGACTAAGGTCTGGTGGTCTTGCTGGGACCCCTCTGCCCCAGGGGCTGCACAGACAAGACCCCACAGCGACTCTGGATGCCCACGGCCACACGGTGAGCGGCCACCAAGACTGCTGCCCGTGTGCTGGCGTGTCTCCGTGCCTCTGTCTAGAATGCCATCCCCGTGCCTTCACGCCCACCCTCAGACTGGCATGCTCCTGCGCATCTTGCCACATGCAGCTCAGCGGTCACCGCCTCTGGGAAGCCACCCCTGACTCCCCCAGGCTGTACCAGTCGCAAGCAAGTTCATTTCTCCCCCTCCCTTCCTGCAGTCTCGTCTCCCTGGGGCCACAGCAGGTGGTGCCTACCCTTCTAGATAATTCTCATCCCCCCCCCCCATCTACGTGGGGGCTTTTTTTTCTCTTTTTACTTCTGTCTACTTATCCTTCAAATCCAGGACGGCCAACCTTCCAAACTTGTCTGCTCACCCGGCCAGGGACAGAGCATCCAGACAGACCCCTCCCCTCCCCCACTGAGTCCCTCTTGGCCCCTTTCTGGGCCTTCGTCTGCCGGCTAAACCCCCTCCGGTGTCTCTCCTCGTGTCTTCACACTCATTCCCACAGGACAGCTTCCCAAGAGGGACCCGGGACTCCGAAGGTGTTTATACTTTCACTGTTAATTGCTGCAACTGATTTGTTCCCCAACATTCACTGCAATTCTCACTCCACAGTGATGAATGCCAGAACCCTTTTCCCACCTCACGGCTGGAACTGAACATTATCTTCTTTATTCTCGCCGATAGATGGATGACAGGGCCAACCTCATAGACTTGTCACGAGGATTAAATGAGGTTTAAATGTAAAATACAGTATCCAGCAGATAAGCCCTTAATAAACATCACTCATTTATATAACTCCGGTGTCATCTCATTATGGGACAGCCAAAGAAAGCCCAGTAGACATCCTGACTTCTACGTGCAGGTGCCTGTGATTCAGCCTTCCCCAACCAGCTGTATGGCCCTCAGATGGGCATTGAACCTCCGGGAGCCTCAGTGGCTTCATCTGTAGAGTGGGGGCGATGAGCCCTGTGCTCTCAGAAGGGAGTGCCAGAGGCAGATGAATTCACAAGGATGCAGTCGCCTTGCAACCTGAGACCCCAGACAGGCGGTTGGGGTGGAGCTGGGGAGGGGGTTATGCCCCTGCCTATTGCCAGGAAGCCACTTTTTTTCCTTAAATATTTATTTATTTATTTATTTAAAAGGCAGAGCCGAGATCAGCACTGTGCCACAGCCAGTAAAGCTGCCACCTGTGATGCCAGCATCCCATATGGGCACCGGTTCAAGTCCCAGCTGCTCCAGCTTCCTGCTAATGGCCTGGGAAAGCAGTAGAAGATAGCTCAAATGCTTGGGCCCCTGCACCCACATGGGGAACCCAGAGGAAGCTCCTGGCTACTGCTTCAGATTGGCCCAGCTCAAAGTGTTGCGGCCATTTGGGGGAGTGAACCAGCAGATGGAAGACCTCTCTCTCTCTCTCTCTCTCTCTCTGCCTTTCAAATAAATAAATCTTAAAAAATTTTAAGAAAAGGAAGGGAGGGAGGGAGGGAGGGAGGGAGGGAGGGAGAGAAAAAGAAAGAAAGAGGAAGAGGAACAAAGTCCCTCAGCTGCTGAGGTCCTGGTCCATCTTAAATTCAGTCTGCCTCCGTTTCGCAGGAGCTCCAGCCCCGGGTCAGTTTCTATTGCTGGATTTCCACAGGAGAGTCCTTATGTCACCACTAGGTTCTTGAGTAGCCAGCTTGAGCAGCCTTCCGCTCCCAGAACCAAAACCTCTGCAAGGCAACCCTGCCTAGAATCTCACCCGCGGGGGCCGGCGCTGTGGCGCAGCAGGTGAAGCAGCCGCCTGTGATGCCGGCATCCCACATGGGCACCGGTGTGAGCCTGGCTGCTCCACTTCCCATCCAGCTCCCTGCTAATGCGCCTGGGAAGGTAACAGAGGATGGCCCAGTATTTGGGGCCCTGATACGTGGGAGACCCAGAGGGAGCTCTGAACTCCTGGCTTCAGCCTGGACCAGCCTTAGCCGATGCAGCCATCTGGGGAGTGAACCAACAGATAAAAGACCTCTTTCTCTCTCTTGGTAATTCTGCCTTTCAAATCAATAAATAACTTTAAAAACAAAACCTTTTCTGCAAGTAGCAGAAACGCCTTCAGGCGGGCATGGCTGGGGCTTGGACCACAACATCACAAGGAGTGTCACGGAAGAGGACTGGAACTGCCGTGCGCGAGGCGCCAGCATCACAGCCCTTCTTTCTCTCTGCCCAGTCCCTGGGCAGAAGCTTCGTGTTCTCAGCTTCCGGCTGAGAGCTCCAGTCATTCACACGGACGAACTCTGCCCTCCTCCAGTCTCAGATCTAAACGTCCAGAAAAGCGAATCTGATTGCCCCATTAGGTCAGGCACCCAATCAGCCATGCACCAGGAGAGCAGCTCCCGGGGAGTCACGTGGCCCCCGAGCCTTCCAATTCTTCCTCTAGGCCAATCAGCGCCCCGCCCTGGCTCACTCTCCCTCATCCTCAGCGAGGGTCTGCGCGGGGGAGCCGGGGAGGAGGGCCCTGCCTTTCTTGAACTTGCAGTACAGCTCACCCGGGTCTGGGGCCGGATTCTACCAACCCCCCAGGGCAGGAGACGGCTGTCTGGGGCAGATTGGAAACCAGCACACCGGCAGCCCCACACTCGGCTGTGACATTCACACACTCGTGAGAAAAGGGTGCAATCCAGGGCTTCTGTGTGGTTCCAAAAAGCTGGAGACATCTCACACCCACAAATAATAATCATGATTTTCTGTAATTATTATTTGTGCGTTTTGCGTAATTGTCATAATTATTATCATCAGCTCACCAGCCTCTCATCCCAGCATGCTCTCCTCCCATCCTCAGCCCTGAAACCTGATCCCATGGGTGTCCTTTCCTGCCTCTGAATTCCTCGGGAGAGCTGGCGCTCAGGGCTCTCTCGGGGCCAGGGCAGGACGCCCTGCAGGTTCTGCCAGTGGCCCCTGCAGGATGTTTCTGCTAACCCCGCAGGGCCAGCACTCAGTGCTAGGAGAGGCGACAGAGGGACTCTCCCACTTGCATGGGAAGTAAGTTCACTCTGCTCCCCTCCAGCCGGCTCCTACTGGCTCGGGAGGGGCCAGTATCTCGTCGCAGCTCCACCTGCAGGGACATCATGTTGACAGCTTGGGATCAGTCACGCTGGGCGCATTTACACCATAGAAATTGGCAAAAAGGCGTTCTGTCCTAACGGTTGTGAAGCGCCCTCGGACCACCCTGCTCCTTCACCAAGGTGTCCTTTAAAGGGTACACACAGGGGCCGGCGCTGCGGCGCAGTGGGCTAAGCCTCCACCTGCAGCGCCGGCATCCCATGTGGGTGCCAGTTCCTGCCTGGCTGCATCTCTTCCGATCCAGCTCTCTGCTATGGCCTGGGAAAGTCCTTGGGCCCCTGCACCCATGTGGGAGACCCAGAAGAAGCTCTTGGCTCCTGGTTTCAGATTGGCCCAGCTCTGGCCATTGTGGCCATTTGGGGAGTGAACCGGTGAATGGAAACCTCTCTCTCTCTCTCCCTCTCTGTCTGTAACTCTACCTCTCAAATAAATAAATCTAAAAAAAAAAAGTGCAGACAGAAGGGCCACCCCATGTAGTTCCCACAGGTAAAGTCCAAAGGCTTACATGGAGGGCTCCAACCCTGTACATCTCCCCGCACCCCTCCAGACCCTTCCACGCCCCCAGAGAAGTCGTCTGCAGGCCCCATGCTCTCCGGTCCAGGCTCCTCCACTCCATCACCCTGCCTGAAGCAACTTCTCTACCTGCAGTCCCCCCCCCCCCCGCCCCAGGTCTTGGGTTAGATGTCACTGCTGCGTGGAAAGATACCCACCCACAGCCCAGGGGGTGTTGACCTTGCTTGATGCTCCCAGAATCCACCCCTGTGGCAGTACCATGTTCCTAACCATGTGTCCACCTGTCCACAGCCCGCCTTCCTGTGCCTCAGAGGGCGGGAGTCAAACCTAATTCAGCACCCGGCACAGCGGCTAACGATGTCAAACTGAATCAAAGCAAACAGAAGGAACGCCGCAGCCAGAGACAGGCAGTGTAAAGTGGCCCGGATAAGGTGCTCAGGAGGGTAAGGAAGAGCAGATGCCTCTGATGGACAAGGCCAGACAAGCGTCCTGGGCACGTCCTGGAGCGGGAGGAGGCCAAGGCCACATCTTAGCAGAGCGGCACATTCTGCTCAGCCCAGGAGCTCAGGGCCCACCCCGGGGGACCCACCACCCCAGGGACCCACTGCACCAACTCACTGCTTCTGCCCACCCATGCTACCCTCTTGTCTTATTTATTATTTATTTCTCTATTTGACAGGAAGAGTGTGTGTGTGTGTGTGTGTGAGAGAGAGAGAGAGAGAGAGAGAGAGAAAGAGAGAGAGAGAGAGAGAAAGAGAGAGAGAGAGAGAGAGAGAGAGAGAGAGAGACTCTTCTATCCACTGGTTCATCCTCTAAATGACTACAATGGCCAAGATTGGGCCAGGCTCAAGCTAGGAGCCAGGAACTCCACCTGGGTCTCCCAAGCAGGTGTCAAGGGCCCAAGTACTTGGGCCATCATCACTGCTTTCCCAGGCGCAATGCAAGAAGCTGGATTGGAAGCAGAGCAACTGGGACTTGAACTGGCTCTCTGCCATGGGACGGCAGTGTGGCAGTTTAACCTGCTGTGCTACAACGCTGGCCCCTCCGCCACCTTCCCAGTGGGGCACGCTTGCTAATGCCCCCTTGGTTCCCTCTTGGCTCCTAGCTTCACACTGCTTTTGGTACAGGAACCCCTACCTCTGCCTCTCTTGCACACACACACACACATTTGCACACACATCTCTGACTTAGCCCCAAGAGGGTCTAAGGCTGAGTTTCCCACAGCCTTGGAGGAAGGCATGTGGGCTTGGCGCTGGAGAGTGACAGTGGCTTGAAAGGAGACGAACATGGGGCACTTTGTATACATCGAAGTGTGCAGACCGCGGTTCCTGTGTCACCGCTAACATCACTGGGAGCTATCAAGGGGCGAAACAAAGACCAGCAGAGCCAAATCAAATAATGACGGTGTACGCAAAGCCAGACCTGAGTGCGGGCACGGGCCGCAGCTCCACTCCCCTGGGAGGACAGCCAGCGAGCAGTTTGCTGAAGGAGAACTCGGAGCCCTTTGATGCCAGCGGGGTGAAGGCAGGGGGCAGGGCTGGCCTCACTTGAGGGGGACAGCGACCACTCCGCCGAGGACAGAGGTGGGGAGCCCAGGTAAGAAAGCACCGCAGGAGTCTGGCCGACGGCGGCCCCAGTGAGGGCAGGAGGGCTCCTGCGCCAGGGCAAAGCTCTCAGGCAAGCTGCCACCCACTGTCTCCCTGTCCAAAGGACTGTGTGCTCCAAGCCCGCAGCCGGGACCCAGCTGGGCTCCCAAAGGCCCTCTGATTGGAGCAGAAGCAGCAGAACGGGTCCTCCCCTCTCCACCACAGCCTGAGCCCAGGAGAGGTCTGGAGCCACCTGCTCGAGGTGCAAAGGCAAGGCTGGAGGGCTGAGACCTTGAACCTGTCCCCCCCTCACCGCCAGGCACACACACATTGAATCCCACACCCCCTCTCAGACAGGCACACCCAGCTCACCGCATGCCGTGGAAGGCCTGCACCATGAACCCACGTGCAGCTCCTGCCTCACCTACGCCATACCTGCCCCCCAGCCCAACACCCCGTCCACCCCCTGAAACCCATTCCCACTACACCCACCCAACCCAGACCCCAGCTCACACACCAACTGCACAAAGCATCGCACCCACTGCACAAACACAAACATCCCATACTCCACAAAGACACACCCCAGGTGGCCCGCCCCTCGGCACACACACAGGCAGGCGCCCCATGCCCCACCCAACCTCCACACCCACAGCCGTGCGGCCACGGGGCAAGGCTGGGGCTACCTGGACCAGGGCCCCTTTGCTAATGCACGAGAAGAAGCCACACACGAGAAGAAGCGTGGCCTCACAGAGCCAACTGGAACCCTCAGTGCCAAGAGCCCCTGCAGGGTCTCCGCCCCCACATCTGCGCAAGCCGCCCACCCTCCATGCGTGGCGATGCACCTCACTGATAAATGACAGGGAAGCCCTCACATCCGGGGCAGGGCTGAATGAGTGAAAATGGATGTCGCACTCGGCGACTGCGATGCATCGACTTTCTTCCCATAAGCAGGTGCACCGCTTTTCCCAACAGAGTCCTTCTCACCTCTCCACTAAATAAATGCTGAACACATCTGAAATGATGTGGATGGGAAGTGGCGGCGTCAGCCGGGCTGCCTAGGCGATGCGCGGTCCCCAGCTGGCCCTGCCTAGCTTGGGTTCTCATACAGCCGTTCCGAGGCGGCGGTGGGCACACAGCGCCCAGTGTCGCCGTGCAGGCCACGGGCAGGCTCTGGCCAGCCAGGCCGGCTGCCCACCCAGAGGCCGGCTGCAGGAGTTGTGCCCGGAGGGGCTGTGGTGGGTTTTTCTGAGCCCACACTTGCCTCCGTGCACAGCGCCCTCGCTGTGTGTGGCCTGCGGGAAGGCTGCACCGGAACAGCATATTGATCAGACTGCGAGGAGAGAAGAGGAAAACTACTTCCAAAAGAGCAAAGCTGCAAATGCGTCAGCGGCCCCGAAAGACCCGGGAACGCAGGCCATGCACGGGCTGTCCCTGCGACAGACATGAGACAGGCGTGTGCGGGCACTGACACGCGTGCACACAGAGGCAGCTCACGCCCGTGCACCAACGCACACAGGCAGCCAGGAGCCAAAGGGCACCCCGGCAGAACACGCCCCAGACGCACCTGCAGGGCCCAGGGAGACACAGTCACACGTGTGTTCACATGAGAAGGTGCAAGACGCGGCCACACCGTGTGTTCTGAAGGCCCCCAGCGGGTGGGCGCAGGCGTCTCCTGGAATCGCATCCCGCTCGCCACCTCCTGTTGGCTTCCTGGAGTCCCGCCAGGAGCCGAGGGCCCTTAGACCCACGCCTGTGCGGGTCGGGGTCACGGTGTGAGGGACACAGCCCAGCCGCAGCCCTGACGCCCGTCCGTTCTCTCCCCGCCGCAGCCAGCTCACCCCGCGGGCATCACTGCGCAGCTGGGCGCGGTTCTCATCACTGCGCCTGGACCCCACCCCCCGAGACTTTGTTCGCTGGACCCAGGAAGGCAGCAGACACCAGTGGCTTTAACGCCCCCCACGGTGAGTCGGCCACGCTCCATCATCGGAAATGGAAGCAACCCTGACGGCCTCTGGGGCCCGCGGGCATCCCCGGGCTTGGGCAAGGCTGTCCCGGCCAATGAGATCCCGAGGGTGTGAAGGTGCCCCCTCCCTGTCCCTCGGCTCACGGGGGAGGCCTGGACCCGCTGGTCTGACCACCCACTGCCGTAGACCCTCCTCTAAGAGCTGCTGGCAAGGCCCGCCCATCCACGCACTGCGGCTGCCCCCTGCTGGACAGAGTCTGCCATGCCCGGGGGTCCCGCGGGAACCTGCCTCTCTCTTGGGCTGATGGTGGGGGATCCTGAAAAGAAGCGGCCACACCCTCAGCTCCGCCCCCTCCTGCCACGCCCCCAGCCACCCTCGGGTCCCGGCCACCTCAAGTCCTGGCCACCTCGGGTCCCAGCCACCCCTGGGGTCCCGGCCACCTCGAGTCCTGGCCACCTTGGGTCCCGGCCGCCCCTGGGATCCTGGCCACCTCGAGTCCCAGCCATCTCAGGTCCCGGCCACCTCGAGTCCTGGCCACCTCGAGTCCTGGCCACCTCGGGTCCCGGCCACCTCGGGCCTGCTGATCCTCTCTCATCCACTCAGTGGCAGCTGACCTGGCCAGTCCATCCTGGCAGCGGGGGCCACAGACACAGATAGGAAGGGGACCAGGCGGGGCCTCCAGCGCTCCCTGCACCCGGCCACCCTCCTGCGTCTGCCCCAGATGCCTCCCGCAAGCCGACTCTGTGCTCCTCTGCTCCATACCCCAGTACGCCCCACACCTCCACAGGAACCCAAGCCCTCACAGCCCAGAGCACACCTCCACCCAGTCTCCCAGAAGGCCTTCTGCTTGGGGCTGCCTGGAAAACTTTTATAGTCACTCCTCCAGGTGTGGCTCATGCCACCTCCTCCAAGAAGCCTTCCGTGACTGCTTCCTCTCACCAGCCTCCATACTCGCGAGTTGCTTTCTCCTCCTGTTCCTGCACCTCTTGAACTCATTCTCTGTATATGTGTCTGCCTCCCCTCCCCCGAGTGCAAGTTCCCCAGGGCAGGAACGAGGGACCTGGGGTCAATAAAGTGTGTAGAACGCATCAAGCCTTCTCCACGTCGCCCAGTCCACAGGGAGCGTTCCCCTCTCCGGCCCCACCAAACCGACGGCTGAGCCCACACTGAGCAGAGCAATCCTCCGAGCCGGGGAGAGAAGGGTGGTGATTACCGACATCCACCATGCACGTACAAGGCACAGACATGGATTTACAAATATTCATTCATCAAACGCTCACAGCATAGTCGCTAGACCCATTTTACCAGTAGGAACACGAAGGCACAGAGAGGTCCAGCAACGCCCATATGGACACACAGCTGATTGGTGCAGAGCTGGGATGGGCCCGGGAGCTGGCTCCAGAGGCCACGCTGCTCCCGCACTCCCGTCTGAGGAGGAGAGAAGGGTGGCGGGGCCCCAGGTCCTCTCTGGCTCCCGCCTGCCCCCCAGGCGTCTCCCAGGGGAGGCGGGAGGGGTCTTCCCAGGGGAGGCGGGGCCAGGTCCTCTCCCCAGCCGTCAGCTCCGGGCTGGGGCTCCCTTCTCCGTGTTTCTGACAAGAACAGATGTCGCCGCAGCTGACAGCCCGCCTGTCGCCGTGAGCGTGGAGGTGGATCCAGCCTCTCACTCGCCCGCTGAGAAGACGGGTGGGACAAGGAGGCAGCCGGCAGGAGGCCTCCCCAGGGAGGGGATGGCACAGGGACAATGTGGGAGGCCTGAGCCACCCAAAGACCCCGGGACAAGCCCCCACCTCCCTCCCCTTCCAGCTAGGAGGCCTGGGGCTGTGCTGGACACGAGCTCACCGCCATCCTCCCCACAGCCCACCCAGCCTGGGGCGCACGCGGGCGGCTGAGTGCGGGCGTGGGGCAGACTCAGAGCAGACTCAGCTCCTCCAAAGGGAGAGCTGCGAGGATCGCACCGCCTCTCAAGATACTCACAATGGGACGCCAGGCTTGTTTGCCGGAGCCACAGCGCCCTTCCTGAGCACACGCGGCACCCTCCTGCACACCCAGCCTCACAGCAATCACAACTCCTCCTCCCTCTCTGCCCTCTCGGGTCCCCCTGCTCCTCTGCTGTCCACCCTCTGCCCCTCCTGCCAAAGGCCCTCTGATGGTCCAAGCAGCTATTCGCGTGTACTGTGCAGAGTGTGGCCCTGCTCAGCTCCCACCCCTACCTACACTGCCTAAGACCCTGTGAGAGGCCGGTGCTGTGGCACAGTAGGCTAAGCCTCTCCGGGGGCACCCACATCCCACACAGGTGCCAGTTCGAGTCCCGGCTGCTCCACTTCTGATCCAGCTGCTTGGATCCTTGCATCCACGTGGGAGACCCAGAAGAAGCTCCTGGCTTTGGATCAGCACAGCTCCAGCTGTTGGGGCCATTTGGGAGTGCACCAGCGAATGGAAGTAACGCTGCCTCTCGAATAAAAATAAATCTTTAAAAAAAAAAAAAAAGTCCCTGGTGAAACAGCCGTCCCCATGCCCGGTCGCTGGCTTAGCTGCTGGCCGGTTCCTCCTGACAGTGACCTCGGCCCCCCGGGGCTGCCGTACGGACTCAGCAGAGGCTCTGCGGGCACCATCGCACGGAGTGTTTGCCCCACTCAGTCCCAGCCCAGGAAGCCGGGTCGCAGGGCAGCCGGCGCCGGGGGCGGGGGGTCTCCGTGGGAGGGGGAGGGCGGGGGGGGGCAGCACCGTGGGTGTGGCTCTGACTGCTCTCTTGGGATCAGCCCGACAGCGCCCCCGCGGCCTGCGCCCTCGGCCGTCTCACCGCAGAGCAGCCCCTCCTGGGGTGGGCGTTCGACACGGAGACTAAGGCGACCGCGTCACACGTGGCAGTACCCGGGTTCGAAACCCGGCTCCACTTGCAAGCCAGCTGCCCGCCGCAACAAGGCCCACCACCTGCATTTATTCCCTGTCGTTCTGGGGGGAATAAATGCACCCACAGCTGTCCTCACACGGTGGACAGGGGGAGGAGGCAGGCTCCCCCCACCCCTGTCCCACCCTTAGGGCCCCACCCTCCCGCCTCCCTCCTAAGAAGATAACCATACGTCCCTTCCTCTCCCCCTCCCTCAATCCCTCTCCTTCCTTCCTTTCTTTTTCCTTTCTTTAATTTTTGCAAAATGTGGTGGGGGCTGAGCCTCCTGCGTGCAAAGCCAAAGCCAGAGAGGAGGCACACGCAGCCACCCGGTCCTGTGACCTGTCTTGGGAGTGGCCCTCATCACACAGGAAAAGCCCAGCTCCACGGTGTGGGCCTTCAGCCCAGTGGCTAAGGCCAAGGCCAAGGCCCTGATGAAGACATTCTCGTCCCATGTCGCGGAGTCCCAGCTCTGGCTGCAGCTCTGCTCCTGACACGGCTTCCTGCTAATGCAGACCCCTGGACGTGGCAGCGCTGGTTCAAGTACTTGGGTCCCTGCCACCCACATGGACCACCTGGATGGCCTTCCTGGCTCCTGGCTTCAGCCCAGCCCAGGCCCAGCAGTTGAGGCACTGGGGAGTGCACCAGCCACAGATCTCTCTCTCTCTCTCTCTCTCTCTCTCTCTCTCTCTCTCTCTCTCCCCGTCACTCTCTGTATCACTGCCTCTCAAGGAATCTCTTTAAAGTCCAAGTCCCTAAAACAGCCTCCAAGTCCATGTCCCTCTCCTGCTACCCTCCCCGCCTCCCCAGCCTCAAAGTTATCCAACCCGCCCCTGCCCAGGGCTGGTCTCTCCAGCTCCAGCTCTCCCTGCTAATACAGACCGCCTCTTATAAGACCTTGCTGGGGCCGGCGCTGGGGCCTTGTAGGCTAAGCCTCTGCCTGTGGCACCGGCGTCTCATATGAGCGCTGGTTTGAGTTCCGGCTGTTCCACTTCCCATCCAGCTCTCTACTGTGGCCTGGGAAAGCAGTAGAAGATGGCCCAAGTCCTTGGGCCCCTGCACCTGCGTGGGAAGACCTGGCTCCTGGCTTCAGATCCACCCAGCGCTGTCACCCCCTCTCTGTGTCTATAACTCAGCCTCTCAAATAAAGAAAGAAATCTCTTTGAAAAGAAGAAGACTTACTGGCTGTCTTCCCAAGGATGCAGCACTTACCCACCCCTCCCCGCCCCTGCCACACGCAGCCTCCCAGTCCCCCGCGCCCTGCTCTATCTGTCTTCCCTTGAACACGCCATCTCATTCACTTCTTGTTGCGTTTAATGCTTATGTGGTCCCCCGCAAGCGCAGGGACCCTTGCCTGTTTTGTTCTAATATTCTCTCAGACTCTAATCAGGGCCTTCCATACAGTAGGCTCTCGATATGTATGTTGATACATTTGTCTGATTCAATTGAAGAACTAACTTTAGCCGAAATCTATTGGTACAGTAAACCTGTGATTAGAGAGTGGATTAAAATGCTGATTTTGCAAAAATTAAAGAAAGAAAAAAGAAAGGAAGGAAGGAGAGGGGTTGAGGGAGGGGGAGAGGAAGGGACGTATGTTTATCTTCTTAGAATTGTACCTATTGAGGTCAGCGCTGTGGCGCGCAGTGGGTTAACGCCCTGGCCTGAAGCGCCGGCATCCCATATGGGTGCCAGTTCAAGACCCAGCTGCTCCACTTCCAATCCAGCTTTCTGCTATGGTCTGGGAAAGCAGTGGAGGATGGCCCAACTCCTTGGGCTGATGCACCAGCATGGGAGACCTAGAAGAAGCTCCTGGCTCCTGGCTTCAGATAAGCACAGCTCCAGCCATTGCAGCCAGTTGGGGACTGAACCAGTGGATGGAAGACCTCTCTCTCTCTCTCTGCGTAACTCTTTCAAATAAATAAATCTTAAAAAAAGAATTGTACCTATGACCTACATGAAATCTGTTCCCTTTATATTAATAAAATCTTTTCAAAATAAAATTAAAAGACTTTTTGTTCTATATGGAAACTCCAGTGGTGTATACCGGCCGAGACAACAGAGCAAGGGCAGCCCATGTCCATCAGACTGCGCGGGACCAGTCTTCAACAGCGACCTCGTGTGGCAGGAAGAAGCAAAAGCAATCATGGACTTTCCTGCTGCTGCTTCCACGTTTGGTCCTGGAAATAGGATTGTTATTTAGACCACATCAGCCGCAGAGATTCCTGGCCAATCAATACAAGGCAACAGGTTAAGCCTCTGCCTGTAACATCAGCATTCTCTATGAATGCCAACTGCTCCACTTCCAATCCAGCTCCCTGCTAATGCACCTGGGAAAGTGGCCCAAGTACTTAGGCCCTGCCACCCATGTGAGAGACTGAGATGGAGTTCCAGGCTGCTGGCTTTGGCCTGGCCCAGCCCTGGCCATTGCAGTCATTTGGGAAGTGAACTAGTAAATGTAAGAACTGTGTGTGTGTGTGTGTGTGTGTCCCTCTATCTCTCTGTAACTCTGCCTTTCAGATAAACAAATAAATCTAAAATTAAAAAAAAAAAAAAAAAAACTACAGGGGTCGATGCTATAGTGTAGTGGGCTAAGCCTCTGTCTGCAGTACCGGAATCCATATGGGTGCCGGTTTATAACCGGCTGCTCCTCTTCCAATCCAGCTCTCTGCTATGGCCTGGGAAAGTAGTAGAAGATGGTCCAAGTGCTTGGGTCCCTGCACCCACGTGGGAGACCCGGAAGAAGCTCCTGGCTCCTGGCTTCAGATCAGCACAGCTCTGGCCGTTGTGGCCATTTGGGGAGTGAACCAGTAGATGGAAGGTCTTTCTCTCTGTCTCTCCCTCTCTCTGTCTGTAACTCTGCTTCTTAAATAAATAAATAAATAAAATCTTTAAAAAAGGAAGACAAGGGAGAGATTATCAATCAGAGATCCTTTAATAACCAGTGGCACTCAGCAATTAATTTGAAAACTGAAAGAGGGGGCCAGTGCTGTGGCACAGTGGGTTGAAGCCCCAGCCTGCATTCCATATAGGCACCAGTTCAAGTCCCAGCTGCTCCACTTCTGATCCAACTCCCTTCTAGTGCACCTGGGAAACCAGACGAGGACGGCCCAAGTGCTTAGGCCCCTGTACCCGTGTAGGAGACCTGGAAGAACCTCCCAGCTCTTGGCTTCAATTGGCTCAGCTCTGGCCATTGCGGCCATCTGGGAAGTGAATCAGCGGATGGAAGACCTCTCCCTCTGTCTCTTCCTCTGTTTGTAACTCTGTCTTTCAAATAAATAAAATTAATCTTCAAGAAAAACCTGAAAGTGTTCACCCCACATACGTTAGGGTGGTTATTACTCAAAACACACTCAGAGGAGCAGGCATTTGGTGTAGCCATGGAGACACTGCTGGGGACGCCCATAGCCCATATCTGATTGCCTGGGTTCGAGTCCCAGCACCACTCCCAATTGCAGCTTCCTGCTAATGCACGCCCTGGGGAGGCAGCAGGTGATGGCTCCAGCGGGTGAGTCCCAGCCACCGGGGTGATCTGGACTGAGTTCCTGGCTCCTGTCCTTTGGCCCGGCCTTGCCTGGCTGCTTTTTGGACATGTTGGGAGTTCAAATAAATGAATATGTTTAAATTAGAAATCACAGACCTATACAGAAAGTAAGAAGTGTTGTCCAGGATGTGGAGAAGACAGGAATCCTTGCACGCTGCTGACAGGAGGGGAAATGCCGCATCCTCTAGGGAACGCCTATGGGATTCCTCAGGAGAATCACCGTGTGATCATCAATCTCGCTCCTGTGCCTGAAGGACCTGAAAGCAGGAATTCAAGCAGATGTTTGCACGCCAGCGCTCCTAGTGCGTTCTTCACAGGTGGCAACAGTTGAAAGTCAGGGCCAGTGTTGTGGCATAGCAGGTAAAGGCACTGCCTGCAATGCTGGCATCCATGCGGGCGCTGGTTCAAGCCCCCACTGCTCCACTTCCGATCCAGCTCCCTGCTACTGGCCAGGGAAAAGCAGTGGAAGACGGCCCAAGTGCTTGTGCCCCTGTACCTGCATGGGAGATCCAGATGAAGCTCCTGGCTCCTGGCTTTGGCCTGCTCCAGTCCTGGCTGTTGCAGCCATCTGGGGAGTGAACCAGCAGATGGAAGATCTCTGTCTCTCCCTCTCTCTCTCTCTCTCTGTAACTTTTTCAAATAAATAAATCTTAAAAAAAAAAAAAGCAGTTGAAAGCAACCCAAGTTTCATCTCCAGATAAGAGGACAAAGTGTCACATATACAAGGAGTCTTCAAAAATTTCATGGAAAATGCATATTATGAAAAAAATCCATGGGGCTGGTGCTATGGTGCAATAGGTTAATCCTCTGCCTTCAGTGCTGGCATCCCATATGTGCACTGGTTCTAGTCCCACCTGCTCCTCTTCCAATCCAGCTCTCTTCTATGGCCTGGAAAGGCAGTGGAAGATGGCCCAAGTGCTTGGGCCCTGCACTTGCATGGGAGACCAGGAAGAAGCTCCTGGCCCCTGGCTTTAGATCAGCACAGCTCCAGCCATTGCAGCCAACTGGGGAGTGAACCAACAGATGGAAGACCTCTCTCTCTGTCTCTCCCTCTCACTGTTTGTAACTCTATGTCTCAAATAAATAAACAAAATCTTTAAAAAAAAAAAAAAAAAGGAAAAAACCATGCATGAATTTCAAAAGTTTCCAGTGGGGCCGGCGCTGTGATGCAGTGGGTTGGTTAATCCTCTGACTACAGCGGCAGCATCCCATATGGGTGCCAGTTCTAGTCCCAGCTGCTCCACTTCTGATCCAGTTCTCTGCTATGGCCCAGAAAAGCAGTAGAAGAAGGCCCAAGGGCTTGGGCCCCTGCACCCACGTGGGAGACCTGGAAGAAGCTCCTGGCTCCTGGTTTCAGATTAGTGCAGTTCTGGCCATTGCAGCCATCTGGGGAGTGAACCAGCGGATGGAAGACCTCTCTGTCTCTCTCTCTCTCTGTCTCTCTCTCTGTCTCTCTCTGTCTCTCTCTCTCCTCTCTCTCTCTCTCCCCACTCCCCATGTAACTCTGCCTTTCAAATAAGTAAATAAATTGTAAAAAAATGTTTCCATTTCCAAAATGCGCTCATACTGACCTGTGAGAGAAGGTGGGGCCAGGATCTAGTCCATGGCACTGAGAAGAATCAGACATCAGTTTGTAAAGAGTCCAGAGCAGAGCAGCGTGAGTTCTGCCACAATTGAAGGAGGACCATCAAATACAAGGGAAAGCTTGAGCGAAAAACGGTGAACTCCTCGCTGCCGTATGAAGTTTGTGGGGACAGTGTTGCAAAGAACTCAGATGCTTACAATGGATAAGTCATTTTCAGAAGGGACAAGGTGGTGTTAAAGATGAAGCCCACGGTGGAGGGCGTCCACATCAACCTGTGAGGGAAGATTAATCTTATCCACACCCTAACTGACGAGGACTGAAAATGAGCAGCAGGAGCAATAGGCACCAGACATCTCACTGGGTTCAGCTTACACAGCTCTGACCAAAACGCTAAAGAGAAGCAAAGTTAGGCCAGCTCCATGGCTCACTAGGCTAATCCTCCACCTAGCGGCGCCGGCACACCGGGTTCTAGTCCCAGTCGGGGCGCTGGATTCTGTCCCGGTTGCCCCTCTTCCAGGCCAGCTCTCTGCTGTGGCCAGGGAGTGCAGTGGAGGATGGCCCAAGTACTTGGGCCCTGCACCCGCATGGGAGACCAGGATAAGTAGCTGGCTCCTGCCTTCAGATCAGCATGATGCGCCGGCTGCAGCGCACCGGCCGCGCCGGCCATTGGAGAGTAAACCAACGGCAAAGGAAGACCTTTCTCTCTGTCTCTCTCTCTCACTGTCTACTCTGCCTGTCAAAAAAAAAAAAAAGCAAAGTTTTCGCTGGACAGAGGCCAAAATGGGGGTCCCCAGCTGGGCAGCAGGGAAGAGCAGGGCTTCCCATGGGCACTGACAGCCGTGGGGCCAAGCGCTGAAACACTGCTTCCAGGATTTCTACCAGGACACGACCTCAGCTTTACCAGGAGGATCCCAAAGACAATGCACGATCCGAGCTGTGGCTACCAAGGAGGGACGCAGCTAAGTCAGAGCAAGAGCGAGGGGCCAAAGAGCGCAGGTTGTGACAGCAGAGTTAGGGGGTGCTCCAGGCACGTTGCTGGCTGGCTTTCTTCAAAACGCCTGCCTGGGAGACTGCTTAGACGCAGCAAGCCAAAGCTTTGGCAGAAAAACACCCGAGGGTCCTTCTCCCCCACGACAGCGCTCCCGCGCCTCCCTCCTCACACAGGGGAATGTGTGGGGGCCTCAGTAGAAAACCACTCTGCACCCACCTTAGGCCATGGTTTGGCGCTTTCCAGCTTCTTTTTGTTCCTTCATCTTAAACACATTTTTTTTACGTATCTAAAGGAGTTACAGAGAGAAGAAGAGACAGAGACGCAGAGATCTGCTTCACTCCCCCAAGCAGCTGCAAAAGTCAGGGCTGGCCCAGCCCAGGACCCAGGAGCCTCTTCCAGGTCTCCCACGCTGGTACAGGGGCCCACGCACTTGGGCCATCTTCCACTGCTTTCCCAGGCGCACTAGCAGGGAGCTGGATCAGAAGTGGAGCAGCCAGAATTGAACCAGTGCCTGTATAGGAATGCTGGAGTCTTAGGCAGAGGCTTAACCTGCTGTGCCACAACCAGCCCCTACATTTATATATTTTTAATTTTTATCTTCTAATTCCATTTTTCCACAAAATGGAAAATTTTCAAGTCTGCTTATCCATACAATGAAATATTATTCAGCCTAAGAAAAGGAAGTCCTGATACGTGCTTCCACCCAGGTGATGGTGAAGACGTTCTGCTGTGTGACGGAGTCAGCCACAGAGGACCCTGCCTTCACAGACCTGCGGGGGGAGAGTGGTCACACCCTTCCAGACAGCGAGCAGAGCGGGGGCCGCGGGCGGCGGGCAGGGAGGCGGTGAGAAAGCATCGCTGCGTGGGTGCAGGATCTCTGCGCAGGGGAGGGGGGCTGGAGGTGGGGCTATGGGGGGACTGCACACAGGGTGGGTGATGGACTTCTGGCCCCTGGACCAAACACCTCAGAATGACTGCAGTGGTAACTCTCATGGTGTGCTGGACCCCAATGTTCTCCTCTTGGGGCAGGTAGGGGGGAGCAAAGAGGAACCCAGAGCAGGAAGTGCCTTGTAACTCTACCTGCAAGGGCAGGTGTGCCAGCCTCTGACACTGGGTGGGTAAGAGGCCATCTCCCCACCCCCACACGGTGCCCACCAAGCCACGGCACCACGTGATCCTGCTTCTGCTACCCCACTCCATCACGTGGGGAACGATGTTGGGCTTCTATTTCTTCTCAGGGCCTGTTTATAATCACGCTGAGCTCTCCAAGCCTGGGGTCTTCAGGGTTTTCAACAAGCCTCTGGAGGGCCCAGGGTTGTGGTGCAGCGGTTAAACCACCGCTTGCAATGTCAGCACCCACACCAGAGTGCTGGGTCAAGTACCGGCTGCTCTGGTTCCCACCCAGCTTTCTGCAGCAGGTGGGAAGCAGAAGGTGATGGCCCAAATGCTGGGGCCCCTGACACCCATGTGGGAGACCCGGATGGAGCTCCTGGCTCCTGGCTTCAGCCTGTCCAGCCCTAGCTATTGTGGCTGACTGGGGAGTAACCAAAGAGATGAAGGTCTCTTTTTTTTTTTAAGATTTTTTTTTTATTTGAGAGGTAGAGTTACAGACAGTGAGAGGGAGAGACAGAGAGGAAGGTCTCCTTCTGTTGGTTCACTCCCCTAATGGCCACAACAGTTGGAGCTGCGCCAATCCAAAGCCAGGAGCCAGGAGCTTCTTCTGGGTCGCCCATGAGGGTGCAGGGTCCCAAGGACTTGGGCCATCTTCTGCTTTCCCAGGTGATAGCAGAGAGCTGGACTGGAAGAGGAGCAGCCAGGACTCGAACTGGCGCCCATAGGGGATGTTGGCACTGCAGGCGGAGGATTAACCTGCTACACCACAGCACCAGCCCCAGAAGATCTCTCTCTTTATCTCTCTATCTCTTCTCTCTCTCTCTTTCTCTCTTTCACACTGTCTTTAAAATAAACATATAAATAATTTTTAAAGATTTATTTATTTATTTGAAAGGTAGAGAGAAAAAGAGAGAGAATCTTCCATCCACTGGGCAGAGCCAGGAGCTTCATCCAGGTCTCCCACGTGGGTGCAGGGGCCCAGGCACTTAGACCATCTTCTGCTGCTTTCCCAGGTACCTTAACAAGAAGCTGGATCAGAAGTGAAGCAGCCAGGACACGAAGTTACCCATATGGGATGCCAGTGCTACAGCCGGTGTCTTAACCTGCTCCACTACAACCCTGGCCCCAATAAATAAGCTTTTTTAAAAGTTCACCCAAAATACCTATTATGAAAAAAAAAAAGCTGCATGGATTTCAAAATGTTTTGTGCCAAAATAAACGTCTCTTTTCATTCTGTTTTTGTACAGAAATTTTTAAGCACCACAAAATCAAAGTTCCCAAGGCCACCTTAGGACCAAGTGCCCTGCATAGCTGTGGAAGCCGGCCGGCTGGCTGGCCAGGGCACCTGCTCTGTGAGACACCCTGACGGCCTTTGGTAAGGGCCCTGGGCTGTACAAAACCCATACGGCACAGACGAGTTCCATCGAGTGAAGAAGATAACCCCGCCTTGAAGGACATAACCAACTCTGGTCTAATTTAGCAATCTTATTCCAGCCTTGCTTTTCATGTGAGTTTCTCAGAGCCTCCTCGGAACCGCCTGGTTCAAAGATTGCCTCACTGGGTTACGTAACATCCAACCGTGCTCACTCTGCAGACGTGAGAATTCAGTGTTGGGTACTTTGAGAACGGTATGTCAGCATCCGGGGAACCCAGTCCCACACACAGGCCTAGGTCATCTCACGGCCTCCAGGCTTCTGCCGGTTGCTCTGCCCGCACAGCCCCCCACCTCCCTCTCTGCCTCTGTCTGCTGAAGTCAGGGCTCCTGCGCCCCAGGCTGCAGGTCCCTGGCCTGGGTCCCTGTGGCACAGCTGAGCACAGCCACCAGTCAAAGACTCCCAGGGCCTCTCCTTTTTAAGTATTTAGTTGAGAGGCAGAGAGACAGCTCCCAGCTGCTGGTTCATTTCCCAGTTGCTGGCTGAGCTAAAAGTCAAGGCCAGGAGCCCAGTCCAGGTCACCGGTGTGGGAGGCAAGAACTCAATTCTTTGAGCCATCACTGCCGGGATGGCAGTAGCAGGAACACTAGAGACAGGAGCCGGAGTCCGGGCTTGAACCCAGCTCCTTGGCCACGGGACACGGGCCTCCTAACCACGAGGCTAAACACCCACTCGCTCCTCACACCTCTCCCTACCTGAAAAATCCCTGCTTTCTGCTGCTTCCCCAGGAAGTGAAACCAGGTCACATCGATAGCAACTCTGTTTAAAATGCAGTCATTATGAAACAGAATATTTAATCTATCAGTGTGCATTCCTGCTCTCAGATTTCTCCTTCCAGGTCTCCGCCTGGCAGAACAAGTGCTACCTGCCCTGCTTGTGGGACACACTCATCCTGGAGATTTGCATAACATGGGGGTGAGGAGGGGGTGGGGTTCGAACCAGTGTGTCCACGCACCTAGCACTTTTTCTTCTAGAAAACAGCAGTTCCCAGCTGAGTTTTCTCAGCAAGTTAAAAACATAAAAATGTAAAACCTTCTCCAAAGAATCTGCTCAAATGCTTTAGAACTCATTATGGCTGTGATAGGAAGAAAGCTTTAAATGTTTATTATTCTGTATCTGACATCTTACTAAACTCTTTTATTTGCCATAATTAATTGTGTTCGCTAATTTTATTGAGTATTCTAGTTACAAAATTGTGTGTTTGGCAAATAGTGATAATTTTCCCATAAATTCTGTAATTGCATTTTCTGCCTTATCACATCAGCTGTAATCTGTGTTCTTGGCTATGATTAAACGTGTTGAGCATTTCGGCAGCTATAGAAAAAAAATTATTGGCAAGCAAGGAGGCGAGGGCCAGCTAGGGAGCTGCAGGAAAGGCCCTGGTGGTGCTGAGTGTGGACTCCAGGTGCGGCTCAGCCAGAGGGCTGGACTCTGCCCGTGCCTGCAGGTCTGCACCCTGGAAGTGCCGGGGGGTGCACCTGAGTGACCAGGGCTGGCAAGCATCCGGGTGCTCTCCGAGCTGCCACAGTGATTTGTTGGAGCGAGGGGCACTTCACCCAGGCCTAAGCCTCCCCCAGCCACGGGGCCCAAAGTAATCCAAAGAGAAGTGAAGCTCGGAAATTGGTCAAAGAGAAAGCCCGTTCCCAGCCCGGACAGGGGACACGGGATGTTACGTAACCCAGTGAGGCAATCTTTGAACCAGCCCGGACTGGGAGGCAGAGCTGTCAGCCCCCAGCAAGGAGGAGCCGGGCCGCTGGGTCAGCTCGCAGTGGGAGTCCAGTTACTGACTCTAAAGAGTCCTAGCAGATGGACTGGGAAATTGACAATGTCTTAAACAGATTATTCTCTTACAATAGATTCATCTCAAAAAAAAAAAAAAAAGAAGAAGAAAAGAAAAAAAAAGTGTGAGAGAGAGCAAAGTAATTAGAATTCTCAGTTTATAAACATTTCCTAAAATGTGAATTCAAGAGAGAAATTAGCAGATCTTTTAATTGTCTGCTCCATCTCCACGTTCTCACACTTCACCTCGCTCCTCTCCACATGTATTAATTAGCATTTCCGCAAACACTCTGACAGTGTACAGCGCGGCTCCGCACCTCCTGGCTCGCTTGGTTCCCACGACCAGCTGGAGAGGAGGGTGGCCGTGCCCTGGGCCACACCCTGCCTCCCGCGTTGCTTCACATGATCCTCACGTGTGTAGCTCCTGCCAGCTCTGCACTCCACAAAACCCGATGCACCTGCCATTCTCCTGGCCCACGGAAAATCGTTCCACATCTCTGAGCCTTCACTGGTGTCACCCAGTCAACAGCTCCCCACCTGACTCACCAAGCGAACTCCTACTCATCCTTACAAGCCCATTTCGCATGGGGCACACGGTGTGGTCCTCACGAGGGGTGTGGCCTCTGTCAGCTTGGTCAAGGTCAGCCATTGGCCATAGGAATGAAGGAGGGCCTCTAGGCAACTGTTGTGTGGTTTGGGGTAAACTTCAGCCCTCACCAAAGGAAAAAACCCAGCCCCTCTACAAAAGAACCTGCCTCAACCCTGGCCAGATGCATTCTTTGTGGACTGGAGGGAGACAGACGCGCCCGGGCAGCCTTGCCGGGGGCCATTTTCATCTGCTTTCTGCTCCTGGCCCTGCGGCCAAACCAGTCTTCATCCCTTCAAACGGGGCCTCAAAGAAACTTGAGAAGGATCTGCAGGTTCCCAAATTGAGCTCCCAGAGACCCCCAGGGGGATCCACCACAGGCCTCAGAGGCACCCTTCAGTGGGAATAGGTCGGGGCATAGACCCACATCAGGAAGCCCCTTCCTGTGCCCAGAGATGAGCCCAGCCCCCACAGCCTGCACCCACCGGAGCTCCGTCTGGGGCCTGCCGCCTTCAGGACTCTGTCTTTTCAGGTGCGAAAGTCTGGGTGGCGAGGACCAAGGATGCTGGTGGTGACCATGGCAACTGGCTTGTTGCCCAACCTGGAGCAGGCGGGCACTCAGCCTCTCCCGCTGGACTGCGGCACTGGGGGTTCCAGCCGCTGCAGTGGCCTCCAGGGAATCAGGGGTCAGAGGGCACGAGGCGTGGAGAGAAAGCTGTCCCGGGGGGTCACAAAGGCTCAGTGCAGGAGAGGTCAGGGGACTAGAAGGGCCAGCCCAAGACCCTCCATTCCTGAGCCTTGGGGCTCGGCTGTTGGCCGAAGTCAGCGTCCTGTGTCCTCAGCACACCTGGGCATCAACTGGACTCCTACTTGCTCCTCTTCCAGGCCTCGCCATCACCCATGCCTTCTCCAGAGGGCGCTTTGACGGCCCAGCCTGGGGTCTGCAGCTCAGGCCAGACTGATCACCACGCCTGGCTGTCCTCCCCCGTCCCCAAGTCTCCCCAAGCCACCTCCCACCTCACCAGCCTGCTCTGGGTGAATCCCCACTGCCCCAGAGGTGGAGTCCAAGCTCCCCAAGCCGGCCACTGTCACCCTGTGCAGACCTGTCTTCCTGCACACACTGTACTCTCTGGCCAGACGCAGCCACAGCTGCTTCTCACCGCCTCCGTCCTCCATCCCTGGCCTGACCGCCCCTTCCTCCAGTGTGGCCCCTGGGATCCCTAGTGGCACCCTCACCACTTCTACCCCAAACACTGCCTGTGTTGGGCGATAAGCCCCAGAGGGACTGACACCACAGCCGCAGTTCCATTAATACCACCCGCCAAGGGAAGTCACCCATCCAGTCCTCAAGTACCAGTAGTCACCTGCTGCACGTCTGGCACCGCCTGGCCCTGGGGCACAGCTGTCAGCAGGAAGAGGCCCCCACCTTGCCATCCAGGTGGGGCTCACGCTGAGCTAGGGGCTAACGACCCGAACCAGTGCCTCTCCAGACTCATGCCCAGGACCCCAGGGCGCCAAAGCAGCCATCCCCCTGTTTCTCATCCCCCACAACCACCTGCTGCATGACTGTGCAGAACAGGTGTGCACCCCAGCACGCCGTCACGGGGCTTCCGGAGGCAAAGCCAGGTGAGGGAGCTGAGGCCGGCCCATCGGTGCGTGCCAGTGCCGGAGCCGAGGGCACATGGTGCAGGCACCAGGACCCCGGCCCTCCCTGATGCCTCTTTTGCCCACCTCACCAGCCTCTGTGCCAACAGCTCCCAGCACACGGGCTGCACTCCTGTTGTTTAATTTTGCTGAACACCAAGTCCCAACCCCGTGTTAATTGGTTTCACTCCAGCCTTTTGTGCCTCCCATTAAATGAGGAAATGCCACCCATAAAATTTTAATTTTAAAAGCCAACTTGTTTGTTTTATATTGAAATTCCCCCGGCAGCTCCAGCAGAGGCAAACAGACACATTTTTGTTTCATTAAAGCAACTTGAGTAAAGAGAAAAAAGAAGCTGAAAAATTAGATTTAAAAACCGAGAGCGAAAAGCACTTAAAGAAAACGAATGGGAATGAGCTGGGGGCGGGGGGCTGGGGGTGGGGGCAGAGACCGCAGCTCCGTCTCTGCCTCCCAAGCCTCTTCTCTTGCAGACAACATAGCGGAAGCGGGACGTCAGGGACACTCTCGCCTGGCACCCCGGACAGCTGGGCTGTGAACTCTCCTCCCTGTCCCCCGGTCCACTGGACATCCCGGAGGAAGCAGGGCCAAGGGACTGACCAGCAGAGCCCTCCCTGAGCACAAACAAACCGCAGCATGATTAAGCTCAAGGCCTTGGAACCTGGGCTGCCTGGCTGGTCCCACCTCTTCCACTTACCGGTTGTGTCATGGAGGGCAAGTGACCTGTTTTGCTTATCTGTAAAATGGGAATATTAATGTTACTTATCTGATAGCATTATTATGAGGATTAAATAGATGAATACCTTGAAAACACCCATAAACAGAGCTGGCATGCAGTAGGCACTTAATAAATGCTAGCTTCTCCTATTTATCCTGCTGCTACTCCTCCACTCTGTCCCCTAATGCACTCCCCTGCTGAATGTGCCTGCCCTGCTCTCCCACCCACACACCCCCTGCTCCCTGTCACTACTCAAAGTTCCCTTTAACGATGTCCCTAGCGTGAGAGAGATGGGGAAGAGCTAATGAGAGGCCTTGGAGACCCCACTCCATGGCACAATTCTTTGGCCCAAATGAGTCATAAAAACTTTATTTTAGGGGCCAGCGCTGTGGTTAAGCCATTGCTTGCAACACTGGCATCGCACATCAGAATGCTGACTTGAGTCCTGGTTACTCTAATTCCAGTCCAGCTCCCTGGGAAGGCAGAGGGCCCCGCCGCACACGTGGGAGACAAGGATGGAGTTCTGGACTTTCGCTTGGCCCAACCCCGGCTGTTGTGGCCATCTGAGAAGTGAAGCAGTGGATGGAAGATCTTGCTATATCTCTCTGTGTGTGTGTCTCTCTCTCCCTGTCTCTTTGTTGCTCTGCCTTTCAGAGAGAGAGAGAAAGAGAGAGAGAGAGAGAGAGAGAGAGAGAGAGAGAGAGAGAGAGGAAGAAATCTTCTTTAAAAAAATATATTGTCGGGCCGGCGCTGTGGTGTAGGGGGTAAAGTCGCCACCTGCAATGCCAGCATCCCACATGGGCACTGGTTCAAACCCCTGCTGCTCCACTTCTGATCCAGCTCTCTGCTATGGCCCTGGAAGGCAGTGCAGGATGGCCCAAGTGCTTGAGCCCCTGAACCCATGTGGGAAGACCCGGAGGAAGCTCCTGGCTCCTGGCTTCGGATCGACAAAGCTCCAACCATTTGGGGCCAACTGGGGAGTGAGTCAGCAATTGGAAAACCTCTCTCTCCCTCTCCCTCTCCCTCTCCCTCTTCCTCTCCCTCTCTCTCTCTCTCTCCTCTCTCTGTGTAACTCTTTCAAATAAATAAATACATATTTTTAAAAAATGTATTGTAATCCCTCCAAAGAAAGCCAGCCTCCCTGGGTTTAAATCCCAGCTCCGCCACTTATCAGCCGCGTTCCTGGGCAAGCTCCTTCTGGGCCTCAGTGGCTCCATCCATAGAGTGGGAATCACATTGTCACGAGGATCCAAAGCAGCAAGCTCTGCGGAGAGCCAGGCACAGACAGCAGCCCAGAGAGCAGCTGCTGTTCGGCTTCAGCTGTGGCCAGCCAGTGGGGCAGGGTCTGGGGGTGCAGGGGGAAGAATGAGGCAGCCGGTTCTAGAACAGGATGTGCCTACATCTTAGCCATTCCTGCCATGAGGGGAGAGTGTTTTAAATAAGGGGCAGAGAGACAGACAGAGAGGACTCCCATCGACCAGCTCACTCTCTAACTGCCCACAGCAGTTTGGGCCAAGTGGCTTTGCCTGGGAACTCAACCCAGATCTCCCACGTGCGTGTGAGACAGGACACAGTCCCTTGAGCCAGCACCACTGCCTCCCAGGCTGTGCACCAGCAGGAAGCTGGGATTGGGAGTGGAGCCAGGACTGCACCCCAGAGCACTTCCATGTGGGATGAGGGCCTCCCAGACACCCCTAAGCTAAATGCCGCCCCCACCCCCGGGGAAGTACTAATGGCACCCCCACTCATTCTAGAAAAGTCCTGATCCGATGACAAATTGTGTGGTCACCCTGCTGCAGACCAGCAACCCACCGCTTCCTCTTTCCAGGAGCACAGCCCGGGCTGTCAGGCAAGGGCCCTGACCCTGGGCGGGCTTTCTCTCCAACCCCTAGGAGGCCTCAGCCCAGCCCTAACCCACCAGAGGCTGCCAACATGAGGGCCTGGGGGAAGGCGGCGGAGCTGGTGCCGGGAAGGCTCTGGGATGCCGCCCCGCCCCCTCCCGCAGGCACTTCAGCGATTGTACAGCCTCTGATCCCGGCTTCCTGTTCTCTGCACGGGAATTAGCGAGAGACAGGGCCGCCTCACCCAACCACGCAGATCGGGTCCTTGCCAGGGCTCGATGGGAAGTGTTTCGTAGCCTGTGCGGTACTGCACACGGTCTGCCGAGTGTCATCAGGAAGTCGGTGACATCCACGCCAGCCACCAAGGCAGAACTCCAGGGTGTGTTCCTGGCAGTGACCATGGAGGGGACAGAAATGGGGCATCAAGGGTCACAAATAGGCATGGGGTGGGGGCGGATCTGCCTGTGACTGAGATTCCCCTTCCCCCAGGCCTGGAAGGCGGCACCCAACACTTGCCCTCTCTGCCCCCTCCCCGCAGACCCTCCTCCAGGTGATGCACTCAGGCTCCGCCCCCGCTTCCCAGCCTCCCCATGTGGCTGACCACCAGAGTTGCCTCTGAGTGGCCCACCAGTGGCCCCATGTAATTCTAGGCAGAATCTGTCTGCAGCAGTTCCTGAACTGTGCACCAAGGAACCCTTAGCACTTGACAACAGCCGGCCGTTCTGAAGGGTGGGACCCAGGAGTAGAGCTCCCGGCACCTCTCCACCTCCATCTCCTTCCCCCCCACTCCCCTTGAATGCCCTAATTCATTCTCTCTCTCTCTCTCTCTCTCTCTCTCTCTCTCGGTCCCCAAGCTGCTAGGGACAGCAGAGCAAGGGAGACATCCTCGTGGGGCTCGCCATGCACCCTGGGGTGGGTGAATCATGGAAGGACCAAGGCCCACTGTGAGTATCACACAGGCTGAGGAGGACAGCCCAGCCTGGGGTACCTGAAGCAAAATAGGGAGAGGAGTGTCACGTTTGGGGGAGCCCAGTTCACACGGGGGCTGGGCCCAGCTGGGAGTGGGGTGTCAGGGCCTCAGGCAGGGGGAAGAGGCTGACTGCTCAAGTCACCCATCAGTCAAGCTTCAGGGCCCCACCTCCTGCACCTGCTGGAATCCTTTCTGGGGCCACACTGAGCTGACTCAGGAGGACTGCCCAGGTCAGCCATGAAGGCAGACACTCCGTGAGCACCGGGCAAGTGCGGGGCAGTGCACACGGGGCTGGGGCTAGAGCCAGGGTGGGGTGAGCCAGGGAGGCCTCCTCCATCAGACCGGGACCTCAGGGAGGCTGCCACTGCAGAGCCAGGGCAGAGACAGGCCCGTGGGGGCAGAAGCAGCTGGAGCAGTGTGGCCTCCCCTCAAGGCCAGAAAACGTCCACGGGGGCCCGAGGAAGACGCAGCCACCAGCTGGAGTGGGATGGGGTGGCCGCAGCTCTGGGCCTCACCCACCTGGTGCATCCCATTCCCCAAGGGCTCTGGTCCAAGCACCTGGCAATCCTGGGACCCCCAAGGACGACCCCTTAGTCACAGCCAGCCAGGGAAGCAGTCTCCGGGGTCATCTCACGCCCTCAACCAGAACTCGCTGCCCCGGGACTCTCTCTGGAGGGCGGACATCCTCGCATGGAAGCCCTGGCCTTGTGTGTTCCTTAGAGAAGCAAGGGCTGGCTGCAGGCCCTCCGCTCACACTTCGGGGGTCACTGAGAAAGGCGGGCGCAGCTTGGGATGCGTGGGGGCTGCACCCCAGCACTTCCCTCTGCCCTTCCCAGGCCCGGGTGAGAGCCCCCACGCAGACACCCCACCCTCACGACAGTCTCCAGCCCCACCTCCCAGAGGGCCCCCTACCCAGGGGTCCCACCTGGGGCCAGTGCCAGGGCGGCTCCGCCCAGCACAGTCAAATAACCGCTCGGACCCAGTCCGATTCCATTTTTCTAAGGCCAAGCGGGCAGTGAAGGTCAGCTTCAGACCCCAGAGGCGCTCTCCTCCCCTCAGCCCCCAGCAGGGGGCGCCGCAGTCTAGCTCCGGCCCCACTGCGCCCCCGAGGAGGGAGAGCGGCTCCGCCCGGCGCTGGGGCACCCCAGGAGCGTGGCGGCGAGGAGACCCCGCGCCGGCGGACCCTGAGAGGGAGGCCGCGGTCTGCAGCCGAGTCGCCGCCGGCGACACGGGCGTCCCCTCCAAGGGCAGGGCTTTTAGGGGGTTCGTTCCAGCTTCGGACTCCAGGAGAGGGCGCCACCAGCCGTCCCGAGGGCGGAACCAGCGGGATGGGGGCCCCCGGCCCGGCTGGGCGGCTCCCTGTCCGCGGGGCCCCGCGCGCCTCCTTTGCAAACCCGCGCGCGGCCTTGGCCTGCCTGACTTCTCTCTGTCTTTCCTTGGCAGCTTTGTAAGAGAAGCAGCAGCTGCTGGAGCCACACACGCTCTTCCCTGAATTGGGGATCCAGGTTCCCCGGGGAGCGCGGGCGCGGGGGCGCGGGGCCAGGGCGAGCCTTTCGGGGTGGGGGTGGGGGGGCCAAGCGCCAAGCGCCTCCTCCCGACAGCTCCCCGGCCCTTGTCCTCTGAGTGTTTTCAGTTGGGTCCATTATGCGAAATTTCTTTTTGAACGCCGACATATTCAAATCCAGATGTTGTGCCCGCAGAACAAAAAGCTGCCTTCAAATTCTGTGAAGAGTGGCTTCTCGTCTTTTGAAGGAATAACATCTCCTGATAAGTGGATTTTTTTCCCTCCAGCCAAGAACCTGCTGCTCTGAATTCGTTAAAAACCAGTTGAATAGCCTGTCTCCATTAAGTCTCAGAAGTGGAGCAGGTGGCCAGGTGCATGGAGTGTCACCGTTGATGATGGATTCAGGACCTTGTGTAGGGGTTCGCCCAGAAGAGGAGGCTGGATTTTTTATACTTTTTTTTATTTATTCACACACTTTTGTTAAAAATTCAAGACGTACATTCTAATGGCACAAATGTAAGGTGGAATAGGTTGGGGGAAAAAAATAAACCTCTCGAATAGCCCACTTCATTTTGCTGATTCAAGTAACAGCTCTCAGGAAGGAAGAATGCATTAAACATACCCACTGTAAAATAGTCCCAATTTCCTTAATATTACTTTTTAAAGTATACCTTACAGCAGGGGGAATATAGATTAGGTATTTGTTGGCTGTGATATGTGTACATATAGCCAATAAGAATTTTTATCAGTGCTGGCATCCCATATGGGTGCTGTTTCGAGTCCCAAGTTGCTCCACTTCGGATCCAGCTCCCTGCTAATGCACCTGGGAAAACAGTGGAAGATGGCCCAAGTGCTTGGATCCCTGCACCCACGTGGGAGATCTGGAAGAAGCTCCTGACTCCTGGCTTCAGATCAGCTCAGCTCTGGTTGTTGTGGCCATTTGGGGAGTGAACCAGCAAGTGGAAGACCTCTCTCTCTGTCTCTCCTTCTCAGTGTCTGTAACTTTACCTCTTAAATAAATAAATAAATAAGTGATCTTATATATATATGTGTGTGTGTGTGTGTGTGTGTGTGTGTGTATATATATATATATATGGAGTGGTGACCTTGACCCAGCCCAGCTAGTGTCTCCAAGAATCCAGTTTCCCCACCCCACAGCACATGGGAGTGACAAGCCATGAACAGGTGTCCTGCAATGCGTGGCAGATGCTGCACAGAGCACCTTGCAGACATCATGACGTTCCACTGCTCACTCCAGCCATCAGCCTCCCCATTCTGCAGATGAGCAAAGCAAGGCTTTGCAGGACTGGAACCTGCCTCTGCTGGCACCCAGACGCTTTTGGCCACCATGACTCATTGCCTCCCTTTTATTTATTTTTTAAGATTTATTTATTTTATCTGAAAGCAGAGAGAGAGGGAGAGACACACAGAGAGAGATTTTCCACCTGCTGGTTCACTCTCCAAATGGCCGCATCAGCCAGGGCTAAGCCAGGCGAAAGCCAGGAGCCAGAAACAACTTCTGGATCTCCCACGTGGGTGCAGGGGCCCAGGGACTTGGACCATCTTCTACTGCTTTCCCGGGCAAATGAACAGGAAGCTGGATCAGAAGTGGAGCAGCGGGGACTCGAACCGGTGCCCATATGGGATGCCAGCACTGCGGGCGGCAGTGTAACCCACTATGGCCACAGCGCCAGCCCCAGAGAGCAGGATTTCTGATAGCAAAGAACAGGCTTGAGCCACTGGGCCCGGCAGTAGCAACCTGCTCATGAGCGGCTGAGCAGTGCCCCTCAAAGATCCCGTGGCCCATACGCCGCAGTTCTGAAGCCTGGACATACAGACTTGTCCTCAGAAAGGGGCAGGGGCTGCCCCGGCCAGGACCTGGGGGAACAGACACTCCAGGAGACACCGGCCTCACCCTCACCTGGCGCCTCGACTCTGCTTCAAAGCGAAGTGGACGCGTCAAGGACGGCTGCCGCGGAGCTGTCTGCCGGGTCAGTGGACTAGGAGGCGTGGTGTGCCAACTTCAGGCGGCCTTGGCACTCGTGAAAGCGCTGGTTCTGGCACCCAGGAATCAGACTTTCCACGCCCCCCACCGGATGCCACCTCCTTCCACATTCCCAACAACTCTGTGAAGTCGCCACTGTTAGCAGTGGAGGGGTTTACACGGAGGCTAATGAACTTGGACCTTCAAGGCCTCTTCCCAGATCCTGCAGGGGGGAGCCTTTCTTTGTGCTTGGAGAGAGAGAGAGAGAGAGAGAGAGGAGAAGAGAGAGAGAGAGAGATCTTCCACCTGCTGGTTCACTCACCAAATGGCTGCAATGGCCAGCACGGAGTCAAGCCGAAGCCAGGAGCTGGGAGCTCCATCCGGGTCTCTCACATGGGCAGCCGGGGCCCAGGTACTTGGGCCGTCCTCCGCTGCTTTCCCAGGTGCATGAGCAAGGAGCATGAGCAGCTGCCACTCAAACCGACGCTCTGATATGGGATGACTGTGTCGTGGGCAGAGGCTTAATCCACTGCCTAACAAACCCACCCCCACACTTGTAACACTACAGAGGGATCCCTGCCCCCCAAGATTCCAGAAGCTTCAGGCCCTACGAAACCTTGCCCTAGCATAATCCTCACTTTATGGCTGAAATGTGGCCCGGAGAGGTCACACGAGTGAGTCCAGGCAGCCGGAAGGTATCAAGGCCAGGATCCAGGCCAGGATCCAGCGCTCCACCGCTCAGATGTCTTTCCGGGGGGTTCGTGTCTTTCAGTGCAGTGCTACTATGTTTCCATTGCCATGTTCTGATCAATTAATAAACCTCGTGGATGATCGACTGGAACGGTCTGAGAGACTCTGCGTATGAATGGGGACTGCCAGTGACTCAGTTCTTTTATCGCTGAACTGAACGCTGCCAGTCCCTGGGCTGGCTTGACCTATGAAACAGTTTTAAATTATTTTTATTACAGAAACAAATGTAGTCCAAACCCACAATGGACCACTGGTTAAAATCAAAATGCCAAAAAACATATTGATGCTGAAATGCAAGTTAATGGGGGAAATTTCCTTCATGAAAATATTTCTGAGAAGTCCCCAGCTCCACACTGCTGGTGTCTGATCGCCGTTCTCACACACGAGTTGGTCAGAGCTGTTGGGCCCACCACCCACCCACCAGGATTACTAAACTGGGTCCCTTCCTTACATCCTAGGCTGGAATGAATTATGATAGAGCAAAAAATCATACTTGGCGGGGGGTGGGGGGAGGAATGAAGCCGTGACTGAATTTTTTGAAAAATGGGAAAATTTGTGCCATAATCTTAAACTGGAAAAGATCCTCTAAAAGATCACAGAGAGTCCCAAAATTATAAAGTAATGTGGGTTTTTAAAAAATATTTACTTATTTGACAGATGAGAGAGAGAGGGAGGGAGAGGGTGCTTCCATCCACTAGTTCACTCCCCAAATGGCTATAACAACCAGGGCTGCACAGGTCAAGGCCAAAAGCCACGAATTCCATCTTGAGACTCCCACGAGGGTGGCAGGGGCCCAAGTACGTGGGTCACCTTCTGCTGCCTGCTTTCCAAGGCATATTAGCAGGGAGCTGGATCTGAAGTAGAGCAGCCAGGACTCCAACCAGCACTCCAATACAGAATGCCAGCTTCCAAAGCAGTGGCAAAACCTGCTGTGTTTGTCCATATAAAATTGAACCTTTTTCCTAGTTAAAAAACTCAGATATGAAGTCAAATAGCAATTGGCAGATGGAAAAAAATTATTTAGGGGCTAGCACTGTGTTGTAGCAAGTTAAGCCTCTGCCTGTGGTGCCGGCATCCCATATGGACACCAGTTCAAGTCCTGGCTGCTCTACTTCCCATCTAGCTCTTTGCTATAGCCTGGGAAAGCAGTAGAAGATGGCCCAAGTGCTTGGGCCCTGCACCTATGTGGGAGACCCAGAAGAAGCTCCTGGCTCCTGGCTTCAGATCGGCCCAGCTCTGGCTGTTGAGGCCATTTGGGGAGTGAACCAGTGGATGAAAGACCTCTCTCTCTCTGTAACTCTGTTTCTCAAATAAATATTTATTTATAAAACATATTTATTTATAAAACATAATATAAATAAATATTTATTTTAAAAAAGGAAGTACATGAAATCTATTCTATTTATATTAATAAAAATTTTTAAAGATTTATTTATTTACTTGAAAGTCCGAGTTACACAGGCAGAGGAAAGTCAGAGAGAGGGAGAGAGAGAGAGGTCTTCCATCCGTTGGTTCACTCCCCAGTTGGCTGCAACAGCCGGAGCTGCGCTGATCTGAGCCAGGAACCTGGAGCTTCTTCTGGGTCTCCCACGTGGGTGCAGGGCCCAAGGACTTGGGCCATCTTCTACTGCTTTCCCAGGCCACAGTAGAGAGCTGGCGGAAGTGGAGCAGCCAGCACTAAAACTGGCGCCTATATGGGATGCTGGCACTTCAGGCCAGGGTGTTAACCCACTGCACCACAGCACCGGCCCCAATAAAAAAATTTTTAAAAAGAAATTATTTGAAACATGTCACAAAGAGCACATTTCCCATATCTTTAAAGAGGTCCTATAAATCAGTAAGTATAAAAGACCAATAATTCAATAGAAAAATAGATAAAGAATCCAAAACACTGGTCATGAAAGCAATGCAAATCAGTTTTCAACAAGTGAAAAAAGATCTCTAGTCCTCACCTGGAAGTGAAATGTTGGGGTGCAGTGGTTAAGCCACTGCCTGCAAAGCTGGCATCCCGTGTGAGTGCTGGCGTGAGTTCTGGCTTCTTTGCCTCCAGTCCAGCTCCCTGCTGATGTGCCTGGGAAGGCAGCAGGTGATGGCCCAACCATTTGGGCCCCTCCCACCCACATGGGAGACCCAGATGGAGTTCTTGGCTCCTGGCCTCTGTCTGTCCCAGCCCAGGCTATTGCAGCCATTTAGGGAGTGAACCAGCAGATGCAAGGTATCTCTCCCTCACTCTGCTTTTCAAACAAACCAATGAATAAATCATTTTTAAAAGATTTATTTTATTTGAAAGGCAGAGTTATAGAGGAGAGAGGGAAAAAGAACTTCTATCTGCCGGTTCACTCCCCAAATAGCCACAACAGCCAAGGCTAAGACAGGCCAAAGCCAGGAGCCAGGAGCTTCATCCAGGTCTCCCACATGGGTGCAGAGCCCTAGGTACTTGGGCCATCTTCCATTGTCCTCCCAGGCGCATTAGCAGGGAGCTGGATCAGAAATGGAGCAACAGGACTGGAACCGTTGTCCATATGGGATGCCAGTGTCTCAGGCGGCAACTTAACCTGCTGAGCCACAGTGCCAGTCCCATGAATAAACGTTTATTGAAAGAAAGAAAGTTGGGGACCGGCGCTGTGGTGTAGCAGGTAAATTGCCGCCTGCAGTGCCAGCATCCCATATGGGCACCAGTTTAAGAGCCGGCTGCTCCACTTCCGATCCAGCCCTACTGTGGCCTGGGAAAGCAGTAGAAGATGGCTCAAGTCCTTGGGCCCCTGCACCAAGCAGGAAGCTCCTGGCTTCAGATCAACGCAACTCCAGTCGTTGTGACCAGTCAGGGAGTGTCCCAGCAGATGGAAGACCTCTCTCTCTCTCTCTCTCTCTCTCTCTCTGCCTCTCCTTCTCTCTGTAACTGTGACTTTCAAGTAAAATAAATAAATCTGAAAGAAAGAAAGAGAGAGAGAGAGAAAGAAAAAGAAAGGAAGGAAGGAAGGAAGGAAGGAAGGGAGGAAGGAAGGAAGGAAGGAAGGGAGTTGGCACGTTGGATGATGTCAGAAATAAATCGCTTTAAAAAACCTTGATCTCGGGTGTCCAGCCTCCAGAACTGTGAGACAATGCATGGCTGTTGCTGAGACCACCAGCGAGCTGTGCCTTGTGACAGCAGCAGCTCCGGCCAAGGAATCCACCCGTGACACAGCGAGGGGGTTGCTGCCGTCCGTGTTTTTGTGCAGTTGCAAAGTGGTGAGCAGGACCAGTGTGCGTGGCTGTGCTGTGCAGCGTGGCTAAAGATCAGACCAGTCTGGACATCTAAGAATCCCAAGCTGCCCGAATAGACTGTGGCACCTCCTTGAGGGGGCTGGAATGGTCTCAGAGATTTGTTCTACAAGAGGAAGATCAAGGTTCGGCTGGATGGAGAGAGGACCACCTTTGTATAAAAAATAAAGAGAAACAAAAAAGAAAATGGAAGTCCAAGTATTTGCTCTGGGATGCAGCGTTTCTCCATGGAAAGACACACGAGAAACTGCTAACGTTGCTCGTTCCTGGAGAGCAGAGCCCCAGAAAGGAGGTTTTCTTCTGCTATAAACACACCTGCCCCTTCTGAACCTGTGCATTGCTAATGTATCACCTGTTCAGGGAGTGGGGGGATTGTCAGTAGAACATCAAGACATCTCGAGGACTTCAAACACAAGCACTAAACAGAGAAAATATGGCCATTTTGGCTTTTCATCTTTTAGAAATAACAGCTATTCATAACCAAAATGGGTTATTTGAGGAGCTGAGATCTTCCCTCTTATCTCTTCATTTGGAAACAAAGCACAAAACTTGTTTTTTAGAATAAGTAAGTCACAAAATATGAAGCCCAAGATACAGGAATTCTAACCCCCCCCCCCCGATGCATCAAAGCAATCATAACTGTTTTTCAATTCAGAGCAGGCACTTAAATTTCAATCTATAATGATAATTTCAGTATACATTCTGTTTCCAAATCGTGCCTGACAAATTACTTTTAATTCAGTTGTCTATAAATCTTGCTTCTCCTCAAAAAATTAAATTCTATTAGAGAGTAGGCATCATTTATTAAGTAGAAAACTATTAAAAGTAGCCTTTAAAAATAATGAACCTTTTTACATATAAACTTTCTAATACAAGCTTTGGGATCAGTCCAATCTAAAGTAGAATAAATTTTCCTTTTTTTAAAAAAAATATTTATTTATTTGAAAGTCAGAGTTACACAGAGAGAGGAGAGGCAGAGAGAGAGAGAGAGAAAGAGAGAGAGAAAGAGAGAGAGAGAGGTCTTCCATCCGCTGGTTCAGTCCCCAGTTGGCCGCAAAGACTGGATCTGCGCTGATCTGAAGCCAGAAGCCAGGAGCTTCCTCCGGGTCTCTCACACAGGTGTAGGCCTGCTTTCCCAGGCCATAGCAGAGAGCAGGATTGCAAGTGGAGTAGCCGGCAGTTTTGCCCGCTACACCACAGTGCTGGCTCCAACAAATTTTCTAAATGTACTTGGAAAATAACGAGCTGATTTTTTTTTTTTAATTCAGAAAAGGGCTTTACAGGGTCAGCACTGTGGCATAGCAGATAAAGCCGCCACCTGTGGTGCTGGCATCCCTTATGAGTGCCAGTTCACTTCCCAGCTTCTCCACTTCTGATCCAGCTCTCTGCTGTGGCTTGGGAAAGCAGTAGAAGATGGCCCGAGCCCTGGGGCCCCAGCACCTGCATGGGAGATCTGGAAAAAACTCCTGGCTCCTGGCTTCATATCAGCCCAGCTCTGGCCATTGCGGCCATTTGGGAAGTATCCCAGTGGATAGAAGACCTCTCTGTCTCTTCCTCTCTCTCTCTCTCTCTCTCTCTCTCTCTCTCTCTCTCTAACTCTGCCTCTCAAAAAATAAAAAATAAAATCAATATTTAAAAAAAGAAAAGGAGTTTACAAGGTCATCTGTTGCTGTATCAATGAATTCTCTGAACACAAGAAATGTAGCCTGAGACATGATGACGGCTAGTGGTGCGAGCCGAGAACTGCACTGCTCCGGGGGGTGCCATCCAGACCCTCATCCAAACTGCAGCGCACTACCTGTGCAACTATGCACGTCAGCCCTTGGGCTGCTGAAAGTCTTGGGGAGCCGTAGAAGGCATTGGGACAGGAAAGGGTGCGTGCCAGAGCTGGGTTCAGAGTCCCATGCATTGTAGCCTCCATCTCTCTAGGTTAGTCTGGCAAGAAAAGGAACTTTGTTCTGAGCCTCAGAGCTTTGGTCTTCCCAGGGCTGGGGAAGGACTCACCTGCCAGGAGCCACTTGGTTGGCCTGAGCAGCTCAGCAGCTGAAAGGGGAGGGAGAAAAGGCCCTGGCACACCCTGACTCTCACCCTCTGCCACGCAGGCTGACTCAGGGGACTGGGCGGAAGGGAGCTTCCTTGCTCTGTGACCTTTGGCAAATTTTTAAGCCTTTCTCTGGGCGTCTGCCTCCCTGTTTGCAAAATGAAGAGAATTCTTATCATTCCTCTTTGCTTCTTGGAAAAAACAGATCATCGCGAGAAGAGGGAAAGACATGGAGCGATGATTTTACAGGGACTGCACAGGAATTCGAACAATTGGAGGCCGGCATTGTAGCACGGCAGGTTAAGCTCCGGATGCTGTGACACCAGCATCCCGTAGCAGAGCACCAGTTCAAGTCCCAGCTGCTCCACTTCTGATCCAGCTTCCTGCTAATGAGCCTGGGAAGGTAGCAGAAGATGGCCCAAGTCCTTGGTTCCCTGTAACCCATGTGGGAGACCTGGATGGAGCTCCTGGCACCTGGCTTCAGCCTGGCCCAGCCCTTGCTGTTGCCAGCATTTGGGGGAGAGAACCAGTGGTAGAAAGTTCTCTCTTGGGGCCGGGGCTGTGGCGCAGCGGGTTAAAACCCTGGCCTGAGGCACTGGCATCCCACGTGGGCTCCAGTTCAAGTCCTGGCTGCTCCTCTTCCGATCCAGCTCTCTGCTGTGGCCTGGGAAAGCAGTGGAAGATGGGCCAAGTCTTTGGGCCCCTGCACCTGCGTGGGAAACCTGGAGACAGCTCCTGGCTCCTGGCTCCTGTCTTTAGATCGGTGTAGCTCCTGCTGTTGCGGCCATCTGGGGAGTGAACCAGCGGATGGAAAACATGTCTCTCTGTCTCTACCTCTGTAACTCTTTCAAATAAATAAAATAAATCTTTTTTAAAAAAAAAAGTTCTCTTCTCTCTCACCCCCGTTTCTGTGTCACTTTGCCTTCCAAGTAAAAAGCATATCAAGTGTCACGAACCATCAAGAAGCAGAGGAAGTGGTGAGGCATCAGAAGGCACACCGCACAGCTGTAAAAGCTTGAGTGGGTCTCCCGGCCTCTCTGTGGCTCAGTGTCAGCAGGTGCCACACAGCTGTGCTTGGAGTTAATCAGCAGTCTGCTTCCCTTTCCACCTCTAAGAGTGTTATTTCGTACTTTCTAAGATTTTATCTCCTAAGCCATAGTCAGGTAATTATGGATACTTAATAATTATTAAGTCATTACTATCACCATTCTAAAGGATATTTTTGGTCGTGAGTGACAGATGCACTGACTTACATAACCGAACCGTCTAGAACTAGCTTCAGGCAAGGCTTGGCCCAGCAGCTGTTACCAAGGACGGGTGTTCTTTCCGTTTCTCGGCTCCAGAAACTCCTGGCACTCCTTGCTTTCCTTATTTGTAATTAGAAAGCAGCAGAGGGTTTGATTCCCAGTGAGCTCATAGTACGGAATTGGAAGTAAGACTCCTGGACTCTGCGTGGCCTCCCTTGGGTCATGTGCCTTTTCCTGAACAACTCCTGTAGCCCAAAGGGTGAGATGGTCTTTATTGCTGCTATTGGTGGTAGTGCTGTTCATCTTATTTATTTGAAAGGCAGAGAGAAGGAGAGAGAGATCCCCCATCTGCTGGTTCACTCCCCGAATGCCCACACAGCTGGGGCTAGACCAGGCCAAAGGTAGGATCCAGGAACCCAACCCAGGTCTCCCACATGGGTGGCAGGGACCCAGTCACTTGAGCCACCACCTGCTTGTCTTCCAGGGCCTGCACTGGCTGCTACTGGAAGAAGGAGGCGGGACTCAAACCCAGGCACTCTGACTTGGGACGCAGGCATCCCAAGCGGTATCTTAACCACTGCATGAAATGCCCCGGCTTTGTTTAAGGCGGTTAGGCCCCACCCCTAGAATGGGGTCATTTCTGACCAGACCACGTGGCTGGGAAATTCCCAGTACTGTCGGGAAGGGGGGACTGGGCAAAGGGTGCAGGAGCGGTGGCCAGCGATCTCCCTGGCGTGTTTATCACTCGCGACACCTCTGGCTATCAGAGAACTGACCAGCCCAAGACCTGCATGTGAGCGACTGCCAGGGTCTTATGGGGTGCCTGCTGTGACCACCCCATTACTGACCTCGGGAGCTGCTGGCGGCCCGGCCAGCCAGCTCCTGCCTCCGTGCTCTGATCCGGCCATGGGGGCCAGTTCATCCCTGCCCAGTTCTGCCTTCTCCATGGCCACCTGAGCCTTCCCAGGGGGCTCTGTGGGAGGCCTCAGGTGAGGCTTGAGCTCACTTCCCGCTCAGAGTTCCCAGGCCTGTGACTGCCCTTCTCATTGTATGGGGACATCCGTGAGCCACGCTTGGCAAAAAGGGGCTACAGCAGAGGTGCCCACAGCGGTCCGTAACAGGAACCACTCCAGCCCTACCTGCGGGCACTCACAGAGCAGTCCCCCACATCCAGGCCAGGTCCTGGGCCGAGAGCACAGAGGAGAGTAAGACTCGGGGCCATCCCCAAGGGGACACAGTGCCGTCCCGGACTGCAACAGAGAAACACCTCGCAGGCCAGAGGCCTGGCTGTCCCGCACACAGCTCCTCCAGGGGCAGTGCCACCGCAGCCCAGGCCCTACCCTTGAGGCCCTGGGGAAGGCCAAGGGCATCTCTGGCAGCTCCAAGCACATCAGGAAAGTTGAGTGCGCAGCCCCTGTTCACACGCTCTGGCATTTGCAGAATTCCCTCTGACTTTGGGGTGTGGCAGTGAGGGGCCCCAACAAACTCACCTTGTTACAGCCTTTCAGGTCCCACCTCTTCCTGGGTCTTCACATGGGAGCCACCTTTTAAGGAAGTGCACAGTGAGGCCCACAGACAACCTGCACCCCAAACCCTCTCTCCAACCCACACCTGCAATTGCACCTCCCAGGTCCCCAGGTAAGTCCCTGGGGCTTCAGGGCACTGTGGGTCTGCTCTATACTCTGTAGGGAAACTGGGCCTGCATGTCTCAGACAGTGAAAGCCGGCTTAGTCCGGTTCCCAGCTCTGCCCTTGCACTTGTCGAGGGGCAAGGAGTCCTCCTCCTCCCCTCCCAGCCTCCTCCGCTATAAAACAAGGGGTCAGGCTAATCATTCTCAGTGGGGCTTTCCAGCCGCAGCAGTCAGGTTCAAGGGTGCAGAAAAGAAGGAGCTGGGGTTGCCGCATTGCAGAGGGGTGGGCGTGGGCAGACGGAAGAGGGGAGGGAAGAGGGCCCTCTGACCAGGGCTCCGGAGACAAAAGACCCCAAATTTAGACTTCAGATAGTATCTCCAAATGGGACTGCACTCAGACACAGGATCTGTGCTAATGAAATTTCACAAAGACACTTGGCCTGATCATCAGAATGTATCCTCTGGGAGGCCCATGGGATCGTATGTGCCTTTTTCAAAAGAAATGTTTGAATTGGAGAATTATCTTTAGTTTAATGATTTATTTATTTGAAAGATAGTTACAGGGAGAGGGGGAAAGCCAGAGACAGATCTTCCATCTGCTGGTTCAATTCACAGACGGCTGCAGTGCCTGAGGCTGGGGATCATCTTTAGGTCCACAGAAGAGTTGCACAGGGGCCGACGCTGTGGTGTAGCAGGTAAAGCCGCTGCCTGTGGCATCAGCATCCCATATGGGCGCCGGTTCAAGTCCCAGCTGCTCTACTTCCGATCCAGCTCTCTGCTATGGCCTGGGGAAGCAGTGGAAGATGGCCCAAGTGCTTGGGCCCCTGCACCCACAAGGGAGACCTGGAGGAAGCTCCTGGCTCCTGGCTTCAGCCTGGCCCAGGCCTGCCTGTTGTGGCTGTTGGGGAGTGAACCAGTGGATGGAAGATCTGTCTCTCTGTCTCCCCGACCCCGTCTGTAACTCTGCCTCTCAAATTAATTAATTAATTTTTAAAAAAAGGAGTTGCAAAGAGTGTAGAGCTCCCTCAGTCCCCCTCGCCCAGTTTCCATCTGCCCTTCAGCTGCCGGCTCCTACCCTGTGGCACATTGGTCCAAAATGAGAGGTCCTTGGCTGGCGCATCCCTGCTGCCTGAGCCCGGAACGCCTCTGGATTTTCTCAGCCTTCCCACCCCTGCTCCCTCTGCTCCAGGACGCAGCCCAGGGACCCTCTTTTGTGTGCTCAGCTCATCTTGTGGCGCCCTCCAGCCTGGACTGTGATCATTTTGGGGAGTCCCGGCCAGGTATTTTGTGGGATGTCCTTTATTTTTGTTTGAGTTTCTAGAACAACTGCCCCGGAGATGCAGTGCCCTCTGGTCAGAGAATAGGAGAGGGCAGCAGAGGGCTGGGGACATGGTGCACTCCTCACGGTCCTCTGCCGGTGTCACCCTTGATTCCCTGGCCAAATTTCAATCTAAAAAAAAAATTCAAATCTAAAAAGAAAAAAAAAAAGCCCTCCAGTAATCTTGTAACTCATCCAAATATCTTGCATCTCCTTGGAGCATGTGATAATAGTTACTTTGTTCAGTTGATTTTCTTTTCTTTTTTAATTAATTAATTTATTTTCCAGGCAGAGTTACAGAGAGAGAAAGGGAGAGAGAGAGAGAGAGAGAGATCTTTCATCTGCTGGTAGATTCCACGAACAGCCACAATGGCCAGGGCTGGGCAATGCAGAGCCAGGAACTTCATCCGGGTCTCCCTGGGCCATCTTCCGCTGCTTTCCCAGGTGCATTAGCAGTGCACTGGATCAGAGGTGGAGCACCCGGGATCCAAACCCTACACCAGAACGCAGGCCCCCTCAGCTGACTTTCAAATACACACTGATTTATGGAGCTGCAGGGCGATGTCTTCCTGAAGTACACCAGGGGCCTCAAAGCACAGGAGGGCCCTGGTCCTTTCTTCACACCCTGGGGGGCTTTGTTGGACTCAGCATCAGCTCTGCTAAGGACTGGGGGCAGCGGTCCGGCTTTGCTACAGAGGCTCCTGCGTCCTACCCAGGCCAAGCTGCCGGCAGGACAACTGAAGGCCAAGGTCGCTGCTGGGACCTTTCCCTTTCCAGCCTCCCTCCCTCCCTCCCTGGGAGGTGACCAGTCCAGGAACTTGGCAGGTGTGGCTGGCACAGGCAGGTGGCCAGAGGGCAGGCAGGCCCAGGAAGGAAGTTGGCAAACACATCTACCTGCCAAGAAGAGCATGCAAGAGGTGGAGGGGTAGGCGTGGGCTCCATGCCATTCGATCCACAGGGTCCCTGGGGATCGGAGCCAACGGTTGCAAAATCCACCTGTCAGTGGAGCAGGGGTTCCCCGGTTCTGCAGAAGAGTCAGCTTTTGGCAAAGGCCGTGCCACAACAGCCGGAAGAGGGTGAGACTGCGGCTCGCTCGGGCGGGCAGGGAGCTGCCTGACTCACCGCCCGGTTCCCACTGGACTCGGTGCTGGACAGCACCAAGCCTGGGAGCAGGAATGGAGTCCCAGCCCAGTCCCCAGCCTCAGCGGAGGGCCCAGACTGGCCGTGACACCTCAGCACGTAGAGACATGGGCTGGGTGCTGCAGGAGCACTGAGAAGTCTCGGCGGGCCTCCCAGAGGAGGGGGCATCATTGCAAAGACGCATGGAATGGGCCAGGCAGCGTCAGGAGCGGGAAGGGCAGTCCTGGCTGAGGAAGCAGCAGCAGCAGAGGCCTGGGAGTGCCTGCAGACGCTGGCAGAGCGCCCGCCGCTTCGTGCCCGCTCTGTAAGTGGGAGGCCCTGCCGCCGTGGGGGGGTTCCTGTCGCTATTATTAACCTGCACACACCACATCGTACTTGTACTCTCTGAAAGGTACTACGCGCAAGGGCTGCCTGACATGCAGAGCTCTTCTCGCCCATAAAAGGGGCTGTCGTGCGCTGAGGGCTGCAGCGTACAAGGTGCTAGCGGGAGTGCCGGGGAGCACGCCAAGCGCCTGGCTCGGCTGCGGCAGGGGCCCCGTGTTCCCGCCATCTGCAGCCTGTGGGCCTTGGGAGGGCACGGGGAAGACACTGTGGGGTCTTCCAACAATGCAGGCACGTGGCTGGGTGCAGTCAGCCAAGGCCAAAGGAACAGCACGAGGATCCCACTAGACAGGCACACTCCCTGCTCCTGGGCTCATCTGTGGCCATTCCCGGGCAAGCGGAGAGCCACAGGGACCCCACTGCCACCAGTCCTGGGCCCTGGCAGGTGACTGCACCTCTCACGGCCTCCGAGCTCCAGTTCCCACGCTCATAAGATATGTACAAGAATATCCAAAGCACGCTTTAAAACAGCAATTTAAAAACTCCTAGAAACAACATTCAACAACAGGGGGATGAGAACCAGTGCTGTATTCACAGAAGGCCCATTACTCAAGTAAAATGAATACATTATGGGTGTGCAGGCCGTAGACGTGGATTTAACTTTCTTTTATTTATTATTGCTTCATTTTATTCACAAGGCAGAGAGACAGAAACAGAGACAAAGATGTTCCATCCACAACATCCAGGGCTGGGCAAGTCTGGAGCCAGGAGCCAGAACTCCACCTGGGTCTCCCACGTGGATGGCAGAGAAGCAAGTACTTGAGCCACCATCACCCACTGCCTCCTGGGATGCACATTAGCAGGAAGCCGGAACCAGGAGCAGAACCGGGACTTGATCCCAGTACGCCAGTATAGGATGTGGGCATCCTTTTTTTTTAAGGATTTTTTTTTTTTTTTTGACAGGCAGAGTGGACAGTGAGAGAGAGAGACAGAGAGAAAGGTCTTCCTTTGCCGTTGGTTCACCCTCCAATGGCCGCCGAGGCCGGTGCGCTGCGGCCGGCGCACCGCGCTGATCCGATGGCAGGAGCCAGGAGCCAGGTGCTTTTCCTGGTCTCCCATGGGGTGCAGGGCCCAAGCACCTGGGCCATCCTCCACTGCACTCCCTGGCCACAGCAGAGGGCTGGCCTGGAAGAGGGGCAACCGGGACAGAATCCGGCGCCCCGACCGGGACTAGAACCCGGTGTGCCGGCGCCGCTAGGTGGAGGATTAGCCTAGTGAGCCGCGGCGCCGGCCAGGATTTTTTTTTTAAGATTTATTTTATTTAATTGAAAGACAGTTACACTGGCCGGCGCCGCGGCGGCCATTGGAGGGTGAACCAATGGCAAAGGAAGACCTTTCTCTCTGTCTCTCTCTCTCACTGTCCACTCTGCCTGTCAAAAAAAAAAAAAAAGAAAGAAAGAAAGAAAGAAAGAAAGAAAGAAAGACAGACAGTTACAGAGAGAGGTAGTGACAGAGAGAGAGGTCTTCCATGTGCGGGTTTACTCCCCAGATGGCCGCAACAGCCAGAGCTGTGCCGATCTGAAGCCAGGAGCCAGGAGCTTCTTCTGGGTCTCCCACATGGGTGCAGAGGCCCTAGGATTTGGGCCATCCTCTACTGCTATCCCAGACCACAGCAGAGAGCTGGTTCGGAAAAGGAGCAGCCAAGACTAGAACCAGCACCCGTATGGGATGCCGGCACTTCAGGCCAGGGTTTTAACCTGCGGTGCCACAGCGCCAGCCCCTTTTTAAAGGATTTTTAAAAATTTACTTGAGAGGTAGAGTTTGTAAGCAGGGAGAGGGAGAGGGAGAGAGAAAGGTCTTCCTTCCATTGGTTCACTCCCCTAATGGCCACTATGGCCGGCGCTGCGCCAATCCAAAGCCAGGAGCCGAGTACTTCCTCCCGGTCTCCCAAGCCAGTTCAGGGACCCAAGCACTTGGGCCATCCTCCGCTGCCCTCCTGGGCCACAGCAGAGAGCTGGACTGGAAGAGAAGCAACCGGGACTAGAACCCGGGGTGCCGGTGCTGCAGGCAGAGGATTAGCCTAGTGAGCCACGGCACCAGCCTCAAGCAAAGTCTTAACCACTACCCCAACCTAGAAATGGATTTTTGTGTGAAAATCATTTTGTGTGAAAAAGAAAGTCGATACTGGCATTGTAGTATAGTGGGTAAAGCATCCCATATGGGCACAGAGTCGAGTCCCAGCTGCTCCACTTCAGATCCAGCTCCTTGCTAATGTGCCTAGGAAAGCAGCAGAGGATGGCCCAAGTCCTTGGGCTCCTGTACCCATGTGGAAGACCCGGATGAAGCTCCTGGCTCCTGGCTTCGGCATTGCTCAGCCTGGGCCATTAAGGCCACTTGGGGTGTGAACCAGCAGATGGAAGATCTCTCTTTCTCTCCCTCTCTCTGTATCTCTGCCTTTCAAATAAACAAATACATCTTTTTATTTATTTATTATTTTTAAAAGATATATTTGTTTATTTGAAAGTCAAAGATACAGAGAGAATAGAGAAATAGAGAGATCTTCCATCCGCTGGTTCACTCCCCAAATGGCCAAAACAGCCGGGGCTGGGCCAGGCTGAAGCTGGGAGCCAGGAGCTTCTGCCAGGTCTCCCACATGGGTGCAGGGCCCCAAGCACTTGGGCCATCCTCTGCTGCTTTCCCAGGCACATTAGCAGGAAGCTGCATAGGAAGTGGAGCAGCAGAGACATGAACCAGAGCCTGTAATGGGATGCTGATGTCACAGGAGGCGGTGGCTGTACCTGCTACGACACAGCGCCAGCCCCAATAAATACATCTTTAAAAAAGAAAGAAAAGGAAGTCACAAAATTATAGAATGACTCTATTTTACACAAAACAAAACAAAAGGATACCTAAATAATATACTCTTTAGGGATTCATACAAAGGTGGTAGAATTAAAAGAAAAGCAAGGGAGGGGCCGGCGCTGTGGAGTGGCAGGTAAAGCCACCGCCTGCAGTGCCAGCATCCCATATGGGCACCAAATCCAGTCTCAGCTGCTCCACTTCGGATCCAGCTCTCTGCTGTGGCCTGGGAAAGCAGTAGAAGATGGCCCAAGTCCTTGGGTCCCTGCACCCATGTGGGAGACCCAGAAGAAGCTCCAGGTTCCTGGCTCCTGGCTCCTGGCTTCAGATCTGCCCAGCTTCAGCCGTTGTGGCCATTTGGGGAATGAACCAGCAGATGGGATACCTCCCTCTCTGTAACTCTACCACTCAAATAAATAAATAAATATTTTTTAAAAAAGAAAAAAAGCGCGCGAGAATGATTCAAATTAAAATTCAGAAAGGTAGTTCTTTAAGATGAGAGGAGGAGGGGCACCCAGAGGATCTCAAAGAACCTGCTTCGAGTTGGGTGAAGACTACTTTATCATCACAAGCATTCTTCAAGGCGTGCATGGCTCCGTCTGTGCTGGCCTTCACCGTGAACTGTCTTTGGTGGTAACACGAACACCCGCCTTGCAGGGCGCATGCACAGTAAGAAAAGTGCCAGTGCACAGAGTACGAGCCCTTGGCTCTGGGTGTCCTGGCTCCCCGGGCCTCAGCTGGGAGCTGCTGGCGCTGGGGCAGCCTTGTCCTCTAGTCTCTGGAGTTCTAGAGTGTTCCCTTACACGCCCGATGGAAGCCCTGGCTCACGGTGACTTCCAGTGGCCGAGGTGGTACCTGATGCACAGGAATGGGGGCTCTTGGTTCCTGGTTCAAGTCTTTGTGACTGAGGCCACTGAGTTTTGATTGCATCTCAAGGGCAACATGGACACCGTAACCTCCGTCTGCCTCGTCTGAGGCTGTGGGTGGACACTGTGGAGTGTGCTCACGTGAGAGATCCTGAGCCTTTGACCGGGAAGGCTCCCATGCAGTCACGGAGGGCCAGCCAGGCGAGTTGTGGAGGGGACAACGCTATCCTGTGAACACGGATGCGGTGATTGGTGCACACGTCCCTCCCGTCCCTCGTTTGTTTTTTAGTCACTGTGTCCGCTACTTCCCTTTCCATCCTGGTAAGGTGCTCACTGCAGAAAAGTGTACCTATCCGCCCCCCTCCCTCAACTGCTTCAATAGCCATGCACCTGCCGAGTGGTCCCGTCTCCGTGGGAAAAGCACCTGTCTTGGGACACCTATTGTCCCACCTGCAGCACTGTTTAGAGTGGGCAGGCCCTGGGTGCCCCAGACTGCACCTGGCTGTTTTGAGTGCGGGTCAAGTTCATAGGTCCGAATGTTGGTGGCCGCGCCTGTCTGCTGCACGCACCTCGGTCGGTGCCGCACCTGACACGTGCCTGGCTCGGACGGCGCCTGCCCGCGCGGTCCCCCGCCCCGTCTCTGGACGGCCGATCCCATCCCAGGCCGGGCCCCGAGCTCCAGCCGCGGGGGCGGGGCCGCGGGCCGGGCCGGGGCGGGGCGGTGCTCGGGGCGGAGCAGGAAGGGGCGGTGGCCCTGCCCGGCTTCCGCGTCACCCTCCTTAACGCCACCTGCCTGTGGACCGGCCCGTATAAAGGCGTCGCTAGCCTTGCCCCCGGGACTCGGCCCCATGGAGTCGCCGCCGGCCGAGGGCGGCGCGCGGCTGGGTGAGCGCGGCGGGAGGGGTGCGGGCGGCGGGGCCGGGCTGGGCTGCGGCCGGGTCGGACTCGAGGGAGGGCCCTGGGGCCGGTCCCCGCGACCCCTTCCACTCAGCCCACGCCGGGAGCGCGGAGGGGGCGGCCGTGGGAGCGCGGGTCTGTGGGCCGGGACAGCCCCCGCGTCACCGGCGCCCGGCAGCCGAACAGACTTTCCCGGCAACTTTTCTCCGGCGTGGGTCACCCCGGAAACTCGGCCTGCCCCGGCCCGGGAGTCCGGTCGGGGCCCTGCGCCGCCTGGGCCTGGGCCGCGAGTGCGGGGCGGGCGGGCGGAGGCGATGGCTTCGCCGGGGAAGCCCCCTGCCCCTAGCACCCATCTGACGGCCCCTAGCACCCGTCTGAGTCCGGGTTTCCATCCGGGAGCCCCGCCCCTGCCTTCTGGGTCCCTGGGTGGGTGCTGGGGTGGGGGTGGAGTCGGACACTAGGTTGGAATGTTTGGCCGCCAGCTAACAGCCGGGTGACCTTGAGCAACGTCTGAGTGTGCCTCAGTTTACCGCCCCCCCCCCCGCTCTCACAGGAGAGCTAGCACGTGACGGGGGCCATGTCTAGTGCCACCGGTTGGGGTTGCCTCATCCTGGTGGGTGGGGCCGGAGGGAGAGAGGATGCAGGGCGCTGACATCCCTACCCCTCGTGCTGGTCCCGCAGGGGCTGTCGCGGGCGCCTTTCTGGAGCCTGAGCCATGAGTGGCTCCTGTGGAGAGACGCCTGTCCCGGAAGCCAGCCCCACTATGAGTCTGTGGGCGCTGGAGGACAGCCGCAGCTGCCGGGGCACCCCTGGGCCAGCCCAGGAGCCCCGAGCCGACGAGGCGGCGGCTCTGGAGCTGCAGATGAAGGTGGACTTCTTCCGGAAGCTGGGCTACTCCTCCTCGGAGATCCACAGCGTCCTGCAGAAGCTCGGGCTGCAGGCCGACACCAACACCGTGCTGGGAGAGCTGCTGAAACATGGGGCCGCGGCGGAGCGGGAGCGCCAGGCCTCGCCGGACCCCTGCACCCAGCTCCCGCTGGTGCCCCGCGGCGGGGGCACCCCCAAGGCTCCCACCCTGGAGCCTCCGCTCCCAGACGAGGACAAGGAGGGCAGCGACCTGAGGCCCGTGGTCATCGATGGCAGCAATGTGGCCATGAGGTAGGCGGTGCATCTGTGGCCAGGGCACGTGGCTCGGTGGCCAGTTGGCCCTGAAGCCCTCAGGTGGGGGCTTGACCTCTGCTCCCGGAGGGAGGGGAAGCCCTAGAGAAGCCGCCCCCCCCCAACCCCTGGCTCCTCACGACGTCTTAAGAGCGGGTCCCTAGCCCTGCTGTAGGGTCAGTGTGCCAGGAGGTGCTGGCGCAAGCACTCCAGTCCAGAGTGATCTGGAGGCTTTGTGCCGTGGCTCTGTCCTTGAGGCCCGCGCTTCGCAGAGCAGGGGCCTGGCCTGGGGGCCGTGGCTGTGTCCCGGGAGCTCTCTTTGCTCACCTGTCAGGGCTGACCCAGCCCTCCCCAGGGTGGGGTGTGTAGGGAGTGGCCAGTGCTCAGGATGAGGGTGGCGATGGCCCTTGGTGATACTCAGGGGCTGGGGCTCTGAGGCCTGCTGGCTGCACAGCCTTCGTGGCTGTGACCGGGAGTGACCTCGAGGCTGGCTTTGGCGCTCAGGAGGGGTGTGGGCGGGCGGCCTGCTGCAGCTCAGCTGTGACTGGGATCCTCATGATTGCACGGACGCTGCCTGAGCTGGACCTGGCTGGGGTCTGCAGAAACTGCAGAGACTGGGCTGGGTGTGGGCAGAAAGTGAGGCCAGGGTCAAGGCCACTGCTGGCCTTTGGGAGCAAAGGCCCCGCCTTCTGGCCCTGCTCTCTCCCCCTCCCCTCCGAGATGGGCTGTGAGTCAGGGCTGGGTGCGTCGCTCTGGAGGAAAAGTTCCTGTTGGCATTGACAGGGAGACCCCAGACAGCTCCCCGCCACCCAGAGGGATCTCCCAGGTGGGCTGCCCGGGCTGGTTGGCTTGACGTCAGCCTCTGCCCTCCCTGGCGTCTGGCCCCGCCCACCCCTGGCCCAGCTGGGCCAAGTCAGCTCTGGGCCCGGCCCAGCACAGCAGGCCAGGTGAGCCCTAGTCCTTCCACCTTCCGGGTCAGTGTCTCCGTCTCTGGGCAGGAGGCTGAGAAGAGGGGGCCTCCGTGCCAGGCGGCCTGTGCTGGGCGGGCTAGGTGTGTTCCTGTGGCCCCTGCGCTGGGGGGCAGAGGGCCCGGGAGTGGCTGAGCCTGGGGGCCGTCCTGGGCGCCGTGTGTTTGTGTCCCCGCAGGAGGAGTGGTAGACTTTGGGCTCTGGCGGAGCCACCCGGAGCCCACACGGCTGCTGGGGGTTTCTGAGCCGGGGCAGCGCAGCCACGAGGGGAATTCCAGCCTCAGACTTCCTGTCTTAGCTGCTACTGGGTTCCTGCCCTGCCGCCCCCCTCCCCGGGGCGGGCAGTGGGCTAGCCCCCACCGTATGCAAATCGTGGGGAAATTCACCTCTGTTTCCTTCTAAGGGAATTTTTCTCCACTCGCCAAGCCCAGCCCTGGCAGATCTTTTCACCTGGGGAGACTGGCCTGGCCCCGCCCTCTGTCCTAGGGCGGGAGCAGCTCCTCTGGGATCTCCAGCAAACACCCCCCCCCCGCCCCGGGAGGTCTGCTCAGCCTGGCTGGGGGCCCTGACCCTCTGGGCCCAGGGGATTCGGCGGGGTGAGAGGAAGTCTGGTTTTCCTGCACCAGCAGAACTTGCTCCATTGCAGCAACAGGGACTGAGGCTGGCGGTCAGGGAGGCACTCTGCCTCCCGGGTCGCTCTCGCGCAGGCCGCGGAGGGAGCGTTCCAGGTCTAGGGCTGCTGAGGATGGACTTGGCCCCAGCCAGGTTTTCAGTGCACTGCCCTAGGAGCTCTGGCATCCCAAGAGATTGCAGGTTTGGAGACACTGGCCTAAGCATGGGGTACACACGTGTGTACGCGCGTGTGGACAAGGGGGGGGGGCAGGCAGATGCAGGTGCAGCCTGCACACCTGAGACCGGGACCCAAGCCCGAGGTGACCACACCCCCACAGGGGAGGGTGGGGTAGGGGGAGCTCTGGGCACACATGAGCCATCCTGGCAAGTCAGGGAAGGCTTCCCAGAGGCGGTGACACTTCCCATGGGTCCTGAAGGAAGAGCTGCGTGTCCCAGAACATCACGTCCTCCTGCTCTGCTGTTTCCAGCCCGACCCTCCCTCTGCACACGTTTTGTTCAAACTCCACTTTGCACGCATTCTGCTCCCCCTTGAACTCTGGGTCTTCGGTTAGGGACACGAAGGCATTCTAGCGGCCTCATACTTGGCTTCAAATTCTGCCTGCCTCTCGCCACTAGCTGGGTGAGTTGCAGAGCCCCCGTAAGGGTGAAGGGACGCGTCTGGCTCCCCGCTGAGCTCAGTGCCCCGCCCATGACTTCCCTGGGACCAGGCTCGCACCTGCCCGCGCACGCACGCACACACACACACACACACACACACACATCGGTCATGAGCACGACCCCAGTGGCCACGCTACCCTCTGTGCTCTGTGGTTTTCTCAGCTGGGGGAAGGGGGCCATGGTGATGGTGCCCCGACCTGGGCCTGCGGTGATTCAGGACGAAGCTTGCCCAACTGCTTGGTTCCCAGCACCGGGTTTCATCATGAACAGGCTGGGGCTCCAGGCAGGGCCGAGTGCTGCCTTAGGGCTGGCTGGGCTTGGTCCCCACTATGGTGCACAGAGACCTTCAGACCCCAGAATAAACCTCCAAGCAGCCTCTCTGCACCCCCCCGCCCTCCCCTCCCCCGCCTTCTCATGGGGCTCCAGCTACCACCCTCCAAAGCCGCGTACAGGATGTGGTTGGCCCTGGACTTGCCCCTTTTGCGTAACATCTACTCTGTCATGTTTGCCAATTGTGAGAGGTCGGAGGTGCTCACCCCAGGGGGCAGCGAGAGGCAGGGGCTGGCGGGAAGGAAGCCCCGGGCCCAGACCCACCGCCCTCCCAGGAAGCCCAGCTGGAACTTGGGAACTTGGGTGGACCGTCTTTGGCCTCAAGCCAGCAGAAGAGCTGCCCATGGCCAGGCCCTCCTTCCCGACAGGAGCCACTGTGCCAGGCTGGAGGCCGTCTTCTGGGCCAGGCTACGTTTGGTCATGAGCCCCAGGCGGGGAGGATGTGCGGGCTCCCGGCGCTCCTGGCTGGCAGCCTTCCCGGGTGTGTTGCCAGGCCTTCCTGTCTCGAGCCACGCCCTCCGAGGATGGGCGGCCTGGCGTCTGGGGGAATCGCCTGCCTTGGGAGAAGAGCAGTGTCCTTTCACTTTCAGCAGCCTCCTCCCTTGGTCACTTCCTGTCCCGCGGTGAAGGCTGCCAGGACCACGCGGCGGGCCCGGCCCCTTTCCCTTCGACCTCCCGGGGTCCCAGCCCCTGAGGCTTAGCGCAGGGACTGAACTTTAATCCGGAACAGCCCGGCTACTCCTCGGCGCGCCAGGCCGGTGCTTCCCCCTCCTCCACGGCGGCGGGCTGCACGGCTGCCGCGCGGCCCAGGGAGGGGCGGTGACTCAGTGCGCTGTGCACATCTCTGTCCTGTGGTCCCGGCAGCTGCCGGGCGGGGCAGGAACCAGAAGTCTCCCAGCGCCTTTCCCCCACCCCCAGGTGTGTTGCAAGGAGGCCAGACCCTCCCCCACCACAGGGAGAGGTGCTGCCAGATTCCTGGGTGTTTCCCAGGATCTCCGGGAAGTCCTGTGTGTGGCTGCCTGGGGCCTGGTGGGAACCAGCACCGGAGCGTGGTGGGCCTGGGCCGGCGAGTGATCCGCTGCCCTCCTGCCCAGGCTGGCCGTCCTGGGCTGACCTATGCCTCCCCCACCCCCACCCCCAGCCACGGGAACAAGGAGGTGTTCTCCTGCCGGGGCATCCTGCTGGCTGTGAACTGGTTTCTGGAGCGGGGTCACACAGACATCACGGTGTTTGTGCCGTCCTGGAGGAAGGAGCAGCCTCGGCCTGACGTGCCCATCACAGGTGAGCGGGCTGACTTTACTGCCCAAGAAAGACCCTGCGGGCCAGCGCGACAGTTGGTGGACTTAGGCAGGGGCCAGCATTTCCTTCCCTGGGTTTTGCTGCTCTGAATGGGGGCCATCGGAGATGACCTTGTCCAGCTTTCAGCCTCAGGTACTGGGCTCCTCCTCAACCTAGCGGTGGGCAGGCCACTCTCCCAACGTGCTCAGTGGAAGAGGGGCAGAGCAGCCAGTGGTTAAGCCGGTGGACTGTGGGCTGACAGGCAGAGTTGGAATCCTGGCTGTGCCCCATACCGGCTGGCTCTGTGGCCTGGGTTAGTCAGCCCTGCCCTGAGCCTCTCGTGCCACATCTGTACAGTGGGTAGGGCCAGGGCTCTGCCGTCAGTGCCTCGCGTGACAAGTGCCGAGAAGGCCTGCATGCCCTAAGCGCTGCATCCACTTCAGCTGTCCCACTGCTCTCACAAGGACCGCCAGCCTGCAGGGCTGGAAACACAGTCCATCTTTCTAGAAGTCTCGAGATCCAGGCTGGCTTGCACAGGCATGATGTCCAGAAGGGAAGAAAAAGGGCAGCCCTGTGCCCTGGGCACTTGCGGCGTGGGACCTGTGGCTCACAGAGCTCAGGCAGCGTTGGTCTCCAGGCCGCAGACTGTGGGCAGGGCCAAGCCGGGCACCGGGATGTGGCCATGGCCTCGGCATAGCTGCACCTGCACCTGCACCTGGTCACCAGGAGGTTAGGGCCCGCAGGGCTCTGACCTGCACCCGTCCCCCTCCCAGACCAGCACATCCTGCGGGAACTGGAGAAGAAGAAGATCCTGGTGTTCACACCGTCGCGGCGAGTGGGCGGCAAGCGGGTGGTGTGCTACGACGACCGCTTCATTGTGAAGTTGGCCTTCGAGTCCGACGGGATCGTGGTCTCCAACGACACCTACCGGGACCTGCAGGCTGAGCGGCAGGAGTGGAAGCGCTTCATCGAGGAGCGGCTGCTCATGTACTCCTTCGTCAACGACAAGTACGTGCGCGCCAGGAGCCGGCCCCACGGCCCCACCAGGCCTGGAGGGGAAGCCAGGCCTGCTCTTGGGAGCTCTGGGCCCAGGCCGGGCGGGGGCGGGAGCATTTGTGCCGGAATGTCAGTGTTTTGGGACAGCCTCTCCGGCCCTACTGCCTTGCCCCCCGAGCAGAAGCCTGGGTCGATAGAGGTGCAACCTCTGACGCCTTCAGAGAGCCCCTGGCCTGGGGCCCTCCTGCCTGGCGATACCCCTTGCCTCCTGGGCCTGACCGTTCTGGATGCCCTGTGGATACAGCAGTCCTGGGAGCTGCTCTCAGGCCTCCCCAGCGAGGCTCGCCGCCCCCACCTCCCCAGAGTCCTCCCTGCCCTTTCAGGTTCATGCCTCCTGATGACCCCTTGGGCCGGCATGGGCCCAGCCTGGACAACTTCCTGCGTAAGAAGCCACTCCCCTCCGAGCACAGGAAGCAGCAGTGCCCCTATGGTATGAGACCTAGCTCAGCCCTCCGAGGCCCCCCACTTGACCTGAGCCTGCTTGCGCCCCACCTTCTTCCTCTTGGGGACCACCCAACCCCAGTGCCCCCTTTGGCCCCCGCTTAGAGCTCCGCTTCCTTCCCCGTGCAGGGAAGAAGTGCACCTACGGGATCAAGTGCCGATTCTTCCACCCGGAGCGGCCCAGCCGCCCCCAGCGCTCCGTGGCCGACGAGCTCCGTGCCAATGCCCTCCTCTCGCCCCCCCGGGCCCCAGGCAAGGACAAAAGTGCCCAGCGCCCTGCACCTTCACCACAGCCCGGCTCTCTGCCCACAGAAGGTGAACTGGGTGGCCTGGACGGGAAGAAGCCGGGGGCCCGAGCCTCCCCAGGACCCCGCCGCGAGGGGCTCACGCAGACCTTTGCCCCAGCGAGCAGGACTCTCCCAGCCAGCGGGGTCAGCGGGAGCAGCTTCGGGCCCTCAGACTGGCTCCCACAGACCCTGGACTCACTCCCGTACACCTCCCAGGACTGCCTGGATTCGGGCATTGGCTCCCTGGAGAGCCAGATGTCAGAACTGTGGGGGGTTCGAGGCGGAGGCCTGGGAGAGCCAGGCCCGCCTCGGGGTCCTTACGCTGGCTACCACTCTTACGGCTCTGAGCTCCCAGCCACGCCGGCCTACCCAGCCTTTGGCCGGGCCATGGGCGCTGGCCACTTCAGCGTCCCCACTGACTACGCACCCCCGCCACCCACCTTTCCACCCCGAGAGTACTGGTCAGAGCCATACCCGCTACCCCCACCCACGCCAGTCCCTCAGGATCCCCAGGGGCCGAGCCCTGGGCCCGGTGGGGCCCCATGGGGCGGGGTGGGCAGCCTGGCCAAGGAGCGGGCCAGCGTGTACACCAAGCTGTGCGGCGTCTTCCCCCCGCACCTGGTGGAGGCTGTGATGGGGCGCTTCCCGCAGCTCCTGGACCCCCAGCAGCTGGCAGCCGAGATCCTGTCTTACAAGTCCCAGCACCCCAGTGAGTAAGGCAGCCGGTGGCCGGTGGGGGGTGGGGGGTGCTGTCCGGCCAGGCTTGGTGCGGTCAAGTGGCTCGTTCCCAGCCCGGGGGCAGCCCTGGAGGCTAGACAGCAGGAGGGTGAAAGTAGGGAAGGGAGCCCGCAAACCAAAGATACTGTAGGATTGGTTCTGGCCCACACGGCTGCCCAGCCGCATGTCTGGGTGGGTCAGAAGCGATCGCCCTGTTGATGCACATTGTATCTGTAGTCTAAGCAGACGCTGCCAGTAACGGCCGTCGGTCTGTGGCTGAGGCCCAAACCCTCTTTTCTCTCAGAGGGCGGGGAGGGAGGCTGGGGGGAGCAGAGGCCTGGGCTGGGGGCCCTGTGCACGGCCCCCCACCTCCGCCCTGTCCCTGGGATGCCAGCCTTGGCTGGCCAGTTGGGCACCGTGTGCCTGCCCTCCGGGGGCCCCTCCTCTAAGCCAATGAGGCCTTGCCCGTGCTCGCTCGCTGGGCGCAAGGCTTCATGTTAGTAAGCAAGATGCTTCTTAATAACCTACCTTCTGCCCCACTCCGTTCACCTGCCCCAGGGACCTGGGGCCCTCCGCGCTCCCCGAGGGTGGGAGGACACGCGTGTCTGTGTTCTACGTGGAAAGCCCTTCCCTCCCGTAACGTCAATAAAGCAGTGTGACCCCTTTTCAGAGGCACTGTTGTCGCCTTCCTGCCTCCAGCGTCGGGCTGGCCTGCCGGTGAGGAAGGCGGGCCGGTGGGAGCCCCCACGGCCCTGCCCCTGCTCTGGAAGGAGGGTTACCAGCTCGCACACGCGTGCTGTGCCTGCACTGGAGGCAGCTGTGGGCCTGGGCAGGCGTGGGCACCAGCCTAGGAAGCGGAAGTGTGACAGGGCCTGGAGTCCTGTGGCCGTGCACGGCCGGGGCTGTTCCTCTTTTCTGGGCTGTGGCCAGAGCCAGGGCTAGGAAAGCGCCGGGCCAGGGCGATGGCCTCGCAGGGGTTGGCTGGAAGGACTGACTGGCAAGTCTTGAAGACTCAGCTCTGGCCCTGTGCTCCCAGCCACGGCTGTGCTCCGGATCCCAGCTCAGCAGGCAGGGCAGAGGCTGTGGGGCGGGCAGTGGCAGGGTATCCTCCAGCAGGCGAGGAGCCCTCTGCCACTGGTTGTCACCTGGGAGGAGTGAGTGCCCCTTGCAGGGGCTCAGTGTTCTCTACGAAGTGAGGGTAATAACGGTATCTACCCTACAGGCCTGACACCTGGCGCAGGGCAGGTGCTCGCCGAGAGGCCTGTGGTGCAACTCCCCAAGGGCTCCGTGCGCTGGGTCCTCCCTCCATCCAGCGTCTGACTTACCTGACCCACAGAGATGCCTGCAGAACCACACACACCACCCCTGTCGGTGAAAAACTGGGGTGTGGTGTCAAATAGCTGGGCTATCCCATGACTGCCACACACACACAACCAGCAGGGGGAAAACGGGAACGTTTTTGTTTTAAGGCTTTTTGTTTTTTAAAATTCTTATTTATTTGAAAGGCAGAGTGACAAGGAGAGACAGATCTTCCACCCACTGGTTCACTTCCTCAAATGGCTGTAATGGCCAAAGCTGGGCCAGGCTGAAGCCAGGAGCATCATCCGGGTCTCCCATGTGGGTGGCAGGATCCCAAGCACTTGGACCATCTTCCGCTGCTTTCCCAGGCACATTAACAGGGAGCTGGATTGGAAGTGGAGCAGCCGGGACTCGAACCCATGCCCATATAGGCTTAACCCACTGCCCAACGCCAGCCCAGGAGAAAAGTCTCAGTGATGCTAGCTTTGATTGTCTCACCTAATTGGTCCTTGGTTGAGAGGTGGTTGTGGCATCGTTTTATTTGGAAACTGCTCTGGCACAAGACCACTGAGCTGCATGTTGAGGGAAACGCCACCCTGGTGCCCCTGCACACAATGCCCCCACCTTGTGCTTGGGGTGGGACTCAGTGCATGACCCGGAAGTGATTCTGCCAAGTGGAACTCAAAGCCTCCCACAAAGTCTTCTTCACGGTGTCCCATACCTGCTGCTTCCAGAAAATGGCACTGCCTTGTTTACAAATGACTTTTTTCCCATCAATAACTGTATTTCAGATTAAATGGCTACCTTTGGGTCCCTGTTTTTCGGGGCAAGAAGCTGAAATACTGGATTGTCCAGTTCATTATCAGGCACTTGGCAATGCCAAGTGACTTGTCCAAGGTTCCATGGAGGAGGACTGACTGGAGCAGGGCCTTGTACTGGTCCCCCAGCCCCCAGATCTGAGGAAGGGAAGGGCCTCAGACACCAGGAGCCCGAGTAGCCCCACCGCCGCACCCTCCTGTGCTGTGGAGCTTGGAGGCTCTGAGGCCTCAGGGGCCACCTAGAAGGGGAAGTAGGGAGCTTTCTCACCCCTCCTCCCACCCACGTGCCCACTGGCCATGGACTTGGGAGCTCACACTTGCTTCTTGACCGGGGCTGAACTCTTGGTCACTTGCTGCTTCTGCCTGAGTGTGTGCAGGGGTGGGGCGGGGAGCGACTCTGCGGGCAGGTGGGCAGCGGGCAGCAGGTGCCGGCTGGCTGTGGTTGTCTGGAGGTGTGGTCTGGTCCTACAGGTTTATCCATGGGTGCCAACGATGACAGCAGGGCCCGTGCAGCAGGTGCCGAGCTCTGTGGAGGATCTGGTCCGTTCTGCCCTTCCTTGTGGGCCCAAGCTTGTAGCCTGTGCTTTCCCGGCAGCCTTGGCCACACTACGCTGGCCATCGATGCTTGGAGCTTCCCTTGGGGCCTCTTTCCCAATCTGGCTTCCAAGCAGAGCTACTCAGAAGCTTCCAGGCCCAATGCCCAGGCTAGTTCTTCCCCCTGGCTTAGGTTTTAACTCTGCAAGTTCTCCCCACTGCCTCCTGTCACACTCCTTCAAGTGGCTTAAACAGGCGGCACTTCCTCCCAGGGTCTGTCTCCACCTCTCCACCTTCTATACTTCCCAAGAGGATACCCCAGTCTGTGTGTTGGCAGCAGGAGAGGGAGGTGGCCTGGGTTCACCCAGGCCCACTCACTTCCCCTCTCGACAGCCTCAACTCCCATCCCCACCCCCCCAGCTCTGGTGATCTGTACAGGACAGGGTGGCAGGAACAGAATGTGACTCCTGAGACCAAAGCTCAAACCATGGAGACGGCGGCAGCTGCTGAGAGGGATCAAACTCCAGGTGGCTTCCCCATGCGCTCTTTCCTCCTCTGGCTTTCCTGGTTCCAGGAGCCAAGAAGCTGATGGGGAAAACTGGCCAGTATGCAAATTCCTGCGCTGTTGGGAAATGACACAGAGGACTGGCGCCTCCCACCCACTTTTTCCCACACCCCCAAAGGCCCTCCTTCCACCCCGGCCTGTGGCTGTCTTGGACAGGTGCCCAACCCTGGGCTGTCTTGCAAGTTCTGACTCGCACAGGGGTTCACCCCCGCTTGGGGTGCAGATTGCAGAAGCCGGGATGACCATGGCCTGCCCGGAGAGAAGGAAGCAGCCCACAACAGGAAGGCGTCCTGGCCGCTCAGTCCCCGCCCCCCTCCTCCCCACCGGGGGCAGCTCGGCAGTGGCTAAGAACCGGGGACCTACACTAGCAGCAGGAGAGCGTGCTCTGGGCTCCGGCGGAGTGGCTCTCCCAAGGCCCGCAGTGCTGCTGGTCCGCTGCAGGCTGAGCTGAGAAGTGGCCGGGCCAGCCTCCCGCGCTGTGCGAGGTGCTGGGCAGGCCCTGTCAGACAATGTGCCCATCACAGAAAACTGGCTTCCAAGGAGCTGGGAGGAGCTGGTTCCCAGGGGCTCTTGCCCTCAAAGGCAGCCCAAGGACTTTTGCCTGTGGGCTTCTCAAACCCACAGCTCATGTTTTTCTTCCTATTCCACAGCCAAGTGGGTGGTGGAAGCCCATTCCGGGGACCTCCTGGCTCACGGGAAGGGTGGGGCAGACTTGGCTGCGGGAGGCAGGAAGTTGGGCCCTATAATTAAGGAAATCCAGGCCATCCCAAGGCGGTGCGTGTAAATCCTTCCGGCTGGTTCCTGGAGCGGGAGGAGGCCACAGGTTGTCACCCAGGGCGTGGCTGTTTGAAGCTCCTCTGAACACAGCTGCTGGCGATCTTCAAATATTCACCTGTTTGAGAAATGGCAGCAAAACGAGGCGGGAGGAAAGGCTCGGGGAGCCCACCACACACTGAGCTGGACCTGCGGCTGGGAGATCAGGTCACGGGGCCGTCTCAAGGCAGATTCTGGCTGCTCTCCAGAGGAAGACCTCACTGAAGGCCAAGGTGCTGCTGGCACCTCGCCTGCCACCTGCTGGCACCTCCCGGTACTACTGCCCGGCACGAATCACGGGGAGACCAGGGTCTCCTGCAGGACCCAGGCAAAAGTGGGCAATGCTTCATGGCACCTGCAGCTCCGCCTTGGAAAGCAACACCAGAGGTCACTGCCGTGCCTTTGGCAAAGTCTAAAGCTCCTAAAAGTGCTAACTCTTCCAGGCATTAAAAAAAAAAGTCTAAGTAGAACAGCAGCAGAAGGAAGAAAAAAGTACAAGGATTCACATTTAACAAATGATTTCAAAAATAGAAATAGTGAGGTGCCAGCATCCTGCCCCTCTCGTTTCAGCTCGGTCCTCTTGCTGGCAGGGATGCCAACAACAGAGCGGAGCCAGAGCTCCAGGTTCCCTGGGGTGGGGGGAGCCCTTGCCCCTTGAATCAGCAACCTCCCTGCTGGGCACTCACACTTGCAAACCACGTGTGTAAGACTAGCCACAGGGCTGGCGCTGTGGCATAGTGGGTAAAACCTACAGTGCCAGCACCCATATGGGTGCTGATTCGAGTCTCAGCTGCTCCACTCCTGGTCCAGCTCTCTGCTGGCCTGGGAAAGCAGTGGAAGATGGCCCAAGTCCTTGGGCGCCTGCACCGACATGGGAGACCTGGAAGAAGCTCCCGATCGGCATGACTCCAGCCGTTGTGGCCAGTTGGGGAGTGAACCAGTGAGTAGAAGACCGCCTGCTCTCTGCCTCTCTGTAACTCTGCCTTTCAAATAAATAAATACATCTTAAAAAAAAAAAAAAAAAAAGACTATCCACTACAACACCATTGGAAGCTTGGAAGCAGCCACGACGGAAAATAGTATCAACGCCATCAAAACAGGCTGGTTAAATGCATTTTGGTATACACATGCAATGGAATATTAAGCAAATAAACTGAGGTCACTGTAAATATGGAATGTTTTCTAAGTTACACTGCTAGATAAAAAAGGCAAGGGTAGGCCCGACGTTGCAGCGCAGTGGGTTAAGCCTCCACTTGGACATCTGTATCCCCTTTTTGAGTGCTGGTTTGAGCATCAACTCCTGATCCAGTTCCCTGCTCTGGGATGGCAGCAGCTGATGGTTCGCCGCCAATCATGTGGGAGACCCTGATGGAGTTCCTGGCTTCTGGTTCCCATCTGGTACAGACCTGGCTATTGCAGCCATTTGGGGAGTGACCCAGTGGATGGAAGCTCTCTCTCTGTTGCTCTACATTTCAAATAGATGAATAAATCTTTTAAAAAAAACAATAAAACAAGGCTAGGTCAGTAGGCGTGGTGGGCTACATGCTGACAGGCACTCAGGTAAGTATGCAGTTGCCCTGTTCCCACAAGTTCCTGTGAAGGTGCACCACTCAGGCTGTCTCTGGGCGGGGGAGCTGGAGGCCCGGGACAGCAGGACCGGCTTCACTGAGCACACCTGAGCACCACTGAACTGGATGCTTTCCGCCTGGTGCGTGGTCTGAATGTGCGTCCCCTGCACAGCCCCCGTGCTGAATCCTTTCCCCAGGTGACAGTGCTAGGAAGCGAGGCCTCTGAGGGGTGATCAGATCAGGAGACAAACCTCATGAATGGGGGGGGGCTGCGTCCAAGAGACCCGTGGGGTCACGGCAAGGGACCATTTCTGAGCCAGAAAGGGGGTCCTCACTAGATCGGACTTCCTGGCCTCCAGGAATATAATAAATAACTGTTACTCAGAAGCCACCGACTCTGGTATTTTTGATTTAGCTGTCCAAAGAGACCAAGACACACATATGCAAATTAAGTATTCTAACGCCATTCCCCTAGGACCACCCCATGACAGAGAAATAAGTTATGGGTTTACGGGTGAGGAGCTGGAAGAGCTGTACTGGCCAGGGTTCTCCAAAGTTATTTGCTGTATATGAACTATAAAACTTGATACACATCTCCAACATGTGTATGCTGCAAAGCTAATGATATGGGCCAGCACTGTGAGCTGGTTTAAGTTCATACGGGCACGGGTTCAAGTCCTCGCTGCTCCTTGCTAATGGCCTGGGAAAGCAGTGAAGACCTTCTTGGGGGAGTGAACCAAGATGGAAGACCTCTGTCTCTCCCTCTATCTGTAATTCTGCCTCTCAAATAAACAAAAAATAAATAAATAAATAAATAAATAAAAACCTATGATAGCAGTCAGTGCTGTGGCGTAGCAGTCAAGCTGCTGCCTGTGATCCCAGCATCCCATCCAGGCACTGCTTCGAGTCCCAGCTGTTCCACTGCCAATCCAGCTCCCTGCTGATGTGCCTGGGAAAGCAGCGGAAGATGCTTGGGCCCCTGTGCCATGCACGTAGATCAGAATGAAGATCCTGGCTCCCGGCTTGCAGCTGGCTCAGCTCAGGCCACGGTGGCCCGATGGAATATCTCCGCATTTCTCCCTCTCTCTTCAACTCTAACAAATAAACTATAAGAAAAAAAAAACCCTTATGATAGTTGCCATTTGTCTACAACAAAATAATTAAGTATCAGCAACTTCTAATTGTTCAGACCAATGACATATATTATCTGCATGCACTGATGAACTCGTATTTACATGTATCACGGAACGTATTCAAAGTGAAGGACTAAGTAAGGCTGCACCTGAGAAGTGCAGACCAAAGGCCAGATTCCACCCCACACTCTTTCCCGTGGACAGTACTGTGCTGGGCGAGGGTCAGCAAGAATCCTGCCACGCCGCGGTGCTGCCTCACTTTCAGCCGCCAGCCGCCAACTTTTACTCCACAGAGTTTTGTCAAAATGAAAACTGTGTTTCAAAACATGAAGCTTGGAGCTGGGGCTGTGGTGCAGCAGCTTAAAACCCCAGCCCACAGTGCCAGCATCCCATATGGGCGCCCGTTTAAATCCTGGCCGTTCCACTTCCAATCCAGCTCCCTGCTAATGCGCCTGGGAAAGCAGCGGAGGATGGCCCCAGTCCTTGGGCCCCTGCACCCATGTGGGAGACCCAGAAGAAGCTCCTGGCTCCTGGCTTCGGATTGGCTCAGCTCTGGCCATTGCGACCATTTAGGGAGCGAACCAGCAGATGGAAGACTTCCTTTCTCTGTCTCTACCTCTCTGTAAATCTTTCAAACAAAAACAAATAAAAGAATCTTTTTTTTAAAAAATGAAGCTTACCCCTTAGAAAATGCAGAGTAGCTAAGGGTAATTCAGACTGATCTGGAATGGAAAATCCCAAGTCCTCTTCACGGCTGCACCTCATATGCACACCACCTTCCTGGCACACATGCCACAGCATCCTGGGAGGAGCAGATGCAAACAAAGCAGCACCCGCATTCTCCCCACACTTTCAAAACAAACCAGGGCCCCTGCAGCTGGGGCTGCAGATAGGAATTTTTATTTTTAATGTATTTCAAAGAGAGGTATCATCCACCTACTTAGTTTACTCCCCAAACCCCCGCAGCAACCACGGCTGGGCAGGACAAAGCCAGAGGACAGAATGCAGTCTGGGTCTCCCACGTAGCTGGTAGGGATCCAAGCACCTAAGCCATTCCGTGCTGTCTCCTAGGGTGTGCAACAGCAGGAAGCCAGAATCAGAAAGGGAGCTGGGACCCAGGACAGGGGCTGCACCAAATGCCCATCCCCCAGATAGGAATGTTTACGCATAATAATGCCTCAGTAATTTGGAGCTGAGATGCAGATGAAGCCAAAGCAACATAGTTGCCTACTTTCAAGCTTTAGCTACTGAACACTGGTTTCAATTCTCTTCTTTACTGCGTATATCCAGATTCGGATTTGGAAATAATTCTGATGCCCGTTCCTGCTCTTTCAGAGCAAGGGGTTTTCCTCTAAGCAAATAAACCCAATCATGGAGAGCATGTTGAACCTACCCTATTAGTGATCAGTAGGAAAGAATGTCAAATCCACCCAATTACCGATCAATTTCTTCCAGAGCTCCAGGCTCCTGGACACATGGCCTCTCCAGACCAGTGCAGCAGCTCTGAAGTCCACATACTCTCAACCCACACTGGCCCTGTGCACGCCAATAAGCTTCCACACTGTGCCTCCCCCAGCCCCCTGTGGCTTCTACTCCTCTGCTTTCTGGGTTGCTCACATTCTCCATCTTGAACTTGTAGGGTCGGAGATTTGGAATTTAGACAGATGAAATTCCTCAGTCCTAAGGAAGAGCACACCCGGAAACCCCCAAAGCTCTGTACTGGCACCAGCCTCCCAGTCGAAGACAAGAACTCTAACTACAATGGACCTATGCTTGCTTTTTAAATGTCTTACAACTACCAAGGGAGTAAAGGACAAACTCTTCCTCCTGAGAGGGAGGAGGATGAAGTGCAGAACACAGCAGCACGGCTCTCAGCTCTCAGCCCTCAGCCCTCCAGTTCCCTCTTGGCGCCTCTGGCCTACCAGGCAGACAGGCTCCAGACTCAGCTCTGTGTAACTCGGCTCCTGCTTTTTAATCCAGTTCCTTTTTTGTCCCCATTCCACACGCAGCTGCGGCAGGGAAGCACGCCTGAGACAGAGGCGCCTTTTCTGTCCTGGTGGTCGTCCCAGTCCAGGGATCACTGCTGGGGGCTCTGGGATGGGAGGCCACAGGCCACTGGTGGACTCCGCCTGAAGTCACCTACTGTCCCTCCAGGTTAGCATATCTGTGCTTTGGATCAACGACTTCTCCAAAGTCATTAGCTCATACTGTCTAAAAAGTAAGGCAAACCCAATTTATAACCAAAGCTAATACCATGAGCATGGTGGAGGGGGGGGTGCCTTTTCCCAAACCAGCCCTGTGTGGGGACTGCAAACAACCTCTCAGGACGTGAACACCTACGGCAGAATACGTTCCCTAGTCCCCTACGCAATGGTTAAACCTTAGAGAAAAGCTAAGTAGAAAGCAAGCAGCCTGTCTCTAACTATGACTATGGTGTATTCAAATGCAGAGAGGCTTCTCAACAACACAGCTTTCCAAGGGCAGTGCTACTGTGTTTCTGGCAAAAGCCAAATTCTGAGGGTCAGACACATTCTAAGGCCCACTGTGTGCTTTCTAGAGTTAAGGAAGTGGCAGGCACCCCACTCTTCCCTCCCCCCATAAGAGGACAGGAGAAAAGGAAACAGGATGCTTCAGGTTTCGTTTTTCTTTTTTTTCTTTTTTTAAGGAACAATCTAAATACAAGAAACTATTTCCTTAAAAACCCTGACACGGGAGTTCTGTTAGCAAAGACATCTAAATAGCCACAGAGTCCAAAAAGAAAAAAGAAAGAAAAGCTTGAGAACGTGGGTGAAGGTTCTGCACACCAGACAAGGCAGGCGGTTTGGTTACAGATGCCACTGTCATCCATGTTCGGCTCCATCAGTGTCACAAGTGGAACGGGTTTTTCTTTAAAAAATATGGGCAGAAGTAAAGGACTGGGACCAACTAGAGTTAAGGGAAAGGTGAGGCCCCAAACTGTATCCCTGGACTGTCTCCTGACATGGGATTGAACTCAAAAACCATTCCGTGTCCCAACACAAAGATCTTCAGCTTGGCTTTTAATCAGAATTCCACGGACTCTTTGAAAGAAAATCCCAGTCACGTGGCTGTAGCCGTCCTCTGGAGTGTCTGGGGTGGGTCCCAGGCGTCAGTGTTAGGTTCACCAGGTGACCCCGGTGCACAGCTGAGGACCAGCACTGCACAGAGGCAGGGAGTGACGGCGCAGGTTCCTGGGCGAGGACGGGCCATCTGCTGGGCAGCACTGGCTCGCAAACCCTGGGGGCTCTCTGCTCAGGAGTGCCACACGTTACCAGCTTTCAGCGTTAACTTTGAGCCTTTCCATACACTTTGGTGATTTTTAGAGCAATATTTAATCAGGTAAATACCAGCAAAGAGAGAAGGGGGGGGGGGGCAAAGAAAGAATCTCCATAAGGCATGATATGAATGAACAGGTGAACAAACAATCTCGGGTTTAAGAGTAGTGCATGAGAAGTCAAAGCCTATGAAATTTTATTCATACAAAAGAATAAAAAGATCTATTTTAAGAGGATTGATTTGAACTGATGTTTTTCAGCTTTTCCTGTTCTATGAACATGAAATTGTTTCTCAGAAAGACTTAAGATAGGTAATCATTAAATAAACACCTTTACCTTACCCCTGCAAAAGGACAAAAAGCCGAGCGCCCCACTTTACAGACGGCAAAGCAGACTCTTTTCAGTTAAGGACACTGGCAAGTGCATGAAACTGATCTCAGGCACGCCAGCCGCCGTGCCTGCGGACAGGAAGTGATGAGCTGTCCGAAGGCCTTACGACAAGTCCCCAGAGACTGAGATGGTCAAAGCAACACCAGGAAAACAACAAAACCAAAACAAACGGCGCCAGCTATTTACAGCCTCCATCTGCAATGTGACTCGGGCTCCACTTTCAGCACAAAACAAAACCAGAGCACAGACGAAGCAGGTGCCAGCCAGGCTGAGGGCAGAAACGCGCGGCAGCAACCTGCCAGGAGCACAGCCGTGTCTTGGTCTTCCTGCGGTTCTGTCACTACAAATGACACAAAGTAAAGGGGCCAATGTCTTACAGAAATGACTCGTCACCACATTTAGGACAAACTACTCGAAGTCACAAGCACTGGGTCTGGGAGAGCAGAGTGGACGGCCACACACTCAGATGAAGGATGCGCGTCTCCATGAGGCTGGAGAAGGGAAGCAGGGCTCTGCGCGGCCGGCGGCTTCTGCACGGAGGAGTCTTCTAATAGTCCTGGACACAGAGACAAGAGCCCCGGCTTACTTTCGGCAGAACACTGGTTTGAGTCTAAGGAAAAAAATCATAGCAACAGTTCTGCTAGGGGACTGTTCTGTAGCTGGATTCCATTTCAAGTGTGACGTACAGCGTGACGACATACAGCGTGACAACCTCAGCAAATGGCCCGGGCAGGGACTGACACATCAGTTCTGCTCTTACTGAACACAGCAGCTGGCGGTGGGAGGCCGGCCTTCTTTAATCAAAGGGAATATTTCTTTAGTAAAACTGTGTGTGACCTTTCTCTCTCCCAAACATACAAAAAAAAAAAAAAAAAGTAACTAATACTAGAAACTAAACGGTATCCAGATGGATGGCCCTGACTTTGAAAGGAGAGCACTGATCCCAACTGGGAGGGAGCCCTCAAACTCTGAAAATGGATACACTTTTCTAATCAGTCACAAAATTGCCAGCCTGTACCAAGTGGTTTGATACTTACAGCTCGAGGTTTTTTGTTTAACTTCAGATCAATCCTGTGAGAGGAAAGATAAGAGAGTTGCATTTTAAAGCACGGAAAGAGGGTCCAACAATCAGCTACTGCACAGGGCACAGGCTATAACAGAGACTATTGGGTTAAGTCAAGTCCACATTCTTCATTAGACTATGTCATATTTAGCTGTCTACCCGGATAGTATTAAGCAAGTATTAAAAAGCGAGCAGGTAATTTGCCATAAGGCAAACTTGGGTGACTCAAAAGGAAATATGCAGCAGTTACAAAAAAAGCCATACAATTTTTAAAAACTATTCCCGTATTATATGTTAAAGAGATTGAATTAAGAGGGCATGCTCTATGTTAATGTGTTAACTCTTAACTATTTATCACTGAGAATTACTGAGACACAGGTGATTAAGAACAGGAAAGAGACTAGGAGTTTGTATTTCTGGACATGAAACACAAAAGAAATTAAATGAATTTTAACTTTTTAAATCTTTCCAAAGCAAAGTATCAAATTTTTAAACTATTAATCTCCTTAAGAAGCAAAGCCAGAAAATCAATTTGAATATGAATTAAAGGTTATCTATTTAAAAAGAAATTAAAATGCATAAAAGTGAAGTTTACTTAATTTTGCTTAAGTTATTAAATAAAATGTTACCTCCATCACGTTTTTCTGTTTTTAAAAAAAACTTCCCAGCCTAACCTAATATACATACCTACAATTAAACAGATAAACTATGGGTTAGAAGGGTCTCAAAAAGGCATACCGGTGTCTACACACTAAACAACACAGCACAAATACTAATTCAAATCAAACTTACTCAAAGTCATAATCAAACATGCCAGACGGGCTGGGGCAGCATTGGAAAGGAAGAAAGCAGTAGAGATTAATACACTAATTGAATCAATTAGTCGATTAGCCACCTTAGCAAGATTTGTAGAAACAAAATCAGCTTTAGGAATCTTAGGCAATAAAGGTTCAAATATCAAAGCACCAAAGATTTGTGGTCAGGAGACTCCCTTCCCTCAACGGAATTCATATCAGAAGAACAGACTATGAAAAGAAACGTTATTTCATTAGAAAGCTACAGAAACCTGGAGCCCTTTTATCAGCTGCCAGATTCAGAGTTAGAACTTTTAACGTATTGAATTAAATTGAAAAATATCATTAGGACATTAGAAGAAACAGAAAGGAAGGCTTGGTCACATAGCGAAAGGCATTTAAGACAGTGCCAACAGCTCAGGGCAATACACCTTCACTACAATAAAAGATGACAAAAACAGTCCAAACATTAAAGCAGGAAAACATATGGCCACTTTTGACTCAAGTGACAAATTCTAAAGGTGGTCCAGGGACACGGTACCCCTTCCCCACAGCCTGCATGCTAGCAGCCCACAGGCGAACAAGCACACTTGGGGGCAGGTCCACAAACAGAACAGCAGTACGACTGCCCCCAGGCAGGTGATGACAGGGACCCACACGCATCAGGGCTACATAAAGGACAAGGAAGTTCGCCAAGCCCCTATTAAAACAAAGGAAAATTGGCATCCGTAAGTATCCAAGACTCAGGGGCCTACATGGGAGTGGAACAGACGGCCACTTTGTGACATCACCACTCACAGAGGTTGGTCTGAAAAACACGCGCGACCCTGGAGCTGGACCCGGCTCCCTTGCTGGCTCCCATGCCTTTCAGACTGCAGGCGGGGGTAAAACCACATATACAGATGGCCACACTTTCCTCCCAACGTTTACAAGAGTGACGCTGGAAGAAAGCTTCCCATTGGCATGGATCTTCAGCAGGGGACACGGTAAATGTACAGGAGGGATTATCCACACTCCGCTTTCAGCCTGACTCCGCTTAGCTCACAGACTGAAATGCACTAGACCTGGCTAACCAGCATTGACAGACTCCCTGGGAGAATTCTAGGGTTTGGTATTGTAGTAAAAACCTGGAAGAGCAGCTGTGAGTTGTCATTTCATCTTTTTCATTAGTGGCACTGGGACTTATTGTTCAGACATCATGAAAACATCAGGACACTGTGATCATTTATGCTAAAAATTATCTGATAAATTTTCACATTCATGAAGAGGGCAAATTCAAAAGCAACTTCTTTTTGTCTAAATACCATTGCTATCTGTACTTTGCCTTGAGTAAATGAACAGTGCCTGGCACGCGGTGAGCCTTCAAACACCTGCTGGAGTAACGGACTGCCGACGGTCTACCCGACGTGGCATGTGGGCAGGGAAAGCCTGTGCTGGCTGCAAACTTTCCAGTGCTGTAGATGGTGTCTGTCCCACCCCAGCCAGAGCTCCTGACTAAAGATGGCAGGAATCCAAGAACCTGAACTGGCCACCAAAGTCCCTGCCCCACGGGCCACCGAACCTGGCTTCCCTAGACAGAAGTCATCAGTTCCCTTCTCCCTTGGGGCAGAGGAGAAGACCAGCTAGACGCTGAATCAGAGAAAAGACGGAGGGACAGCAATAAAAGCCAGGATCCTTTCCAGTGTGCAAGCAATCACTAACACCAGAGACTGACATAAGTCCTCGTATTTTTCTGGAAGCAGATGCCTCCTAAGGTGCAGAGCTGAAAGGATGTGGAAGAAGTGCTGACACCAACGCAAGTTGTTGAATGCTCTGTTCAGTCCTTGTGTCAGCGATCAGCTAATCCCTCACTACCGACAATGAGGCGTTACCTGAAACAGACAGCTATCTAGAGTCCACTGCCCAGCAATGGAAAGGAGTCCCAGAAACTCTCAAGGAATCTTCTCCCTACTCTAGACGCCCTGGAGTAGGGAAAGAATGATTACTTTCAGATCACACTGGAGCAAGTTTAATAAAAACAACGTGAGTATGACATTTGGCTATCTTGACAAAATTGAAAGTATTTCTTAAAGAGCATGGTTCTCTGTTTTTTTGTGATAAGCTAGCACCAGTTCTATCACAGTGGCCAAATAGATTGAAGCTTTACAAAAAAAAAATATGCAATTTTTGCTATTTCTTACTACAGTTATGAGATTAGTATGGTGAATTCTGGTTTGCAGAAAAATGTTAAGTAACAGTCCATCATCACTGTTCAGAAGAAATACTATTTCTGTAGTTCAGAAACACCACTACCATCAACAACAAAAACTCTCAAAAGAATTAATCAGCTGGTGCCAAGGAGGCTCCATAAGAGTTAATCCTACATGATCCCATCATGCCATATTCCCGAGGCTAACAGTTTCAGTATCCTGGGTACATAAAGAAACAGCCTACAGGCTTGCAAAGGAAGCCAGAGACTCACCCATTCCTTGCATGCCCCCCTTCGCTACTCAGCACACAGGGGAGTAGGACCAGCACCAGCCTATGCATACGTGGGCTGAGGCCAGGGCAAGATGCCTTACTCTGTGAACCATGGATTACTCTCTCTGAGTGACGCTGCCTAATTCTCAACATTTGAGTTCCCAGGCCCCAACATTATCATACAAACTGCAGGCACAGGGAGCACTACCATCACCTGGGTGACACCTGACCTTTCTGTCCACGGATGTCCTGGCTCCTTATGGACTCGCCGCAAAACACACGACGGAGCAATGCTATCTAGGAAAGCAGTCTCCTATTTTGCAGGCTTCCTATGGTTCTTCCAGTATCTGAAGTCAGCACATTGCGAAGAAATACAAAAACAGAAAACCACAAGCAACCAAAAAACTTGCACTGAAAAGGGGGAAAAAAAAGGCATGCTAAATCAGTTTTCTCCATCTACAAAGGAACAGGGTAGAAAGGGTCAGGATTAACAGCAAAAGACCGTACCCCACTGGACAGCTTCCCAAGATGTACCGTGGCATTTGTGAAACACCAACACACAGGTTCTGCTTCCGTTTCCCCTCTTTTCCAAAAGGATTCCAACGCACTGTGTCAATGTTGCTATGGAACAAAACCCTTCTGCACTAGAAACGGGGGGTAGGGGTCCCAGAATTCTCTTCTGGGTTACTCTATGCCCTCCGCCCCACAAGGGAACATCAGCCCAGTTCATTTGGGCCAAAGGCAGCTCTTCCGCAACAATCCTGAAGCGTCCTGCACGAAGTCCTCCCCAGCAGTGGCCACTGACCTGTGTCGGTTTTTATTCTTCCGCTTTTTATGGCTGCTGTGATGACTCCCTGAGGAGGTGGAGGAGGCAGCCTTCTGAGGCTTCACCCCCTGCACAGATCCGTCCAGGTCCTCCGCGTCCTCCTGGCTGGGCTCGTTCTCCTGATTGTGGAAGTCTGGAGAGGTATCACTTTCCGTCCCACTGCCGGGCTCCCCTGCAGGGAATAAACACAGGCCCACCAAGCGCCATCAGCGTCCCCGGCAATCACGCCAGTGCCCGGAAAGGGCTGCTGAGGCAGGAAAAAGCGCTTCCTTTTCCTCAAGGTCAGACATTCTCAAGGCCAGAGCACAATGATACTAAGATCACGGTCACCAGGGGTCATGAAAAACATAGCCCGGGAAACAGGGTAACCAGAGGCAGCAGCTCTGCTCACTGCTGGGACGCCATGGGGAGAAACGCACAGGCAGGATGACCCCACTGCACAAAGGGAATTTAAACAGAGACCATGCTGATGGGACTAACATAGTTATTCAGTAGATAGGTTTCCAGGGGGTAGAGGATATCTTGGGGAAAAGCCCATGGTTGGGACTAGATCCTTTCCCAAATCATACAGGAGTCCTTTTTCTTCTTTCAACAGAGCTCATCTTTTCCCTTTTTAAAATTTATTTGAAAGGCAGAAGAGAAGAAAAGAGAGACACAAAGAGAGAATATATATATTCCCATACATGTTCACTCCCTAAATACCTGCAACAGCTGGAGCTGAGTCAGGTCGAAGTCAGGAGTCCAGAACTCAATCCAAGACTCCAGTGTGGGTAACAGGGACCTAACTACCTAAGCCATCACCTGCTGCCTCCCGGGGTGCACATTAGCAGGAAGCTGGAATCAGAATAGGGCCAGGAGGACTCGAGCTAAGGCACCTCAATATGCGATACAGGCATCCCAAGCAATGTCTTTTTTTTTTTTTTAAGATTCATTTGAGAGGCAGAGTTACAGACAGAGAGGGAGAGATAGAGAGAGGGTCTTCCATCCACTTGTTCACACCCTAAATGGCCACAACAGCCAAAGCTGGGACAATCTGAGGCCAGAAGCCAGGAGCTTCTTCCGGGTCTACCATGTGGGTTCAGGGTCCCAAGGACTTGGGTCATCTTCTACTGCTTTCCCAGGCCATAGCAGAGAGCGGGATTGGAAGTGAAGCAGCCAGGAATTGATCCAGCACTCATTTGGGATACTGGCACTACACATGGCAGCTTTACACACTACGCCACAGTGCCGGCCCCTCTCCAAACAGTGTCTTAACCGTTGTGCCAAACGTCCACCCTAAGAATTCTTTCTCTAAAGAGAGGTCCAAGGAGACAAGCCTATTACCCAAATAACTCTGAGAGGCTTCTTTTCTTTTCAAGATTTGTGTATTTATTTAAAGGCAGAGCAATACTGCAGGGTACAGGTTGGGGGAAACACAGAGATATCTTCCATCTGTTGGTACACCCCCTAAATGAGCACAACAGCCAGAACTGGGCCCCTGCTACCCATGTGGGAGATCCAGATGGAGTTCCTGGTTCCTAACTTTGGCCTGCACCAGCCCTGGCCATTGGGGTCATTCAGGGAGTGAACCAGCAGATGGAAGATATCGCTCTCCCTCTCTCTTTCTGTAACTCTGCCTTTCAAATAAGTAATTTATAAATAAATCTTAAAAAAAAAAAAAAAAAGAGGACCTAGTGCTGTGGCATAGTGGATTAAACCACTGCCCACAGTGCTGGCATCCCATGTGGGCATAGGTTAAAGTCCCAGCTGCTCCACTTCTGATCCAGCTCCCTGCTAATGTGCCTGGGAAAGCAGTGGAGGATGACTCAAGTGCTTGGGCCCCTGCACCCATGTAGGAGACCCAGATGAAGCTCCTGGCTTTGGCCTGGCCCAACCCTGGCCATTGCAGCCATTTGGGGAGTAAACCAGCCAATGGAAGACTCTGTTTCTCCCTCTCTATAATTCGGCCTTTCAGATACATAAATCTTTAAAAAAAAAAAAAGTGTGTGTTTTTTTTTTAAGATTCTTTATTTATCTGAAAGTCAGAGTTACAAAGAGAGAGAAGGAGAGACAGAGAGACAGAGACAGAGACAGAGACAGAGAGAGAGAGAGTTCTTCCATCCACTGGTTCCCAATTGGCCGCATTGGCTGGAGCTGCATTGATCTGAAGCCAGGAGCCAGGAACTTCTTCCGGGTCTCCCATGCGGGTGCAGAGGCCCAAGGACTTGGGCCATCTTCTACTGCTTTCTCAAGCCATAGCAGAGAGCTGGACTGCAAGTGGAGCAGTTGGGACTTGAACCAGTGCCCATATGGAATGCCAGCACTGCAGGTGGTGGCTTTACTAACTACAGCGCTAGCACCCCCCAAAAAAGTGTTTTTTAAGAAGCATGAATACAGCCGGCGCCGTGGCTCAATAGGCTAATCCTCCACCTTGCGGCGCCGGCACACCGGGTTCTAGTCCCGGTCGGGGCGCCGGATTGTCCCGGTTGCCCCTCTTCCAGGCCAGCTCTCTGCTGTGGCCAGGGAGTGCAGTGGAGGATGGCCCAGGTGCTTGGGCCCTGCACCCCATGGGAGACCAGGAAAAGCACCTGGATCCTGGCTCCTGCCATCGGATCAGCGCGGTGCGCCAGCTGCAGCGGCGGCCATTGGAGGGTGAACCAACGGCAAAAGGAAGACCTTTCTCTCTCTGTCTCTCTCTCACTGTCCACTCTGCCTGTCAAAAAAAAAAAAAAAAGCACGAATACTCTTCAACTGACACATTTCTAATGTGAAAAATCATCACATATTAATTAAACAAAACCAAGTTCAAGATGAACTCGTATATGCCTTGAAGAATATAACTAAGCCAGCACCATGGCTCAATAGGCTAATCCTCTGCCTTGCGGCACCGGCACACCGGGTTCTAGTCCCGGTCGGGTGCCGGATTCTGTCCCAGTTGCCCCTCTTCCAGGCCAGCTCTCTGCTGTGGCCCAGGAAGGCAGTGGAGGATGGGCCCTGCACCCCATGGGAGACCAGGAGAAGCACATGGCTCCTGCCATCTGATCAGCACGGTACGCTGGCCGCAGTGCGCCGGCCGCAGCAGCCATTGGAGGGTGAACCAACAGCAAAGGAAGACCTTTCTTTCTCTCTCTCTCTCTCTCTCACTCTCCACTCTGCCTGTCAAAAGAACAAAAAACAAAAGAATATAACTGGATATATTTTGATAAATATATATTTACTTTCCTGGAAGGAATCTTTTAAAACTTTTAATAATCAATTAAAAGGCAAAGTAACAGAATAAGAGGAAGATTATATATAGAGAGAGAAATCCTCCATCCACTGGTTCTTTCCTCAAATGCCTGTAACAGCAAGGGCTGGGCCAAAGAGGTGAGTCCAGAATTCCATCTGGGTCTCCCATGTGGGTGGCAAGAACCCAAGTACTTGAGCCATCACCTTCTGCCTCCCAGGCACACAATGTGGAAGCGGCTTGATTCCAGGCGTGCTGTGACAGGAGATGCAGGCATCCCAAGCAGTGGCTTAACCTGCTGCGCCACAATGCTCACCCCAGCAATTTCTTAATAGAAATAAACAGGTGAAGACTACACTTTACTCAACTCTTGGGGGACCCTAACTACAAACATTATCTGTTTCTAAAAATTATCTAAAGGGGTTACGTAGGCAGCAGGATCAGCAACCAGTAAGCCCACTCTTTTTTAAAGATTTATTTATCTGAAAGACAAAGTGACACAGAGAGATCTTGTATCTACTGATTCACTCCCCAAATGCCAGCAACGTCCAGGACTGTGCCAGCTGAAGCCAGGAGCCAGGAATTCCACTCAAGTCTCCTACATAAGTTGCAGGAACTCAAGTGCTTACGTCATCATCCACTGCATCCCAGAAGCACTAGCAGGACACAGGGTGGGCAGCAGAGCCGCTGGCACTCAAATCTGCACTCTCTTACGGGATGCCGGGGTCCCAAGCAGTAGCTTTACCCTCTATGCCACAACTCCTGCACCCTGGTTTTCTTCTTTTGGCCTTTTTATGATAAACTTCTAGGAAGAGACTTTGAGTTGAGTAGCACATGGATATAAGAAGTAAAGAAGCAGTCCCCAAAACTAAGAAATAGCCAGATCCGAGAAATCATGCAACAATATTTTTGAACACATTTCATGAAAACCACAGGAGAGGGAGTACTAGAGATATTAAACTAGAAAAAGTATCCTTCTAAATTCAAGAAAATGTATTTCACATAAAAAAAATCACAAAAGAACTCGAAAACTTACTACACAAAGCTACAATAAGCAATACTGCATGGTACTAGCATTAAGCATAAACATGGAGATCCAGGGAACAGAATTCAGAGTCCAGACACAAGCCCTCACATTCATGTTCAGCAGTTTTGTGACAGGGTGACAAAACAATTCAATGAAGAAGGAAGAGTGGTGCTGGGACAACTGGGTATTTACATGCAAAGGAATGAAGCTGGGCCTCTCCCCAGTTCTATACAAAATGTAACTCAAAATGGACCACACACCTGAATATAAGAGCTAGAAGTCCTAGGATCCATTGTGTTAGGCAGTGCTTTTTTAGTTATGCCCACAAAAGCAATTCCAACAAAAGAAAAAGATAAATTGGGCTGTATCATTTACTTAAAAACTGAAACACAAAAAAAAAATGCCACCCTGAAATTGAAAGACAGCTCATAGAATGGGAGAAGATTTGTGAATCATATACAATATCTGAAAATGGACTTGTACGTGGGGGCCAGCCATTGTGGCATAGAGGGCTAAGCTGTTGCCTGCAACACCAACATCCCATATGGGCGCTGGCACAAGTCTCACTGCTCCACTTCCAATCCAGCTCCCCGCTAATGCACCTAGGAAAGCAGCAGAGAAAGGCCCAAGTGTGTGGGCCCCTACACACACATGGGAGGCCCTCCTGGCTCCTGGTTTTAGTCTGGCTGTGGAGGCCATTTGGGGCGTGAACCAGCAGATGAAAAATTTGTCTCTCCCTCTCTGTAACTCTGCCTTTCAAATAAATAAATAATTTTTCAAGAAAGGGACTTTTATCTAATATATATGTAAAGAACTCAGAATTCAATAAAAAGACACAAATTTAAAAAGTTGGCAGAAGATTTGAATAGACATTTCTCCCAAGAAGACATCCAAATAGTCATAAGCCATTCAGAAAGATGAGTTAGGATAACACCAAGCTGCTTAGGATGGTTCTCTCAGAAAGCTGGAAGTTAGGCAGCACAGGAGCTAATGAACCCTTTTCACATTCATATCTGAATAATTACTTGAATGATTACCATTTGCTGATTTTAAAAACCAGTGAGATACAGTTTATAAAGACTGTTCTGGGGCTGGCGCTGTGGTGCAGCAGATCAAGCCACTGCCATCCCACAGTGCCGGTTTGAGTGTCAACTGCTCTGCTTCCCATCCAGCTCCCTGGGAAACAGCAGATGCTGGGTCAAGTACTCGAGTCCCTGCCAACCATTGTGGGAGACCACGATGGCGTTCTTAGTTCCTGATTGGCCTGGCCCAGCCCTGGTTGTTGCAGTCATTTGGAGAATGAAACAGTGCATGGAAGACATCTCTGTCACCCGTGTTAACATCCCAGGCATTAACAGATGATGCAAAAAACTGACGTGGACATTAAATACCCTGGGAGTCAGAGAATAGTGGACTTCTGAGAAGAAACTTTCGTGCAGGGGATAGAGTTTAAACTGAAAAATGAAGTCAAGATAAATACAAAAGGCCGGCGCCGCGGCTCACTAGGCTAATCCTCCACCTGCGGCGCCGGCACACCGGGTTCTAGTCCCAGTCAGGCGCCGGATTCTGTCCTGGTTGCCCCTCTTCCAGGCCAGCTCTCTGCTATGGCCCGGGAAGGTAGTGGAGGATGGCCCAAGTGCTTGGGCCCTGCACCCCATGGGAGACCAGGAGAAGCACCTGGCTCCTGACATTGGATCAGTGCCGTGCACCAGCCGCAACACGCCGGCTGCAGCGGCCATTAGAGGGTGAACCAACGGTAAAGGAAGACCTTTCTCTCTGTCTCTCTCTCTCACTGTCCACTCTGCCTGTCAAAAAAAAAAAAAAAAAAAAAAAGATAAATACAAAAAACAGCACAAGCAAAGGCACAGAGGTAGGCAACATAAGGTGCATTTGAAACAAACAAATGGAACAGTGTTTCTTACACAAGGAGCTTGAGAAGTGAAAGGTAACACGGAAGGACATGTGTACATGTTTGTGGGCCCAAGGGAGACAGGATGAAGTTAGCTAAGAAAACTGACTTGTCCCCTCTTAATCTTTTGAGCCATTTCCCCATCTGCAAAACACAGTCTCCTGTGTCAACTATCCGTGCGAATCTCTAGGGTGAGGCACCTGGCTGGACCCTGAGCCACAGCAACGTTCCCTAATTTCATGCAACTTGCAATCTATGCCAACCTCCAAGGACAAGGACAGGCTTTGAGGATTAAAGAAGGTAATGGAAGCACAGTGTCTGGAACACAGAAACGCAAGCATGAAAGTCAAACTCTAAAAACAGGGAAGATCATTTGTAGAAAAAACAGCTGTATGCAGGACCTAGCAAGGGGAAGGAATTTCCAACAGAGCAATGACATAAAATAATGACTATCTGTGTTCTCTTTACAAACTCATGAGGATTACTATGAGAGAAGTGGTTTATAAGAGGAATTTAAGAGCCAGGGAGATTGGATTAAACACTATTAAGATACAAAGGGAGGGTCAGCACTGTGGTGTAACAGGTCAAGCTGCCACCTGCAGTGCCCGCATCCTATATGGGTGCCGGTTCAAGTCCTGGCTGCTCCACTTCCCATCCAGCTCTCTGCTATGGCTTGGGAAAGCGGTGGAAGATGGCCCAAGTGCTTGGGCCCCTGCACCAGCATGGGAGATCCGGAAGACGCTCCTGGCTCTTGGCTTCAGATCGGCCCAGCTCCAGCCACTGCAGCCACCTGGGGAGTGACCCAGCAGATCGAAGACCCACCTCTCTCTCTCTCTGTAACTCTTTCAAATAAATAAACAAAATATTTTTTAAAAAGTTTTAATGGAGGAAGACACCAGGAAGGATGCTTCCTCCTTGGCACACTATGAATCCTGAAGAGACCCGGCTGGCTGCGAGTTTCTGAGAAGCCCAGTAAAACAAACAGCAGAGACTGTGCTGAACCTTAAAAGCAAACGAGACAAAACTTGCCTGTTCTCTATTCTATTTACAAAAATAGGCAATGCTTCACAGATTTGCATGAAATTCTTCAGTGAAGCCCAGGTGAATGCACTCTACCCTAGTCTGGGTATGCAGGAAGCCAAATGAAGCAGAGAGGAACCCATTTTTGAGGAGCATTTTCAGAATGGCTTGAAAGTAAACTACCAAAAGTGGAAAACTCAAAAATCCTTGAGATCAAATTCTATGCAAGTCAAAATTTGAAGAGAAAAAAATATTTTATTCCCATCAAAGCTCAAAGGCAAAAAAAAAAAAAAAGGAACTCATTCCACAAGATTTGTTATACAGAAATCCAGAGGCGATGGATTTTGTGCAGAGGAAAGGAACAACAGGCAAAGAACATTCCTCTCACAGAAGCAAAGCTGGGTGTGCACCACCTGGGTCATCTAGCACTCTCGAGGCCCGGCCTAGTTCAAAGAGGGGCAAGCACTTGGCAGAAGGCAAGGTCTCTCTGAAAGACGGGACCACCATCCTAGCCCTCAAATTATTTGGCATACAGTCAGCCTTTTGCTTCTCTACTCTCCACACCTGTGGATTCAAAAAAACGCAGATCAAGAATATTTGGAAGGCTGGCGCCGCGGCTCACTAGGCTAATCCTCCACCTTGCAGCGCCGGCACACCAGGTTCCAGTCCTGGTCAGGGCGCCAGATTCTGTCCCGGTTGCCCCTCTTCCAGGCCAGCTCTCTGCTATGGCCAGGGAGTGCAGTAGAGGATGGCCCAAGTGCTTGGGCCCTGCACCCCACGGGAGACCAGGAGAAGCACCTGGCTCCTGCCATCGGATCAGCGTTGTGCGCCGGCCACTGCGGCCATTGGAGGGTGAACCAATGGCAAAGGAAGACCTTTCTCTCTCTCTCTCTCACTGTCCACTCTGTCTGAAAAAAAATAAAATAAAATAAAAGAATATTTGGAAAGAAAAACTGTGCTTGTACTGAACATGTACAGACTTTTCTTTATCGTTATCCCCCAAACGACAGAGTGTAACAACTGTTCGCATACCATTACGGTAAGGTATATAGAATGAGGTGCATAGGCTCCATACAAATAACTACAAACACCATATATGGGGAACTTAAGCATTTGCAGATTTGGGTATCCTGCCCTGAGGGCACTGAAGGATGGCTGTACGTTTAACTATAACGAACAGCACACAAAGATAACCTAGCAAACAAGGTTATCACATTTTAACCAAGAAATACAACAGATGACAGAAACAGCCCCAAAGACTTCAGAGATTGAAATTACACAGACTACAGAAGAGTTACTATGCTTAAGAAGCTGCTGAACAAATAACAAAAGAAGATCAATGTGCATTTAGCAACAACAGAACATTACACATGTGACACAGTGAACTATGAGCCCATTCAAAGAGACTGGGGCAAGGGGAAGTTTTGCTTGTTTTTTTTGGTTTAGTGATTTATTTTCATCTACTTGAAAGGCACTGTGATAGAGAGAGACAGACACAGAGATCGAGAGCTTCCATCTGCTGAGTTACTCCTCAAATGCCCACAACATGCACAGCTAGGCCAGGCTGCCGCCAAGAGCCTAAAACTCCATCCAGGGCTCCCACGTGGGTGGCAGGGACCCAAGCACTTGAGCCATCATCTGCTGTCCCCCAGGATGCATCAGCAGTAAGCTGGATCAGAAGCAGAGAAGCCAGGACTCAACAGGCACTCCATTATGAGTCGCAGTGTCCCAAGCAGTGGTTTAACCCACTGGACCACAATACCTGCCCCAAGGAGAAGTTTTTAAAGGCAAAACAAGGAGAACCACACTTCCCATCAATCCCTATCCAATAAAATGATTCAATCAAGTTTGAATGTATGTGTGTGTGTATGTCTATATATATGTATGTATACACATACACACGCATATTTTTGGGGTCAGTTATACTTGGCTATCAAGATCAGGAACAAGGTGGCATCAGTTCAAAGTTGGACAGACAACTGCTGGACATACATCCCTACGGAAGTACTTCCTGTATAAGGCGTCAGTGACCTCTGTACAAGGCTGTGGCTCTGCAGAAGAGCTGTGAGACGGCTCCTGTCAGGAGTGAGCGCTCCTCCTTCAGAACCTCTCATCTTTGCTTTTGTTGTTGTGAGGTTCTGACACAGCAGCTCCATCTCGATTCTGATCATTTTCACAAAGTAAAAGTTAAATAATTCTAGAAAATCTATTAGAAAACTAAACACTATATTTATAACATAACAAACCACTGAATATTAAAAATGAAAAGGAGATATAAAATAAAGAAGGGGAGCCTATCAGGTCTAGCAGTTAGGCTGCCTGGTAAGACACTCCCACTCCCAGACCAGGGCGCCTGGGTATCTTGATGCCCACCTCCAGCCCCTGTTCCAGCTTCCTGCTAATGCAGACCCTGGGGAGCAACAGTAATGGCTGAAGTTACTGGGTTCTTGGCACCCGTGAGAGAAACCTGGATAGAGTACCTAGCTCCCAGCTTTGGCCTTGGCCCAGCCCTGCTGTCACAGGCAACTGAGAAGTGAACCAGTGCCTGGGGCACTCTCTCTTTTTCTCTCTCTTTCCCTCTCTCCCTCCCTCTCTCTCTTTGCCTCTCAAATGAATAAAAACAAAGGAAAGGTTTAACAGATCAGAAACAGCTGAAAAGAGTACTGGTAAACAGGACAGAAAAAAATGTTCATAATATAGCACAAAGACAAAAAGTAAAACACATAAAAGGTAACTGGATAAGGTTCAAATACATTAACCAGAGTACCAGAAAAAGAAGGAAGAAGGCATGGGGCAAATGCCATATCTGAAGAAAACAGCTGCTAATTTTGAGAACTGATGAAAACTACCAAACAGTTCCTTTTTCTTTGAAAAAAAAATATTTATTTGAAAGAGAGAGAGAGAGAGAGAGAGAGAGAGAGAGAGAGAGGTCTTCCATCCTTTAGTTCATTCCCCAAATGGCCACAAGAGCCAGAGCTGGGCTGATCCAAACCAGAAGCTTCTTCCAGGTCTCCCACATGAGTGCAGGGGCCCAAGCACTTGGGCCATCTTCCACTGCTTTCCCAGGCCATAGCAGAGAGCTGGATCGGAAGTGGAGCAGCCGGGATTTGAGCCTGCACCCATGTGGGTTGCTGGCACTGCAGGCAGCGAATTTACCCACTATGCCACAGCACCAGCCCCCAAACAATAGTTTTAAGAAGCACAGGACAGGCAGGCACTGTGGCATAACAGGTTGAAGCCACAGCTTGGGACATCCATATCCCACCCTGAAGTGCCAAGTCCCAGATATTCTGCTTCTGATCCAGCTCCCTACTAATGTGCCTAGAAAGCAGCAGATGGTGGGGCCAGTGCTGTGGTGCAGCGGGTTAAGCCACTGTCACCTGCACTGCCGGCATCCCATGTGGGCGCCAGTTCAAGTCCTGGCTGCTCTAATTCCGATGCAGGTTTCCGCTATGGCCTCAGAAAACAGTAGAAGACGGCTCAAGTACTTGGGCCCCTTCACCTGCGTGGGAAGACCCAGAGGAAGCTCCTGGCTCCTGACTTCAGATCGGTGCAGCTCCGGCCATTGTGGCCAATTGGGGAGTGAACCAGTGGATGGAAGACCTCTCTCTCTCTCTCTCTCTGCCTCTCCTTCTCCTTCTGTGTAACTCTTTCAAATAAATAAATAAATCTTAAAAGAAAGAAAGCAAGCAGCAGATGGCTCAAGTACTTGCGATCCTGCCACCCACATAGGACACCCAGATGAAGTTCCCGGCTCCTGGCTTCAGTCTAGCCGCTGGCATTTGGGGAGTAAACCAACAAAAGGGAGATCTCCTCTCTCTCTGTTGCCTTTCAAATAAATAAATCTTTAAAAAAATAGTCCAGTGAAATACTATTCAGCCATTAAATAGAATGAAACTCATTTTCAGCAATAGTGATGAACCCAACATTATGTTAAGTGAAATGTTACATAAGCCAGGCACAAAACAAATATACACTACATGAGTCTCACTCATTTGTAGAATCTAAAAAGTTAATCTCAGGAATAGAAAGTAGAACTGTGGTTACCAAAGGCGAGGAAAGGAAGGGAGATAGGAAGAGCTGTGACAACGCATACAAAGTGACAGATGGCAGGAATAAATTCCAGTGTTCTACTGAACAGTAGGGTGACTTTAATGAACAATAATATATTGTATTTTTCAAAATAGCTAGAAGGGCAGGTGTGTGGCATAGTGATTAAGAAACTGCTGAGGGATGGGGCCGGAGCTGTGGCGCAGTAGGGTTAATCCCCCGCCTGCAGCGCTGGCATCCCACTTGGGCGACGGATCTAGTCCCGGCTGCTCCTCTCCCAATCCAGCTCTCTGCTATCACCTGGGAAAGCAGAAGATGGCCCAAGTCCTTGGGCCCCTGCACCCACAAGGGAGATCTAGAAGAAGCTCCTGGCTCCTGGCCTCGGATCAGCCCAGTTCCAGCCATCGTGGCCATTTGGGGAGTGAATCAGCAGATGGAAGACCTCTTTCTCTCTGTCTCTCCCTCTAACTCTGACTTTCAAATAAATAAATATTTAAAAGAAAAAGATTTCAATAAAAAAATCAAACAAGTTGCATAAAAAAACTGTTCCAAAAGGGGATGATAACTAGTGCTGACACAGAGGCCTGTAGCCCGCTAATACTAACATACAGGCCACCTTCTACACTCAGTACAACTCAGCAACAACCAAGGAATACTGACATGATGCGTTCCAAGGGTGTGGCTCAACCCGGGGAGATGACGCAGCTCTGCATTCTAGAAGTGGCACTAACTGAGCATAAGAGTCACCGTAAAGGAAAATCAAAAGGACTCAGTACAACTGACTAGGCTGGCAAAAAGGTATCAAAAATGACTCTAACGTTGTAATGGAGGAAGAATGGAACCAAAAACTGGGCACATGAATTTTAAAGGAAATACAATGTTTATTTTAGACAAAATGTTTGCATTGGAACATCTGAGTAGAAATGTCTAGAAGAAAACAAAGAGGTTAGGGGCAGAGCAACAATTTTAGAAATCTGTATACAGAGACCATAACTGAAGTCACTGTGTAGTTCTAACTCCCAAACTACTAAGATTCCTTTTCCTCAAACTAGTGCCCCGTTGCAAAAAAACTGGATCCCACAAAATACACCATCTGGAGGAAGCACACAGGCACAATACTAAAAAGGAGGCTGTGTCTCAAAAACAGGCAACCCGGGGATAACACCAGCAGAGCTTTACAGAGTCTGACTTGGAAAGACCAATGTACAGATCTCTGTCCCATCACTGGCAAGCAAACAGAATCAGGCTGCACAGCCACACACGGAAACATCATCACTGCTCACCACGTGCACAGCGCCTACTCTCCATCTTACACTCAACAGCACGCAGATACACTCTGTTTACAGGATCAGAACTCCCCCCTCCGCTGGGTACATCCGGATTTATTAGGTGTGTGTGAAATGCTCCATAAAAGTTTTCCTCTTATTGCTAGGAAAAAAGTTCCCTCAGAAATATAAAAGACTTGCCAGGAGCAGAGACATAACTTTGAGCTGCTAAACCGACCTGAACGTGACCGAAGAGGCAGGAAGACACAGTGGTTTCTTCCTCAAAAGCAAAAATGATTCAGGATACCCAAAAGCTTCCCAGCTTCTAGAAGGAGGGAGAGCACAGGAGATGCAGTCCTTAGATCACAGTGGGAGGTGAACCAAAATCAGGGGCCATGGAAGCTTAAAAACACACTGATGAACACAGTCAAAAAATAAACTTACTCTTTTCAATGAGCTGGTCCTGAACTCCTGCCAACGCACTCACTGCCTGAAAGAGAAGCCACCAGTTACTAGAAAAGTGACCACAGGCCTCAGGAGGGCACTCAGGAGGGACAGGGAAGGAAGGGAGAGAGAAGGCGGCCGCCCCACAACAGCCGGCCTCCACTTACAGCTGCCGACGTCACCGAGGATTTACTGAAGAGCCGCTCGGCTTCCTTAAACTTCCGGTTCCTTCGATCATTTTTGCTATTGGAGTTTCTACAACACACAGAAGGATTTCATTATAAGCACCAAGCTGTCTATGATTATGGCTCAGGCTAGGGATGCCCCAGGGCAGATGCACAGAGAGCTTTGCTTCTATTTAATCAAGTTCCACCCAGAAAAGCTCCAGGTCACCTGGACTACTGGCGGATGGCCCACGCTCACACGACACAACCAGCCACGTTTCCCAGGGCTGGGCTGGGCTGCGCCCACCCAGGAAGACACTAGTGTTACAGTTGCCTCACAAACACTTGCATATGGATTGATTTTAATGCTTACTACTAAAAATAACCAACAGAGACTAGTAATAGGAAGTATCTCAGTTACATAAGTTTAAGTTTGAAATTTAAAGAAAGAACTAGGGGGCCGGCGCCGTGGCTCACTTGGTTAATCCTCCACCTGTGGTGCTAGCATCCCATATGGGCGCCGCGTTCTAGTCCCGGTTGCTCCTCTTCTGGTCCAGCTCTCTGCTGTGGCCCGGGAGGGCAGAGGGAGGATGGCCCAAGTGCTTGGGTCCTGCACCCGCATGGGAGACCAGGAGAAGCACCTGGCTCCTGGCTTCGGATCGGCGCAGCGCCAGCTGTAGCGGCCATTTCAGGAGTGAATCAACGGAAGAAAGACCTTTCTCTCTGTCTCTCCCTCTCACTGTCTATAACTCTACCTGTCAAATAAAAAAAAAAAAAAAAGAAAGAAAGAAAGAAAGAAAGAACGAACGAACAAACGAATGAACGAACTAGAGGCCAGGGGTTAACGCCCTGGCCTGAAGTGCTGGCATGCTGTATGCGCGCCGGTTCGAGACCCGGCTGCTCCACTTCCTGTCCAGCTCTCTACGATGGCCCGGGAAAGCAGCAAAAGATGGCCCAAGTTCTTGGGCCCCTGCACCCACATGGGAGACCCAGAAGAAGCTCCTGGTTCCTGGCTTCAGATCAGCACAGCTCCGGCCATTGCGGCCATTTGGGGAGTGAGCCATCGGATGGAGGACCTCTCTCTCTCTGTTTCTCTCTGCCTCTACTCTCTCTGTGTGGAAGGAAGGAAGGAAGGAAGGAAGGAAGGAAGGAAGGAAGGAAGGAAGGAGAGAGAGAAAGAAAGAGAGAAAGAAAGAGAGAAAAAGGAAAGGGAAGGGAAGGGGAGGGGAGGGGAGGGAAGGGAAGGACAGAACTAGGGGCCAGCATTGTGGCACAGCAGGTTAAGCTGCAGCTTCCAAAGCCAGCAAGTCCTTGCTGCTCCACTTCTGATCCAGTTCCCTGATACTGTACCTGGGAAAGCAGTGGAAGATAGCCCAAATGAATGGGCCCCTACCATCCACTTGGGAAACCTGGATGGAGTTCCTGGCTCCTGGCTCCTGGCTTCACAGCCCTGGCTGTTGCAGCCGTTTGGAGAATGAAACAATAGACAAAAGAGCTCCCTCTCTCTCTTCCTCTCTGTAACTCAACCTTCCAGATAAGTAAATCTAAACATAAATAAATACACAGATAAAGGATCCAGAGCTCCTTAGAGAAATGGTGGATACCAGCTTTAAGTCAAGAAAAGGATAAGTCGAGCCTGGAATAATTTGGGGGCCAGAAAGCAGCAAACTGCTCCAAGACTAATGAGGGTCATACAAAAAGGGCCAAGGAGCCAACTTAGGGGACTCCTCTGACCACATTGGGGGGCAAACAATGAAAGGTAACGGTGGGTATGTTTAGTTTGTGAAAACTCATTGTACTGAATAACCAGGATATGTGCACATCACTGTATTTATTTCAATAAAAAAACTTATACTAGGGGCCGGCGCTGTGGTGTAGTAGGTTAATCCTCCACCTGCGGTGCCAGCAACCCATGTGGGCACCAATTCTAGTCCCGGCTGCTCCTCTTCCAGTCCAGCTCTCTGCTGTGGCCTGGGAAAGTGGTGGAGGAGGCCCAGGTCCTTGGGTCCCTGCACCCTCATGGGAGACCAGGAGGGGGCACCTGGCTCCTGGTTTCAGATCAGCGCAGCTCCGGTCGTTGCAGCCACCTGGGGAGTGAACCAGCGGACGGAAAACCTTTCTCTCTGTCTCTCCCTCTCACTGTGGCTCTATCTCTCAAAAAAATAAATAAAATCTTAAAAAAAAAAAAAAAAAAACTTATACTAGAAAAAAATTTTTAAAAGTATAAGATCTCAACCCATTGACTCTTGGAAAAAAACCCATGACTATATAATGACACTAGAGACAGGGAAACAAAGAGAAGAAAGGAATGGACTGTCTAGAATATCAGTAATAAATGTAAAGAGAATAACGTTAGAATCACCATTATGCAACTTCCAGGACAATAACTGATTTAGCACCCATCAACAATGCAGGGAGGCTGTCCCACAGTGGCTCAGATGCTGCTTAGGAGGGCTACGTCCCATACACGAGCCTGCTCCAGATTCTAGCTTCCTGCTGTGTGTCAGATGGGAGGCACCCGAGTCCCTGCCACCCACAGGGGAGACCTGGATTGAATTCTGGGCTCCTGGCTTCAGCTTGGCCCAATCCCAGCTGTTGTGGGCATTTGGGGAGTGAACCAATAGAGGGAGGAGCTCTGTCTCTGTCTCTCTGCCTTTTAAATAAAATCAAAACAATAAAAAATCTGTTTTAAAAAAGGATCAAGGGCTGGCACCGTGGCTCAATAGGCTAATCCTCCGCCTGCGGCGCCGGCACACCAGGTTCTAGTCCCAGTCCGGGCGCCGGATTCTGTCCTGGTTGCTCCTCTTCCAGTCCAGCTCTCTGCTGTGGCCCGGGAGTGCAGTGGAGGATGGCCCAAGTGCTTGGGCCCTGCACCCCATGGGAGACCAGGAGAAGCACCTGGCTCCTGGCTTCAGATCAGCGCAGTGCGACGGCCGCAGCGCGCCAGCCGCGGTGGCCACTGGAGGGTAAACCAATAGCAAAAGCAAGACCTTTCTCTCTGTCTCTCTCTTTCTCACTGTCTACTCTGCCTGTCAAAAAAAAAAAAAAAAAAAAGGATCAAGGGGCCGGTGCTGTGATGTAGTGGCTAAAGCTTCTGCCTGCAGTGCCTGCATCGCATATGGACACCGGTTTGAGTCCCTGCTGCTCCAATTCCGATCCAGCTCTCTGCTATGGCTTGGGAAAGCAGTAGAAGATAGCCCAAGTGCTTGGGCCCCTGCACCCATGTGAGAGACCGGAAGAGGCTCCTGGACCCTGGCTTCGGATCGACGTAGCTCTGGCCATTGCAGCCAGTTGGGGAGTTGAACCAGCGGATAGAAGACCTCTTTCTCTTTCTCTCTCTCTGCCTCTCTGTGTAACTCTGACTTTCAAATAAAAAAAAAAAAAACAATTAAAAAAAATGATCAAGAGTGGCAATGACTACTGAAATAAATTTGAGAAAGTGTAATGTCCAAAATTACTTGTTATTACAGTGGGGGAAAAATGTACTTTCACAGCAGAGAAATCCCGCGATTAAACTTAGCAGCATCGGAAATGGGACAATCTGACGCTGATAAAACAGAGGCAGATAATAAGAGGTATAAAGTAACATGCAATGGTCCCCCAGAAATGTCTAAAGGATCTCTCATGAAGTCACAATAAGAGAAATCTGGAACTGGAACATTCTGCAAGACAATGTCATCAACCACAACACAAGCACCACCAAAAGGAGTGAGAAAGGGACAGGCATCTAGGGCAGCAGCCTAGGCTGCTGGTGCGAACACCCAACCCCGGCCTTGCAGGCATCTGCGAGGTGAGCCAGTGGATCAAAGACTCTGTCTCCCTTCCTTTCAAATAAAATACAAGTAGACAAACATTAAACAAAAAAAACGAATGAAGGATTATCCTAAACCTTAAGACTAAAGAGAGGGGCCAGCGCTGCAGCATAGCAGGTAAAGCTGCCACCTGCAGTGCTGACATCCCATATGGGCGCTGGTTTGAGTCCCTGCTGCTCCTCTTCTGATCCAGCTCTCTGCTATGGCCTGAGAAAGCAGTAGAAGATGGCCCAAGTCCTTGGGACCCTGTACCCATGTAGGAGACCCAGAAGAAGCTCCTGGCTTCAGATTGGCTCAGCTCCGGCCATTGCAGCCAACTGAGGAGTGAACCAGCGGATGGAAGATCTGTCTCTCCCCTCTACCGGTCTATAACTCTACCTCTCAAATAAATAATAAAATAAAATCTTAAAAAAGACCAAAGACAGGACCGGCGCTGTGGCTCAATAGGCTAATCCTTGCGGCGCCGGCACACCGGGTTCTAGTCCCGGTCGGGGCACCGGATTCTGTCCCGGTTGCCCCTCTTCCAGGCCAGCTCTCTGTTATGGCCCGGGAGTGCAGTGGAGGATGGCCCAGGTCCTTGGGCCCTGCACCCGCATGGGAGACCAGGAGAAGCACCTGCCTCCTGGCTTCAGATCAGTGTGATACGCCGGCCGCGGCAGCCATTGGAGGGTGAACCAACGGCAAAGGAAGACCTTTCTCTCTGTCTCTCTCTCTCACTGTCCACTCTGCCTGTCAAAAAAAAAAAAAAAAAAAAAAAAAAAAAAAAAAAAAAGACCAAAGACAAATAACAGCCAAACATGCAAACATGGTGAATGAAGGCTGAACAGACCCTGGGTCGGAACAGAGCAAAACATTCTGGGGACAACTGAGGAAAGATGAACAGACTGTGTACCGGATGTTTTACTGCAGTATTAATTTTCTAGGTATGATGTTATGGCTAGGTCAGAGTTCTTATTCTCAGGAGGCAGCCGCTGACAGTTAGGTACAAAGTGTCGTGCATAACCTCTGCTCTAACTCTGTAGCGCTTCAGCAAGAAAAAGTCTAAGGGGAGCAGGCACAGAAGCGTAGAATGGTGTGGAGGAGACCTGTGTGGCGACTGAACAGTTCTGTGCACTGACTATGGTTACATGAACCTACACATGTGATAAAATGACATCCAACTGTAGATACCCATTGTACCAATGAGCATGTCCTGGTGCTGATGTGGCACCATATAGTTCTACGAAACATAACCAGTGGGGCAAACTGGTGGACTACATGAGGCCGCTCTGCACAATTTTTGCAACTTCCTATTAATCTATAAATATTTCAAATCTTAAAAAAAAATTTTAAGGTAGATACAGGTGTTTACATAGGTACAGTACAGTAAGGAAAACAAAGCAAATTTGGCAACATGTTACCAACTGGTGAATGTAGATGAACATGGAGTGCTCATGAACTATTTTTTTCAACTTTTCCATAGAAACAAAAATTGTCAAGGGGCAGGCCTTTGGCACAGCGGTTAGGCCGATGTTTGGGAGGCCCAGAGAAGCTGACAGGCTTGAGTCCCATCTGCTTCCAATTCCAATGTCCTGCTAATGTGCGCCCAGGGAGGCTGCAGGTGGTGACTCAAGGAGTCACCCAGGAGAGACTAGGACTGAGTTCTGCCTCCAGGCTTCAGCCTGCCTTTAACCTGATGGAAAATCTCTCTGCCTGTCACTCTGTCTTCCAAATAAACGTAAAAAAAATAAAAATTCTACCTAGGGCCCGCGCTGTGGCGCAGCGGGTTAACACCCTGGCCTGAAGCGCTGGCAGCCCATATAGGCACCAGTTCTAGTCCTGGCTGTTCCTCTTCTGATCCAGCTCTCTGCTATGGCCTGGAATAGCAGTGGAAGATGGCCCAAGTCTTTGGGACCCTGCACCTACGTGGGGAACCCAGAAGAGGCTCCTGGCTCCTGGCTTCGGATCAGCGCAGTTCCAGTCCTTGCAGCCATCTGGGGAGTGAATGAACCAGCAGATGGAGGACCTCCCTCTCTCTCTCTGTCTCCTCTCTCTGCGTAACTCTTTCAAATAAATAAATAAATTTTTTAAAAAATTTTACTTAAATTTTAAAAAATTTCCAAAATTTGAAAAGAATCATTTTTTTAACATTTTACTTATATGGGGGTTAGCACTGTAGCGTAGCAGGTTAAGTGGGTGCTGGCATCCCATATGGGCACCGGTTTCTGTCCCAGTTCCTCCACTTCCAATCCAGCTCCCTGCTGATGTGCCTGGAAGGGCAGCTGAAGACGGCCCAAATGCTTGGGGCCCTTGCAACATGCAGGGGACCTGGATGGAATTCCTGGCTCCTGGCTTCGGATCAGTCCAGCCCCAGCTGTTGCACCATTTGGGGAGTGAACCAGCAGATGAAAGATCTCTGTCACTCTGCCTTTCAAATAAATGAAATATTTTTTAAAAAGATTTATTTATTTGAAAGGCAGAGTAACAGAAAGGGAGAGACAAAGAAAAAGAGGTCTTCCATCCGTGGTTCACTCCCCAAATGCCCACAACAGCCAGGGCTGGGCCAGGCCAAAATCAAAAGCCTGGAACTCTACCTGGTCTCCCACACGGTTGGCAGGGACCCAACCTTGTGGGCCATCTTCCACCACCTTCCTAGCACATCAGCAGGGAGCTGGATTGAAAACAGAACAGCTGGGATTAGAACTGGCTCTCTTAAACAGGATGCTGATGTCACAGGTTGCAGTTTAACCCCCTGTGCCACACAGCCAGTCCCAAAGAATAACACTGTAGTACAGTAGCCACACAGGTATGGCAAAACTTCCAAGGGTTGAACTCAAGACTGATCAAAATGTGGAAAACACTACCAGAGCTGTGCAGACTGTCACACGCCGTACTCCATCCAAGCCTTACACAGCTCTTGGGCAGGGCCAGACTCCCCCTGTTCTACTCGGGGAGGCAGGGGCGGACCCTCAGTGCCAGCTCAAGCCCAGACCTCCCTGCACACCACCACCTGACGGCTGCTGCCTCCCCGGCCCCGTGGCTGTCAACAACACACAATCCCACAAATGGGTATTTCGAGAGCACAACCTTTGGAAACTCACTTTTGGTTGGTTAGATAGCGGTCCCAGCCACGAATGATATTGCCATACATCTGAGTGTCTTCCAGGTAGCTTCCTTCAAAAGCATAGATCTGTCTCTCCAAGTTGGCCAGAGTTTCCTGGGAGACGACAAGCCAGGCCGGGGATTAGCTGTGCCCACACTGAAAGCCTGACCCTGGGCTTATCATAAACCCAAACTCACCCACATTAAACTACCTTCGTGGAGGGCTGGAGGACTCCAGGAACGGTAGGCCATTCAAGTCCAAAAGTCTGGATCTTTCGGGGTGATGGCCCGACCCCTTTGGGAACAGAACTCCACAGAGCCTGTCCCCAGGTAAACGCCCACACGTGCGGAATTCTGCACAGGGCTCTCGGAAACCCAAGTGTCAAGAACCGGGCCGAGGCAGAACAGGGGCAGGCTCCACGCCCACGCACAAAGGGGACCGCCACCAGGCGCGGAATGAGCGAGGCACTGGGCACTGCCCTCCCAAGGGCTCGGCAAGGCCGCCGGCCCCGGGCTGCCCGTTGTCATGGAAACCTGGAAGGGCGGCAGCAGGTGCGCCCAAACGCGGGGTGCACGTCACGGCTCCCAGTTTCCCAACCCGGTCCTCGTCCCCCGCCTGTCACCTTCTGGAAAGATCACACCCCTGCCCATCCCAAACACCCTCCCACGGATGGGCTCCTAGGACCAAAAGGGACCTACCCCCCCACCATCCTCTCAGAGACCAGACCGGCTCCCACACTCGCCTCATCCCCAAAGCCCACCCGCAGGCCGGGACCCGCCTCCGCCCGCGCCCACCCGCACGACCCACGACACCCGCCCTCTCAGGCGCCCGCACGCACACGCCCCGGCCCGCGGCGCCCTTCCTCCTCCGCGCCGCCGAGGCCCGCTCCCCGCCCCCTCCGGGCTCCGGCCGCCGCTCCGCCTCCGCACCGCCGGAAACGGCGCTCGGCGGCACGCGCCTCGGCCCAGGCCGCCGGACTCCCGGGCCGCGCGCGGCGTCCCCGGAGTAACCGACGGCCTGGTGCGGCCGGGCTGGCGGTCGGCGGCCGGGCGAGCGCGGGGCCCCACGCCGGAGCCCCGGGTCCCAGCCGCTCACCGCCAGCTCCTGCTTCCGCTTCACGAGCTCGGCAAGCTCCCGCCGGGTGTCCGGGATCTGCGGCGGCGCCGCCTTGTTGTGCATCGCCATGTTGGGCTGAGGCGGGCAGCAGCGGCGGGCGGCTGGGGGCGGGCCCTGCGATCCGCTGCCGACCGCCAGGGGGCGCCCGCTGCACTGCGCCTGCGCGAGCGGCTTCCGGAGACGCGCGCCGCCGGGCGCCGCGCTTGGGCGGGGCGCTGGGAAACCCTGCCCCGGGGATGGATCCGGCAGGTGGGGCTGCCGCACCTGCTGGGATCTGCCTTTCCGCACTAGGATTGGCCGACGAGCTTTAGGGGCACCGCGGGCTCACAGTGTCCAAAGCCAGGCTCGTGCTTAGAGCTCCTAGTCATTCCCCTGGGGAATGACTTCACTGCCACCGAGGGGCCCGAGTCAGAGCCTGAGGGTTATCCTCACTCCACCCACCCTGGGTGAAGCTCCTGGCTCCTGCTTGGCTTGGCCCAGCCATGGCCATTGCAGCCGTTTGCGGAGTGAAGCGGCGTTTGGAAGACCTCTCTCTCTGTAACTCTGCCTTTCAAATAATTTTTTTTAAAGAATCCTTTATTTGGGGGTGGGCATTTGGCTCAGGAGTTAAGCGCCAGCTTGAGATGCTGGCGTCCCATATCGAAGGGCCCCAGTTTCAGTCCTGGGTATGCTGATTCCAGCTTCCTGCTAACCTGCACCCTGGGAGGCAGAAGGGGATGTCATGGGATCCTGCCACCCACTTGGGAAACCTGGGTTAGGTTCTAGGCTCCTGGTTTGGGCTTGGCCCAGCCCCAGCTGTTGTGGGCATTTGGGGAGTGAAGCAGCCAATGGAAGCTCTCTGCCTTTCAAGTAAAGAAAGAAACGTCTTTAATCCTTTACGTTTTACTATCTATATTCTCCATCTTGTCTATCTGCTAATTTCTGGGAATTTCTTTTCGTGTATAGATTTAGTAACCTGGGATCTTGCCAAACTCCCTTATTAATTTTAAGAAGGGTTTTGTAGTCCAGATTCCTTGGAATTTTTTTCTGTGACAATCATTTTATTTGCAAATAGGGAATTGTTTTATATTGTTACTCCTTCCCAATATGTATACTGTTTTTAAAATATTACTTTTTTAATTTTATTTATATTTTTGACAGGCAGAGTGGACAGTGAGAGAGAGAGACAGAGAGAAAGGTCTTCCTTTTGCCGTTGGTTCACCCTCCAATGGCCGCCGCGGCTGGCGCATTGCGCTGATCGGAAGCCAGGAGCCAGGTGCTTCTTCCTGGTCTCCCATGCGGGTGCAGGGCCCAAGCACTTGGGCCATCCTCCACTGCACTCCCTGGCCACAGCAGAGAGCTGGCCTGGAAGAGGGGCAACCGGGACAGAATCCGGCACCCTGACCAGGACTAGAACCCGGTGTGCCAGCGCCGCAAGGCGGAGGATTAACCTAGTGAGCCACGGCGCCGGCCAAAATATTACTTTTTAAAGGCTTATTTATTTGAAAGGCAGAGTTACAGAGAGGGAGAGAGAGAGGGACAAAGACAGAGACTGCGAGACTGAGCGGTCTTCCATCCACTAGTTCAATCCCCAAATGACCACAACAGCCAGGCTGGATGAGGCTAAACCCATAGAAGTCTCCCAGATCGGTAGCAGGGGCCCAAGGACTTGGGCCATCCCCAGCTGCTTTCCTGGGCACACTTGCAGGAAGCTGGACTGGAAATGAAGTAGCTGGAACTCCAGCCTGCACTCTGATACGAGATGTGGGCATCCCTGGGAGCACCTTAAGCTGCTGTGGCACAACACCAGCCCCTGAGTGCTCTTTACTCCCTCTCCTGTCTTACTGTGCTGATCAGCACTCCCAGTCATATATTAAATAAGAGTGAGGAAAGTAGACATTGTTGCCTTATTTCCCATCTTTGGGGAAAAGCACTCCATCTTTAACCATGAGGTACAATGTTAGCTGCAGGGGTTTGTAGGTACTGTTTATCGTGATGAGAAAGTTCCTCTGTGTTCCTAGGGTACTGAGAGTTTTTATCATAAATGGTATTGACGTTCATCAGGTGTTTTTCTTGTGCCAACTGACACGTTCATATGAATGTTCCTTTGTTAAAGATGTATGTATGTATGTATGTATTTTTGAAAGGCAGAGTTACAGAGGAAGAGATACATACATAGAGGGACAGAGAAAGGGATCTTCCATCTGCTGGTTCGCTTCTCAAATGCCCACAGTAGCCAGGGCTGGGTGAGGCAGAAGACGAGAGCCAGGAGCTCCATCCTGTACTTCCACATGGGTGGCAGGGACCCAGCCATTTGAGCCATCATCTGCTGCCTCCCAAGGAGCAATTACAGGAAACAGAGCAGCTGGGACTTGAGCCCCGATATGGGATGTTGCAAGTGGGGGCCACACCACCAGCATTTGAGTTTTCTTCGTCAGCTTTGGATTATGTAAATTCACGTTCAAATGTTGAACTAGACGTGCCTATCTGAAATAAACCCTGCTTGGCCATCTTGTGTAACTTTTTAATATACTGCTGGATTCAGTCTGTTAATATTTTGTTGAGGATTTTTTCAGCTAACTTCATTAGAAATATTGATCTGCAGCTTTTCTTTTGTACTGTCCTATCTGTATTACAGGCATTTTAAATGAGATGTGAAAGTTTCCCTGATTTTTTTTTTTTTTTTTTGACAGGCAGAGTGGACAGTGAGAGAGAGAGACAGAGAGAAGGGTCTTCCTTTGCCGTTGATTCACCCTCCAATGGCCGCCGCGGCCGGCGTGCTGCGGCCAGCGCACCGCGCTGATCCGATGGCAGGAGCCAGGAGCCAGGTGCTTTTCCTGGTCTCCCATGGGGTGCAGGGCCCAAGCACCTGGGCCATCCTCCACTGCACTCCCTGGCCATAGCAGAGAGCTGGCCTGGAAGAGGGGCAACCGGGACAGAATCCGGCGCCCCGACCGGGACTAGAACCCGGTGTGCCGGCGCCGCAAGGCGGAGGATTAGCCTAGTGAGCCGCGGCGCCGGCCTGATTTTTTTTTTAAAGATTGATTTATTTTACTTGAAAGTCAGAGTTACAGAAAGGCAGAGGTGGATAGAGAAATTGAAGTCTTCCATCTGCTGGTTCACTCCCCAAATGGCCACAACAGCCAGAACTGGGCCCATCTGAAGCCAGGAGCCAGATGCTTCTTCTGGGTCTCCCACATGAGTGCAGGGGCCCAAGGATTTGGGCCATCTTCTACTGCTTTCCTAGGGTATAGCAGAGAGCTGCATTGGAAGTGGAGCAGCTGGGTCTTGAACCGGTGCCTATATGGGACACCGGCATTACAGGTGGCGGCTTTACCCACTATGCCACAGTGTTGGCCCCTGAATTTTGTTTAAGATTTATTTATTTGAAAAGCAGGATTACAGAGAGAGAAAATAAGATACAGAAAGAGATCTCCCATCTGCCACTCCCTATATGGTAACATTAGCTGGGACTGCGCCAGGCTGAAGCCAGAAGTTTTATCTGGTCTACCATGTGGGAGTGGGAGGGACTTGGGCCATCTTCCTCTGCTTTCCTAGGCACATTAGCAAGGAGTCGGAGCAAAAGTGGAGCAATCAGGTGCCCATTTGGGATGCTGGTGCTGAGGCACCAATTTAACCCCTTGTACCACAGCAACAGCTCCTGTTCCCTACTTTTCTTTAAAAGATTTATTTATTTGAAAGGTGGAGTTTATAGAGAGATTCTCCACCTGTTGGTTCACTAGCCAAATGGCCATGATGGTCAGAGCTGGGACAGTCTGAAGCCAGGAGCCAGGAGCTTCTTCCAGGTTTCCCATGTAGGTGCAGGGGCCCAAGCCCTTGGGCCATCTTCTTTCCCAGGAACATTGACAGGGAGCTGGATCAGAAATGGAGCAGCCAGACTCCAAATGACGCCCACGTGGGTTGGCAACATCACATGCAGTGGCTCCACCGGCTAGGCCACAGCACCAGGCCCAGGGTTGTGGACATTTTTTTTTTTAATTTATTTGACAGGTAGAGTTATGCACAGTGAGAGAGACAGAGAGAAAGGTCCTCCCTCTGTTGGTTCACTCCCCAAATGGCCGCAACAGCTAGCGCTGCGTCGATCTGAAGCCAGGAGCCAGGTGCTTCCTCCTGGTCTCCCATGCGAGTGCAGGGGCCCAAGCACTGGGCCATCCTCCACTGCACTCCCGGGCCACAGCAGAGAGCTGGACTGGAAGAGGAGCAACCTGGACAGAACCTGGCACTCATATGGGATGCTGGTGCCGCAGGTGGAGGATTAACCAAGTGAGCCACGCGGCGCCAGCCTCAGGGTTGTGGACATCTTAACCACCAGGATGAAGCCTAGCGTTAATGTTTGGTAGAATTCTCCAGGAAACCCTCACCAGCTGAGCCTGGAGATTTCTTTTGGAAGCTTTTTTTAATCCAAAATTCAATTTCTTTAATAGTTACAGGATTACTCAGATCAGGAAAGATTGGTAGTTTATGGTTTGCAAGGAATTGGCCCATTTACCTAATTTAATGTACATGGAGGCAGGCCTTTGTCCTTGTGATTAAGCTACGAGTTGGGACATCTTCATCCCCTTGTGAGAGGAACTGTCTGGATTTGAATCCTGGATCTGCTCTCATTTCCAGTGTCTTGCTAGTGCAGACCCTGGAAGGCAATGGATGATGGGTCAACTACTTAGCTGCCTACCCCCAACCCCCCCGCCAAGTAAAGGGGCTAGTGTGTGGCACAGCAGGTAAAGCTGGGGCATGCAATGCCAGCATCCCATTAGGGCACCAGTTTGAGTCCCAGCTGTTCCAGTCCAATCCAGGTCCTTGCTAATGCACCTGGAAAGCAGCAGAGAGTGGCCCAATTACTTGGGTCCCTGCACCCATGTGGGAGACCCTGAAGAACCTCCTGGCTCTTTGGCCATTGCAGCCATCTAGGGTGTGAACCACTGGATGGAAGATTTCCCTCCCTCCTTCTTTAAGTTTGCCTTTCAAATAAATGTCTTAAAAAAAAAAAAGGTTGGGGCTGGCGTTATGGCGTATTGGGTAAAGCTGCCACCTGTGACATCGGCATCCAATATGAGCAACAGCTGGAATCCCAGCTGCTCCACTTCTGATCTAGCTCCCTGCTAATGGCCTAGGAAAAGCAATAGAGGATGGCCCAAGTGTTTGGGCCCCTGCTACCAACATGGGAGACCTGGAAGAAGTCCTAGCTCCTGGCTTTGGCCTGGCCCAGTCGAAGCCATTGTAGCCATTTTGGGAGTGAACCAGTAAACTGAAGATCTTTTTCTGTCTCTCTCTCTCAACTCTGCCTTTCAAATAAAAGTTAAAAAAAAAAAAAAAAGTATTGGCCGGCTCACTAGGCTAATCCTCCGCCTGCGGCGCCAGCACCCCGGGTTCTAGTCCCAGTTGGGGCACCAGATTCTGTCCCGGTTGCTCCTCTTCCAATCCAGCTCTCTGCTGTGGCCCGGGAGTGCAGTGGAGGATGGCCCAGTGCTTGGGCCCCTGCACCCGCATGGGAGACCAGGAGGAAGAACCTGGCTCCTGGCTTCCGATCTGCGCAGTGTGCCGGTCGCAACGCGCCAGCCGTAGCAGCCACTTGGGGGGTGAACCAACGGAAAAGGAAGACCTTTCTCTGTCTCTCACTGTCCACTCTGCCTGTCAAAAAAAAAAAAAAGTATTTAGGTCCCTGCTTTGCATGTGGCAGACCCAGATTGATCTCCTGGCTCCAGGCTTCAACCTGACCCAGCCCCAGCAAATTAGACACTTGGGGAGTGAGCCAGTCAGTGGTTCACTCATGCTTGCAACATCCCATAAAAGAGAGCTCATGCTCTTTTTTTAAAAAAAATAAAAATAAAAAAATTAAAAAACCTGTCTTCTGTTCAGATTCTCCCTGAAACTATCTGATTGTTTTAATTATTTTATTTTAAAAAATTTACTTATTTATTCTAAACACAGAGTGAGAGAGATTGATCTTCCATCTTCTGGTTCACTCCCCCAAATGGCTGCTACTGCCAAGCTGGGCCAGGCTGAAGCCAGGAACCAGGAGCTTCATCCAGGTCTCCCATGCAGGTGCAGGGGCTCAAACACTTGGGCCATCTTCCCCTGCTTTCCCAGGCCATAAGTATAGAGCTGGATTGGAAGAGGAGCAGCTGGGACACAAACTGGTGCCTATATGGGATGCCAGTGCCGTAGGTGAAGGCTTAACCTACTATGCCACAGTACTGGCCCACTTGTTTTAATTTCTAAAAGTTCCACTTTGTCTTTTAACTCCATTTATTTCTTTTTGGGCCATCTTCTATTGCTTTCCCAGGCCATAGCAGAGAGCTGGATCAGAAGTGGAGCAGCAGGGACTCGAACCGGCACCCATATGCAATGCCAGCACTGCACATGGAGGCTTTACCTGCTATGCCACAGCGCCAGCCACTTAACTCCCATTTCACAGGTTCCCATTTCTTTTTTCCCTTTGGGTAGTTTTAAGTTTGTCGTGTGCTTCTTTGAAAACAGTAACCATGGGGGCGCTCTGGCATAGCAGGGTAAGCTACCTCCTACAACACTGCAAGCACCTCATACAGACACCAGTTCTTGTCCCAGCTGCTCCACTTCCAATCCAATTCCCTGCTGATGTGACTGGGAAAGCATCAGAAAATGACCCAAGTGCTTGGGCCCCTGCAATCAAGTGGGAGACCCAAAAGCAGTTCCTGGTTCCTAGCTTTAGTCTGGCCAAGCTCCAGCCATTGTGGCCATTTGGGGACTGAACCAATGGATGGAAGATCTCATAACTCTGCCTTTCAATAAATCTTATTTATTTGAAAGGCATAGTTACAGAGAGGCAGAGGCATAGGCAGAGAGAGAGAGAGAGAGAAAATGATCTTCTACCCACTGTTCACTCCCCAAATGGCCACAATGGATGGAGCTGGGCCAATTCAAAGCCAGGAGCTTCCTCCAGGTCCCCCATGCAGGTGCAGAGGCCCAAGGACATGGTCCATCTTCCACTCCTTTCCCAGGCCATAGCAGAGAGCTGGATAGAAAATGGAGCAGCCAGGACTCGAACTAGCACCCATATGCGATGCCAGTACTGCAGGTAGCAGCTTTATGCACTACGCCACAGCATCAGCCCCAATAAAACAATCTTTACAAAAATATAGTAACCATGATCATTTTATAGTGTTTTATAATTCAAGTACTGAAGTCTATGAAAATCCATTTGTGACCTTTTGGTTTTTGCTGGTTCTTCCCTACTATGCCTTAATTTCTTTTTCTTTTTCTTTTCTTTTATTTATTTATTTATTTTTTTTGACAGGCAGAGTGGATAGTGAGAGAGAGAGAGAAAGAGAAAGGTCTTCCTTTTGCCGTTGGTTCACCCTCCAATGGCCGCCACGGCTAGTGCGCTGCGGCCGAGCACCACGCTGATCCAAAGGCAGGAGCCAGGTGCTTATCCTGGTCTCCCATGGGGCACAGGGCCCAAGCACTTGGGCCATCCTCCACTGCACTCCCTGGCCACAGCAGAGAGCTGGCCTGGAAGAGGGGCAACCGGGAAAGAATCCAGCGCCCCGAATGGGACTAGAACCCGGTGTGCCAGTGCCGCTAGGTGGAGGATTAGCCTATTGAGCCACAGTGCCGGCCCTTAATTTCTTGTGTGCTTCAGAAATAAAATCCTATCTTTCAGGGGAAGAACACAGAAATACTTGAAGGGCCAGCACTGTGGCGCAGCAGGTTAACACCCTGGCCTGAAGCACTGGCATCCCATATGGGCACCAGATTGAGTCCTGGCTGCCCCTCTTCCGATCCAGCTCTCTGCTATGGCCTGGGAAAGCAGTAGAAGATGGCCAGAGGCCTTGGGCCCCTGCACCTGCGTGGGAGATCAGGAAGAAGCTTGTGGCTCCTGGCTTTGGAGAGGCACAGCTCCAGCTGTTGTGGCCATCTGGGGAGTGAACCAGCAGATGGAAGATCTCTCTCTCTCTGCCTCTCCTCTGTGTAACTCTTTCAAGTAAATAAATAAATCTTTTAAAAAAAATACTTGTAAAGGTAATTTTAAAAATTTCCTTCCTCCAGAAAATAATTTTAACTTAGTTTTTTTAGCAGACCTAGAGACACTAACAGTTCAGGGCTAAGGTTCATGTTCCAGGCCACAGATCCCTGGGACGGTTCGACATGCAATCCACTCTTCACTCTGAAAGGTTTGTTCCTTTCCCTGGGAAATACCTGCTACTACTGGATTCCTCTCTGGGCTCTGGGTTTTCACTTCTGTCTCATCCAACCCAGAGTAAGGTCTGATTTGCCAGAACCAAATGTATTCTTCATTTCTTTCTGGATTTTTGTGGTGTTTTTCTCGTGGCTGGTAATTTTTTTACTAAATTGCCAGTTTTTGGATGCCCTGAGAGATGTCTGTTATTTTTATCTGGGTGTTTTAGCTGTTTTCAGCAGGAAGGCTCAGCAAATAAGTCCACCATTACCAGCAGAGCTCCACTCCCACACTGAAGTGCTCAGAGCTTTGCCAGGTTATCACCCAGGCATCTCCAAGTGGCATCCTGCAAGCCTAGAAACACTCCTTTCTTTCCCGGTCTCCCCCAGCCTCCTCGAACCACCTGCTCCTTCCTACCTGATTTTCTTTGTGCTTTCATAACTCTCAACACCTCTCCTATACAGCAGTGTCGGTGGCTGCTGGGAGCATGGATCTGCAAGGGCCAGACCTTGTAATCTCGAACTGCAGTAAGTGGCAGAGTAGTGGTTGACAATGTGGCATCTGGGAGCTTAGCACTGTGGTGCAGGGGTAAAGGCACCGCCTGCAACACAGGCATCTCACATGGGTGCTGGTTTGAGTCCTCGTTGCTCCAGTTCCCACCCAGCTCTCTGCTAATCTGCCTGGGGACTCAGCAGAGAACGGCCCAAGCCCATGGGCCCCTCAACCACATGGGAGACCTGGATGGAATTCCAGGCTCCCGGCTTCAACCTGGCCCAGCCCTGGCCACTGCAGCCTTTTGGGGAGTGAACCAGTGGATGGATGCGCTCTCTCTCTCTCCTGCTCCCTAATTCTGCCTTTCAAATAAATAATAAATCTTTTTTTAAATAAAGATTAATTTATTCATTTGAAAGAGTTACAGAGAGGCGGGGGGGGGGGGGGGATTAAAGTCTTCCATCTGCTAGTTCACTGACCAAATGGCCACCATTGACAGAGCTGAGCTGATCTGAAGCCAGGAGCCAGGAGCTTCCTCTGGATTTCCCACGTGGGTGCAGGGGCCCAAGCACCTGGGCCATTTTGCACTTCCTTTCCAGGTGCATTAGCAGGGAGCCAGATAGGAAGTGGAGCAGCTAGGACCTGAATCGGCACCAATATGGGATGCTGGCACTGCAGGCAGCAGCTTTACCCATTACGCCACAGCACTGGCCACAATAATAAATCTTAAAAAGAACATGGCATCTGCAATCAGAATTGAATCCCAGTCCGGCCTACCAATGTGTGACCTGCACTTCTGTATGTTTCAGTTTTCGTTTTCTGTTTCACTGGGCTATGAGGATGAAACGAGATCACTCAGAGCTATGCCTGCTACATACAAAGTGCTTCTCAGTATTGGCTGGTTTTATTATTGAAGTAACAGTTCATGGCGCTTCTTCAGCACTCAAGTGCTGAGTTATCTGTGTGCTTTTACTAACACGATTTTCAAGTAGCTCTGGCTGTGAGCTGGTGAGGACTGGCCTGGCGCACTCTACCCATGACAGTCCTCACTCACTATTATTTCCTTGAACCCTTTGTGAACTGGGCGTCCTAACGCATTGGTTGTCTTTTCCCTCTCCCTGGGCCCTCCACTAAGCTTTGCAGGTAGGACAGTCCAGGGGCTAGACCACTGAACTGAGACGGGGGTGATTTCTCATCCCAGCCCTGTCACCGACTTGCTGTGGGACTTTGGGTAAACAATGTCATCTTACAGGACCCTTTCCACTGAGTCCAGTCTGCTGTTCTCTGAACCGTTCGGTCTGGCACAACACTCTCCTCTCCTACCGGTTCGGAATCAGTCTGTTCTCTCAGGCATCCCTCGAAAGTCATCTCTTCCAGAGTGGAGCCCTCCTCCCAGTGCTGCTGCGCCTCTCACAGCTGCCAACCAGCTGCTAGCACACTACTGTTTCTGCCACTGCTGATAGGATCCATTCATTTTATCTTTAGTGCAAATGCAAGCAAATCTGTTGTCTTAAATTAGTTTCCTAGGGAAGGTGTTGTAGGGGGGGAGTTAAACTGCTTCTTGGGAGGTCTGCACCTCAGAGTGCCTGGGATTAAGCCATACCTCTGCTTCTGATCCAGCTTCCTGCTAACCCTGGGGCGAGGGGATGATGGTGCAAGTATTTGAGTCCCAGCCACCCACGTGGGAAACCTGGACAGGGTTCCCAGCTCCTGATTTCAGCCTGGCCCAGAAAGCTGTAGACATTTGGGGGTGAACTGGAAGATGAAGATCTCCCTCTCTCTCTGCCCTTCAAATAAATAAATATTTTTAAAAAAATAGAAAGTTTCCCATTGGATAAATACACCAGAAGCTTTACCCAAAAGACCAAAGGAAGCTTTAAATTCCAAAACTTTAATTTAAATCAAGTAGTCTTTTCACTGGATAAACTCATACAGCAGGAACACGGGGTCAGAACAGAATTCACAAGCAGCATCAATGGCATGGTGTCAGCGTCACGTTGCATTTAACGACCATGACATTTTATTCCTCAAAAACAGACCCACCTGTGGGGCCGGCATTGTGGCTGAGCAGGTAAAGCTGCCACCTGGGACGCGAGCGTCCCACATCAGTTCCTGTCCCAGCTGTTGGGATCCTGTTCCTGATCCTGGGAAGTGGAGCAGGCTGCTAATGGCCTGGGGAAAAGAGAAGATGGCCCAAGTGTTTAGGACCCTGCCACCCAGATAAAGCTCCTGGCTCCTGGCTTCAGTCTGGCCCAGCACTGAACATTTCAGCCATCTGGGGAGTGAACAAGCAGATGGAATATTTCTCTGTCTCTCCTTCTTTTAAAATAAGTAAATAAATCTTTAAAAAAACATATAAACATCTGTGTATCATATCAAATGATAATCAACTGGAAAAATATATAAATATTTTAATTCTAAGCTTTTTAAAATCAAATACATATCCTGGCATATTCAATAAAAATTTTTTTGAATCTTCCATTATCTCACTTAATAAGTTGTTTTAATGTATTACCAGTATTTGAAAGTCACATGACCAGTTTCATTTAGTGAGTTGTGGTTTGTCAATGTTAGAATGAAGTGACCAGAATATGATGAAGGGGGGAAATCAAAGATCTAGTCCCAGACCTCTGCAGAACTGTGGCCCACAACAGAGGACTGGGGGAGGGGCTCAGAAGCAAAGGGCCACTTTGCCCATCGCTTGATTCTAACAGCAGTGATCTGCAGACCAGCCAGCCAAGGTGGATGAAGAGAATGAAGAAGCTGTTAATAGCTAATATGAACATCAGCAGCTAAAACAGTTACTTTAAGAAGAAAAGGTCAGGGGGCCTGCACTGTGGCCTAGCAGGTGAAGCCTCCATCTGTGGCAACAGCATCCCATCTGGGCACCGGTTTGTGCCCCGGCTGCTCCTCTTCCCATTCAGCTCTCTGCTACAGCCTGGGAAAGCAGTGGAAGATGGCCCATGTCCTTGGGCCCTTGCACCCACGTGGGAGACTGTAAGTGCTGGCTGTAGTGTCCCCTGATCTTATTTTTCATCTAGTCGACCGAAAAGAGGTGTTCGTTCCTCAAAGAGGATCTTTTAATTAATTCTGGACACTGGTCAGCGGGTCCTCCCACCCCACCCAAAACCAGCCAACCTTTAGCCCTGAGCACATGAATATGTGAGACCACAACATAAGAACAAGGTAAAGGATGAGATTCTAATTTGAAAGCATTGGAAGTTTCAGGCCAGGAGGAAGAGTTCGTAGCAGCACTGACTGGAGCTGCATCATCCTCCCCCGGCCCGGCCCCGCGTCCCAGGATGAAACGGCGTGGCCGGGTGCTGCACTGGCGTGAAGGCCAACTCTGTATGGAGGCAGAGCCCCGTCCCGGGAGGAAGCCCTGCACAGTCACCTCAGAAAGCACTGCTGCGTCACCGGAGGACCCGGGAGGATCCAGGCTCCGGTGCGGCTGGACGTCCCATCTTCACTGTTCCTGGGTCTCTGCCCAGGACACCTACACGCTGCCTGCTTTGACCTTAAAAACACTGAGAGACTCTGTTAGCAGCCAACAGACCGCTATGCTGGGAAAGTATTACCCTTTGAAATGGGGCTATATTTACAAATTTTATTATTTTTTATCCCAAAAATACATATAAATGAAAACCTGCTCTTCAAATGCAGGAAGTCCTTTGCCTATCATGTGGTATTACATTTTATCACAAAACCTTGTCATATGAAAATCAGTACGCAGCTCTTTAACGCACAATTTATATATATATATATTATATATACACACACATACACACTGTATGTAAGCAGTCAATACTTCTCTACTCACACGTATTCCTCTGGTGGGAAATCAGGAAATCGGGCATTCCTCTTGCTTTCCAGTCTCGGGAAGGCAGATACCACCTCTCTGAGTGACTTTTTAAAATGTGTAGAAACATGGAGGCTACACACCCTCCTTCAGAAATACATACACATTGTTAGAATAAAGCAAGGGCCCTGCCACATAAATGGCGTAAATTCTTTCTCAAAGAAGAAAAAACAAAGAGGTAACAATTGAATAAAAACACAAACCTGGAGAACAGAAAAGATGATCAAAATTGTTATGTACACGTTCCATGGGGAAATCAGGAATTCCCTCAAAGGAAATGGATCCACAACCCATTCCAGCCTCACATGTTCTTAAACCAGCACCCGCTGGTAGCAGCCATGATCTTCCTAGACAGTCCTACACTTAAGCAGGGGCCATGAAGCATTTGTTTGACAGCCAGGAATGAGGTCATGTGGTAGATTCCCACCCCCAAAAAACTAAGTGCAAAATAAACTTCTATGACTCAAGAGCTCAACCAGGTCAAAGCTTTGGTGCACATGGAGGCTGCTGTGATAACCAAAGCTCACTAAGAGTCACTGCTCAGGAACAGAAACACCTGGCCCACGAAGCTTCACCACTGTATAAATAAAGTACCTGTACAAAAAGAACAAGCTGAGATTCCCCTCTAGCCAAGGGTTTCATTTCCAAGGCAGCACCAACTAAAGCCACAACGCTTCTACCAAAACATGGTGTTTTAATCGGTGAGACTGTTCTGAAAACAAATGCCCACAGGCTTGTGGCTGAGGTGCCAGAGGAAAGTTCATCAAAACCCAAGTCAGTGTCCTTACACTTGAACATAAGCTGGCCAGCAACAGAGTAAAGACTTAAGGCAACAAGAGGCATTACGGAGTGCACCACAGTGCTCTCTGAGTCAATCCAAACGCCTTCCACGAAGGAAAAGGAGTCTTTTTAGCTTGGGTTGTTTCTTAGTTTGCTAGCTGTCGGAAACGGCTTCTTCCTCCTCCTCCTCATCCTCGTCTTCTTTCCTGTCTAGTTCAGAGGTATCCGATGACTCATGGAGCAAAACATACTCTCTGCTACTGAACCCAAATTTAAGTACATCCTTTTCCTTCAGTTCATAGTATCTCTGTGGCTCAATACGCTTGTTGTTCAAGAAGGTTCCATTGCCTGAGCCAAGGTCAATGATGTATGGCCTTACCCTTCGGCCAACTGTGCCATCAGCACGGGTGTATTCCACAAGCCTAGCAGAGAAAAGAAGAGAAACCCGTGAGGAAAATTTTGCCTCACATCATCCAGTCTCTCTAGAGCCCTTTGCTCACACTGCCCAGATGACGTAAATAACCTGGCTTGAACACGATTCAAGTTACAACTCCGGAAGATCAAGAAACCTAGGGAAAGGCAAGCATTGCACAGGGATATTGGGAGCACTTTAAATATGTAGGTACTTCAAAAAGTTCATGAGAAAATGAACTTTAAATGTATGAGTTTATTTTAGGGCAAAAACAATTTTGAAATCCACACATGGTTTTTTCATAATACGCATTTCCCATGTGTTATGAAACAAACTGTTTATATGCCAAATTCTTTTTCCACAAACTTTTTAAAGTGCCTTCCTAATAGTACCTAGTAGAAAAAAACATTTTCTGTTGTATAATGAATAAAATACTTTCACTGACACTTTAATATATTTCAGTTCCCATCCAAATAGTAAAACACAGTGGACTTGAACTTCAGAGGTACGGAGCTAGAAACTGCATTAGAGTTCTGCTATGGCAATCATTTATTAGGCTCTGCTGAGCTTCAGTCTTCTCATCTGTCAAATGGGGACATTAATACCTGACTTATCTTCCTCTCAGGATCATTTTAAAGTACAGATTACAGATGTACTATGCAAGCTGCAAGATCCAGAAGTGGCTAACAGTTAAGCCAGCCATTTTTATTATATTTAGCCATCTTGACAGCACATGGGGTGGGTGGACACCGAGGCTGAGGGAATGGCTTGTCATTGGGCAAGTATTTACTGAGGTACAGGCACAGGATTCAAAGTCTAGTCTCCTGACACAGGGTTCAATGCTCCTACAATCATAAGTGGCTATTCAAAGGACAGGTAGGTTTACAATGCTCCTTAAGACTAGCATTAGACACAGGGTATGGGTTCCCCGGACACATGAATGCAAATCTCAGTCATCCTAATGAGCTGAGCCCTTCCGCTTCTCCTGGCCCTTCCATTCTCCCTTCACCTGTATACCTACCGATACTGAAAGACGGCGTGCTGCTTGGAACACGACGGATGATCGATCGGAATGTCGGCGATGCGGCGGTGTCGCCCCAGAAGGTAAGCGCTCTGTCGATGGATGTACATGACGGGAAGTACCTCATCGTTTTTAAAGGGGTAGAGGCGCCACCGCTTTTTGGGGATACGTGCTTCTGGGGGCTCACTGTATTTAATAACGACACCCCGGAAGGTGTTGGTGTCCTCAAGAAGTGCTCCAGAAAGTTCGAAGCTTGGTTTTTCTTTAACAGGCACCACTTTTTCTTTCTTGCCAGCAGGCCGGGGACCCAGCTCCTGTGACTCATTACCACCTGCACTGACTTCATTCTTCTGGCGATGCTCACGACGCCTGGCGTTGTAGAACTCCCGCTCTTCTTCCTGAGCCTGCAGGGTCTGAAGGTCTCGGTCCCGTCCCTGAGCCTGTGCACTTCCAGGCCTCTCGGCGGAGCTCCTCCTTTGGCGTGAATGGCCCCGGTGTCTGTCTCGGTCACTGTTCCTAGATCTCCTGTGTTCCTGTTCCGATGATTCACGGTGCTGCCGATCCTCCCGTCCTCTCCGGGGATGATCCTCACGTTCCTAAAATTCAGATCCAGTAGATTAAAGACAGTCTGCAATCTGTGAACAACCTACATTCAAAAGATCATCTGGGATTTGGACTTTGGCATTAGAAGAAAATAACAAGGTTATTTGTAGTGGTTACAAAGACTACACTGCTACTCAGCTATGCCCCAGCAGCATAAGCCCATGGCCAGAGGCTTAAAAACAAAATATTTGGTATAGAAAGGAGAAGGAAAAATAACTCCCTTGCTTTCAAAACAAAGGTAACTACAGACAACCTTGCAGGAAAAAGAACACAGAAAACTTAACAGAGAGTTAAGTAGGCATGTAAAAGATATGTAAAGAAAACAGTTGGCTTGCTATTAAAACAAAATGAAAAATAATAATTTTTAAAAAAGATTTATTCATTAATTTGAAAGGCAGAGTTAGAGAGAGGCAGAGGCAGAGGCAAACAGAGAGATCTTCTATCTGCGGTCCACTCCCAAGATAGCCTCAATGGCCAGAGCTGGGCTGATCAGAAGCCAGGAGCCAGGAGCCTCTTCTGAGTCTCCCATGCAGGTGCAGGGGCCCAAGCATCTGGGCCATCCTTTCCTGCTTTCCCACGCTATAGCAGTGAGCTGGATCAGAAGTGGAGTAGCTGGAACTCAAACCAGCGCCCATACAGGATGCCAGCATTGCAGGTGGTGGTTTCACCTGCTATGCCACAGTGCTGGCCCCGAAAAATAATAATCTTAAAAGACCCTATTGGCCGGCGCCGTGGCTCAATAGGCTAATCCTCCGCCTAGCGGCGCCGGCACACCGGGTTCTAGTCCCGGTCAGGGTGCCGGATTCTGTCCCGGTTGCCCCTCTTCCAGGCCAGCTCTCTGCTGTGGCCAGGGAGTGCAGTGGAGGATGGCCGAGTGCTTGGGCCCTGCACCCCATGGGAGACCAGGAGAAGCACCTGGCTCCTGGCTTCGGATCAGCACGATGCGCTGGCTGCAGCACACCAGCCGCGGCGGCCATTGGAGGGTGAACCAACGGCAAAAAAAAAGGAAGACCTTTCTCTCTGTCTCTCTCACTCACTGTCCACTCTGTCAAAAAAAAAAAAAAAAAAGACCCTATTAACCAGTAACAAAAATTATTCAATAGCTAGGAATAAGCTTAAGAAAAATGAAAAACAAATAAGAACGAAACTACAAAAATTTACTGACATGTTTGAAGATCTGAAAAGATGCAGAAACGTATCATGGTTTGTTGATAAAGGCAGCACTGAAAATTAGCCAGGAAGATGTTTAAAACATATGCCACATGCTAATACATCAATATGAAAGCATAGCAGCAAGACAAACAATTCAACAGAAAAAGGGACCGAAGATATCAACAAGCAGTTTTCAAGAGTCTAATACATGACTATGTTTACCCTTACTAATAACTACAACCAACAGTACTCAAATAAATATGAATTTTCTTTTTAGAATAACAAAATTAAAAAGATCAATAGCTCGTGTCAAAAAGAAAGTACAGGAGAATGAATATTCCCAGTCACTACTAGGCAAGGATAAACTATATAGCCTATTGAGGGCAATCTGGCAGCACTTCATCAAAATTTCATCAACCAGGAATCCCAATTAAAGAAATCAATCCTACAGAAATACTAGCCAAAAGTAAGAGCACGATTTATATGAGCTTACTGCAATCTTATTATTATTATTTTGACAGGCAGAGTGGACAGTGAGAGAGACAGAGAGAAAGGTCTTCCTTTTGCCGTTGGTTGACCCTCCAATGGCCGCTGCAGCCGGCGGACCGCGCTGATGCAAAGGCAGGAGCCAGGTGCTTCTCCTGGTCTCCCATGCGGGTGCAGGGCCCAAGCACTTGGGCCATCCTCCACTGCACTCCCGGGCCACAGCAGAGAGCTGGCCTGGAAGAGGGGCAACCGGGACAGAATCCGGCACTCTGACCGGGACTGGAACCCGGTGTGCCAGCGCCACAAGGCGGAGGATTAGCCTATTGAGCTGCGGCGCCGGCCACTGCAATCTTATTTTAATAAAGACTGTAAACAACCTAATGTTCCTGCCATAGTTTGAACATGACTTGGTTCCTGAGCTAATGCGGATATTTAAACCCAAAGTCAAAACTTAACGGTATTGGGGTGGGGCGGGTGGATGCTTAACCAATTATGCTGTTTGGGAGGCAGCCCTAGTGGGAGGTCCCTAGGACACTAGGAGTTCTTGCAAAAGGATTTTTTTTTTCTTAAGATTTATTTACTTAATTGAAAGGCACAGTCACAGAGAGGCAGAGAGAGACAGAGAGTCTTCCATCCGCTGGTTCCACCCCCTTCCCCCCCGCAAACGGCCGCAATAGCCAGAGCTGGGTTGCTCAGAAGCTAGGAGCCAGGAGCTTCTTCTGGGTCTCCTATTTGGGTGCAAAGGCCCAAGCACTTAGGGCATCTTCCACTGTTTTCCCAGGCCATAGCAGAGAATTAGATTGGAAGTGGAGCTGCCAGGTCCTTGGGCCCCTGCCCCTACATGGGAGACCCAGAGGAAGCTCCTGGCTCCTGATCAGCCCAGCTCCGGCTATTACAGCCAACTGGGAGGTGAGCCAGTGGATGGAGGACCCCCCTATACCCCAGCAGATGGAAGATCTCTCTGCTTCTGCCTCTCTATCGTTCTGCCTTCAAATAAATAAATAGATCTTTAAAATAAAAAAAAAAAAAAAAACAGAATTACTACTTAAAGGTAAAAGCAATCCAAGTGTGCATCCACTGATGAAAGGATTACAAATGTGCTAGACCCATAAAATGCAGTATTCAGCCCTAAAAAAGGAAATCAACACATGCCACAACATGGACAATCTTGAGGACATTTTGCTAACTGAAATAAGTTAGACACAAAAGAACATCCTGCCTGATTCCATCCAGAGGAGGTACCCAGAGCAGCCAAATCCACAAACACAGAAAGTAGAATGGTGGTTTCCAGTGGCTAGGGAGAGATGAGAGTTGTTTAATGGGTACTGAGTTTCAGTTTTATAAGACAAAAAAAAGTTCTGGTGATAGATAGCAGTGAGTTGTACAACAATGTGAATACACCTACTGCTACTGAACTGTACACGTAAAATGGTTAACATAAAACGTTCTGTTATATATACTACACAATTGAAATCTTTCACAAATTAAGTGAGATAATGGATTTGTGGTTGTGTGCAAGACTGAGAGAGACTTTCTATCTGCTGGTTCACCCCCAAAAGGGCCACAACAGCAGGGGCTGGGCCAGGTCAAAGCCAGGAGACAGGAACTCCATTTGGGTCACCCACATGGATGGCGGGAACTCGAGTGCTAAAGCCATCATCTGCTGCTTTTTAGGACATTAGCAGAGAGCTAGATGGGAAGTGGAGTAGCCGGGGCTCAAACTGGCAAAGACGTGCCAAGCAGTAATTTCTTTTCTTTTCTTTTCTTTTCTTTTCTTTTCTTTTCTTTTCTTTTCTTTTCTTTCTTTCTTTTTTTTTTTTTTTTTTATTAGGCAGAGTTAGACAGTGAGAGAGACAGAGAAAGGTCTTCCCTCCATTGGTTCACCAACCAAATGGCTGCTACGGCCGGCACACTGCGCCGATCCAAAGCCAAGAGCCAAGTGCTTCTTCCCAGTCTCCCATGCAGGTGCAGGGGCCCAAGCACTTGAGCCATCCTTCATTGCCCTCCTGGGCCACAGCAGAGAGCTGGACCAGAAGAGGAGCAACTGGGACTAGAACCCGGCACCCATATGGGATGCCAGTGCAACAGGCAGAGAATTAACCAAGTGAGCTACGGTGCCAGCCCCCCAAGCAGCAATTTCACCCAGTGCACACAATGCCTGCCCACATGATTATGCTTTTAAAATAATTCTTATCTTCTGAAGCTATGTGCTAAAATATTTATAGATGAAATGTTATGTTTGGAACTGGCTTCAAAATAACCTTGGGGAGAAGAAGGTATAGACATTAAACAAGGTTTAATCTAAATGATGCATACATCATTTAGATGTTCATTAGACATGCTTGACATTTTCCACAAACAGTCAACAAAAAAGCTCAGATAACTGGGGCAAAGAACCAAAGTTTTTTTTTTTTTTTGTCTTCTAATATTTATTTATTTGAAAGTCAGAGGGGCCAGTGCCATGGCGCAGTAGGTTAATCTTCTGCTTGTGGCACCAGCATCCCATATGGGCACCGGTTCTGGTCCCAGATGCTCCTCTTCCAATCCAGCTCTCTGCTATGGCCTGGGAAAGCAGTAGAAGATGGCCCAGGTCCTTGGGCCCCTGCACCCACATGGGAGACCAGGAAGAAGTTCCTGGCTTCGGATTGGCACAGTTCCAGCCGTTGCGACCATTTGGGGAGTGAACCAATGGAAGGAAGACCTTTTGCTCTCTGTCTCTCCATCTCACTGTATGTAACTCCACCTATCAAATAAATATCTTTAAAAAAAAAAAAAAGAGAGAGAGAGAGAAAAGAAAGTCAGAGCTAGAGAGAGAGAGAGAGAGAGAGAGAGAGGGAGAAGCAGACAGAAAGATCTTCCATCTGCTGGTTTGCTCCCCAGACAGCCGAAATTGCCAGGGTTGGGCCAGTAGCTCCATGCAGGTCTCCTTCATGGGTAGCAGGGGCCCAAGAATTTGAATCATCTTCCGCTGCTTTTCCCAGATCTTTAGCAGGGAACTGGATTGGAAGCGGAACAGCTGGAACTCAAAAGGGCACTCATATGGGACACCGGTGTCAGGCTGGGGCTTCACCCGCTACAACACAATGCTGGCCCCTCAAACAGAACTTCTAATGATAAAAAAAAATCTATCTTTAGATTCAAGGAGCCAAATAGAATGTAAACTGGATAGTAGCAGGTAAAGGTGCTACCCACAATACTGGCATCCCATATGGGTGCTGGTTCATGTCCCAGCTGCTCCACTTCCCATCCAGCTCTCTACTAATGGCCTGGGAAAAGCAGAAGATATTCCAAGTACTTGGGCCCCTGATACCCACATGGGAGACCTAGAAGAAGCTCCTGGCTCCTGGCTTCAGCCTGGTCCAGCCCTGGCCATTGTGGTCTTCTGGGAAGTGAACCAGAGGATGGAGATCTCTCTCTCTCCCTAACTCTTTCAAATAAATAAATAAATCTTTAAAAAAAGGTGGGGGGGGGGGGGCAGCAGCCAAAAGAGCAAGCAATCATCAGGAGGCAAGGAGTGCAGGAAGGCGTGGCCATACTCAGCTCAAGTCCTCACTTGCCCAGACTTGAGGTCTAGAGTCAAGAGGGAGCCTTGCACACCATAAGAGCTGTCTTTCCTGGAAAGGGGTAGACAGGAAATCCTGAACAGTGGGGCCAAGCTCTCACCCCCAGGCCTTCTTCCTACCAGACCACAAGTCATGTGGGGGCCGGCTTGCTCAGTTTCTCCAGAGTCCCTAGCCTCGAAAGAGAAGCATCCAGAGGAAACCTCTGACACTCACTCCCACTCCTCCTACTCCAAAACATTCAGAAACTTGCCAGGACTCTATACCTTGAGTTCATCAAGATTAATCTCCTTACACTCTTTAGCCCTGATTAAGTCATTGCATGAAGCCATGGGTTCCCAGTCACCACCCCCTACCTCCCTTGTATTCTTGCATGTAATCCCCGTAAGGCTCTGTATGTCCACAATTCTGTCCCTAAATCCCACCCTTCTTCACTCCTGAAACCACTGTACTGTACTACGCCCTCTGGAACCGCAAGCTCAGCAGAACCTACATCCTCAACATTTCCTCCCACAGCTCCTTCCCTTCATTTCCTCTTTACCAGAACCTTCCCTCTGCCCGAAGAACAGTGCTCCTTGCAGCTCTCTCAAATAACAGCTGTTTCTGTCTCCCATCTTCCCCTAACACATACAACACACACACCGTTCCTGGGCCTGCACATAAGGAAGGTGTCCTTGTTTCTCATTGCCAATTCTAGAATATTTCCCAACACCTCCTTTCTACCTAAAAATCTCCAGCTCTGACTCTCACATCAGACCATTATCACCCACTATCTCACTGTTGCTAACATCTACTAACTCTAAATCATCTCCCCTCACTTCTTGCCCCTTTTACTTCTAGCTCAAGTCACTCCCTCCAACACTCCCAAGTGATTCAGTACCACACAGGTGACCTTTCCAACATGCTGACCTGTTCTTTGAGGTCCCCTCTTCTCACAATGTTATTTAGCTTCATTTCGCCTCAGTTACTCATTCTCTTGTAATACGCAGGCCTCTTAACTGGCACTAAATGCAACCACATTATGGTTTCAATTCCAAGGACCCCTCTTTCTGGCTACCATTTATCTTTCCAGCTCACACTTTACCCCAACTCCAATGATCCTCATTCCAATCCTTATCCTACTACCTTTGCACGAGTCTCAATGTTCCTTCCTAGATTAGTCCAGCAGGATGATCACTCCCTTGCACCCACATTCAAATCCCTTGCTCCTGTGCCATTCTGTGTACTCTCCTGGCAAAGCTACAACCAGCACCAAAAGAAACCACACACCATTCTGACTGTTCCCATTTCAGATGCATGATGCTAAGCCTACTTAGAATGCCCAGCAGGGGCTAGTGCAAAGCCACAGTGGGTAAAGCTGCCACCTGCAGTGCCAGCATCCCATATGGATGTTGATATAAAGTCCCAGCTGCTCCACTTCCAATCCAGCTCCCTGCTAACGGCCTGAGAAAGCAGCGGATGATGGCCCAAGTACTTGGCCCTCTGTACCCATGTGGGAGACCAGAAGAAGCTCCTGGCTTCAGCATGGCTCAGCCCTGGCTGTTGTAGCCATTTGGGGAGTGAACCAGTGGAGGGAAGGTCTTTCTCTCTCTCTCTGCCTCTCTGTAACTTTGCCTTTTATATAACAAACATTTTTTAAAAAGAAGAAAACAATGCCCAGCGGGGGCTGGTTTTGTGGTACAGCAAGTTAAGTCACCACCTGGGATATCAGCATCCAATATGGGTGCCAGTTCGAGTTCCGGGTGCTCCACTTCTGATCCAGCTCTCTGCTATGGCAAGGGAAAGCAGTAGAAGATGGCCCAAGTCCTTGGACCCCTGCATCTGCGTGGGAGACCCAGAGAAGCTCCTGGCTTCGGATTGGCCCAGCTCCGGCCACTGCGGCCATCTGGGGAGTGAACCAGAGGATGGAAGATCTCTCTCTGTTTCTGCCTCTCTGTAACTCTGCCTTTCAAACAAATAAATAAATCTTAAAAAAAAAAAAAAAAAAAAAACTTAGTCCAGTTATTTTTTATTTACATTTTTAAATTTATATAAATGGAACAAATTTCATGTATCTCATACATATAGTTTTCACAATATAATGACACTTCCCACCCCATCCTCCCTCCCTCACTCCCATCCTTCCTCCTACTTTCTTTCTTTTAATTTTTATGATAATATACTTTTTTTTCTTTGAGAACAAGTTTTATCACTAATTGAAGAATACCTAAGAAAACTAACAATGGAGTTGGGCACTTAGGCTTATCTAAAATTTACGACATAAGAATATCCTCCACTGAATACACTAAAACAAAATAAATCTTTGAGAACAAGTTTTAGTATTAACTCTCATAATACAACTCTTTGAGGATAGAAATCCTGCATGGGAAGTTAGTGCACAGTGACTACTGTTGTCAATTTAACAATTAACACTCTTATGTATGATGTCAGTGATCAATTGAGGTGCTTGACATGAGCTGCCTATGCTATGAAAGCCTTTTGAATTCACAGACTCCTTCAATATTTAGACAAGGCCATAAGCAAAGTCTAAGTTCTCTTCTCCCTTCAGAGAAAAGTACATCTTTCTTTGATGACCACTTCTTTCCACTGGGGTCTCACCCACAGAGGTCCTTCATGTAGGACCCTTTTTGCCAGTGTCTTGGCTTTTCATGCCTGAAATGCTCTTGTGGGCTTTTCAGCCAGACCAGAACGCCTTAAGGGCTGATTCTGAGGTTAGAGTACTACTTTAAGCAACTGTCTTTCTATGAGTCTGCTGCATGGATTGGTTCCCATGTTGGAGGATTTTTAATTCTATTATTATCACCAAACAATCCTATGTGTTTCACTGTAACACTTAATCCTATCTTATGATCACTTTAACACTTAAAATGCTTTCTTTACCACCCCACTTATGGGGATTTGGCATCCCATGGCAAGTTATTAAACTGTACCCTCCTAACCAGTCCACCCCTCCTCCCACCACTGGGTCACTCGGACCAGCAGGGGAATATGCTCTTCTCCACCCCATTTCTTCACTTCTCTTTGCAGTAAACTACCTTGAAAGAGTTATTTTGTTGTTGTTTTAAATAGGTACCAAGTCCTCTCCTCTTGAACCCCTCCAATTAGGTTTCACTCTTACTGCTCCAATAAAATTGCCGGTCAAGATCACCAATTACCCCCACACTGCTAAATCCAATGACTAATTTTTGGTCTTCACTTAAACTTAACTGTCAGCAGCATCTACCAGAGTTGATCATTTTGTTCACAATATATTTTCTTCTTAAGGCTTCAGTTACTAGATTCTGGTTTTTTTTTTGTTTTGTTTTGTTTTGTTTTACAGGCAGAGTGGACAGTGAGAGAGAGACAGAGAGAAAGGTCTTCCTTTTGCTGTTGGTTCACCCTCCAATGGCCAGCACACCGCGCTGATCCGAAGCCAAGAGCCAGAGGCTTCTCCTGGTCTCCCATGGGGTGCACGGCCCAAGGACTTGGGCCATCCTCCACTGCACTCCTGGGCCACAGCAGAGAGCTGGCCTGGAAGAGGGGCAACTGGGACAGAATCCGGCACCCTGACCAGGACTAGAACCCGGTGTGCTGGCGCCGCTAGGCGGAGGATTAGCCTGTTGAGCCATGGTGCTGGCAGTTACTAGATTCTTTTGCTTTTCTTTCTTTCTACTCTGCTGATACAGTCTCTGCAATTTCTTCCCAACAGATGCCACTAGATTCAGACCTTGGTCTGCCCATGTTGTTTCCTAACATTTCCTTTGTAATCTCATCTGATACTAACACTTTACATATACCTATATGCAGGTGACTCCCAAATGCTTATCTCCAGCCCAGATGTCTCTTCTGAATTCCACTGTTCATGTCAACACTTCCACTTGGATATCTAAAGGCATTTCAAACTTAACATTACATAACTACAGTAGTCATGACTGTGTGGTATTGGCAGAATGGCAGACATATGGAAAAAAGAAGAAAATAGAGAATCCAGTAACAGACCCACACACATATACTCAGCCAATTTTTTTTTAAACAAAGATGCAAAAGCAATTCAATGAAGGAAAGACAACCATTTCAACAAATATGTTAAAGCCAAGAACACATTCACAGGACACAAATTAACCTCGACCTAAGTCTTATAGTTTACTATTTTTAAAAATATTTGGGCCGGTGCCTTGGCTCACTTGGTTAATCCTCCACCTGCAGCGCCAGCATCCCATATGGGCACCGGGTTCTAGTCCCGGTTGTTCCTCTTCCAATCTAGCTCTCTGCTGTGGCCCGGAAGGGCAGTGAAGGATGGCCCAAGTGCTTGGGACCCTGCACCCGCATGGGAGACCAGGAAGAAGCTCCTGGCTTCAGATCGATGCAGCACCAGCCATGGCGGCCATTTGGGGGACGAACCAATGGAAGGAAGACCTTTCTCTCTGTCTATAACTCTACCTGTCAAATAAATTATACACACACACACACACATATATATATGAAAGGCAGAGAGAGAGAGAAAGAGGGAAGGAGGGAAGGAGGGAAGGAGGGAGGGAGGGAAGGAGAGAAGGAGGAGGAAGGAAGAGGCACAAGAAATAGCTTCCATCTGCTGGTTCAATCCTCAAATGCCTGCAACAGCCAGGGCTGTACCAGTCAGAAGCCAGGAGCCAGGAACACCATCTGAGTCTCTTATACCAGTGGCAGGAACTAAGTACTTGGGCCATCAACCACTGCCTTCCCAGGGACATCACTAGAAAGCTGGATCACACGCAGAGTAGCCAGAACTCAAACTGGCATCCTAGTATGAGACACTGGTGTTGCAAGGGGCAGTTTAACCTGCTGTGCCACATGCTGGTGTCACTCTTACACCTTATATTAAAACAAACTGAAAACAGATCATGGACTGGAGGAGAAAGCCTGAATGCCAAGGCACAATTCCTAAGAGGAAAAATGGATAAACTGTACTTCATCAAAACTAAAAACTTCTGCTCTGAGAAAAACCCTGCTAAGTGAGTAAAAAAATAGGCTATCGACTTGGAGAAAATATCTCCAAATCACACACCCAAAAAAGGACTAGTATCCATAGAATACAAAGCACTCTTAAAGCCTCAACAGTAAAAGAGCAGATCTGACTAGAAAACAGGCAAAGGGCATGAAGGACACTTCATGTAGGAGGTTATTTGCACACACAGATGGCAACAAGCACATTAAAATATGCTTAGCACCACTGACCATTATTGAAACACAAATAAAAATCTCAATGACATATCACTACACACCTATTAGAATGGCTAAAAGAAAAAACAGTGACAACACCAAATGCTGGTGAAGACATGGAGCAACTGGATCACTCATACACTGCTGGTGGAGGTGCAAAACGGTACCACTGGGTGGGGCCAGTGCTGTGGTACAGAGGGTTAAGCTGTCTCCTGAGACAGCGGCACCCCATATGGGCACCAGTTTGATTACCAGCTGCTCCACTTCCAATCCAGCTCCCTGCTAATGCCCCTGGGAAAGCACAGGAAGGCTGCCCAAGTGCTTGGGCCCCCGCACCCACAAGGGAGACTTGGATGAAGCTCCTGGCTTCGGCCTGGCCAAGCCCTGGCCATTGCAGCCATTAGGGGAGACCACCAGCTGATGAAGCTCACGCTCTCTGCCTCTCCCTCTGTAACTCTTTCAAATAAATAAATAAACCCTAAAAAAAAAAAAAAAAAAAAAAAAAAAGGTGCAGCCCCTACTGTAGACTATATGGTGCCAACTAACATGAATGTGTCTAAACCCCAAACTCCACTACCTCAGAATGTAATCACCTTTGGAGATGAACCCTTCAAAGAGATGATTAAGTTAAGGTAAGGGTAAGACTCTGAAAGATTATGTGAGAACAGCATGAGAAGGTAACTTACCACCTGCAAGCCAAAAAGCAGGTCCCTACCCCCACACAGGTGAAACTAAACCTGACACCTTATTTGACACCTTATTCTTCAAATTCTAGACTTCAGAATAACGAGAAAATAAGTTTCTAACATTTAAGCGACCTAGTCTGTATTTCGTTATGGCAGTCCTAGCAAACGAACACAGCCACTATGGAAAAGAAACAATTTCTTTAAAAATTAAACATGCAACTACTATACTATACTATATACTATACTCCTGGGCATTTATCCCAAAGAAATGAAATCTTATGTTCACATAAAACCTGTCCACAAATGTTTATACAGCAGTTTTATGTGTAAGAGTCAAAAACTGGAAACCTAGATGTTCTTTAATAGACAAACAGCTAAACTAATACTACAGATACCACTCAAGAAGAAGGAATGAACTGATCAATGCAACAACCTAAATGCCAAAGAACTTTGCTGAGTGAAAAAAGCCAGTCCCAAAGGTTACATGGTGTGTGATGCCGCTTATGTAACTTTTTTTTTTTTTTTGACAGGCAGGACAGTAAGAGAGACAGAGAGAAAGGTCTTCTTTTGCCGTTGGTTCACCCTCTAATGGCCGCTACACCGCGCTGATCCGAAAGCAGGAACCAGGTGCTTCTCCTGGTCTCCCATGCGGGTGCAGGGCCCAAGCACTTGGGCCATCCTCCACTGCACTCCCGGGCCACAGCAGAGAGCTGGCCTGGAAGAGGGGCAACCAGGACAGAATCCGTGGCCCTGACCGGGACTAGAACCCGGTGTACCGGGCGCCGCAGGCGGAGGATTAGCCAAGTGAGCCGTGACGCCGGCCTGTAACATTCTTGACACATGACAAAATTAAGCCAACAGATTAAAAGTTGCCAGGACTTATGGAAGGGAGAAGGTGGGAAAGAAGTGGGTGTGCTATAACAGGACAACATGCCATGTCCAGGTGGCAGGGAAAACGTTTTGTAACTTATGCCAATATTTTCTGATTGTGATATTGTGACTACACTTCTGTACCATGCTTCCATTGGGAGAAACACCTGTCTTTATTAAATCTGATCTAAATCAGTAATTATCTCAAAATAAAAAAGCTTAAGAAAACCAGCAGAAATTTACCAACAACCAAAACAAACTCACACACTCAGTTTTCAGAAAAGCCCGCTGCAGGTGTAGGTGCTGTCTCTGTGGGTGTGCTTCTGGCTGGCTGTTTCCCTGGCTGCGGTGGCAGGAAGAGGCGCTGGCCTAAGACCCCACCTCAACACACCCCAGCCCACTTACCTGCTTCACTTTGACTGCCGAGTGGTGAGGACTCCGACTTCTCTTGCTCCGAGGAGACTTGCTTCTTCTCCCCGAGGACTTGTTTTTCTTTTTGGCTGGAGACCTTTCAGGGCATGGTACACACAGGATTTTATCTCAGTTTCCCTTCCCCCACATAAGCTAGCTTCTGGTATGGGGCTTACCTACTAACACAAACACATTTGTGAAAGACTGCTGATCACACCAAAGGAGCCGGGGGGCTTCCCTTTCCTCACCTACTCTCCCGCCTACGCCGCTGCCTCGGATCCTCCTCACCCAGGGAACACGGCTCTCCATCCCCTACCCTTTGAAGACTCTCCTGTCCAGGTCTGTCCCTTGGCTGTTCGCCCACCACCATGCAGAAGTCACTCTCATCACCACAATTCACGGCAGGCCCTGTAGCTCCACCTCCTCCCCGGCCCACCTCATCGCTACCATCCTCCTCCTCCTCCACACTCCAACGACAGGCCTTTTTTTTTTTTCTTCCCAGTTTCTACCACGATCACGACTTCTAGCTCACGTTCCTTGCACGTTTCCTCGGCGGCCAGATCACTCAGGTCTCTGCTCAAACGGCACCTCTTTCAAAGAGTTCTATCCCCGCTTCCTTCCAGTCTCTCACAATCACCTTACTGGGCCGACCTAGCCCTGAGACCTGTTGCCATCGGAAACTGTTTTGTTTGCTTGTTGGCAGTCTTCCTGGGGCTCAACCTCGTCCAATTTCACGAAAGACTCACCCGTGTGGCCCAGGTCCCTAGTGCACTCTTTAGTACCCTATAGGCATTCAGTAAAAGTACGCTGAACGATGAACAAACAGTGCGCCTAGCAGATCGCTTATACTCGCGTAGGGTGGATAAGGGCGAAGACAACGCCCGCACTCCCTGCGCGGGCAGACGGGGGGAAAATCTTTCAACTTAACGGACGATGAGTGCTAGCCGCTGGGCCACGCGCTCCGCGAAGTGCTGGCGACACACGAACGAGGGGGCGAGGCCCTGACCCACAGGCATCAGCTCGACCCCAGCTGTCACGCAAGTAACCAGCACCGGAGCATACACGCCTTAACCCGAGCGCGACCCGGCCACTCCCACCGCCTCCCGCTGCTGGGCTCGGCATTCAGAACCCACTTCTGACGCCGGCCCTGTGCTCTTTTCTCAATGAGTCGGACCCAAGGTCCACCCCGGCTGTTCTCTGCTTACCGGCTCTCTCCCCGGGCTCTGCTCCCGCGGTGGCCAGGGCGGCCCGGCTCGCCGGCCGGCGGGGACGGAGTAGCGCCGAGGTCCGGCCGGCGGGGGGCGGGCGGCTCGGCTTCCGGGCTGAGGCGCTCCTGCTTCACCACCACCGCCGCCGCCGCCGCCGCCACGTCCCCCTCCCGGTGCCTCCGCCGGCTCCGCCGCTCCCGCTCGCTCTTCACCTCTTTCATTCTGCGACTCGGGTCGGGCAAAAGAAAAGAGGTCCGTTGAGCCACTCTCTCCGAAGGAAATGACGAGCTTGACCTCTGGACTTCCGCTTCCGGGGTGTGAGCTCTCCCAGCAACCCTCGCGGCGGAGCGCTAAATACGTGACGGCGCCCCCCCGCCGTGGGCGGGGCTGCAGGGAGCCGGCCCGAAGGGCGGGAGTTTTAAGTTTGGAAAGCAAACTACTGGGGAAAAGCGAACCTCTCAAGTTAATTCTTCACCGCGTAACTACAGAGCATGTGGGCAACCTCAATGTACAGCTGTAGGGGGCTCCTTAGCCAATCACTGGGCATTACGTAGCTATTAGTAACGTTATCACGAACCATATACCGCTTTGTGGAAAAAGCCCGGACCGACACGGTAGAGGAAGGCGACGAAACTGCGCGCCAACCGTGATTCCACTTGGCCTTGGAAATACAAAAATGCAATCATAGTAGCCCGTGGACAAATCCTGCTATGTCAGTTCGCCATTTAACCTTGAGGAATACTTTTTAAAGCCCTGGGGATTCCAGAGACCCTCTTTCGGGGAATGGTCTCCAGCCCTTCACTGAGGTGACAAACTTGGGGCTCAGCGAAGGGGGATCTACCCAGTCACGCAAGTTGCGCGCTATACGCAGCGCAGGGACTCGAACCCCCGTCTCCCGGGCGACCAGGCTGGTAGCAAGATTAAGACGCCGAGTGCCGGAGCCGCGCGCCAGGGCCGCGCTAAACGCGTCCGCGCGCCGCGCCACGCCCACCCGACGCCCCGCCCCGGCAGGGAGGGGGGCGGTTTCCATGGTGACCGCAAACCAGGCCCCCACCGCCGCCATGATCCCCCCGGCCGACTCTCTGCTCAAGTACGACACCCCGGTGTTGGTGAGCCGGAACACGGAGAAACGGAGCCCCAAAGTGAGGACGGGCCTCGGGGGACCGGGCCAGGCAGATCCCCGCGGCGAGAGTCGGGAGTCCGGGGACGGGCCCTGGGACGGGCGGAGAGGGAGCGAGTGGTCCGGGTGGTCCAGATATCGCTGGGTGTGAGCACCGCAGGTTAGACCTGGTCGCGGGGAGACAGACGGTCGGGATTCCTCTCCCGGTAGTCGGGTTCAAGGACAGGTCAGGTCGCGATGTCCCCACCGCTACAGGTGGGAGCGCAGACGCCTGGCCGCTTCCTCCAGAAACACTGGTCCGCGCATTGCGTTGGGACCAGGGACTCTTCACGGGCTGGGAGTAGGGGAGGGGGTGCGCAAGACCCGGAGGCGTCCAGGGGGCTGAAGGCCTGAATCGTCTCTTCCCAGGCTCGGCCACTGAAAGCCAGCCCCCAGCAGCCGGGACCCTCCAGTCCAATCCCACAGATAACCAAGACCAAGCTCCCCTCAACTTCCTGTGTCCCAGATCCTACAAAGCAGGCAGAAGAAATTTTGAATGCCATTCTGCCCCCAAGGTAAAGCGTGGGCGCAGAGGCTGGGAGAAGACCAGACTTTGGTAGTGTGGGGAGAGGCGTTCGGCCCCGTGCCTGGCCAGGGTTTCCTCCCTTGCTGGCCTGGAGCTGAGTCCAGAGGGTGGCAGGAGACCGCATCTCATTTCCTGAGTGCTCCCACCCAACCTCAGGGCCGGGGATGCCATCTTTGAAAGGTGTATTTCCCGCCCTGTCCTCTCTCCTAAACTCCAGGACTTCCTCAGTAGCTCTGTGAAGGTGTCCAGTGGACATCCCACACTCAGTGTGTCCACACTCACTCACAGCTTCGCACTCGCCCGACCGCTCATCCCAATCTTCTCCTTTCTGCTGGGAAACTCAGGCCACTTTTTGTTCCTTTTGGTCTTTGTGTCCTGTATCCTTCAGCAAACGATTCTGGCCCCACCTTCCAACCCCAATCCAACCACTTTCTCGGCGTCTGCCTGCACCACCTCTTTCCCGGGCGCTTCAGCGTTGGCCTCTTGTCTGGAAACCCCACTTACTCCTGCTCCAACAGCCTGTTCTCCACGCAGCCCCTAAGTCACAAGTCAGACTGTGCCAGTCCTCTGCCAGAAACTGGTGTCCCATGCCACTCACACGGAAGCCTGAAGCATGATCTGGCCCGGGCTGTAGTCCCAAATCCTATCACCTGTAATCCTCCTTCTCGTGAAGGCAAAGGGTTTCTGAAACACCTCGGTCCTCCCCGCCCCCACTCAGGGCCTGGACAGTTGCTGTCCTCACTGCCAGTCACGCAGATCCCTTGCGATCCGCCCCCACCCTGGCCCCGGTGGCTCCCTGGGGTGGTTCCCTGCGTGTTTCTGCTCGGTCCTTGCTCCAATGTCGTTTCCCCCCAGGAGGCCTTCCTTGAGACCCCTGCCCAGCTCGACCCCTTTCCCTGGCCTTTTTCTCCCGCAGCCACACTGAGCACAGACACACCCTTTTAATGTCTTATGCAATAACACACAGAACAGTTTGCAAGGCGATGAGGAAAGGGGAAACTCTGAGCTCCAAGATGGAGGTCAAAGGAGCAGGGTGGCTTTTCGGTTGCTTCTCCTCCCCCACCCCCCCACCCCATGGCATAGAAACACCCTCCCTTGTGGTGGTTCTGTCTCCAAGCCCCCTCACTGTGATTCCTGAATTGGTCTGAGCCTGGATCGCAGAGTTCACTGCGGGAAGCCCATGCAGGCACATACCTTAAAGAACCTCTGCACGGGCTCACTTGGTTAATCCTCTGCCTGCAGTGCTGGCATCCCATATGGGCACCGGGTTCTAGTCCCGGTTGCTCCTCTTCCAGTCCAACTCTCTGCTGTGGCCTGGGAAGGCAGTGGAGGATGGCCCAAGCCCTTGGGCCCCTGCACCTGCATGGGAGACCAGGAAGAAGCACCTGGCTCCTGCCTTCAGATCAGCGCGGTGCACCGGCCGCAGCAGCCTTTGGAGGGTGAACCAATGGACAAGGAAGACCTTTCTCTCTGCCTCTCTCTGTCTCTCTCTCTCTCACTGTCCACTCTGCCTGTCAAAAAAGAAGGGGGTGGGGGGGAGCTGGAGCATGGGTGATTTCACAGAGATCACTCACCTACTCTAGACCCAGAGTAGAGTGCCTGTGGAGGCAGCATGGTGGGGTTGGTGAGAGAGGCCTGGAGGACCCTGATGGGTAGCTGACAGAGCTGCCCCTCACTCTTGCTTAGGCAGAGAACTCCAAGGGCTCGGAGTCCCTGCTCAGGTCGTTGTGTGTCTGGCTCAGCCTGGCTGTTTCTGTGCCACAGGGAGTGGGTAGAAGACACGCAGCTATGGATCCAGCAGGTGTCCAGCACCCCCAGCACCAGGATGGACGTGGTGCACCTGCAGGAACAGCTGGACCTGAAGCTGCAGCAGCGGCAGGCCAGGGAGACCGGCATCTGCCCGGTCCGCAGGGAGCTCTACTCGCAGTGTTTTGGTGAGTGGGCCTGGGGGAGGTGGGCACTGCACCCCCACACAGAAGCCCACCCCAACAGAATCATCTCTTCTCCCCCAGCCCGGCCCACCCAGAAACTGCCAAGTGCATGGTCTACTCCCAGCTCCGCCTCTCCCTAGTCCCCCACCTAGCTCTGCTCTTGACAACCTGGGATCCTCACCCCTTAGCAGATACTTGGGGCAAAACAAAAATTTCCATTTTAAATCTTGCATTTTTTTTTCCAAAGATTTCTGTAGTAAGTATGTATGTGCTAATTTTTTAATCAGAAAAACTGGTTCTGTATTTCCATCCATTCATCAACATTTGGCCTTTAGTCCAGAAAAAACATGGTCTAACTTGTTGACTGACAGACACAAGGGATTTTTTTCTTTAAAGATTTATTTATTTGAGGCCGGCGCCGCGGCTCACTAGGCTAATCCTCCGCCTTGCGGCGCCGGCACACCGGGTTCTAGTCCCGGTCGGGGAGCCGGATTCTGTCCCGGTTGCCCCTCTTCCAGGCCAGCCCTCTGCTGTGGCCAGGGAGTGCAGTGGAGGATGGCCCAAGTGCTTGGGCCCTGCACCCCATGGGAGACCAGGAAAAGCACCTGGCTCCTGGCTCCTGCCATCGGATCAGCGCGGTGCGCCGGCCGCAGCGCGCCGCCCGCGGCGGCCATTGGAGGGTGAACCAACAGCAAAAGGAAGACCTTTCTCTCTGTCTCTCTCTCTCTCACTGTCCACTCTGCCTGTCAAAATAAAAAAAAAAAAAAAAAGATTTATTTATTTGAAAGTCAAAGATACAGAGAGAGGAGAGGCAGAGAGAGAGAGAGTCTTCCATCTGATGGATGGTTCACTCCCCAGATGTACTCGATGGCCGGAGCTACATCGATCTGAAGCCAGGAGCCAGGAGCCTCCTCCGGGTCTCCCACGCGGGTGCAGGGTCCCAAGGGCTTGGGCCATCTTCTACTGCTTTCCCAGGCCATAGCAGAGAGCTGGATTGGAAGAGGAGCAGCCAGGACTGGAACCGGTGTCCATATGGGATGCTGGTGCTTCAGGCCTGGGCGTTAACCCACTGAGCCACAGTGCCGGCCCCAGACACAAGGGATTTAAGCTCTATGCCCTTGAGTGCTGGTGTCCCCTGCTGTACCCTGGCCCAGTCCCGCAGGCCCTGTGGCCTAGGATTTACAAATGGCCTTCAAACCCTCAAGTAGCTACAGGGTCTATCAGGGTTCCCCCCAGTCTGGATAGGGCTGTGGTGTGTCCTGCAGGTCAGCCTGGAGGGAGGAAAGAGGTGGGCGGGCTCTAGACCCCAGCCGACTGGTTCAGCCAAGGGTTCCCAGTGCTTCCCACTGACCACCATCTTCAAACTCAGAGTCAGATTTGCCCAGTTTGTGCTGCAGACGGCCCTGAACCCTGGGCTCCCTCGGCCTTGGCCAGGTCAGGCTCGTGAGTGCTTACTGCACCCAAGTGCCAAGTTCAGGACAGCTGCATGGCAGGTCTCCCTGGGCCTCTGAAGGCACCTTCCCGAGGGGCAGGGGGTCTGCAGCAGGTGCCTCCCAGGCCCCCTTTCAGCCGCCTTCTCCCCCCGCCCGGAAGACGAGCTGATCCGGGAGGTCACGATCAACTGCGCCGAGCGGGGGCTGCTGCTGCTGCGCGTCCGGGACGAGATCCGCATGACCATCGCCGCCTACCAGACCCTATACGAGAGCAGCGTGGCCTTCGGCATGCGGAAGGCGCTGCAGGCCGAGCAGGGGAAGTCGGACATGGAGAGGAAAGTGAGTGGGGTGCAGGGGACCTCTGGCCCTCTGCAACTCTTCCGGCAGCCCTGGGGGGCCCCGCGTCTTCGCCTCAGGCTGGACCCTCAGCTGGGTGTGATGCCTGCCTGCCCTCCAGGTGGACGCTGCTGCGTGCCAGTCGCCAGCTTCCCACTGGGTGGCAGTACATGGCTGGGGTTGGACAGCTGTGCCCCCGCGGCTCCCCTCCTCCACCCACCCAGGGTGACGGGACATTCTGTCTTCAGATTGCAGAACTGGAGACGGAAAAGAGAGACCTGGAGAGGCAAGTAAACGAGCAGAAGGCAAAATGTGAGGCTACGGAGAAGCGGGAGAGTGAGAAGCGCCAGGTGGAGGAGAAGCGGCACAACGAGGAGATTCAGTTCCTGAAGCGGACCAACCAGCAGCTGAAGGTAGAGGCGCAGCCCAGGGCCCGCGAGCCTGCCGGCCCAGCCTGCACTCGTCCCTTCCCCACCCACGCCTGCCAGTGTGTGCCCTGTACTGCCACGGAGCGAGAGGAGACACCTGGATACAGCACAGAATGGGGCTTTGTCCCCTCGAAGCTGCTACCCCAGAGGCTTCCTCCAGTGTCTTGGGCCCCACCGGCAGGCTCTGTCGCTGACAGTCCCTTGGAGTGTCGACATGTGTGGGGACAGTGGCAGGAGGAAGGCAGAACTGGGGGCAGGTACACTGGAAAGCTTCCCCTGTGGGTGTGGGGCAGGTGTTTTATGAAGACAGGAGGGAGGAGGATCCATGGAAGAGGCCGTGGCACTGGCCCCTGCACCTCCATGCTGCGTGGTGCAGTGGCTCTCAAAGGTTGGGCCCCTGCCCGGCACCCTCCTCAGCACCAGGGAACTCTCAGAAATGCAAATTGCTCACTAGTCTCTGCCTGCTGGGTCACAGCTGGGACTCAGCGCAGCTCCGGTTTACCAAGGTCTCCGTGACTCGGACGCTTGCTGAAGTCAGAATCACTGTCTAGACAGACGGATGAGAGTATTAAGAAAGTATATGCAACATGGAATGACGAGTCGGGCTTATCTTGATGCAAACAGAATGGAAATGCACCCATGGTTTTCTCCATCCTGAGGACCCCTCACATGAGGCGTACTGATGTCCAGGGCTTGCTCCCGTGCCCCTGGAAGTAGCCCTCTGCTCCCCAGGCTCACAGGAAGCTCACATTCTGAGATCAGTGGACCTGGTGACTCCACAAACCAAAACGGCCCACCATGCCCGAGAGGGAAGGCTTCATACGAACCGCCACGCAGGACCACAGATTTTCTTGAAACTCCCCCAACCAGACGTGAATCTGTTGACGTAAAGCCTCTGAAGGGGCGCCCCTTTCCTGCCACATCCCTTTACCCCAGTCCCCAGTTCCTTGGCGCCCCCTGCAGTAGTAGCAGCAAGAGCAGAGTGCCTTAGCATCTTGCTAACATTTCAAAGCAGCCGTGTCCTCCCTGGGGTGAAGGATTCTTTAGGTGAGTTGTTTTCATTGGCTCAAGGCTGCACTGCACATAAAGCAGTGTTTGCAGTCCCCAGGACAGGCCTACTTAAAGATCTCTGCGTCCCATCCCAGGAAATTACTGGACTGGCTGGGAGAGGCGCAGGGCAAGTCTCCCCCGGGTGTCCTCAGCTTTATGTACAAGACAGACAGCTCCCCGTTCACTGGTAGCAACTTCCTGTACTTGGGTGTCAAGTTGTCTCGGTGGCTGAAAATCTGCTGTTTCCCAAACCTCTGGTCCCGGCAGAGTTCCTAGGATCTTAAACCAGAACGCCAACTGTTTAACTTAGCACACATATTCAGGACTGAAACCTGAGCCATGAAAAACCGCTATTTCAACAACTTTTATTCAATTTCCTTTTCAATGCTTTCTATGATACAATGAGCCGTTATTGTATGGAAACCAGGGCAGCTCTGGTTTCTCCTAATGCAGCAAGACCGTTTGCCAAGCCAGAAAACTAGCTAATCCAGAAAACATGGATCTGGGAATGAAGGGAAAGAGAACACGTGGAGCGGCAGTGTCTGGATGGCTCTTCCCCACAGACTTTTATCACCTCTCAGCTATGTGTGTCAGACTGCAAGCTTCAAATATTAATGGAGTTTGTTTTTGTTTTTCAGGCCCAACTGGAAGGCATTATTGCACCGAAGAAGTGATAATTTCCATATGGGCCTTAGCAAGCGTGACCACCCCATCAAAAGCCCTTGGTAATAAAAAGCTAGTTTCCTGAGTGAACAAGCCATCCCTCCCCTGATCACCACCTGCATGTGCCAGATGCCACCTGAGCTCTGGCAGCCAGGCCCCTGGTTGGGCAATGGAAGGTGGCGTAGCCGAGTCTCCGTAGGTGGCTGACTGACCGGGTCTCTGCCAACTCTGACTCTCAAAGTACTGCTCCCCTGCCATCTCTGCACACCATCACTAACTTCTGGTCAAATGAAGCTGTCTGCCCCTCCAAGGCTGGGTTCACGACGCACCACAAACCCTAACGTGGGCTTCTCTGGTCTCTCTTCCCTTATTGGATGTCTTTTTCCCTCCTCCAAAACGTTTCCACTAACTCATTTTGGAACTTTGGTTTTCTACTGCAGCATCTCATCCCCACCTACCAAGTCAGCTCCCCTCCCTCCTTAGTTTCAGACAGCCCAGGTGAGGGAGCAGTGACAGGCAACCTGCAGCTTTGGAGGGAGGAAATGTTTGCTGGAGGGGAGGCCAGGCCCCAACTTGGCAACTGTGTGCACCTGAGCTCCTCCATACTGAATGAGATCTGGTCACCTTCTGCAGAGATCCAACCCCAAACACCTCCCAAATTAGCTGTGTTTCATTAACACAGAGGCAACCAAATCTCACGTGCAGTTCTCATTACAATGATCAGGCCTGGCCTCTACACAGCCGCACTTTTCTATTCCTCTAAGCTAAACGTCAGGAGGCTTAGCACTTTAAGCGATTGGCAGACTCAGAAGACTGAATCAGTGACATAAATCTGTCATTCAGGGCCGCAAGCTGGGCGACCCCATCACTGAGCAGAGGCTGACCAGTGCCCTGAGCTAAGGCAGCACTCACAGGCCTGCTGGGGGCCTGAAGCACTCAGTGCCTGTGCAGCCGTGAGAAGAGGCGCCCTCCCTGGCACAGCCTTGAGCTGACATCCCTCCTGCTCGGGGAGTCCAGACACCTGACTCACTCTTCGCTGTAACTTACTGTCCCAGCTCTTCCCCTTGTCAGTGCTGTAAGGTAACCCACCCACGGGCATTTCCACAGGAGGCCACTGTTGTTCCTTGAGATCCTAAATGGGTCCACGAGACAGACTCAGTGAGAGACAGGAGCTGCTGGAGCTCTTCCCGCATGCATGACAGGCTGGCCCATGGCCACCAGCACCTTTGCCATGCGCTTCTGATAGTTCTGTTGCAAGCAAGGCCACTTTCCACCATGTAGACCTCACCTCCCGTCTCCGCCAGGCATTTCCAGAGCAAGGCTGTGCTCGGAGGGACCGGGAGGGCTCACTGCAGCATGCAGTGCCAATGGACTTGACCACGAAACCCGGAAGCGTGAGGGGCTCTGTCAGTATTGTCAGCAGACGGCAGCGCTGTGGCCCTAGAAATGCCAACTGGGTGGAAGAAAATGGACACACGTTCTAGTTGCGTATTTTTGTATAATTTAATAAACCTTGGAAGCATTACTGCTTATGTCTGAATGCTTTGTGTCGCTGTCGCTGTCGCTGTCCCTGTCCCTCTGAGTCACTGGTCTTCTTTTTGTTCCTGTTCCTGTTCTTCACGTTGTGTGTGTCGTAGTAGCGGACCCCAACTTTTTTGGACTGCTGCTGCCGTGCCGCTCGCCTCCGCTGTAAGAGGTGGCAGACAGGAGAAAGCAGTCAAACACCAAAAGTCACAAAGCAAGAGCCTCTGTTGCCTCCTCTCAGGCTCCCGCAGCGGCACCGAGGAGGGAGGGCTCGCTCAGACCCAGCGCGCTCTCCCCGGGTGACGTCCAGAGTCATTCCCGAGTCACATTCTCACTCAGGCCAGGTGTGGTCAGTATGGTCGGACACCTGTGAGGACAACCACCCTCCTGCCCAGAGGGTCCACTCCAGCGAGGGGTCGGGGATGTCTGGCCCTGCCCAGGCAAGCGCAGGTAGGATTTGAGATTCAGTAAATCCACAGCAGGCTAATTTTTAAGTTGATAATTCTGGATGGCCTGAGAATGACGTTATAAATATCCACAGGGCCCTGGGCAGAAAAAAGTGTCCCCACCCTGAAACACTCTCGCTTATCACACGTCATCTCCCCGGGACCACAAAACAAACCAACTCCTCCACGTGATTTCCATGTGGGGGAGGACAGGGCCGGGGGCCTCCTAAGACACAGGACAGGGACTCAAGAGCCCCCACCCACGGGCCACCTACTGATCCTGTCTAAGGGTGCCCAGGTCACTGAGAGCTGGGGTTCCCGGGACTCGCTCTGGAGCATCAGTTTCGAGAGTGGGTCTTGAGAACTGGGCTCCCCTCAACTTGCTCTACCCGGGCTGTACTTACTTCTCTACACGTGAGCGTCCTGCGCGTTTTCTCTGAGCACTCCTCGTCCCTCTGTGCCTTCCGCTTCTTTCCTTTGTTGGTAGGTGCTGGATAAGAACAATCCACAGACACACAGTAAACAAACCAGTATTTTCTGTTCAAAATTTGCAAACCCTAGGGTGGAACAGGTTAACTGTGTTGGAAGGAAGGTGTGGACAGAGAGGGTGAGCAAAGCAGGGTGAGGCTGGGAGGGTGCCAGGCCAGGACAGACGTCACAGGCCACAGCCGGATCTGCATTTATATCAGGTAAACAGGCTGATGTGAAGCCAGTCGTCAAATGAGGTAAAGAATAAACGAAACACGCTCTGTTCCCCAATTTATCTGTGGTCTCACCCTTGGGTTCTAAGGTTAATAGTGGACCCTTCTTAAGAGGTTTCCTCTGTTGAAATCTTTACTTAGTATAGAGTTGATCTTCTGCATATAAAGATAATTAAAAATGAATCTCAATGAAGAATGGGAAGGGAGAGGGAGTAGGTGAAACGGGAATTGGGGGGCGTGTAAGGGGGGAAGAACTGCTATATTCCAAAAGGTGTACCTACAAAATTTATTAAATAAAAGCTTTCTAAAAAAAAATAAATAAAAAGTTTCCTGGGGGCCTGGCACTGTGGCATAGCTGTTAAGGCTGTTGCCTGTGGTGCCAGCATCCCATATGGGCATCAGTTCAAGTCCTGGCTGCTCCACTTCCAATCCAGCTCTCTGCTATGGCCTGGGAAAGCAGCAGAAGATGGCCCAAGTCCTTGAGCCCCTGCACCCACGTGGGAGACCCAGAAGAAGCTCCCGGCTCCTGGTTTCAGATTGGTGCAGCTCCGGCCATTGAGGCCAATTGGGGAGTAAACCAGTGGATGGAAGATCTCTCTCCTCTCTCTGCCTTTCCTTCTCTGTGTATCTCTGACTTTCAAATAAATAAAACTTTAAAAAAAAAAGTTTCCTGAATTGCCAAAAGAATCGTAAGAAATGCACGGAATGAAAGTGGATGTGATGTAATTCATACGATACACAGCACGTGCGGCAGATACGCTGAGGACCTGAGCGGTGGACAGCACTAGAGAATCTGCAGATCCAGATCGCATCTCAGCGGCAGAACACTTACCTTCACCTGCATCTTCTGCCTCTTGAGATGTTTTTCTCTGTTCTTCAGACTTCGCAAAAACCATTTCACTTAGCCCCTTGGATATCCTGAAACAGAAAAGCAGAGTCACGAAGCCACCCAGCGCTCCTCTCAATGGCACAACTCACACCTGACTTGCAGGCCGGGAACAAGCTCCAGGCTACAGAGGTGGCACCCCACGGCCACAATCACCACAGGGAAGGGTCGATGCCCAACAGCCCCCGGAGCCCTGCGGGCGTCTATAACAAGCCCGGACACTAATCTCATACATCCACTAGTGCAAATGTCACAAAATTTATCCATCAAGGATCAAAAATGCCAACAGTCTTCCCTCCAAAAGCACTGCTCTAATAGTGATGGCAGGTCTGGGGGAAAGGGACAAACACACTGCGGTTCGAGACAGAGGGACATCAATACCTGACTGCTGAAAACTTCTTGGCTTTGGCTTTGTTTAAAAACTTCTGATACTTGGCGATCTTTTCATCCAGGGCTTTAAGAACTGCTTTGGTGTTGCTTCCGACAGGCTCTCCCTGGGGCTCCTGGCAAGGCTCTTCCTCGTCGCCTCCGGGCTGCTCCAGCTCCTCCTCCTCCTCCTCCTCCCCCGCAGACAAGCTCTCAAGCTCTTCGTCGAGCTCTGACATCTCCACGGGCACCAGGTCGTCCCCAGAGAACTGGGGCACCACGTTGATCTTGCCGAAGTTCTGCCGAACCCGCGCCAGGATCTCCTGCATCTCTGAGCTAACAGTGCAGTGACCGGCCCCTTCCTTCTCATTCTCCGTCACTCGCTCCAGCCCTTTGCCGCTGGCTTCTGGGGTTCTCTCCTCTGGGTCGTTCTGGGGAGTTTCCACGGCAGCGTCCAGGGGTGAGGAGGGGCGATGCTGCTGAGTGAGGACAAGGAGGGGCCAGTGGGGAACAGAAACAGAAGATGGGAGTGGATTTTTTCACTCCCTCAAACGCCTGTGCCGGCTGCCTCTGGGCTAGACCAAAGACAAGAGCCTGCAGGAACCCAATTCAGGTCCCCCAGTGGGTGGCAGGGACCCAAGTACTTGAGTCATCATTTCTTGCCTCCCAGGATCTGTATTAGCAGGAAGCCGGGGGCAGGTATCAAACCCAAGCACTATGATGTGGTACATGAGCGTCATAACCAATAATGTAACCACTAGGCCAAATGCCTACCAGAAAACTGAATTTCTCAACTCATAAGAGGATGTTCTCTCATCAAGGCTAAGGAGAAGTGGGGCTGGCACTGTGGCACAGTGGGTTAAAGCCCTAGCCAGTATCGCTGGCATCCCATATGGGCGCCAGTTCGAGTCCTGGCTGCTCCTCTTTGATCCAGCTCTCTGTGATGGACTGGGAAAGCAGTGAAGGATGGCCTAAGAGCTTGGGCTCCTGAACCTACATGGGAGACCCAGAGGAAGCTCCTGGCTCTGGATCAGCTCAACTCCGACTGTCACAGCCATTTGGGGAGTGAACCAACGGATGGAAGGTCTCTCTCTGTGTCTCTACCTCTTTCTAACTCTGCCTATCAAATAAATAAAATATTTAAAAAAAAAAAAAGACTAAGGAAAAGAACAGAAAGCACCCAAATTTTGAGTCACACCATTACTGTACTCTAAGCCAATGTATATTAAGCGCAGAAACCAGTGCTAAAGGATCAGAGGAACGCAAATGTATCAGTGGCTGCAGAGGATAACTGAGAGCACTCAACCCTTAAAATCAATCCCTGTTTACTGTGCACTCATAAAATTCCCTAGATTTTCCAGGAGTACTGTAAGGGAGAGGGGGCCACTGGGACAAGCACAGTGACAGAAAAATGAAGCCAGGCAGATTGGGAGGGATCAGAGGACTCATCCAGGCGTCAGTTACTAAGGAGCAGCAGCGAGGCGCATGAGGTGACACGAGGCAGATGTGACACGAGGCGGGGGAAGGACTGAGTGACAGGCCGTAGTAGTGGTGCTGCAAGAGAGCTGTGCACCGAGCTCTCCACTGGCGCTCCCCTTGCATATCCCTGTCTTCCTGCTACTGAGGCTCGCAACATGTCAGTCATTTCCCAAAGTCAAGAATGGCTGTTGGGGCAGCGAGTTAAAGCCCTGGCCTGAAGCGCCGGTATCCCATTTGGGCGCCGGTTCGAGTCCAGGCTGGGCGCCGGTTCTAGTCTAGGCTGCTCCTCTTCCAATCCAGCTCTCTGCTATGGCCTGGGATAGCAGCAGAGGATGGCCCAAGTCCTTGCCTTGGGTCCCTGCACCCACATGGGAGACCTGGAAGAAGCTCCTGGCTTTGGATCGGCACAGCTCCAGCCATTGCAGCCATCTGGGGAGTGAACCAGCAGATGGAAGACCTCTCTCTCTGTCTCTACCTCTCTCTAACTCTTCCAAATAAATAAAATAAAAAGAATGGCTGGGCAAAATGTTACAGAAGTTAGGAACTCATGGAATTCAGGAAACCATATACAAAATATATAAGCAGCTAGGTATACGTGGGGATAGCCTGGGAACCCCATCTGCACGTGGCACCCAAAGTGGGGCCGTCTTGTGGGGTCTGCACAACTCTGGGAGTCACCATGCCAACACTCCCCACTGGAATACCAGTGCAGGGGTCAGGGACTTGCCTGGCTTCTACTGCAGCAACCCCAGGACCGAGAAGGGTACCTGGTACATGGGGAGGCTGACAGGAGACTGCTAAAGGTGTGTGTCCAGAACCAGTGACCTAACCCCCAAAGCACAGGGTCAGGGACTGCTGTGTGGTTAGCTGGTGGGTTTAGCTAGGGGAGGGGGGACAAGGTCCATTAACACCTGCCTCAGGGGTGCTGATTTTGAAATGCAGTCGAGAATATTCAACCAAAAATACGAAGCTGCAGCTGCTGCCCGGGTATGCCCTGGGAACAGCCTGGGGACTGAGTGCAGGTAAAAGGAAACTGGAGCCAGACAGATCCAAGTGGTGTTAGTATAGAAGCAAAGCCTGAAGCCACCTCTTCCACGGGCTTGGCTGAGTTCCGAAAGAGGCAAAAGCAAAGCAAAGCACTGAGTCTGAGCCTGGGGCAATCGGCCACCAGGGAAAGGGGCGTGGAACAGCAGGGAACCTTCCGGACTCAGCCCCGGGCCCCAAACCTCAGTATCACCCCTACCACTCTCCACCTGACCACGGCATGTCAAGGGCGAGAGCTGATTCACGCCTGGATCCCCGGGCCTGGCACACAGCTGGCTTGAGGAATGTTTTCACCAAAGGAATCTTGGCAAGCCTCCGCTCCTCAAGCATAAGAAAAACTAAAGGGGTCAGCAGGTCATCCACTGAGGCCTCTTTCCCCAGGCCCTGCAGACTGGGCTTCACCCCACTCCTACGTATTAGTGTCTAAGTGCCTCCCCCATAAAGCTCACGGCTGGGGCACTCGGCAATGAGACATGGTGGCTCAAAGATGCAGCAGAGAAGGAAGGGAGGCCGTGCAAAGTCCCTCCACACCTGGGTGAGAGCCCTGCTTCCCAAGAGCTGGCTCCCCTCGGGTCTTACCTGGGGGGCTGCAGGAGGCTCTGCGTTGGGAGGTTTGACAAAGAAAGGAATCCGGCCCCTCTGCCAGTCATTGAGGACCATCTTACCCACAGTCTGCAAGTCGGGCTCCCCACCCTGAAACGGCAGAGACTCCCAGTCAAAGCCCACGAATGAAACCACCTCCCACTCTGGGGCATTTCAGCCGTCCCAGTGTCCATCAACCCTTAGCTGACAAATTTCACACTGCTCGGGAAAGGCCCACACCAAAGGCCCATTCTCTCTCTCTCTCTCTCTCTCTCTCTCACACACACACACACACACGCACAGGCATATGGTACACACCAGTCTCAATTCTCACAGCCCCGGCTCACCTTCAGTAACTTCCCAGTCCGGAAAGCTAGCTTCTCAAGGAAGTCCTCAGCGTTCTCCCAAGAGTCGATCTTGTATGTCTTGCTGATATACTCTGGCTTGGCTCGTTCAAGTACGGCACCAACATGGTCTTCAGGAGTCTTAATTTTTTCGACTTGAACCTAGATGTCAATAGGAAATTCTTGGGGAAGCTGTGGGATCCCCAGTGTTCTCTGTAGCACTGTTTGCAAACAGATCTCTACAGGAGGTGGCAAGGGGAGCCTGGCCGTGCCAGGGAGCTCAGAATTTAGCCGTTAAACCCTGCTCACCACAAACTACCCGTATGTGGCTTCTGCAAGCAGTTTAAGCTTGGGATGCTTCATGTTACTTGCAGAAATGGTTAAAAGCCTGCCAATCCCAGGACACAAAAAGAACAGATTAGTTTAAGAAAGGAGGGAAGGAATGTGCACAGGATGTATAGCCAGAAGCATGGTCAAGGTTAAGTGGAACCATTCAAAGTTTTCGGTCACATTTAGAAACAAGTGAGGAAATGACTGGGTTCCATGATGACTCAACCCATAAACCCACGAAGATGAATTATCACTAAACATAAACAGGCCCTGCCTCCCTCTGGACCCAGTGTGTAAACTACAAACCCTCTTGTGGGATGATACTGACCAGATATGCCCGTGGTTCCACTAACTCCTCCAACAGGCTGAAGTGGGAAGGAGAGGCCGCCCTGTTCAGCATCACGCTCCCAAAGTTTGGTCGGACAGGGTGACCAAACTGACCCCAACGTGCCTTCTGAACGAGCAGGAAGCAAAGCAGCCCAGACTCCCCGCAGACGGCAAACAAGGAGGCCCTCAGGACCCAGTACTCACAACTCCTTTCAGCACAATGTCTGTCTCCGAGTCCTCCGACGGGTAAACCACACCTGGACAGTCGATCAGGAAAATCCGACGCATCAAGGTGATGTACTGCCAGACCTGAGGACAGAAAAAAGCCAGGGACACCTCCGTGTTACACACACAGTGTGTCTCACTTCCAAAGCCCCGAGACTCACATACCAAGCCCGAGAGGAAGGAGGGAGGTGAGAGATTAACCTGCGGAGTAATCAAGCTACCAACTCTCTCCTCTGCCTGCGCCAGACCCGAGACGCTTCCACTAAGTATAAACTCCGGCTTCTGTCCCCTGAGGGCCTAGCAGCACTGCACAGGCAGGAGCTGCACGCAGCCCTGCGCAGTGAGACCCTGCTTGACCCTTCCCTGGGCTTGCAGCGTTGCCTGCAAGCACAGCCCTGTTTGGCCTCCTTGCCTCCAGAAGAGCCACGCTGCTCCCCCGCACTCTGGGTTCCAGGGCAGGGCCCCGACTGTCAGAATCCACCCTCCGCGGAGTCTCCCTTCTTCACCCAGGCAATGACGATTCTTGACCAAAGGCTGCAGTGATCATTTCAAACAGTCTTAGAAATGAATGGCATGAACCAAATCGTGCCAAAGCCACACTGTGGCAGACAAAGTACTCTCAGTCTTATCCAAGTGGGCAGAAAAAACTCGAACATTCCAAACTACTACAGGGAAAGCTAAAGTCCCCATGGCGAGAAGTGAAGGGAAATCTCCATGTCTTAAATAATCAGCCCCCCATGGAAACAAAACATGCAAAAGTAAGACCCCCAAGCCAGACACACCTTTGTTTCACCTGCAATGGGGGCCACGTTGCACACTTTCTTGGAACGCAGCGTGTTGATCACAGAGCTCTTGCCAACGTTTGGATAGCCAATAAAGCCAACGCTGATCTGCTTCTTGTCAGTGTGCAACTGCTCAGAAAGAGAACACACAACACAGACATGCAGTCACAAGGGTCCTTTGGGACAAACAGGCTGTGCTACCTAGATAATGTAAAGAACAGAGTGCAGGGACCGGCATTCTGGCACAGCAGGGTAAGCTGCGGCTTATGGCGTCCCATGCCCAAGCGCTGGTTAGAGACCTGGCTACTCTGCTTCTGGCCCAGCTCCCTGCTAATGAGCCTGGGAAAGCAGCAGAGGATGGTGCAAGTACCTGGGTCCCTGCCACCCATGTGGGAGACCCGGATGGAGTTCCAGGCTCTCAGCTTCACCCTAGCCTAGCCCCAGCTGTTGTGGCCATTTGGGGAATGAGTAAACAAGTGGGTGGAAGATCTCTTTCTGTTTCTTCTCTGCCTTTCAAATAAATAATCAAATCTAATAAATAAATAACTCAGTGCAAAACAAAATGTCTGGACACCCAATCACATCACACCTTCCCAAGTCAAGTACACAGCACCCCTGTCCTAATGTATCAATCAGAGACGAGTCAATTCCTCAGCTATCCATGTGAAGTTATCCTTGAATGTGCGAAGGTTACAAGTAAACAGACTGAGAACAAAGGAAGAGCTGGTGTTGTATTAGTCACTGACTTAGACCACCACCACCCACGGACAAATGTCTTCAGAGAAGAGAACCTCAAAACTCAGACCACTGGGTGGAGTCTCAGTGAGGCAGAGCTCAGCTTGTTTTCAGGAAAGTCCGTTCAGTGGGTGGGACTTGGGACGAAAGGTGGTGACCTCCACATACACACTGACCTCATTCCCTCCAAGTCCCCAGCATGACAGCCGTGCAAATCAACACTCAAAAACCAAAAGTAAGAGATCAGACAATAAAAATGAACCCGTGATGGTAACAAAACACCGAAGCTAACCTGGCCAACTACAAAACATGAACGCTAAGTGGCCACAAAGGGAGACAAAGAGCCGGGCAGCAAGCCTGTGGAAGCAGCCACTCCTCCCAGTGCAGGCGCACAGCTGCCCTAGACCAGCAGAAGGCCAGGGCGTGGGGAAATAGTGATTTGAAAAACCCTGCATGTCTGACAACGCTTTTAAGCAAACAAAGGCCAGTGTTCCCAGAGCAATAAACTGAAAGTCTAAATACCGAACAGTGAGACCCCAGCCCACACCTGCCCTGACTCCCAGAAGCCCAGCAGCCAGGCTTATGCCTGAAGAACAAGACTCCTTTCTGGGCAAACTTTTAGGCCCAAGAAAGAAAGACCCACACATCTGAGCCTTACAGGATGTCCACCAACAAAATTCAATCAATCTGCAATGAGGCCAGTCAGTTAGCAAACCCAATCTGGCAAAACAAAGTCTGGTTTTTGTCTAAATTTTTATGCATTTATTTTCATATTATCGGAAAGGCAGATCTCCCATCTGTTGGTTCACCCTCTAAATGCCCACAGCAGCCAAGGGCTGTGCTGGGCTGGGCGGACCTCAGTCTGGTCTCCCACATAGAGCATTTGGACCATCATCTGCTGCCTCCCAGGGTATGCATTAGCAGGAAACTGGATCAGAAGCAGAGCGGCCACGACTCGAATCAGGGATTCCAACATGGAATGTGGGCCTCCCAGAGCGATTTAACCACTGAGCCAAATGCCTGTCCCTCTATCACTTTATAAAGGTTTATTTATTTGAAAGGCAGAGGAACAGAGAGAGATCTCTCTCATCTGCTGGTTCACTCCCCAAATGCCTGCAAGAGCCAGGAACTCCATCTGGATCTCCTGTGTGGGGTGGCATGGGCTCAGCACTTGCACCACCATCTGCTACCTCCCAGCTGCATTAGCAGGAAGTTGGATCAGAAGCAGAGGTGGAGGTGGGGCTCAAACCCACACGAAGTGAAAACCCCAAGTAGGAGCTGCACCCACTGCCCCACAAAACCTGCCCCCTTTACCAGCTTTTCCACGCCTGCCCCTTCCAAGTGAATGGAGAACCAAGACTGAGCAGACATTTGAAGTAAGACTCCAGCAGAACAGACAGAAAAACAAAGAAACCTGGAGGCCAGGGAGTTAACGTTGGGAGAAGAAAATTTCAAAACACACCATCAACACTGTCGGAGAAGCAGAAGAGAGATCACAGCTGTGAAAGATGTGAAAGGGGCGGGGCGAGTCAGAGCTAAACAAGAGCTCTCAGAAATTAAAAGTGTTAGGCAAAATAAATGTTGTGATACGGCAGCTGGATGAGTCAGTCAGGGGAGCTGCCCAGAAAACAGAGCCGAAACGCCACGTATACACCGAAAGGAAGAAAAGGTAAGGAAGTTCAAGAATGAAACCAGAAGGTAGGACCCAACTCCTAAGTAAGAATACAGACTTTGGAGGGGGTAAATGAAATCTCAAATAGCAGAAGACAGCACTGGGGAAGGCGTGTGACGCAGCAGGCTAAGCTGTGGCTTGAGACGTTCACATCCCTCGTCAGGGTGCCTGAGACTGAGTGTCGCCCCTCCTTCTGGTCCAGCTTCTGATAGCACCCCAGGAGGAGGCACACGATGGCTCAAGTGCCTGGATCCCTGCCACTCACAAGGGAGGCCCAGCAGAGGGCGCTCTCAGCTCCTGGCTTCCACTTGGCCTCACCTTGCCTGTCGTGGGCATCTGGAGACTGAACCAGCAGATGGAAGAGTTCCCCCTCTCCCTGCCTTTCTAAATAAGTAAAACTAAACAAATTTTAAAAAAAGAAACAGTATCAGCCCGAAAGCCCCACCTCCTGCTGCACAGCAAAGTCCTTCCCTTCCAGACACATCACTGTGGAATTTTCAAACAGGACTTTTTAAAAAAGATACAACTGCAAAGGATTAGGAGTCGAAATGATCTCACATTTCTCAACATCAACGCCAGAAGTCAGAAGCCAACAGCGGGGCCTTTGACACTGAGGAGAGACCGTGTAGGGACAGGATGCAGACTTTCAGAGTCACAGGGCCTCTCAAAATAATCTTCCTTCTAAGCTCCCCCTTCTCAGGAAGCTTTTGAAAACTACATTCCATCAAAAGGCAGGCACAACCCAGAGAAGAAAAGGGCTCCAACACAGGCAAACAGCCACAGGCAGGGGTCCTCAGGACCGGGGCGGAAGGCAAGCCCTGCAGCCGGCTAGGGTGTGGCCAGCCCCATGGGAAGGGAGGAGCAGGGGGGCCTGTGCCCTCTGTGGGCCCACATGTTCTGCAGTTCCTCCTCCACAGATACAACGAAGGAGCAACTCAACACGGGAGACGAGGCGAGCTCCTCTCAGGAGGAACTACACTCACAGTGCACCATGTGCGCAGGCCTAACCACGTAAATGGAGAACTGGGCAACCCAACATATCGCCCAACAAGATGGCAAAGTGGAAACGGGAGGATGTGCGGACAGAGGACGGCCAAGAGAAACTCAGTGCCCACTTCCCACAGCAGGAAATTAGTAACTGGCCAAAACCCAGGGGCAGGAGGCGTCGGGATGAAATGGTAGGCACGGACTAAACATGCGGGGAACAGCTCCCCGACTCAGCTCTGCGCTGGCATCTGCTTCAGCTGAGCGGGAAAGGATGGGACAGGAGATGCACATCTTTCTTGAAGCCAGGTACGGTTACTCAGATACACAAGTACACGGCACGGGTGCAGAGCAGGACACCTGGCAAACACTCGGCAGGGTTCGCTTGTGCTGGGGTCCCCAAGGAGCCAAGCTCTGCCCAGGGACCCCGGGTTTGGCAGGGCCCTGTCTGGGCACAGGGATGGACACTGCCAGTGCCCAGGGGTGGGGAAGACACAGCTAGGGGGAGGGGCCAGGGAAAGGGCAGGAAGGGAAGCCATACTGGTCAGGGATGGGGCAAAGGCCGAGCGAGCACACCTCTCCCGTGAGTTCTTGCATTCTTGCACCTCCAGGCCACAGGCCAGGTGTGGGACGCGAGCCTGGCAGCTTCCGACACGACGCAGTGAAGGAGACTCTTACACAGAGCACAGCCGCGCGCCCCAGGATGAGCAGCTCGGGCCCATACCTTTCCGAACTGCCGTAAGAGCTGAATGAATGCCCCTTTGCCGAAGGGGTTGGTGAGACTCGCGTGGAAAGCCAGGGTCGGATAATCCTGGGACAGCACGGCAACCCACCGCTTCTACAGGGAGACAGGAAAACCAGGCTGAGTGCAGTTCATCTACTTTCAAGCTGGGGAAGAATCAGAGCCAGAACGGAAGGACTGTGTTTCAAAGACATTGCTGTCCACCGTTGCCCGTGCTGAAAAGGCTAGATATAATTCTCCACAGTGTGTCTTCTTCAATCACGACAGCGAATGCTTTCTGTCTGAAAAAAATGCAAACCGGTATCTGCAAAATGCCTTCCCTGCGACCAAATGCAGTTAACAGAACACGACGAGAAGCTGGCCAGAGGCCAGGGCAGTGGTCTCCTTCTGCAGGGGCACGCACTCCTTCTCCAGGTGGGGGCGCCATAGTTGCCCCCTCGGGCCTGCCAGGAGACAGCAGGGGCCTCTGCCCACCCTCAGCAAAGCACACTTCAGCTCTGTCTTCCAATGAAAAGACCTCCACTGACTAATTTCAAGATGGCAACACTTCAATGTCTCAGATGTTTTCTAGGGAAAAACCATGAACTGGTTTATTAACAGAACTCAAAGTCTCCCCGGGCCGAGTGGCCTGCATGGTCTGTTTTGGATTAGCTGCTGTACTTACTGTTGCCCAGGTTGGAACAAGGTCACACTTGTTAAGTACAAAAATGAGGTGTTTCCAGGGCTTCTCCTTCTTCAAGTAAGTCTCGATGTGAGGGGAACGGGTCCCCATGGGGTCCCTAGCATCAAGAACTTGAACAACAACATCTGATGAGTCGATCACCTGCAATGGCAGAGGGAAAAATGGCCTGCTACAGTACAAGCACAAAATTAAACAGGACGGGAGGCTGGGGAAAGCAATAATATTCAGAAACATCGGCAAGGCGGTTACGCGGGGGAGGAGGTTGCAGCCACGCAGCGTCCCATGATCAGGTACCAGTTAGCCTGTGGGCATGTAAAACTCGCCGAATTTCAGACAGGAAACTAGCTTACGTGAAACTCCTCCTCCAGCTGCACGGCCTGTAGAGCGGGACCAGACTCCGGGGCTTCTCTAAGTTTCTACTGTTAATCTGGCTGGCCTTATCGGTGGTGGATTCCTATTATGTTACTGTTTACTCATGTAACTCTGCTTAAAGGGCTGTCTTCCCAAGAATATTATTAGTCTGTGGACATGAAACTCAGCAGTTAAAGAGCCCTCAGTCAGAACTCAGGACGCATAAAGCCTCTGCCACTGGCAAGGTAGGCGAGCTCGTGTTCTGTATGTAAACCGAGACGGCTGGACCAAGTAACTTAGAACTGCTCACGTGGCTGGTACCAGGCATGCGCAACCTAAGCAGCACTATCACTGTAGTAGACTGTCAGGGAATACAGACTGGAAACGTGCACGAGGCAGCTGTGACTCTCAGGAGGGATTGTACAACTGCAGTCAGCTGGGACAACGGTAGTGTGTCCGTGGCTGCATCAATCAGAGCTTCTTTGTGGGGGGCAGAAGACAAAGCAGGCAGTGGAATCCATTTTATCGGACAGAGCTGCAGTTTATCACAATCTGTTTTGTCACCTGAGAACACAAAGCCAGCGGAACCACACAATGAGCGAACGCGAGGGTCTCACCTTGTAGAGCTCACCCCATATTCTTTTGGATTGTCCCTTTTTATATATCTCTTCTTGGGCTTCATTTCTAAACAAGAAAACACCCAATGAGCAAGTGTATCCAGATGGAAAGATGCTGTAGGGAGAAGCCCACACACTAAGGAAAGGGCTTCCAAACTAGCTGGGTGGGGATAGAGCACAGCGAACTGAATGTGTTAAAAGCAACTACAGAGGCAACAGGTCAAGCTACCACCTGCAGAGCCGGCATCCCAAACAGGTGCCAATTTGAGTCTTGGCTGCTCCACTTTCGATCCAGCTCCCTGTTTATGATCCTGGGAGAGCAGTGGAAGATGGCCCAAATCCCTGGGAGATCCCAGAAGGAGTTCCAGGCTCCTGGCTCCAGCCTGGCCCAGCTCCTGCTATTTTGGCCATATGGAGAGTGAACCAGAGGATGGAAGATACCTCTCACTCTTTCTAATTCTGCGTTTCAAATAAACAAACCTCAAAAAAATTAAAAAATAAAAAGGGACTCTAGCCAAACCTCAGGAGATGACTGGACATCAGAGTGGTGCATACAAACAAGGAAGGAGACAGTGAGAGACACTGCAACACGGTGGACTTCGGAAATGATGCTAAGTGAAGTCATTCAGACACACAGGACAAACACCACGGCTTTCACTTCTGCAAGGCACTGCTACCTACTCTGACTCCTGACTCCCGAGGGACATGGCGCAGAACAGTGGCTGCCAGGGGCCGGGGTAAGGGATACCGGGAAGCAGCTCCTGGCTCCTGCCTGACCCAGTGCCTGGCCGTTGCAGGCAACAGGGAAGTCAACCAGTAGATGGCAAGATTGATCTCTATCTCTCTTTGTCTCTCTCCCCCATAACTCTTTCAAAATAAATAAATAAATAAATAGATCTTAAAAAAAAAAAAAAAATGTGTCTTTTCCCCCAGTACCTTTTGAAGGAGGAAAAATTGCAAATCAGAATACAGAGTCAACCAGAAAGTTCAAAGAAGTCTGAGAATGAGCGAACCTGCTGCCTCCTTTTGCTGGACCTCACCCCTAGGAGACCCACAGCTGGCAGGGGTGACAGCCGTGAGAGGAACATGGCTGCAGAGACCATGCAAGGCCGCTTCACCCCTTCATTCTGCTGCTCATGAGAAACCAAAGCGGGGCACCCTTTCTGGAGAGCAAGCTGGCAGGGGCCTACCCGAGAGCAGGCACCCCTCTGATGACATCACGTGTCCCCTGGGAAGAACCAAGGACGAGGAAGATTTGCACGTGGATGTTTCACCCTCATCTTGTTTATCACAGGGAGAAAGGGCATATCTGTCTGACAATGGGCCCATCACAAAACACAACTGACTAGAAACGTATTCTAACTCATTTAGGAAAACACATGAACATAAAAGGCAAGTTGAAATACTGTCTGAAGATATGTTTGTAAATAAAAAAAAAGAGCCTAAGAGAGACCTAGAAGGATGCCCATCAGGCACCGTCTTCTGGGTACGGGTCTCTACGAGGTGAGTAAGGGGCCTATGAACCGGTTTTCCATCACCACTGTATTTTCTAGCTAATCGAGGCCAGAACGTACCGCTGCTATAAAGAGCACAGTGTGACCTACTTACTAACATGACGTCACCGTAAGCGTGAAGGGAGAACTGGGCGACGGAGCCGCCTTCCATGTTCTGGTCTCGGGGACGAGGACAAGGCCCCACCTGAGTCAAATCGCCGCCAGGCGAAGGCGAAGGCCGCCAAAGAGGACGCGCCGCGCAGGCCCTGTCACTGTACCTCACGCCAGTGTCCTCATTCACCAGGTCGCGGTCCTTGCCCTGGTCGTAGCTCTCAGTGGACAGCTCAGCATTCTCCACGAGGGACTGCATGTCGCTCGCCGCTAAGTTGGGTCGCTTCCTCTGCGACTTGGGGCCAAAAGTCGTTTCGAAACTTTCAGTATCAAGAATGTGCACCTTCGCGTTCTAGAGGGAGAAGACGACGACAGGTGAGGCGAAGGAAAGGACGGAGGAAAGGCACCACGCTCGAAAGCCTGTCCCAAAGCCCCACCCACGCCAGAATCCCCCGGGACGCAGGTGCTTCGCGCTGCCTTCGAGGCAGAAATGCTTCTTTAAATAGCACAGCACTGATGCCCCCACTGTGAATTCCTGTAAACCTCTCTGGAGAAACAGAAGAGTAACACAAACAACCAAGCAGATAGGAACCGTGGTAGAAGACTTGCCAAAAACGCTGCTTTATTTCATTTATCATAAACTTTTGTCCACGATGCTGAAAATCAACTTATCATTTCTGACCCTTTATTCTTAGCTTTCAAGCAAGTGTGGAAAATTCGCCAAATTCAGAGATTTTGTCAGGGACAATCATACTCAAATTTGTGTTTTTTTTTTAAACCAACTGTAAATGCCAACTTTTTCTTGGAAGTTACATTTCTTTCATGGCTAAAAGGAATTGCTTGTTTTGTACGATGCATTTTAGTTTCAGATAACATTTTCCCTAATTTAGGTAAGGTCTTTTATTAAATGCACATGGAAAGTCTTCAGATGAAAAACATCTAGCAAAAGTCCAAAATAAAAGTTTAGATGTGATAAAAGGAACCTGATACTAACTAGAACTTGATGGGCCTGTAAAGGAGTTACAGACATAGGAATGTTTGAAGCAGGATAAAAGGCGAAGTTTGTGTTGGGATCTATCACGTAACAGAATGCAGCAGCTGGCAGAAAATCTCCTTAAAAAGAAAGAAACAAAGGAAGAAAAACCATCCACTTCCCCCTCAGTACAAACTGCTCCTCAAGCACTAACTCCCAAACTCAGGAAGATGGAGCAAACCTTGTGGCTTCTAAACTTTAATGGATCCCCCCCTCCAAATCCCAGAGTTCCATAAAATGCCATCATTCCGTCAGATTCTCTGGCTCGTTTCTTGGCTTACTTTCACTAACCACCCGCATCAGCGGAACACCCACACAAGAGAATGGCATGAACAGCACTGCACATGGGACCCAGGTTCTAAGATCATGGGTATAATCACGTACGGTCACACTGTCCTTGACGATCTCCAACAATCCATAAGCACAGCATACATAGATTTGTGCCTGTAAACCTACACATGAAGAGGCGCGATGCACTAATACCTATTTTAGGTAGGCAAAATAAGTTATAGTACTTTTGCTGTGTTGCTACAGAAATCACATTCTCATACACACGGGCGTGAATGTGCGCAAGATAAAAGCATGTCCGACTTGACACTACTGTGCCAACAAACTCAGAATTCCACTTTACAGGAAGTAACAGACACTGTACTAACACCAAAAATGTAAGGATTTCTAGGAGCAAAGCAGAAAACTCAATGACCCCGAGAACCTGTCTGCATCAAAACGGCAGCTGCGGCAGCTGCAGGTACCGTTCCAAGGGCAGCAACTTAAGCACTGAATCTTAGATGCCCCGAACAACTGGAACAGGCAACAAAGCAATGAGTCCATAATAGAACTTCTCTGTTCTTCCCATAAACAGGATTCAAGAGTTGGTTACAAGATGGCTTTAGGGAGAATAGACAAAGAGAACAAGGGAAATGAGCAACTTGTCTGTGGTTCATGAATTACACTCATGTGCTTCCCTGAAAGAAAACAGTCATTTCACTAATAGGTGCCATTCTTCTAGTCCGTCATAAAACAAAACATAATTGACAAAACCTGAGGCAGCAACCAGGCCTTGGTTTAGATTTTGTTCCGCAAGTAAACACTTTTCTTTGAACTGTTTAATCCTTGTACGCACGTCACCAGTCTCCTTCCCTCCTTATGCTGGAACTGAAGCGTACGCACTGGCTACACTTCTGGGAATTATTATTCAGCGCAAGTAAAGATGTGCAGGCAGACGCCAGGCCATCCCTTCGTCCTGTGTGAAACTCAGGCCACTCCGGCCAGACCTAGTCCTGACCGTAATGCAGGCTGCAGTGGCAGCCACCAATCTGGACAGCACCTTCTTTTCAGTGGAAAAGTCCCCAAGGGTCCCACAGAAGCTGGAAGGGACCCTCACCACCTCAATCCTAATCCTACAGTCCCTCGAAGCTTGATGGAATTACTACTTAAGCAGCTGTGCCTACCAAGATAAATAAATGATCAAAAATCGTAACAATGCTGTTGATTCAGCTCTCATTAGGTGGTGTGCTGTGTGCTCACTAGGGGCTGAGTGCTCTCCACACGTTGCATCTGCACGCAGTCGTCCACGGTGCTGATGCATCTTTATGTCACAGGCGGGGACGTGTAAACTCCCAGAGAATCCTCACTAAGGGGCAGAGCAAGAACTACACTTCAGGGGCTGGTGCTGTGGCACAGTGGGTTAAAGTCCTGGCCTGCAGCACCAGCATCCCATAAGGGCGCTGGTTCAAGTCCCAGCTGCTCCTTTTCTGATCCAGCTCTCTGCTATGGCCTGGGAAAGCAGCAGAAGATGGCCCAAATACTTGGGCCCCTGTATCCACATGGGAGACCCAGAAGAAGCTCCTGGTTCCTGGCTTCAGATCAGCACAGCTCTGGCCACTGTGGCCATCTTGGGAGTGAACCAGCAGACGGGAGACCTCTCTCCATCTCTACCTCTTTAACTCTTTCAAAGAAATAAAAATCTTAAAAACAACAACAACAACAACAAAACACACTACACTTCAGGCCTCACTCCCAAGCCTGTGCTGTGAGCCACCACGCTACTGCACCTCCCTGACAAAACTCGACCCAGACTACAGGTGAGACCCCTATCAAAGGTGAACAAGGAAGTCTCAGGACATTCACCACTGCTGTATTAAGGCCAGAGACAAACATGTTGGAAAGGTATCTGTGTGGAGTCCACCCAAGAAGTTCCATGGCCAGGGATCTCCCACAGCTTACATGAGGCTGGATTCGATCGTGCAGAAGAGACATCGGCAACTTGCTCTGCTTCATGACGACTTTGTATGGATCCTTCATGACAGCCTCCATTTCCTCTTGAAACTTTTGCAATGACGACTGCTTAATCACACGTGTGTTTCCTGTTTTCAAACAAAGAGTGTCGCCATGTAATAAACAATTCTGTGTGGCTTCTGCCACCTCCCCACTGGCACAGGGAAAGGCAAGACTTAAATTGCCCTCCACCACCCAAGCACCAGACACACCCACTCCTGTGGCCCTTTCAAACTCAGAGGGGTGGGGGGGGGAACCACCACAAAACCGCTTCTGCACTCGCACACTATGATCTAATCCACCCAACTCAGACACACAGAGGATTTCGTGGTTTTCCAAGCCCGATTTCCTGACTGGATGAAACTGAAAATCAAACATCAACAAAGGGAACTGCCTTTGAGATCTGTCCTACTCCCTGTTCCATCCGGCCATGGGATCCAGAGCACTCCCGGCTGATCGGTCTCTGGTCAGGCGCACAGAGGCGCGGTTACAAAGGCTGGGGAGGAGGGTGCTATCAACATATAAATCTCCGCAAGGGAACACATCGGAGCCACACAACCACACGACAGGACCCGGCGAACACCTTGCAAGAGACCGGGCCTCAGAAAGTGTTCAGTTAAACAGCGCATTACAGCACGAGTGCAAAACCTCCAGGCAGTGATGGCAAGAGCAGTCAGCGCCTACACTGCACTCCCTACTCGTGGGGACCCCTCCAAGCACCCCACGTCTTTTCTCTTTAATCACCACCACACTGCTGTGGGACAGGCATGACTTCTACTCCCACTGCAGAGAAGAGCAAACAGATGAACGGGCAGACGCTGTAACTAGTCCACAGTCACCTGCATGGCAGAACCAGAATTCAAACTCAGGCAGCCTGGATCTACACAGTCGCGTGCCCAGTCACCTGGTCCTCTCAGGTATTTTCCTGTTGCGGTTCTTAGGCGCTATCCTATCAAGAGGTGTGCCCAAGCACAGAGATCAAACACCAGGCAAGCAGTGGGGTCTGACAGTCTGCATCAGCTTGGGCCCGTCCTTAGCCCCCCCCAGCTATTGGTGGCTAAGAGCAAGTCCAGACTGAGATGAAGGCAGAGATCCCAAAGGAAGAAACCCCGTTCCTCCTGAGACTCCAGACACCCCATCCATTCCCGGAAGGACCAACCAAAAATGAGGCTCTTTCATTGTCATGCAGGTTCAGATGGTTTCATTACGACAAAGTATTGCAGAGGAACTTGAGGCTAGTGTGCTTTGTGATCTAAAAGCACAACCCCACTGGCAAGGCCAGTCTCAAGCAGTAATCACTCCAGAAATGCAGAGTTCAAGGTCTGCGAAGGCTAGTCTTTAAGGCTGGTGGGCTGGCATGGCAGGGTCTGCTGACATTTAACAACAGAGAGCTCTCTTCAAAAGCAAAGTTAGGGGGCCAACACTGTGGCGCAGGCTGATCCTCCGCCTGCAGCGCCAGCAATCCCATATGGGCGCCGGTTCTAGTCCTGGTTGCTCCTCTTCCGATCCAGCTCGCTGCTATGGCCTAGGAAAGCAGTAGAAGATGGCCCAAATACTTGGGCCCCTGCACCCACGTGGGAGACCCAGAAGAAGCTCCTGGCTCCTGGCTTCAGATCAGTGCAGCTCCGGCCATTGTGGCCATCTGGGGAGCGAACCAGCAGATGGAAGATCTTTCTCTCTGTCTCCCCTCTCACTGTCTGTAACTCTACCTCTCAAATAAATAAATAAAATCTTTAAAAAAAAAAAAAAAAGAAGTTCGTTTTGAACCCCCCCAGCACTACTTTTCTGAGCCCCCTCCCGTGGAATCCATGACAGTGCCACTCACCCCAGAACCGCACCTGTTAGAAATTTACACATTCCAGCCTTTCCATACAACACCCTTTGGAGAGCAAAGGAAAGGGAGACAACACTCACCAAACCACTTAATATTTGGCTCCACTCTTGCCACTGTGCCAGAAGCCACCGTCGATTGATACTGGAGGGGCTTGATCACTTTACCACGACTATTCCTAAATTGAGGAAGTAACAGATTTCCGATTACGACAGAAGAAAGGCAACACAAAGCCTGGCCATCAGAACAGCCTTTCCAGCAAAAGGGCTTTTTTTCATTTTTTTTGGTTCAAAGGATCATGAAACACAGATTTCAGTAAACAAAAAGAACTTTTACATTTAAAACAGATTGCCCAAAGCCATTTATTCTCTTGCAACAGAGCACGTAATGATTTCTGCTCGATGAGTAACAATGCTGATGTTTAAAAATCCATTTACTGTTTGTTTTTTTTTTTTTTTAATCACATACTTGAGTTTTTTGAGTAATTATTTGAAACCTGTTTTAAATGAATTCTAAGTAGAGGGCGATTTATGCTGGAACTCAACACTCTAAAACAAACTGCAAAGTAGGTGACTAAGGCAGATTAAGTTCATCGACATTTGTTCTAGACATATCTTTCAGAAGAGACAAAGATCCAATTACCGGCCAAATTAAAAGCAGCTAGCAAAGTGCCACACTCAGCAAGTCCCTGCAGCAAAGGCTGTGTCTGCTCCACTCCCAGCTGGGATGGGACTCTGAGGGCCACAGTGTCAGCATCTCAATCTGGCATGAGAAACAAGTTCCCTGGCTGCTTTCGGTCCTCCGTGCAACGAATCTCTAGCTCACGGATCCTTAACTCTGAGACTTAACGTGCTGTTCACGGAGGCCAGGGCTGTGAGCACCAACACCTCTTCTTGCTCTGGAGAACTGAGAAACCTCCACCAGTTCAGGACCCGTTACCCATGCCTGTAACCAAAAGTCAGTAACAGAACGCCGCTCCTACAAAACATTCCTCTTTGGAGCAGGGGTGGGAAGATCAAAGGCAACGAGTCGAGGGCATTTCGGGAGGGAGAGGACGGCAGTGCCCCGTGCTTACCTGCGCTCCTTCTGCCTGTACATATTCAGGCGCCGGATGGTGGCCCGGTCCCTCATGTTTTGGCCTCCCGGTCCCTGCACTCGATCTGAGAGAGGCAGAAAGAGACAGTGCACTATGTGGTAACCAGCAAGTGGGAATGCTCATGGCTTAAAACGCACCAAGTAGCTTACCCACACCAGGCTAGCTGCCACCTCACCACGACACAACAATATCTTTCTCCGGAAGCTGCTCCAACACGTGACAACTTGAACATGACGCGACAAAGCTACGCCAACCTTTGCACACTATTCCACCTCCTGTTTTCTAGCACTCATCATCCATGTTACCAGCATCATCTCACGTAAGCCATAGAAAAATCACGCTAAATCCCCACGCTGGAGGCTGAGAAACTGAGGCACACAGCTCCTACAGGGCAGAGCCAGAATCTGCACGTGGCTTTCAATCGCCACCTGCACTCTGCGCTGCCAAGACACCCACCTCTTCATTCAGTTTGACAAACACTGAGCACCTGCCTGCTACACGCCAGGCGCCATGGAGACCACAATGCTGACACACATGTGCCAGCTTCCTAATTAGGAAATTGTTGATGCTCATGGAATAAACAGCACAACAGGGAGCAATTCTTACCCTCTCAGAGAGAAAGAGAAATGTCAAATGAGCAAGGTAGATAGTAGCCTCGCCTCTCATTTTGGGAGCTGGAGAAGGCAGGCTGAAATCACAGCGCCGGGGGGCTCCCCGGCTCGCTCGCTGCACCAACTGGAACTCAATACTTCCCCCGCCCGGGTTCAGCTCCGCTCAGCTACACGACCGTGATTTCTAAGGGCCCGTTCAGGCCCAGCGTTCGGAGGCTGCCGTCTGCACAAACTGAGTAACTGGTGACCAGTCCAGGCAAAACATTCATCACGCACTAAAGTCGTCAAAGGCCCCACACTGCATTCCCAAGCAAATTCTTTATTAACTCAATCCGAATGGAAGGCATGCCCTAAAGGCTACCTTGTTGGTCCTGCAAGTGCAGACTGGACAAAACGTCTGTGTTGGAACGACCCTATTTATTGATCGGTAAGGTTTTCTATATACTTTACCGGATGGAATGCCAAAAACCAAATCCACCATCCTTTTCCCGCATAAATGGTCCAACTACGGCGGCAGGGGAGTGTGGTCAGGGGCAAAAGGCCCCCGGGTCGGCCTACCGCGCTCTTCATGGCTTCCTCTGCCTCTCACCCCGGCAGAGGACCCGAGGCTGCCCGGCCTGAGCGACCACGCTCGCCTGACTTCAGGCCAGGTGAGGCACACCTTGGCCTGTCAGCCACGCCAGTTGTCAGACTTCCTCGGCGCTTCCCAACCGGAGACACCACCGCCAAGGCGGCGTTCCTTCCCATTCCCCAAGGCCACTCCGCTCGAGGTCACTCCAGGCCAAGCCACCCAGGTGCCCACCCTCCCCACCTCCCCCCGGCCGCCTCCGCGCCCCGCTTCCGCCCAGCTCCACCCTCCTCGAGCCCCGCCGCCCGTACCCGGGTTCGTGCTGGCCTTAGAGGGGTTGATGGTGCTCCGTCCTTTGTACTTGGGCTTCACCATCTTGCCGGCCGAACAGGGACCCGAGGGCTAGGCCTGGCTCACGTCGGGTGAACGAGTTCCGAACTTCTCCACGACCCGCGTGAACCACACCGGACCACGCGTGCAAGGGCTACGTCACTTCCGCTCGCGCCCCTCCCTTCCCCTGAGCGACTTCCTGGGACGCGCGGCGCGCGCTGCCACTCCCCTGGCTCCGCCCCCGCCCGGCCGCCTAGGCGGCGCCCTACACCAGCCCCCGCCCACTCCCGCCCTAGCAACCGCCAAGCTGCCCCTCCATAGCAACCGCCTAGTTACCCCGGACGCGGGGCCCAGCGCTTCTATTGGATCCACCTCCAAATAAAAAAGGCCTCTTCTCAGGCCAATGACACAAGCTCAAGTTTAATTATCTTTCGGATTTGTCCTCTAAGCTCTTCCAAATATCAATCAGGGCAGGTCACGCTCTTCCTTTAAATTCCAATGGCTTACCATTCTTTTAGGACGAGAGATTCAAACTCTGCTGTTCCTACAGAATTCCGTGTTCGCCCCTGCCCACTTGTCTGACTGTGTTTGCACCTTGCTGCCTCTGGTTAGTCTCACGATTACCCTGCATTTTTCCTCTTCCTGAATCACTGCTTCACTGAATTCTTGCATAGCTCTTTCCTTCTGATCACTCAATGTCAGCTACTGATAGAGCTGCAAGAATTAAGAAATAAAAGAATACCCAGTTGAATTTGAATTTCAGACAAAGAATGAATTTTTTTTAGTATAAGTGTGTCCCAAGTATTGCCTAGGACTTTGTTTTGTTTTAAAGATTATTTATTTGAAAGGTAGAATTACAGAGAGGCAGAGGCACAGAGAGAGAGCTCTTCCATCTGCTGGTTCACTCCCCAGTTGGCCGCAATGGCTGGAGCTGGGCCGATCCGAAGCCAGGAGCCAGGCGCTTCTTCTGGGTCTCCCACATGAATGCAGGGGCCCAAACACTTGGACTGCCTTCTGCTGCTTTCCCAGGCCATAGCAGAGAGCTGGATTGGAAGCAGAGTAGCCAGGTTTTGAACCGGTGTCCAAATGCGATGCTGGCACTGCAGGTGGTAGCTTTACCCGCTACACCACAGTGCCAGCCCTTGGGACTTAATTTTATTTAAAAAAAATCATTCATGGGGCTGGCGTTGTGATGTGGCAGGTAAAGCCACTGCCTGTGAAGCCGGCATCCTATGTGGGCACTGGTTCCAGTCCTGACTGCTCCACTTCCTATCCGGCTCTCTGCTAATGGCCTGGGAAAGAAGAAGATGGCCCAGGTCCTTGGGCCCCTGCACCCATGTGGGAGACCTGGAAGAAACTCCTGGCTCCTGGCTTTGGATCGGTCCAGTTCCAGCTGTCACTGTCATTTGGGGAGTGACCCAGCAGATGGAAGACCTCTCTTTCTGTGTCTCTCCCTCTCTCTGTAATTCTGCCTTTCAAATAAATAAGTGAAACTTTAAAAAAAAGTCATTCATGGTTCATCTGACATTCAAGCTGGACTGTACATCCTGTATTTTAACTGGTAATCATCCTACTGGGAGAACTCTTCCCTGAATGATCTGTCCAGGGAAGCGATGGTCGGGCAGGGAGGGGTGGTTCATGCTCTGTCATCTGTTGCATAAAAACAAACAACTTATTATAAAGTGAGGCACTCTAATTGAAGGATGAATGATTGAGTCTTCTTTTCTCTGAGTCTGAAACAAACAAACGCAAGAAAAACAAGCTTTCTAGAGCAGACGCAGGCCAGGTCCCAGCCGGGAGCTGGAAGCACCTTCTCTCCCTGGAGTTGCACTTTTCTTGCCCCAGGGGCAGCTGTCCTGAGATTGGACACAACTCTTGAGGAGGGCTCCGACTCTGACACGTGTCTCAGGGACTCAGCGCTCCGTGGAAAACGCCTGGTGCTCAGTAGGGATCGGCACTGCCCCCTTCCACCCCGTACTGTCCCCTCGATCCCCAAGTGAGGGGACGATCGCCTTCTCCCCGAGACAATTCAAAGTTAATGTGTTTCTGATGCTTCAACTTAGTGCAAACCAGAATAAACACGAATGGCAAAAATCAGCCCATGAGCTCATTCGGGCTTTGATCAGAGACATAATTTCATTATGAAATTTTGCATCAGGCTGTTGTGAAGTCTTGCCAAGCAGTTTCGTTTTCCCAGATGATACGGCTGCTTCTTTCTCTCCTATTCATATCCTCTGCCTGTATGCATCGTACAAGGCTCCCATCTATTTTTACAATCTGACCCGGCAATCCTTTCACGACAGTATTTGCCAGCCTCCTAACCAGTCTCAGTCCTACCGGGAGACAAGGAGCCTCATTGAGGTGGCTCGAGCTTGTTACTGGTTCCGTTGGCCTGCTCTGCTTGCTGCAACTGTAATACCGTGACTAACTTTTCACTTTCTTTTCTGGTGTCCTGTCCAACACAGGAGGCAGGACCCACCTCCAGGCCTACAGTTCCTCAGCTTTAAAATAGGACATCGATGGGGCTGGCACAGTGGCGTAGCGGGAGAAGCTGCCGCCTGTGGTATCGGCGTCCCATGTGGGCGCTGGTTCAAGTCCCAGCTGCTCCATTTCTGATCCAGCTCTCTGCTATAGTCCTTGGGCCCCTGCACCCGCGTGGGAGACTAGAAGGAGGCGCCTGGCTTGTGGCTTCAGGTTGGCACAGCTCTGGCCGTTACGTCCACTGGGGAGTGGACCAGGGGATGAAAGACCTCTCTCTTTCTCTCTCTCTGCCTCTGTCTTTCTGTAACTCTGTCTTTCAAGTAAAATGGGTAAATTAAAAAAAAAAAAAAAAAGGACATCATCATGACTGCACTGCGCCAGAAGATTGCGATGTGATCCTCTGTGTGATGTTGTGAGAAGGTGTGGCAGACCTGGTACACACCTGGGATGCTTTGTTTTTTCTCGGGACCCAGGGTTAGCCCCTATTCCCTGGAATCTTACTCATCCATAACCCCCGGTGGGTATTATTGGGAAAATTCCAGCAGAGATGAGCTGGAAACTCCACACAGCCCCATGCTGTGTTCTGGACTGGTGTTCTCATGGGAAGCACAGAAGATCGGCCTCGCTTTCATCTTCATCCCGTTAGAGACGTGGTCGCTGGCGTCTGATGGACAGATACTAGCAGTTCCTAAAATAGCATTTTTCAAGTGTGGTCTGAGGGTCACTAACATGGGGATCGCTTGGGGGGCAGCTGGTTAAAAAATGCAGACTGCTGGACTTTACCCCAAAGCCTCGGGAAGTCAGACCCTCCCCGAGGGGAGGCCCAGAGAATCTATATATCAGGGATTCTTGTAGACACCGAGGCTTTAGATCTGAAAAGCCAAGTTTTTCCCATAGTCGCCTGTAGTTTTCTGCTCAGCTGACCAGAAGGCAGCCCTAGAAGATCCAGCCACCTCCCACCTTGCTGGTGTCCTGTCGCTCTTCTCAGCAGAGCTAGACTGAGGCAGGCTGCAACCCCGTCTAAGGCACTCTGAAGATCTACGTCTTGGCTCTTCCCCAAATGCTGTGATATCTATGCTGCAGCCAGAGGGTCGTTATCCTTTGGCAAAGCTCCATTGTTGGGCCATTAGCTCTTAATTAGTGCCAGCTTGTTGATTTATACTTACCAGTTCAACTGCAAGCAGAGGTTCTTCAACTGAGCCCTCTGTGTCTCGCCTCTGCTCCGTCCATGACACAATGACTCCTTGCCTGCTGGGGCCAAGTGCTGGGTTCCTAGAGTGGCTACTGCTCTATGTGAACCTGATCCAGTCCCCAGGTAGGAGGCTATGGTATGCCACGGAGAGCGAGCAAGGGCTCAGAAAATACTTTCAGAGTTTTGTTGTCTTATTTCATTTGTACTAAATAAAAAATGTTCTTGGTGATATGCGGGTACTTTAAAAAAAATTGGAGGAGTCTGGGTTGTGGCATAGCAGTTAAAGTTCCTGCTTGCAATACCAGCATCCAATATGGGCAGCTGGTTTTTGTCCCAGTTGCTCTACTTCTGATCCAGCTCCTTGCTAATGGCCTGGGAAAAGCAGTGGAGGATGGCCCAATGTTTGGGCCCCTGCCACCCGCAGGGGAGACCTGGAAGAAGCTCTTGGCTTTGCCCTGGCCCAGTGCTAGCCATTGCGGCCATCTGGGGAGTGAACCAGCAGATGGAAGATCTCTCTCTCTCTCTCTCTCTCTCTCTGTGTAACTCTGAGTTTCAAGTAAATAAATAAATCTTTTTGTTAAGTTTGTGAAACATGGAATCAAAGGATAAGTTTATTTCTGTACAAAAAGAATTTGAAATCCATGTGCAGATTTTTCATGATATGCATCTTGCTTGAACTTTTTAAAAAAGATTTACTTATTTATTTGAAAGGTAGAGTTAGAGAGAGAGAGAGAGCGAGAGAGAGAACAACAGAGAGAGAGAGAGAGAGATCTTCCATCTGCTTGGTTCACTCCCCAAATGGCCCCAGTAGAACTCTTAAGTGGGTGCAAGGACTCAAGTATTTGGGCCATCTTCCAGTGCTCTCCCAGGTGTATAAGCAGGGAGCTGGATTGGAAGTGGAGCAGTCAGGATATAAATTGGCATTCATGTGAGATGCTAGCATGGTAAGCTGTGGCTTAACCCACTGTGCCATAACCAGTCCCCTTGAACTCTTTGAAGATCCTCCTCATATAACTTCAACAATTCACCGGCAAATGTGGGTGGGTATTTGGTGGGGTGGTTAAGTTGCTGCTTGGGACACCAGCATCCCATTTCCAAGTGCCTGGTTCAAGACCCAGTTACTCCACTTCTGATCCAGCTGCCTGTTAACATGCACTCTGGGTTGCAGCAAGTTATGGCTCAAGTGCTTGGGTCCCTGGGCAGTGGGTTAAGGCACCACCTGGGAAGTCCACATCTCATATCAGAGTACTGGTTCAAGTACTGGACACTCCGCTTCTAATCTAGCTTCCTGCTAATGTGCCTGGAAAGCAGCAGATGACGGACCCAGTACTGGAGTTCCTGCCACCCACATGGGAGACTTGCATGGAGTTCCTGGCTCCTGGCTTTGGCCTGGCCCAACCCTAGCTACTGTGGGCATTTGGGGAGTAAACCAGCAGATGGAAGACTTTCTCTCTCTCCCTTTCAAATAAAATGAAAATAATAAAAAAAACTTATTTTACAAAGAAAACAGTTTCTCAGCAAAAATAAGAAAACTAAGATGTAAGAAACTGGAATTCCCTCGGCCACCTTGCCTTCTGTTTTCAGCGTGGGGTGCTGGAGATTTTCTGGGCAAGGATCTAGCAAGCTTGCCCAGCATGGGAGTGGGTGGAGGCTCACCTCTGGGAACTCCGGGAAGCCTCTCTTCATTGAGGATGTATCTGGACACTGCTTCTAAGTGGGAAAAACATCCCTGTGTTAGTCTTGGTGTTCACCTCACAGCAGGGTGAGGGGCTCTTCAGAAGGATTCCTAGGAATCTTGGGAAAATAGCAAGCAGCGCTCTGCTGCATCCCCCTGCGGAGTCCCCGTGGTCCTCAGCGCATGCCACTTCCGAAAACCTGAGAAGCCCTTGGAAGAGATGCCTCTGATGGCCTCAAATTTTCAGCCTGCTTTGGGTAACTCAGCGTTGCTGGCTGCATTCTGAGAGGTGCATCCAGAGCACACGCTGATGTGGGAATTGAAAGCATAATTCCAAATCGTAGGGAATTGTTTAAGCTCCGAGGAGACTGGAGGGCCCATATTCAGTCATCTCTCCGGGATCAGCGTGTTTTCTATTACCCTTGATATCTATCTGTCCAGTGATCCTTTTGATGTCTACGCCGTTAGACCCAATCTTTGTGTAATTCTTTATCCCTCGTCTCCTGCCCACCTCCCCGTTTCTCCTTAGGAAAACACTTTTTAAAAATGTTAACCAGGTCCCTTGGATTATTTCCAGAAGAATAAAGTCTCGTTAAGGAATTTAAAAACTCAGTTGTGTGTGTGTGTGTGTGTGTATGTGTGTATGTGTGTGTAGGAATGGAGGGAGGCCTGTCTATCAGAAGGCCAGTCTTGCCCTAAGGGCAGCTTCTGCCCAGTGAGACATTAAGGTTTCCCTTGACCTCCACCGTCCCTCTTGCTCCCCTGTCTGGTCAAGTCTAGACTGAGAATAAATCTTGTTTCCCACATAGAGGTTTGAGCTAAGGTATGGAATAAAGTTAGGGCAAATCCCTTCCCAAACAGCAGAGCACAAGCTGGTCAAAACCTTTAGTTATATAACTTTTTAGAGCACTGATTAGAAAAAGACAAGTTTATTGCCACTATCTTAGGAAAAGGTGATCCTTCCAACTCCCTGTGCAATGCAGGGTGGAGGAATCTTGATGCTTCAAATGCCTGTTGGAGAGACTTTAGAGTTGTCAGCTTTGCTTCCAGCTAAAGCTGGGAAGATCCACAAGATGCCTAACCACTGGTGCCCAAGACAAGGGGACTCAGGTGTCTGCTACGGCTCTCCCTCCCCCATGTCATCACTGTACAGAAAGGTTATGAACTGAATCGAGTAGCTTATTTCAAATGCAAGGGCAGGCAGACTACAGCCTGTGGGCCACATTCCAGCAGCTGCCTGTTTTTATACGGCCCGTGAGCAAAGAATGGTTTGTGTCTTCAAATGGTTGGAAAAAGTCAAAATGAGAGTAACGTTCTGTGACACATGAAAATTATATCAAGTTCTAATTTCAGGGTTCATAAATTAAGTTTTACTGGCACATAGCCACACCACTTGCTTATGTATGATCTATGATGATCATGGCTGCTTTCACACTGCACAAATAGAGACATATGGCCCACAAAGCCCAAAATATTTGTTTCCTGACCCTTTGAGTGAAAAGCCTGTCTACAAGCACACTCTAGGATGCTGGCGTTTGTTCTAAGCATGTAATCGACTAACAGAGACTATCAGCTGTGGCTTTCTAACAGTGAATGTTGCCCATTTTGTATTTTTCATTTCATATTTTCATCTCATTTTTCATTTATATTTCCTGCCCTGGGAATTCAGATGAGGGGGTCCTCTGTACCCCTGAGTGTAGCTTCAGCCTGAGTGGATCAGCTGTGAGCACTAGGCAGAGGCTGAAGTTTCACAGGATGCAGCAGAGAGAGCCTGGGCTGGAGAGCGAATTGATATCTAGGGGAGCATCACTGATTTGTCTGTCCCGTGGCCAAGTCTGAAGATTGTTTTTGAGCCCAAAGAAAAAGGAGTGTCAGGCAGAAACCCGAAGAGCCCTTTGCCCAGAGTCTTTTAGAGATCAGCTCTGGTGACCTTGAGCCCAAGCACGACACAAAGCAGAGGAGACCGTTCAGCTTGCCCGGCATGACCTCTGATGTACCGAGGTCTGCAGGGGCTGTGCTCAGCATGGGTAGTTTCGCAGACATCCCCGGGCAGCCTCCGTGCGTGTCCTTTGGACACATTGGCAGCCCTAGTCATAGCAAGGTGGTCTCAAAAGGCTTGGATGCTAGGGGCCGGTGCCGTGGCTCACTTGGTTAATCCTCCACCTGCGGTGCCGGCAACCCATATGGGTGTCGGGTTCTAGTTCCAGTTGCTCCTCTTCTGGTCCAGCTCTCTGCTGTGGCCTGGGCGGGCAGTGGAGAGTGGCCCAAGTGCTTGGGCCCCTGCACCCGCATGGGAGACCAGGAGGAAGCACTTGGCTTCTGGCTCCTGGTTTTGGGTCGGCGTAGCTCTGGCCATAGTGGCCATTTAGGAGGTGAACCAACGGAAGGAAGACCTTTCTCTCTGTCTCTCTCTCTCACTGTCTAACTCTATCTGTCAAATTAAAAAAAAAAAAAAAAAGGAAAGAAAGAAAAAAAAGGCTTGGATGCTAATGAGAGGCTGGAGTAGAGAGGCAGAGCCTGGTGAATGCCTGTGTGTGCACTCTACAGCATTATTTTTTTTTAAAGATTTATTTATTTTGCTTGAAAGTCAGAGTTACACAGAGAGAAGGAAAGGCAGAGAGAGGTCTTCCATCTGCTGGTTCACTCCCCAATTAGCTGCAACGGCTGAAGCTGTGCTGATCTGAAGCCAGGAGCCAGGAGCTTCTTCCGGGTCTCCCATGTGGGTGCAGGGGCCCAAGGACTTGGGCCATCTCCTGCTGCTTTCCCAGGCCATAGCAGAGAGCTGGATTGGAAGAGGAGCAGCCGGGACTTGAACTGGCGCCCATATGGGATGCCGGCACTTCAGGCAGCATTTTTACCTGCTACGCCACAATGCCGGCCCCTCTACAGCATTGTTTGCAAACCCATGCAATCACACCCTTGGGCACCCTCTCCTCCCAGCAAACGAGTTGCTGAACAGGCTGATGCTGTGCATGCGGGTGGGGAACAGGACATGCAAACAGTTAGGAGGTAGCAGAGCTCAGTCCTGACCTCCCTGGCAGCCTTTGACCTCTTTGTGTCTCGTTTGTCTCATCTGATGTCTGCATCATAATTGTATCCACCTCACAAGACTGTGTTGTGGATTAAGTGAAACAATGCAAGTACTCCATCCATTAGTATTACTTTGTCTCCAACCACACCTGCTCTCAGGTCCCGGCTCTCAGGAGCGCTCCTTCCCGTGGGGCCCAGGCACCGACTGCAGGAGGTGCACAGAAGTCCATCGGAGGGGCAGCATCATGGAGGAAGAGCAATTTAACGAAGACCTCTTGGTGACAGCATCAGGGAAACACCTCTCAGGAGGAGGGGACAGCAGGGACAAAGGGCGCCTTTGGGAAATGCACCCATATTGGGCACCAGGGAGTCATTCTGAGTGGAAAGAACAAGAGAAGACCCCAGAAAGGTGAGTGACCACAACCAGTTATGGGCAAATGACAGAACAAGCGAGTCAGCTTGCTGGTGGCCAGAGCCTTGGTGGCTGGCTTTTGCTCCCAGGAGGAAAGAAGGGTCAGCACCATTCAACACCGATCAGCTCCGGGAACAATGTGAAGAAAAAATTCACATTCCAGCACCACCTCTTCACTCACTCACTTGTTTTCTCACTCATTCAACAAACATCTAGCCTGTGGTAGCAGAAGATAAATGCCACTGGCCAAATATGCCCGAGAAAGACTGGGCCAGGAGTGGTCATGCAGATCCTAGGGCTACGCACTGAACAGGGAAACAAGAAGGAAAAAAGGAAAAAGGCACAAAGGATGATGATGGAGGGGGCAGAGAAGATTCCAAGAGCGCAAAACAGCCAACGTCAACGCCAACATGGAGAGAGTTTGGGGTCAGCAGAATGAAGCAGGTTTGGAAAAGGGAAATAAATAAATAATAAAAATAGATAAATAAATAAATGAATGAATAGCACCGGTTCAAGTCCTGACTGCTCCACTTCCAATCCAGCTCCCTGCTAATGCACCTGGGAAAGCATTAGATGATGGCCCAAGTCCTTGGGCTCCTGCCACCCATGTGAGAGACTTGGAGGGAGCTCCTGGCTCCTGGCTTTGGCCTGGCTCAGTCCTGGCTGTTGCAGCCATTTGGGGAGTAAACCAGTGGATGGAAGATATCTCTCTCTCTCTCTCTTTCTCCTCTCCTCTCTTACTCCTCTCTCTTTAACTCTCCCCTTCAAAAAAAAAAAAAAAAAAAAAGTAAAAAACAAATCTCCCAGCAATGGTCCTGTCCTTGGGATAAAGGCCAAGTGTATACTAAAGGCAGTTTTCACAGAGTCTCCAAGCCCTGGGGGCAAACCCAAAGTCTAAACCAGATGGGTTTGTGTATCTCAGCCTGGCACCAGTGGCTTTTGATCAGGCTTCTCCCCTCTGAGCCCAGCCCTGGAGGTGGCTGTGCAGGCTGGGACTCTGCTCTGGTGCCCATGGAGAGGTGGCCCCCGCTCCAGCCATCCCAGGGCTCACTTGGGGCTTGCTGTGCTGTTGGCTCCAAGTACATCAGGTTGAATCAGTCAAGGTCAATTCAGCGTCCTTGAGGATGTAGTTGCCTCATGCTGCAGGCAAGGACCAGCACAGAAGGGAGACGCTGATTCCATCAAGAGCCATCATCCACTTGTGTAGCCCTCAGAGCTAAAGCTAACAGTAGAGATGTCCAGATGAAAACACTGGGTTCTGCAGTCGTAAGCCTGCTTATCACTTGGCCTTGACACCAAATCCTCCCCTTCGAATCTTCCAAGATGAGACAGTGGCCCACAACTGGCCAAATGGCCGTCCTTGTGCATCCACAAGACAGGCCTGGGGCCAGCACAGCCACAGCTCACTGACCCACCCACCTGCCCGCCCCAGATGCTTTCCATCTCAGTGTCTCACTCCAGCCCCCAGTGCTTGAGAAAACACTTCCCGTGGATTGTGACACCCTCATTGTCACCACCTTTGCCAAGTGAGCCTTCCAGGGCTGGCTTGGGAAAACGCTTCTCTCTGTTCTTTGAGCTGCCAGCTTGTTTGACAGGCTCAGCTCTGGTCTGGCTGTTCCACCATCACCTAACCCCTCCGCTACCCTCAAGTCCTTGCTCCCCCTCCTCCCGTTCCGTTCCTCTGCCCTGAAGGCTGCCGCCTTATTCCTTTTGGAGATGAACTCATTGTTGACTTTAACTCACTTCGATGTTTCCCAGGGAAGCATGCTGGCAGGAGGCCCACCCCAGCTCCTTGAAGAAGACAATCCTGCCAGGGCCAAGCCTGGGTGCCAGGGGCCTTGGAAGTGCCAAAATGCTTCCCGTTTTATGGACAGGCCTAACTCAATCTGAAGACATTCCAAGTATTCAATCAGCAGCCCTTGGTACATATTGGGTTGTGGCGGGAGCGCTCAGAAGCCAGCCCCTGCAGGAGACAGAGCTCAGCCAGAGGAAGGAACCGGCCTGCTCCGTGGGCCAGGCTGATGTTCAACAGATGGCAAAAGCACATCCCAATCACAGTGATCAATAATCAAAGGCAAGCAGCTGCTGGGACCTGGTCTGGGGGGCCCTGGGAGCCTGGCTGTGCCCCCCTTCCCACACCAGAATGAGCCCAGCCAAGAATCCATCTCACCCACCTCCTTGCACCAAGCTCCGGGGGAGCGAACAGGCGAGGGAGGAACCATTTTTCACATACTTTCTCTTTCAAAATGTAACTCTGTTTCGCAATTTCCTGCTTCAATTCTGGAAAGTGCTAGGGCAGAACCCAAGCCACCATCCCCAGCCACTGGACTGGGTCTCTCATCATTACTGCCACCAACCTGGTAGACCCCGGGGTTGCCGTAGGAAGGGGGGGGTTCAGATTTTCTAATTCCTGCCATCCTCTCCTGTGCTGGCTCACCCAAGGGTCTACGGAGTGCCTCAGGGGAGCCTCCAGCCAAGATCTGTTTATCCTTCACCCCATGTTGGCTGTTTCCCCTGGGAGAGCGGGGAGGTATGCCACACCAAAGCAGGTGCACCCTACCCTGGTATGTTCACAACTCAGCAACCCCGGAGGCATCTAATCTGCAGATCTCTACTCCCCTATAACTAGGCTTTTGTCTGGCTCGCTGTGAACAGCAGTCCTAGACAGCCCTCCAGCCCTTTTGCAGCAAATCCATTTCCTCCTTCGAAGTGGAACCTGTTCTTTCAAGTTGTTACTGCTACCTTTCCAGCGCCCGCTGAGGTCTCTGCCTGTTTCCCATTTCGATCCGGTCTGGCCCACAGCTGGAGAAGCAGTGAAATATCGACCTGGGTAGCTGGCCCTGCATCAGGGACTTGTAGCTGGCTCCAAGAAGCTGACCCTTTTCCTAACTTCCCTCTTAGCCATTCTGAACCAAACCAAACAAGCAAGCCAGAAGGGGGGAAAATCCCTGCTTACAAAAAATAAATCCAAACCACACAACTGCAACACCCCAAGTACTGAAATGGAAAACAAATCCATTTTCTGAAGACTTGGGTTGAAATATACCAGAGCTGGGACTGGATGATGTGGCCAGAAATGTGTTAGTCTAGGCAAGACTGTGACAACGTAGAGAACAAAGCTAACATTTTCCCGAAAAACAGTGTGGGCAGATCACGTGCTGTCATGCCTCAACCTGGGGATAGGCTTAGGCAACCCTCCGTCGCCACATAGATCCCCTCTCTCCAGCACCTGCTGGAGTACATGGTCCAGTTTCTGGCCCAACTGGAAGGGGCTTCAGCCTGTTTCCAGGACTACAAGCAGGTGTGAAAGCCACGCCTCCCTCCAGTTCAAGAAGGGGCCCAGTGAGACGGATGGCAGGTGGGGCGCATGGTCGCCAGGGCTGCACCTGGCAGGGGATCTGCAGATGTGGAAGCAGCCCAGACTCAGATGTCCCGATACCCACATTGTGTTGCCCGCCTCGTTACTACAGCAGCCCTCGGGAGCTCTGAGAAAGGGATGCAGAGAAGCCGAATGTTTCGGAGGCCATGTGGGCAGCCCCTGCTCAGTCTGGGGTGCCAGGAACCTGGATTTGTGTCTGGGGGTGGCTTTACAGGGCACCCGGCTGCAGTGCATCTCGCAGGCTGGATGGGGGCGTGAATTGCCCATTGGTCTTTCTCACAGGGCGGATCCTCGTTCTTCCGGGCTTGCTGTCCCCCCGCTTTGCCATTTGCCTGGCCCCCTCCCTGAGAACGGTGCCAACTGATGCTCCACCATCCAGCCTGCTGTTTCAGGAGCCACAGAGCAGTGTCCTGAGACTGCTCTTCAGGTAGTGCTCTCTTGTTCATCATCTCCACGCTACTGTCAACCCCAGCCCTAGCTTGCCCTGACCGATCCAGGCCTGCATTTATGTCCAGGCAATGTGAACTCACTGTCCCCAATGGGATGTCTCAAAGATGCCTCCAGCCCACTCCAGCCACATCCAGACCTGTGGGCTTCCTTCTTCTCCTCCCAAACAGGTCTTCTGCACGGGCTCCCATCTCAGAACACAGCGCCATCCCCGGTGCGCAGGCCAGGATCAGGGGCTGCCACCTTGATATCTCCATCGCCCTCCCTCCCCTCTTATGTATCAACGACCCTGACAGCTTTATTCTCCAAACACCTTTTGCCTTTGTCTACTTCTCCTCATTTCCACCAACACCCCTCCCCCCAGTCCAAGCCTCCAGCATCTCTCACCTGGGCCACAGCAACATTCGCCTAAGCAGCCCCCCTTTCAGCTGTCTTCCATGCTACAGAGAGCATGTTCTTTGCAAAACACAAATCTGGGCATGTAGTCCTGCTGCCTCCGACCCTCCAGGAGAACAAAGGCCCAATCCAGGCGACCTTTCTAAAATCACATCACGTTGCTTACCTTATGGGCTTTCCAGGTGTACTGGCTTTCTCTAAGTTCCTTGAATACCAAGCTACTCTGCCACAGGACATTTGCCTGTGCTATGCCTCCCATGGAGAGCTGTACTCCTCAAGGGCAGGTATTTGACCTGGTGGTTGGGATGCCCTCGTCCTGTATCAGAGCGCCTGGGTTTGATGCCTGCCTCTGGTTCATGACTCCAGCTTCCTGCTAGTGCAGACTCCGGGGGACGGTGGTGGTGGCTCAAGTGGTTGAGTTTCTGCTGTCCGTGCAGTAGACCTGGCTCCTGGCTTCGGCCTCAACCATCACAGGCACTTGAGGATTGAACAACAGGATGGGAGGCCTCTCTCTATGTCTCTCTCTCTCTGCAGCTCAAATAATAAATACATTTTATAAAAAAAAACTGTGCCTGTTCTACAGAGTAGCCACTACTATGTGAAATGTGGCTTACACAGCTGAAAGACTGAATTTTTAATGCTATTTCATTTTAATCCATTGAATTTACATTTTAAAATATATTCAACTTAGTTATTAGAAAACTTAGGTATTTATGAAGCAGCTTGGGTAGGCAAATCTTGTTCAACTTTAATTTCCATGAAATCTGAACACGGGTCAAGTTTTTTTTTTTTTTTTTTTTTTCAACAGGCAGAGTGGACAGTGAGAGAGAGAGACAGAGAGGAAGGTCTTCCTTTTTGCCATTGGTTCACCCTCCAATGGCCACCACGGCTGGCGCGCTGCGGCCAGCATATCGTGCTGATCCGAAGCCAGGAGCCAGGTGCTTTTCCTGGTCTCCCATGGGGTGCACGGCCCAAGTACTTGGGCCATCCTCCACTGCACTCCCTGGCCATAGCAGAGAGCTGGCCTGGAAGAGGGGCAACCGGCACAGAATCCGGCGCCCTGACTGGGACTAGAACCTGGTGTGCCGGCACCGCAAGGCGGAGGATTAGCCTATTGAGCCGCGGCGCCGGCCACAGGTCAAGTATTTCTGGGGAAAATTCAGCATCTAGATTGAGATTTGCTCCAAGTGTAAAAATATACACAGAAGGCTGGAGACCTAGTTTTTTAAAAATATTAAAGATCTAATAATTTTTATATTGATCAGATGTTAAATAAGAGTATAGTTGGGTAAATAACAGGTAAAATTAAACTTTCTGTTTCTTTTTACTTTTTAAACTGTGGCTGAAAAGATTTGGAATTACATTCCTGGCCCCTACATTTCTCCTGGGCAGGGCCAGTCTAGAATGCAATTCCTGCAGTCTCCGTTTAAATCCTTCATCTCATCCTTCAGGGCTTAGTTCAAATAGCACTTCTTTCGAGAAGTTACCCCGACATGATGAGTTTGTATTTTGATTGCATTTCAGTTGCTTTCACAGCTATGGGCGTTTGCCAGTGCTGGCCAGGCCTGGTCTCTGTCCATTTGTAACTGTCACACATTTGTTTGTGTGATGACTCGTTCGATGCACCCCCGCCTTCCCTCCCAACATCCAAGCTCCAGGAGAACAAGGCCTGTGTCTGTCTGGCTCCCCGCTGGAGACCAGGTGCCTAGGCCAGAGCCGGGCACACAGACTGCTGCCTGGGGCCATGTTAGAACGGCACAGGAAGTCATTCCACCTGCTGCCTTGGTAGGACTGTGCCCTGCATCTGAGAGAGCCTGAGCTCTCTGTTGCCCTGGAAATGCCACAGTAGCCCTCAGTCTGTAGATTTGGCCCCTCTCTAATGTAAAGTCCTCCTTTATAGCTGACCAGCATCCGCCCTACTGCAAGCTGCCCGGGGCCCTTTATTCCATCCGTAGGACTAATTAGAGTGGCGCTTCTGCAGCCTAAATGTGCAAGTCGACCACCTAGAGTCTGGTTAAAAATGCAGGCCCTGGTCGTCTGGTCTGAGATGGCACCTGCGATCCTCATTCCTAACAAGCCACACAGATGGCGCTCTGAGTAACACGGATGTGCAGGACCCGGCTTCCACGCTCAGCCAACTGCTCTGTCCCCTGACCCTCTGGCCCAGCTGGGATCACTGGAAACGTGGCCCTGTCACCTCTTGCTCCCATGGGCACCCCACCAACCCTCGCACCCTGGAAAGGAATTCGGAGCTAGGAGCTATTGCTGGCGTTGTTGTTGATTTCTTTTTAATTTGAAATAAACTTTTAAGCAGTTTTCAGAGTCAGGTCAGCCCTGATATGCATTATGGATGTGTAACAATTCTCTCCAATGATAAAGTCACTTGGCTGGGAGTGCCCAATAGGGCAGGAAGGGACTTCCAGCCCAGGTCCCCATCAGGCTTCGACTTGGACTCCCATCAGCCTCTCCTGGCCGATCTGATCCCAGAAGTTCCTCCAGAAGACTCCGTGCTGCAAGGATGGGCTCAGATGCCAGAATGTTCTCTGTGCCATGTCTACTGCGAGCATCACAAGCCGATGTGTACTGTTGGTCCCGGGGGATGGAAGTGTCTTCTGATGGCCTCGTGTGTGTGTGCGTGTGTGTGTGTGTGTGTCTGCTGGTTCCCTCTGGTTTGAGTGTGTGTTTGTGTGCACGGATGGATGCCAGGTGTGTGTCCATCAACCCCGACATTCCCGTCCAGGAAAGCGTCATCACACAGAGCAGCGTTGAACTCTTTCGGACGGGCCTGGCGCTGGACCCGGGGCCTAGGTGGGCCCTGCAGTCGTGAATGGCCTGGCTGTGCCCGGCTGCTGCTGCTGCCCCTTGCGTCTCCGAGAGCCAGCGCCCGTCTCCTTGCTGTCCTTCCTGGCCAGGTTCCTGTGGGTGTTCTCACGTCGGCCCTGGCCTCCCTTCCTCCTCTTCTGCCCTGTAATGACCCCATCGGTGGGAAGAATCAGCAGGTGTACCGGGAGCACGCGGGCCTCTTTTGGGCCAAGGCCCAAAGAGGGGGTGGCGAGGAGGCTGGGGCGAGGCAGGAAGGAGGCCTGGAGACTGGGTCACCTCGAGGCCACCTCTGAGCAGCAGCCACTTCAGAGGACCACGCGGCATGGGTACCGTGCAGCCTGGGGACCGAGACAGTTCTCAAGAACCTTTCCACCCTCCACTTCTCAAGGCACATCAGATGTTCTCTTCATCACGCCTCCCTCAGACCCAGGATCCTGGAGGGCCAACAGCCCTTCCCAGGCACTCCGTGCAGCTCTCAGAACAGCCCCCAGCGTCCCCGACTGTGTACCTCTGGGGCTGGTGCTCACAGCCAAGTGCAGGCTGGGCGACCTTGGTTGAGTCACTGCACCTCTCTGAGACCCTGTGCCTCTTCCTAGCACCCCATCTGACCTCCACAGGCCCTTCAAGCATGAACCCCTACAGCTCAGAGGAAATGAGGAGACCGGAAGGAGGGTGGCCTCACATGCTTCCGGCTCCCATTGCACAGGGTTCCGGGGGCACCGTTCCCTGCCAGTTGGACAGCCCTGGGTCTTGTCCTGGGGCCATCTCAGAGACAAGTGGCCCTCTGTGCCTGGTTCTGAGCCCCAATCCCAGGGAGGCAGTGGCTGCAGCTCACCCTCAGGACACGGCGTCCTTCGCACTGTGCACCTCCGGGCTTCCTTGGTGTCGGAGCAGGCGGTGTGGTCCCCTGCAGGGGCGTGGAGCACCCTGCGCGTCCGCTCCTCGGAGCCCCTCCGGAAGCCACAGAGCTTCTTCTTCTTGGAGCATGGCCCCCACGGCGACCACTCGCTCATTTCACATTGTGCTGGCCGCAAGAGAGGGAAGGGGGAAGAAGAGGAGCAGGGGGGTCAGCAATGCTTCCAAGCCCACAGTCCCCCCAGGGAGCCTCTAGGACCAGAAGGGCCTCAGAGAAACCACAGAAGCCACGAGACGGCCTTTCTGCCCTCTCCCAGGCCGCACTCCCTTGGCTGCAGCCCCAGCCAGCCCTCCTCTGGGGGTGCCTGGGCCCTCTGCCCCCAGCGCCCACGGAAGCTCACCAGGACTGCCGCACTCCAGGGTGCCATTGGAAGCTGTGGAGCCCTCGGGACAGGCCGGATAGCAGCGGCCCTTGTGCAGGTACAAGCCCTCCCGACACTTGGTGCAGAAGTTGTGGCTGAAGCAGGCCTCGCAGTGTTCGATCTTGCATTCTGCGGAGAGGACCAGATTGGGGCCTCCAGCCCAGCCTGCAACGCACATTTCCCTCAGCCCCGGCCCCAGTGCCTTCCCCCCTCCCCAACATGCAGGGCAAGGCCTTGGCCTAGAAGTGTCAGGGAAGGGAGAGGAAGGACAAGGGCAGGACAGGGGAGAAGAGGCTGAAGTGGCCTCTCTGGGGACTGCTGGGGCTCTTGCCACTGCTAGCCACCCCTGGTCTGAACCTGGTCTCAGGCCCTTGGACTCAGGCAGAGACCCAGGAAGGCTGGTTTCAGAGGAGAAGTTGGGGGAGGAGTGGTCAGCATCTCAAGCTTCCCAGGGGCCAGCCTGCTCCCAGTGGGACAGAGGGACAGAATGGTCCCTAGGGAGCAGTTGTGTGGCCTCCTCTGCCCTGCCTTGGCTGGCACCAACAACCTCCTAAACTCTGGGTCTCCCCCTGCCCAGGACAGAGAGTCTGCTGGGAGGAGGGGGAGCAATCTCAGGGCAAATTCCTCTCCATATGCAGGGCCTGGTTCCAGGAACCACTTTAGTTGGGCTCCTGGGGCCCTCCCTGCTTCCCTCCTGCCAGTTCTCTCCTCCAAGGAAACAGGGGAGGGTGGGTTGCCCAGGGCTTGGCAGGAAGCTTCCAGGGTCTTTCACAACCTCTCCCTTCGCTGATGGTGGGTGGGGCTGACTTCCCCCCATCTCTGGCACCTGAAGCCTAAGCTGCCAGTTCCCCAGGAGCTGGCACAGCCAGGAACTCCTTGCCCCAAACACCCCGGGGACCAAAAGGACAGGTGCCAGGGTCCTACTTCCATCCCCCAAGTTCCCCTCCCCCACCGCCACCCTCCTCTGTAGCCTGAGCACAGGAGCAGCTCCCTCGCTTCCTCCCATTTTCCCTCCTTGACTGATTCCTGGGTTTGGTTGTCAGTAAAATAAGAACAGAAAGGAGGACAACAGCAGCCACCATTTACTGAGTGCCAGCCACTAACATGCGCGTCTCATGACAACTAATACTCCCACATTAAAGACGAGGCATTGAGAGGCTGAGACATGGGCGCAGTCATGCGAAGAACAAGTAACAGAGTCAAGATCAGAACCCCATCGGCTAATCTGGGGCCATTCATTTCCCTTCCAGAGATCAGCTATGAAACAGGGAGCCCATCCATTTGGTCCTGACACCTCCAGAGGTTGTCATGAGGGCTCAACTGATCCGAGATCTGGAAATGCATCCAAGACCTTGAACAGATGGGAGGGCACTGGCACTGTGCACCTGCGTGCACTCACTGCATGGCCCCCACGATGTCACGGCTGCAGCTACAGAGATGGGAAGAAGACAGGGGCCACATGTGACTTGGAGCATGTGGAGCTACAGCTGGTACAGAGAAGCAGAGCCAGAAGTCCTTGGGGCGGGGTGGGGAGAAGAGGCTGGAAGAGCAGTCTGAGTGTACTTGGACTTCCCTGTGGTCAGTGTGGAGCCAACAGTGGCTTTTCAGTGGAAGTGTGATGGAATGGGCTGTGTCCTGGCTGCAGCACGAAGGACAGACTGAGAAGAACCAGATGAGGGCTGGAGACGAGGAGCAAGGCTCCAGCAATGGTCCAGGAGAGGTGCTGGGGGCCTGGGCAAGACCCTGGCGGGGAGCAGGGAAAGGAGGTGGAGCAGGCAGGACGTGGTGATTGAGTGGATGTGGGTGGGACAATTGACAGGTTGGCTGCAGGTCTGTGGCATACCAGGCTAGGAATGACCCAAGCAATGCAGGGGGTGCAGGGAGAGCAGGGGCAAGATGAGGTTCTGAAGTTTTGGGGACATAGAGTTGCAAGTGTGGGGAGATGTCTGGCCAGCAGCTGGAAATGTGGCTTAGGAGTGTCCTCTCCTCTCTTCAGGGTCACTTCTACCCTCTCCCCAGCCACCAGTTGTTCAAAGCCCCCACACCCAGTACAGCGTCTCTGGCACGTGCACCCCCCAAGGGAGCACCCACACTCACTGATGCACTTGTTCATGTCGGGGTTGCGGGCGTCGAAGTATCCAGGCGGGCAGGACGGCAAGCAGACGCCCACCTGGCGGATGTCACTCCTCTCCAGCAGGATGAACAGCTTGGGCGAGCACTTGAGACAGCCGTTGACCTCAGAGCAGAGCTCGCAGCCTTTGGCGCAGGCCTGGCTCCCCTCGGCACTGACTGCAAGGGTGGAGCGAGGGTGAAAAAGCGGCTGCAGGAGTGACCCTTGTCCCCCCAACCCCGTGCCCCCGACTCCCAGGAGGAGGGAAGTCAGGAGATGGGAGTCTCTGTCTACAGAAAGAACGTGCTTCTTAGAAAGCCCCGGCCAGCCTGGCAGCTCTCTGCAGGCTACTTTGCACGAGTTCCCAGAATCCTTTCTCAGGGCCTGGAGCAAGGGCATCCATGGATGCCAGAGGCCTCCCTAGCTCCAGGCACAACACAAGCTCGCCCCTGCCCCCACCTCTGTTTGCTCCACCGTCCCTCCCTGGGCTTGAGCCCGACTCTCCCCAGAGTAAAAGGAATGGAGCCCCAGGTATGGACGGAGGATTTTTTTTAACCTTGAGAACATCTTGAGACAACTGTGATATGACTTAAACTGCCTGAAAAAAGGACCACCTGCCCAGAGCCAGGAAGACAACTGGAGCAGCCCACGTCCAGAGCGGTGGTCTCATCCAGGAGGTTTGCACTCCCCAGGGGACATTTGGCCAAGTTTGATTGTCACAGCTGGGGTGGCGGTGGCGGAGGGCTTGCTGCTGGCATCAAGGGAGTAGAGGCCAGAGTTGCTGGACACCTGACAACGCAGGAGGCATGACCAGGAACTGTTTGATCCAACATGCCAATGGCGCCGGGGTTGAGGGAGCCTGGCTTAGACCCACCCTTTGGGACAGTGTGACCTTCCGTCCCTTGGATTTTGTATGTCATTCACTAGTTACCGGCAGTCACCAAGTGCCACCCACCGGCCAAGCCACCGTGAGTGCTGGGGATGGGGAGGCAAAGAAACCCAACAGGAGAGGCGCTGGTTCTTCCACTGGGCCTGCAAACAGGAAAAGGCTGACGGCCCCAGGCGGAGGTGCGCCCAAAATGCAGAGAGGGAAAGGATCCACCAGCGAGGTGCCAGTGGGGCCAACTCCTGAAGAATTAATGGAGCTTTGTCTGCAGGAAGTAGAGGAAAGGGCTTTGGTAGAGGCAGGACCACGGAGGCATAGAACTACCCACAGGAAAATGGCAGATAATGCTCGGTGGAGGTGGGAAGGGGCGCGCCAGCAGGGAGCAGCAACGTAACTTCGCTTTTTAGCACACTAGGGAAAGAGAAGTCGGCCTTGTAGTGGCCGTTCCCTCTGAGTGCTCCCCAGAGCACCATTCCTCCAAGCGTTAACAGGAGGGTGCAAGATCCTCCTGCAGCCTGTCAGACCTGGAACCAGGGGAGCAGACAAATCTGGACAGGATCCTTGGGGACAAGGCTTCTTGCAACCTTGTCACACTCCTACACAAGTGACCCTCGAAAACAGGGACAGAGTGGGCTCCATTTCCCCAACAGGCTCGCCACAGAGCCCTTGTTGGGCAGAGTTTTTCTTGGAACCTTTTCAGAGCTGGTTGGTCGACAGGGAACCCTGGGAAAATGTTAAGGAGAGGTGAGAGTGGTCCAAGGAACCGAGTGGAAAGGTTCCTCAGGCAACCAGGGCACAGACCCGAGACCCAAGAACCACCTGCAAGGAAGCTGACGCAGCTTCCAGGTCACAACGGTGAGACAGACTTAACAAGGCTGTGCAGTGAAGGGGAGGAAAGGACAGATTTGAGGCATGCTCAGGGAATACAACTGGTAGGCAATTAAGGCTAACAGGCAGGGAGAGGCGTGCAGTAGCCCAGGAGCCCAGGTGTCCGGCCAGGGTGTGAACCATGGGGCCAGACAATGAAGGAGGCCCATGGGAAGAGAAGAGAGTGAAGAAGGAAAGACAGTAGCTACGAGCCGCTTAGGAGACCCAGGCAGCAAGGAGCTGTTGATGTGGGCTGGAGACAGGGAGCTGGGAAAGTCAGGAGCAAGGCGATAGGAGATGGCGCAGTGTGGCAGACCCACAGTGCAAGTAGACGTCAGTCTGAGCCTGGGCAAAACCCGGAATCCTGTTGCCTCCCTTCCCCACCCGAGGAAAGGGCTGATACAGGGGCCACTCTGGATGGCTGCTGAGAGGGCACTTCCAAAGGTTCATGGGGAAACGAAATGGAAACATCCGTTTATTTTTGGTGCAAGAAAATCCCTGAAATTCGTGCACAGTTTTTGCATAACATGCACTTTCCACAAACATTCTGAAGACCCCTTGTATGCATGGATTTCAAACTTTTTGGCACCAATATAAGTTTTTCTAGTAATTTCATTCTCCACGGACTTTTTTGAAGTCCCCTGGTTGCCCCAAGATGCTTCCTGGTTTCTAACAACAGGCGGGGAAGAGCTAGGAAGTCGAGGGGAAGAAAGAGGAAGAGAAAAACAAAGACAGCAATCATCATCACCACACAATGATAATGAGGACAGCAGCTTATCACCAAATGTTGAGCCCTTGTTCTCAGAGCTTGGTAAATATTAACTCATTTAGTCCTTACAACAACCCCTGAGGAAGGAACTCTTACTATTATTAATCCTCATTTTTATAGATGAAATGGAGAGGTTAAATTATTTGAACAAGATTTCTCAGCCAGCTTGGGTAGCAGGCAGAGGGAACAAAGTATACTTTGATGCCAGGACTGTTCCCCCCACCCACCCCAGTACCAAAATCTGCCAACGCACGAATCAACTAACATGGTGTGGGCATACAACCTACAGACACCTGCTCGTATATCTTAAGTTATCTCTAGATGACTTCTTTTTCTTTTTAAGATTTATGTATTTACTTGAAAGACAGAGTTACAAAGAGAGGCAGAGACAGAGAGAGGTCTTCCATCTGCTGGTTCACTCCCCAAAGGCTGCAATGAGGCTGAAGCCAGGAGCCAGGAGCTTGATCCAGTTCTCCCATGTGGGTGCAGGGGCCCAAGTGCTCAGGTCGTTTTCCTCTGGTTTCCCAGCAGATTAGCAGGGAGCTGGATGAGAAGTGAAGTAGCCAGGTCTCGAACTGGCGTCCATATGGGGTGCTGCCTACACTGCAGTCAGTGGCTTGACCCACTGCACCACAGCACCAGCCCTCTAGGGGACTTCTAAAACCTAATGCAGTGTAAATGCTATGGAAATCATTGTTATACTGCATTGTTAATAAATGCTATGGAAATCATTGTTATACTGTATTGTTAAGAATTCTGTGGAAATCATTGTTATACTGCATTGTTAATAAATGCTGTGGAAATCATTGTTATACTGTATTGTTAATAGTTCTGTGGAAATCATTGTTATACTGTATTGTTTATAAATGCTGTAGAAATCATAGTTATACTGCATTGTTAATAAGTGCTATGGAAATCATTGTTATACTGTTTTGCTCAGGGCATGAGGACTAGAAAATAAAGGTCTATACATGCTTAGGACAGGCACAATTGTTTTTCTAAGTATTTTTGATCCACAATTAGTTGACTCCAGGGATGGGGAACCCAGAGATATAGAGAGTCGACAGCACAGAAAAGCCAGAGTGATGATAACAGTAGGTGGCATGACCACTGAGAGTACAGACAGACTGATCAATTAATTTCTACTTTCTTCTTCTCTTTTTTTTTTATTTTCTAAATATTTATTTATCTGAAAGAGCTACAAAGAGGCAGAGGCAGAGAGACAGAGATCCTTCGTCCTCTGGCCCATCCCCTCCCCCAAATGGCCAAAATGGCCAGAGCTGGGTGGATCTGAAGCCAGGAGGCAGGAGCCTTCTCCAGGTTCCTGATGTGGGCGCAGGGACCCAGGCACCTGGGCCATCTTTTACTGCCCTCCCAGGCCATAGCAGAGAGTTAGATCAGAAGTAGAGCAGCCAGGACATGAACTTGTGCCCATATGGGATGCTGGCACAACAGGCAGTGGCCCCACCCACTATGCCTCAGTGCCGGTCCCACTTTTCTCATCTTTTACATTTTATTTGAAAGCCAGACAGACAGAAAGAGAGAGATGGGAACAGAGAGATCTTCCATTGACTGGATCATTCCTCAAACTCCCACAACAGCTGGCGCTGGACCAGGCTGAAGCCCAGAGCCAGGGATCTATGCACGTCTCCCCCATGAGCGGCAGGGACCCAAGCACTTGAGCCATCACTCACTGCCTCCCAGGGTGGGCATTAGCAGGAAACTGAGTCAGAAGTGGAGTAGCTGGGACTCAAACCAGGCACTCCGATATGCGACCGACGTCAGTGTCCTAAGCAGCAACTTAACAGCTGTGCCAAACACCACTCCTTGATTAAAAAAATACACAATTTATTTGTAGAGAGTCAATGTTAATTAGAGTCAATGTTACTATTTAATTAACCAGTACGTTTTTTATGTTACTACAGTTCTTGTTGGTTTCCTCATTATCTGAGCACAAATCGCAGTGCAGCTGCTGGAGGGGGCGGGCTTAGGATGATTTTTCAACCTTGGGCCTTCATGTGATTGGGCTGTGCTACGGATGAATATGTCACTGTGGATTTTAGGTGGCACTTCCACTCCAAGGCTGTGACATCCTCTAGTACTCACTGCTCTTACTTAATTTATCGTCGGAATGAACGCTTCCTCTCGGGCTTCCCGCCCCGGGTCCTCTTAGCAGCCCGCAGCAGCTCCACGGTCCTACCCCTTCCTGCCTTTCTTCCCTGTCACCTTTGCGAGGGACAGATTTGCAAAAGGCCTCCTCAGTTTGCCTCTGTCCACCTCCCTTTCAACCAGCAAGAAATCCCAGGGGCATTTGTCTTCAGTGGTCAGTAACACACTCGGGGGTCAGCATGGCAGGGGTGTGGAGTGAGTGGCCAGATGTGCAGCTGGAGAGGGACGCAGGGGCCAGATGTGCACAGGTGTTGAGCTCACTTAAAGGAGTTCAGACTGTGTCCTAAAGAAAGGGTTAAAACAGCAGACACGGCCGGCGCCGCGGCTCACTAGGCTAATCCTCCGCCTAGCGGCGCCGGCACACCAGGTTCTAGTCCCGGTTGGGGCGCCGGATTCTGTCACGGTTGCTCCTCTTCCAGGCCAGCTCTCTGCTGTGGCCAGGGAGTGCAGTGGAGGATGGCCCAGGTGCTTGGGCCCTGCACCCCATGGGAGACCAGGAGAAGCTCCTGGCTCCTGCCATCGGATCAGCGTGGTGCGCCGGCCGCAGCGCGCCGGCCGCGGCGGCCATTGGAGGGTGAACCAACGGCAAAGGAAGACCTTTCTCTCTGTCTCTCTCTCACTGTCCACTCTGCCTGTCAAAAAAAAAAAAAAAAAAAAAAAAAAAAAAAAAAAAACAGCAGACACAGTCAGGATCCCAAGGGTAGCAAGATCACTCCTGTAGAAGGGAGAATGACTGTGAGGTGGGCAAAAGTGGGGGCAAGGTTTCCAGGTTAGCCCTCCAGGGGGCAAGAGCTGAGGCTGGACCAAGAGGAGGGAAAGCTAGTGAGGCAGCCGAATCCACAGGAACAGGTGATGGGGAAGTTGGGGGAGGCTCAGAGCAAAGCACAAGTCAAGGTGACTGGGAGGTGCTGGCTTGAATAAAGGGAGCTGAGAGGGGTACAGGAGGGGGGCAGGGCAGGTGGGAGACGAAGGTGTAGGTGGGAGGCACACGTTGGGTGTGTGGTTCCCATGAGGCCTCCAGAAGGTGCCCATGCCGCAGCAGGACACGTGGGTTTGGAACTCAAGAGAAACATTTTGGCTGGAGATTGAAACATGGAGTCTTCCTCAGGGCAACAGTCATCCGCGGCACGGAGATCCATGGATGGCCCACGGATGGCCTGCAGTGTGAGAAGAGGGGGGCAGAGAAAGAAGTGGCAACGTGGAGCCTGAGAAGGAGCCCAGAGACAGGCAGGGGCCACAGAAAAGCACCCGGGAAGCCAAGAGCAGTAAGAGGGAGGCTCCAGCCAGCCAAACGCTGCCGCGATGCCAGAATCAACCAGCAGCACACGGGCTGTCACCCACCCTGGTGAGCAGAGTTTCAGGGGCCGGAGGGCAGAGAGCAGAGAGCTCGGGGATCACCGGTCTGTGTAAGCTGTCACAGGTGGCTAAACCCATGGCAGCAGAAGGGCAGCCCCAGGCAGAAGCTGTGCTGGTGAGAGGAGGCTGAGGCGGGGGCAACACCTGCCTTGAACAGAGAAGCAGAGGGAGAGAGGGGCTGGGGCAAGAAGCAGATGAGGAGTCCTTGGAGAGGTGGGAGGATACCCAGAAAGGGCTGATGGACAAGGGAGAGGTCTCTGGGAACCAGGGCTGGGAGGAGACCAAGGCTGGCTGACCTGGACGCAAACCTACAGGACTCGACCATTAGCAGTCATTGATTGGGTGACCTTGAGAAGGGCAGTTTATGTGGAGGAGGGGTCGGATGGAAGCCAAACCACAGTGGGCTGAGGAGTGAGTGGAAAGGATGAAGTTGGAGGAGAAGCCAGAGGAGGGATATAGAAAGGAGGGGAGAGCCGACGGGGGTGGGGGTGGGACGGCAAGGCTCAGGGGCAGTCAGCGCTGTGGTGCAGTGGGTTAAAGCCCTGGCCTGGAGCATCCCATATGGGCGCCAGTTCTAGTCCTGGCTGCTCCTCTTCCAATCCAGCTCTCTGCTATGGCCTGGGAAGGCAGTGGGTGGAGGATGGCCCAGGTCCTTGGGCCCCTGCACCCACATGGGAGACCAGGAAGAAGTTCCTGGCTCCTGGCTTCAAATTGGCGCAGCTCCAGCCAGTGTGACCATCTGGGGAGTGAGCCAGTGGATGGAAGACCTCTCTCTCTGTCTCTACCTCTCTAACTCTCTTTCAAATAAATAAAATAAATCTTTACAAAAAAAAAAAAAAGGCTTGGGGTAGTAACAAGCCAAGACCTGAGGATCCAAGACTCTGGCCACAGCACAGAGCATGTAGGGGGCGTGGTGGAGAGAGGACGGTTGAGTGTGGGGTGGAGGAGCAAATCTCCCCACTAACAACAGAGGGACTAGGGTAACACCAACTGATTGCATAGTTCAAAATAATTAGTAGAGCATATTTTAAGTCTTACTCACACAAAGACATGATAAATGTTTGAGGTGATGGATATCCCAATTATGCTTCTCTGATCATTACACGTCGTACACGAGTGCTGCAGTGGTACCCTGTACCTCATAAATACGTACGTCGTATCTCGATTAAACATTTTAGAAACAAGGGCAGGTGTGTGGTCTAGTGTCCCGCATCGAAGTGCCTAGGTTCAAGTCCTGGCTCTGCCCCCAATTCCATCTTCCTGCCAAAGTGCACCCTGGGAAGAGGCGGTGGGGGTGGCTCAGGTAGTGGAATCCCAGCCAGCCGTGTGGAAGGCCTGGATTGAGTTCTCAGCTCCTGGCTTTGACCCAGCCTAGCCCAGGCCACTGTGGGCATTTGGGAAATGAACCCCAGGATGGGAGCTCTCTCTATCTCTTTGCCTCTCGAAAACATAAAGAAAAATGTCTATTAAAGAAAAACTTTGGGGTTCAGTGTTGTGGCGTAGCAGGTTAATCTGCCAACTGTGGTGCTGGCACCCCATATATATACAAAATGCTGGTTTGAGTCCTGACTGTTCTGCTTCTGATCCAGCTCCCTGCTAATGCACCTGTTAAGGCAGCAGAAAATGGCCCAAGTACTTGGGTCCCTGTCACCCACGTGGGAGACCCTGATGCAAGGTCTCTCTCTCTTTCTCAGCAAAAACAAAACAAAACAACAACAAAAACCACCCACACTTTAAAAAGTCCATCAAGAAGTGAGAGAAGCTGAGCTGGTTATACACGGGTGAGTCGTGGAGGGCACAGACACACACACCCCTACCCCAGCAAGCTGGGGAGAGGCCAGCACGCAGGAGGACCAGCCTGTGCAAAAGCTCCGGGCATCCGTGGGATGGAGCACAGCATAGGCCTTGCTGCATTGGAGAGGCAGGGTGGGTGTGGCCAGCCAGAAAGCTCCCTCCCGGGAGGGCACCTGCTGTCAGGGCGGCCTGCTCCGGGAGGGTACCTACTGTCAGGGTGACCTGCTCAGGACGCAGGGGAGGAGGCTGAGGGAATTCTGTGAAGGGGAAGGGGCTCAGGAGGGGAAAGAGCCTGCCTCCCCGTGCGCTCCAACCCTCCGCACCCCTGCACAGCTCTGCCGTCCCCAGTGCACTGCCCTGACCCAGCGAGGCACGGCTGTGCCCTCCTCAGCCTCCTTCATCCTTGTGCAAAACCCTTTCAAGTCGCTAAGCTGAGACGCAGCCTGGCCCCAGGGTGGCCCAGCCCCTGCCCCTCCCTGAGGAATGGCCTTTGGTCCACACTCCCCAGAGGCTATACTGCTCCCAGGTCCCAACTTTCACAAACCAGAACTCTGACAGCAGCACGTTTTTCCAGCCGACAGCTCCCAGACACCTGCAGAACACACACCAGCGCCTTATCTGGCCTGACGACCCCACCCACCTCCTCGCTCCACACTGTCCCTGAGCTACATGGAGGATTTTTGTTTCTCTGGACACATCGAACGCCTTCACATGTATGGGTCTTTTCTCAAGTTGCCCTTCTTCTTCTTCTTCTTTTTAATGCTTTATTTATTTTGAAGGCAGAATCACACACACACACACACACACACACACACACACATACTGAGAGAGAGAGAGCGAGCGAGCGAGTGAGCGAGTGAGCTGGGACAGGCCAAAGACCGGAGCCAGGAACTCCATCCTAGTCTCCTACATGGGTGACAGGTGACTCAAGTCCTTGAGCCATCATCCACTCCTTCCCAGCTGGATTAGAAGCATTGTAGCTGGAACTTGAACCAGCACTCTGATTCAGGTTGCTGGCGTTCCAAGAGACCGCTTAACCCATGGCGCCCACAAAACCTGCCCACAAGTTGGCCTTCCTGCCTGGACTCCTCTCTGCCTGCTCCTGAGCCTGACTGACTCCTTCAAGACTGAGAACTAAAATCACCTTCTCCAGGAAGCCCTCCCTGATCCCACCTCCTTGGGAAGTCTGGGGGAGTATTTATCTCTGTTCCTGAACCCTCAGAGCTTGAATCCATCATGGCAAACATCACTCCATATTGTTATTAACGGCTATGTCTTTGTCTCCACCAGAGAGGGCAGAGACCATCTTATTCCTGGATGGGAGCCCAGTGAAGGGGTGAAGCCCCTTCCCTTCTCCCGCTGAACAGGGCTGCCCAGGGGTTGCACGGTCTGGGATACAGCAAGAGAGCAGCTCAAGGTAGGGGTGGTGAGAGTATTCACTCAAGCGTGGGAGGGGGGCTGGTTAGGAAGAGTTAGACCGGGTCAGTGGGGGAGGGGTGGAGAGAACGCCTCCTGACCCAGAGAAGGGATGACCTGGGTTGGTGGTGGAGTCTGGCCTAGGAGGACCTAGATTCGGAGAGAGACCCGTGTTCCACTGGCCAGGATGGGGGAGAGAGGATAGGGCCAGAGGAAGGGGCACAGGAACTTCCAGGAGGTTCCCATCTCGACTTGCGGTTTTCTCGCCCAGGGTCATCTGCTGCCCGTTCTTCCAGCCGCCGGCCTGGCCCCGTGGGAAGACCCGGGACTGCAGCTCAGCTGTGGGCTTGCACCTTTGCTTGCTCTCACCTGGGCCAAACAGCCTTTCAAAGGAGCCCGTTTACCGCTAACCTCAGGTCCCCTTCCCCCACCTGGACTGCAGCTGGAACAGGTGCTCCCTGGACTAAAAACCCCCAGGGGCTCCAGGTCACCTGCAGCTCAAGGTAGGTCAAGTCCAAACTCCTCCGCAGGGCAAGAGCTGACCGCGGTCTGAGCTGCGCCCACTGCGGCAGCCGCACCCTGTCCCCGGGAGCCTGCCTTCAGCCCTAGGCGGCTCAAGGTGCTCTATCCTAGTGGGGCCTGGGGCTTGACTTTGAGCAGCAGAACCCTGCTTTCTGGCGGAAAAGCTCCCCAGTATGCAAAACCGCCAGGAGCACAGCTGCTCCAGCCCTGGGGGCTCTCCAGAGCTCCACTCCGCTCCTAGCTGTACCCCTCACTTCCTGGACACACACGCTGTGCCTGCTCCGGGACCCCCGGCTTCCTGCATGCGCAGTCGTCACGACACGGGGGTGAACTGGCACCTCCCCCCTAGTGTGGGCTCCTCAACATTCAGCTCTGCCCTCCAGAGGCAGAATCTGCAGATTCGGGGAACATTCGCTGAACGACCCCAAGAATGAATGGGATTCAGGGAGGGAAGAGGGACCCTAAGGATGGTGGTGTTGGTGGGAAACGGACGCTCTGGATGGAGGAGGGGAGGTGAGGAGGGGCAACTCCAGCTCTTGGGCAGTCAGGGCTCAGGGAAGACAAGGGGCAGGACCGCGCAGGCACCCAGGAAGCGGATAGAAGGGGCTGGGTAAGGGGAGTACTCGGGAGTGCGATGGGGCGGGAAGGAGGTGTCGGGAGGTGCAGGGACTCCAGGTGGGAAAAGGCAGTCACAAATGCCAGCGAGAAGCCAGGGGCTCAAGGAGGGGATGGGTCCTGCGTGAGTAAGGAGGAGGGGGGGGGGGAGGAGGAGGAGGAGGAGGAGGAGGAGGAGGAGGAGGGTGTCCTGGCCGGGGTAGTCACAGCTCATGGCCAAAGAGGAGTTCTTTGCTCAGCTTCTCTCCCTCAGTGCAGGGAGGCCTCCAGTGGGACACGGAGATCAGACATTCCTGACCAAGGCTCAGGTCTCCCCGTGGTGTCCCGCCAGTGCCACTGAGGTGCAGCTGTGGGCTGTCAGTCATGGCTCCGGGGCGGCCCGACACCGCAAGCCCACGGCTGCCCCCAGGTTGCCCAGGGCCCTTCCTTGCTGTCAGGAGGCCCCGGCAGCACGCACAGTATCCTGGTCTTCCCTCTTTTCTCCCCCCCTCCCTGGGAAACCCTGGGACAAAATGGCCCACAAGCTGTTTATTTTTATGCATTTTACAAAGGTTGTTAACAATACATCGATATGGCATCAGCACTTGGCCCAGTGGTTAAGACACGAGTTAACAGGCCTGTGTTCCACACTAGAGTACCTGAGTTCAACCCGAAGTACCTGCTCTCAGCTGACTCCAGCACTCCTGCTAACGTAGACCCCGGGCAGCAGTAGGTTGTGGCTCAGTTCTTGGGTCCCTGCCACTCATGTGAGAGACCTGGATTGAGCTCCAACCTCCTGGCTTTGAACCCTGGCCATGGCAGGCATTTGGAAAGTGAACCAGTGGAGGGGAACACACACACACACACACACACACACACACTGTCTCTCTCTATCTCTCTCTCTCCAATTAATTATATCTACTAGTATTAATATCTAATTCTATGTAATCCTTACTCTAGTCCTACGCAGGAATACAGTATACATTTCAGCTTTAGGACGGTGATTATTGTGAACAAGGCCTGCCTCACCGCACTCTCACATCTCCCTGAGCCCCTACACATCTGGGGCTCTGGCTGCACCCTTGAGGCCTCCCCTACACCTCCAACACCCTTGACTCTCACCATCAGGGGCGTCTGTCCCCTGCTTTGCTTTGTAATAACAGCTGGTTTATGCATTGCTAAGGCTACTCAAGGTGGCTGTACCAAAAGTGGGCGTAGTTCCCTCTGTCTCTCAAGCAAAAAATAATACATAGACATTTTTTAAATGGCTGTGAGGGGGCCGGCCTTGTGACACAGTGGACTAAGCCACCGTCTGCAAGGCCAGCATCCCATGCCGTATTGATGGTTCAAGTCCTGGCTACTCCTGATCCAGCCTCCTGCCAATACACCTGGGAAAGCAGAGGAAGGTGGCCCAAGCACCTACGTGGGAGATCTAGATGGAGTTCCAGGCTCCTGGCGTGGGCCTGACCCAGCCCCTGCTGTTGTGGCTATTTGAGGGGTGAACCAGTGGATGGAAGATCTCTTTCTCTCTCTCGCTCTCTCCCTTCCTCTCTCTCTCTGTCACTCTGCCTTACAAATAAATAAAATCTTAAAAAAACAAATTGGAACACACACATCTCATCAGGGAGTGGTTGGGTTTGACTTGTTGGGTTTGAGTCCCTGTTCCACTCCCAGTTCCAGCTTCTGCAGACCCTGGGAGGCAGCAGGTGATGGCTGGCGGGGGGTGACTGGAGTGTTGGGTCCCTTGCCATCCACCTGGGAGACCCAGACTGAGCTCCAGGCCTCTGGCTTCGACCTGGCCCAGCCCCAATCATCAAGGGCCTTTGGGAAGTGAACCAGCAGGAAACAGCTCTCTCTGCTCTCTGCCCCTCAAATAAATAAACATGTTTTTAAAGGGGGCGTTAGAAAGTCGACTGCATTGGCCATTGCTAGGACCAGGCCCTCTGCAATAGCCAGTACTTCCTTTTCAGTTCCACAGACTTGAACCCGGGCCTTAGGTCCCCAGGCTAGGTGGGGGTGTGGCGCCTGTGAGTGTGAACAGAGCCGCTCGAGTGTGCTCCCTGAGTGTGAGCGGCTCCTCTCCTTTCGGAAGCAGAGGGGACTAACTGTGGCTGCTACACCGCGCCTGGCCCGGGGCGTCCCAAACACTGCCTCCCCCCCCCCCCCCCGCCCCGGCAGAAGAGGATGGAGGGAAATCATGGCCAATGGAACCGAGCTGTCTCTAATTGTTTGTTAAGCTCGGGATTTTCAGCTTCACCAGTTCTCTGAGCTCCTCTCCCTGGGCTGAGTCCTGGCCTTGGCCACTCCCTCAGAGACCCAACAAAACTCCAAGCGGCCTGTCAGACTCCAGGGGCCGGCCTCAGGCTGAAGGGAAAAGCAAAGCAGGACACAGTAGGCTAGACTTGGGGAGGACTTCCAGCCTCTGGGGGGGATGTCCAGAGAGAGAGACCCTCCCCTACCCCGCTCCCTCCCGGAGGCCACGCCCACACAGAACGGCCCTATCTCTGTCAGTGTCCAGCAGCAGCTGAAGATGCCCAGCCAGGAGGCCATGGGAGCGGGGGCAGGGGTAGGGCGGGTCTATCTTGAACTCTATCAAGCTCTGCTTTGAAGAAAGCTGCCGTGCCCTTCCCACACTGTGTGTCCACAGGCCACTTTCTCCCCTGTCTTAGCACCCACCGGGGACCACGGGACCACAACAGGATCTTGTTTGCCTTTACAAACCGCGAGAATCCTTTATCCAGTGATAGCTTCCATGCAAGCCCATGACGGGAAGCACAGAAAAGCAAAGCCCCCCTGGTCTGCAGAGCAGGAGGCCAGACCCCTGCCTGCCTGCCTCCTTGCTGCTCCCCGAATCCCCACCCCCCATCATGGTTTAAAAGCCGACAAGAGATAACACCCCCACCCCCCAGCCCACTGCTCCTGCCCCGTCCGTCAGAGCAGAGGAAGCTCTGTTACCCATGGCCAAGACGTGGTCTTCCAGGCCCAAGGGGCTGAGGGCTGCACTTCAGTTCCCACTAAAAGAAAGGGGCCTTGAACTCCGGGGACAGCGAGGAGACAACCCAGCACGCACACGGCGGGGCGGGGGTGGGGGCATCTCCATGGATACCACACAAAGCTGGTGTTATGTCAAAGGGCATAATCCCCAAAGGCGTAATCCACGCACTGGATCCTCCCAAGACAGGGCTTCATCTAGGAAACCTTCTACCGGAGGAAAACAAAGTGAGTAATGGATAGAGTGGGTAATCGCAACTAATTAATCCACCCACTGGATAATACACAACCAGAATAATCCGCTGCGTAATCTACAAAGCTGTAAGAGACAAAGTAGAAGCCAGTGGCGGTCATGTCAATGAAACTGCCCGAGCCCCCGCATCCCCAGGTGGCCCCCTCCCACTGCCAAGGCCAGCTGTGGCCCAGCCCACTCTGGTACTTACTCCGTCTCTGCCTCTTCCCCCTGATCCCCCGGCTGCCGGCAGCAAGGTGCACCCAGCTCAGAGTCAGGGCCACCACACACAGTCCAAGCCGCATAGTCACTCGCCAGCTCCAGGCCCCTGGGAGGAGGGCTGGTGTCTGGGGATGGCGCAGGGCTCTTGCTAACGCCTCCGGGGCTGGGTCAGCAGCAGGAGGCCCAGGCCTGGGCCGGAGCCCAAATCCACCATAATCTCAGCTGGAGACAGAGAGGGTGTGGGGAGCCCAATTCTCCATCAGCCCAAGGGAGGTTCTCCAAAGCAGTGCTCCTCAGGGGGGCACCTCCGGGTGTCACATGCGCAATGGTGTATCTGTCCCTTCAGCAAGCAGCACTCCACAAACCAACCTGTCGGGGGGGAAAGAGAGAAGGGTTACTTCCGTGGTTTTAGGAGGGTCCCAGCCTGGGCCTTCTACCTTCCCACGAGGTCCCCTACCCAGGCCACTAGAATTCAGAGTGTCTGAATAGTACAGTTACCCACCTGGCACCTCTGGAGAAGAGACCTGCTCCTCTTGCTGTCCTACAGAACTCCCGACCCCTAAGCTGGGACCAGGGCCTGCTGCCCCAGTGGCTGGACTATTGTGGTCGCTCAAACCAAAACTGTGGCTCACGGGTGAGTCTCAATCCTGGGAACCGGCCAGCCCCACCCCTGCCTAATAGTGGCCAGCTCCAACTGGAAGTCCTCCTTTACGTCTACCCTACAGCCCTGCTGCTGCAGTAAGACCCTGTCTCTTGAAGAGGAGCTCTCTCTGCCCTTCCTGAGTGACCCCACAGCTGGCTGGTCCCGGTGCTGAGTCACCCACGCGCCTTTCACCTGGGCCGGAGCTAGCACAGTGGCCCCCGCGAGCCGGCACGCTGTACAGCCCTCTGGGCTTGGTGGGAGAAAAGGAAGTAAGGCTTCCCTCCAGCCACAGAAACTCTGACACAGCAGGCCCGGCGGGCCTGGCCTTTGTGAGAGGATAAAAGAGGCAGCAGTGCCCGCCCTGGCCAGAGGCAGAGAGAATGGGGATAATCCCCAGCGCAGAGAGCCGGGTCTCTGCACCCGCTGGCCGGGGTGATGGGGGCAGGGGAGCCGGCCCCTCCCCTGATGAGATGTGTCTGGGAAGTCGGACATCTGAGCCCCGGAGCCCACCTGGGAGTGAGGACAGGAACCCTGCTTCCCTCTCGAGGATCCCACGCTCCCGCTCGGACGCTTGTACCACGCAGGCTGCCCACATGGTGCCCCGCACACCTAGGCACGCCCACACAGGGACGTGGAGGGCCCCGGCAGGGGCGGCGGGGGGAGCGCCATCCTCCCTGGTCCGATGCATCTGGACTTCAGTGTCCTCGTCCATAAAATGGGAACGCGGGTGACTGTTTCACAGGCTTGCTCTGCGAGCCAGCTGAGCCTGGGCTCAGTCATGAGAAATCCGAGACTGTGAAGGTGTCCGTCCCCCACACCCCTACGCCCCCCGCCACCCCCTTGCGGTGCAGGGAGGCCCCCAGAGAGCCCACCTGCAGAGGAGATAAATCATTATCCCCCAGGGGAGTTCGGTACCTCCCTCCTTGGCCTCTCCCGCTGGCTTTGAAGGCCAGACACACTCAAGTGGTTAAGCTGCCTGTGAGAAGTGTTTATACAAGGCTGACGGGTCCCACCTGGTGCTGTGGTGGGAGCCAGCAGAGATGCCCCCAGCTACCCCCAAATGCCCCGTCAGCTGCCAACTCCTACACGCCCCTCTGGGCCTCCCTCCGTGACCTGCCAAAGCCTCCCCAACCTCCCCAGCCCCCACTGTGCACTTCCACCGTTCACAAATTGCAAATGTGCAGCTGGGATCTTCAGCGCCCAGGACCCCATCTCAGAGGCTGGCCATATGGAGTGATGGCGTGAGTGTCACATTGCCCGGATTTGAATGTTGGCTCTGCTACAGTGTAGCTGTGCTGCCTTGAGTTAGTTGCTTAGCTGGTCTGAGCCTGTTTTCCTTTTCTGCAAGGGGGTGGCTGCTTTAGCATGGCTCAAGTGAGTGGATACCAGAAATAGCTTACAGTGGTGCTGGGCACACAGTGAGGACTCAGTAACACTCGCTAGATTTTTTTTTTTTTTATAGCCAAGGCTTCCTTTGGTGGCTACATTCCGGTGGTCAGGTAAAAAGCAGTATAAACATCTGTATCATCTGGATAGTAACCTTCCTAGTAGTGAGCGCTGTGGTGCAGTTTCCATATTTGCATTTCTCTTTATGGCTGATTGCCTTGGCACCAAAGCGATCACTCGCAGTGTTCGGATTGATCTTTAACTGCGGCCTTTGTCAGCCGGAGCTGAGCCCTTCCCTTTGACAGACACCAGGGAAGACGGCAGCAGGCAAACTCGGTGCGAAGCCCCGAGCCTCTGAGGCTGTGGTCTCACTGTGCGGTCGGTGTCCCTGGGGACCTCGGGACAGTTCTCCTGCGCATCTCTGCACTCTTCGTGCCTGCCCTGTGTGGGGTCGGGCGGGCGCATCAAGGGTAGTGCCCGGCAAACCTCCCCTTCCTCCACCTTCCTCCCGCCCCCTCCGACTCCTTCTCCACCCTTCCAGGGTCTAACTAACTCCCCAGCCGGCCCTTGCCACACTCACCCAGCGACGGTCTTTTGGCCCACTCCCACGTGAAGCCACGATCCTGGCAACCAGGAGGAGGGTCCAACTGTGAGTTTCACTGGACCAAGTGACACTGACCTCCCTCAGCTCTGGGATGGGAGGAGTTTCAAGCACTTTTTTGAAAGAGAAAAACAAACAAACATATAACTAGACTCAACCCCGCTCGCACGGGGGCTGAGCTGATCTCTTTCAGGGGTGCAAGCAATGGATTGAGCAAAGGCAAACGGCAAGGCAGATGTCCCACGTAAAGGGCACCTGTGCTGTTCAACTCCAGCTGACCGTGGACAGGCAGAAACGACGGCTCGGTGTTGCCAGACCTTCCGATTTTTTTTTTTTTTTAAAGGGAAGCTGGACCTTCAGAATCTTATGTGAACTCTGAGTTGAAACACTGGACGGGTCTCAGACAAGAAACCCTGTGGCACCAAGTCCCAGAGGGGCGCAGGTCCCTGCCTTAGAGGCTCCGCCTCTCTCCAGCTCGCCCCCCCCCCCTGCCCCCAACAGCCTGGTGCACACATGGGGATGCAACAAGGGCAGAGAGAGGAGATCGGAGCTGATGACTTCCCCTGAAGCAGATCTGCCGCGTGTCTGTTACAGGTCCTCCGTCTGATTTCCTCGGGCGTGGGGCTCTATGGCACACACAGGTCCTATCACCCTCCTGGACAGAAATGGACGGAGGCCTTGGCCTTGGTGGGGAAGGAAGGGCGTCTCTGCCAGGGAGAGCTGAGGGACCCACACCTGGTGCCTGCCCCCACCTGCCACGCTGGAGGAGGAAATGACTCTGCTTTATAGAGGAAGAAACCTGGAGGGAGAAGGGAAAGGCCCGGGACCTACAGACTTGGTGAGCAGCACCTCTCCCAGGCCTGGTGTCCGGAGCACTGGGCAAGGCGCCGCCAGCTCTGCCACCCAGGGCACCAGCAGGCTTTGGAAACGGACCACCCAAGGGGGTAGAGGAGCTGGGACAGAGACAGAGCTGGGGCGGGAGACAGAAGAAAGAGGCTGGAGGAGCCAGGCGGTCCCGGGAAGGGAGGAGGCTTTTTGGACAGGGGGACACAGCCTTGGGGGGGGGGGGCAGGATTTGCAGAGGGCGGGGACGCAGTAGCAGCAGAGGGCTGTGATAGCTTTCACCTTCTTGCCTACAACAGTATCAGGATAAATTGGTACTCTGTCAGGGGCCGGATACAGACCCAAAAATGTAAACTATCCTGATAATTTCTCATCAGCTCTCCCGGCCCGGCTGCGGGCTGCAGAGTTTTGGCCGCGGAGCAGGCTGGCGGGCGGGGGGCGGGACCAAGCACTTGCCTGCCCGACCTGTCGGGATTAGCCTGTCGGCCAGAGCCGAGCCAGGTGCTCGGGCTGTCCTTCCCGCCCCCAAAAGCCAGGGCAGGGGAGAGAGGCTCCCTCACACCCCCCACCCATCGCCGCCCGGAGCGCGAGCGCGCACATTCACCCGCCCCCCTCACTGCCCTGGACAGGCTCCAACAGGTGCGGAGGCGAGACAGACCCGACGTCTCCGCAGCTGCGCCCCGAAAATCCAAGGGAGCTCCCCAAGGCCGAGGGTCGGTTCCAAAGCAGGGCTCCTGCCCCTGACACTCGCACCCAGAGCGCGTCCCTGCTCCTACCGGCGCTCTGCGTCTCCCCAGCCAAAACGCACAGCCCGGCCCTCAGTGCCCGGCTCCGCAGACCAGGGAGCCACCTCGCTTGGGCACGCAGGCCGCCACGTCGGATCCGGCCAGGGCTGCGGGACTCGGGTGGGGGTCGCCAGGGGCTGTGGGAATGCGAGGCAAAGAGCAGGAACCCCAGGAGCTTCTGGATTGGGGGTGGGGTCGCGAGATGGGCTGGCCGGCCCGGGGAGCTGGGACTATGGGTGAGGATGATCATCCCAGGGCTGCCAGGTTGAGGGGAGCCCTAGGCAGCAGCGGGGAGAGGGCAGCCCCCTGGCTTGAGGGGTGATGGGGCCGGCGGGATTTCCTGGTGGGGCCCTCCCGGCTCGCTGACCCCTCGCTGTCTGACCCCGGTACCCAGCGAACCCGGGCCCCCGACGGGAGGGCCCGCGGCGGCCCAAGTCCTGGAAGAAAGGGACGCCGGAGAGGAGGAGGTCGGGGCGGCAAGGGGCGGGGGGTAACTCACCTCGGCGCAGCCAGCCGCGGCGTGGGCAGGCCCGGGAGGGGCGAGGGCGCGGCCCGCTCAGTCGCCCGCCGCAGGACGGTCCTGGGCGCCCGGCTCGCCTGCGCTCCGCCCGCCTGCCCGATCCCAAATTGCTCAATCTGCGGGCGGCTCACGCCCTCCGGGGCCGGCGCCCCACCCGGCGCATCGGCCCTCTGGGGCGGCTCGGGCGGCCCTGACTCCCCGCAGCCCACGAGCGCACAGCCGCAGCCCGGCGGCCGCCGCGGCTCTCCGCCCTGCGCTCGCGCTCTGCTTCGCGCCTCCACTCGGCCCGAGCTCCCGGCCCGGAGAGGGGCCAGTCCTCCGCTCGCACGAGGGAGGGAATCCCCCCACCCCTTCGCGGTCCCACCCCCGAGCCGGCCCCCCTGCCTGGGATCCGCAAGAAAAAACGGACTGGAGCGCCGGGCCCCGGACTCCGCAGCCCCCTCCCGCACGCCCCGGCCCGACTCTGGCGCGCTCAGCTCGGGGCGCGGGGCTGGCTCCGGACCTGGCACGCACCCTCCAGCCCCTCCCCGTGCCCTGCACCCTGGGGATTCCACGCAGCCAGAGCACCGGCGGCAGCTCCACGCATCTTGGGGGTCAGAGCAGGGCCTCGGATGCCCGCAAAACCTGTTTCCCCATCAGGAACTTGGAAAGTAGTTAAGGGGCAGGCCACAAAGACCCTTGTCCTGACCACAACCTTCTCCCCTTCAGGGTCAAATCTGCAGAGCATCTTGCGGGTTCAGAAGCAATTCCAAGCTGGGCACCCAGGTGAGGCCACATTCATGGGCATCTGGGACAGAGTGAAACCTAGATTTGAATCCCTGCGGCTGCTCACCGGCTGTGCGGCTGTGCCTGAGTTACTTAACCTCTCTGAGCCTCAGAGGTCTCATCTGTTTGGAGGGCTTGGTGGCAGGAAGGCATCCGTGCCCTGTTATTAGCAGGAACTCCATAAATGTTTGCCGACTGCCTTGAAGGGCAGCGAACACCTGCGGTACCCCAGACGAAGTTGAAGTCACGCCCGAGGAGGGAGGATGGGAGACTCCCTTTGCAGGGTGGCACACAGCTGTTCCCCAGTTTCACGTGGGCTGAAGGAAACGAGGCACAAACTGTAGCATGTGTGGCTCAGGCTGGAGCAGAGAAGACGTGCCGATGGGGAGAGGGAGGGCACGAGTAAGCGGGACAGGCGGTCTGCTTCTGCTTCATCGGAGAGGAGAAGCTCTGACTCCTGAGCCAAGGGCACAGGGTCGTTCCCAATGCCAGGCATGAGCGGGAGAAGGGGAGATGGATGGAGGGACCCCCGGAAGAGCGACAGTGGAAAGCTGGAGAAAGCAGACCCACTGGGTCCCCAGTGCCCAGCATCTGCGCCCAGGCAGCCAGAGCATTGACAAGTTTGCAGGGGGCAAACCACCGTTTCCGAGTTGGTCCAGGGGCCCCCTCCAATCCCCTCTCAAGCCCTCCTCTCTCCCCTCTGCCCTGAGCCTTCCCTGCCTCTAACCAGCCCTTGGCTCTGCTCTGCGCCTAATCAAACAGCCCCAAACGCCGAAAACGCAATGTTTATTTTATTTTATTTTTTTACACACTTGCATAACTCCCTGACAAACCACGCCAGGCGTTGGACTTTTTGTTTGGTTTTATTTTGTTGCATTTAGGGGGAAAAAAAAAGAGCGAGAGAGAAGAGAAGAGAAGAAATAACACAAACCACCCCAGCCCTAGGAGCTGTCTTGGGCCAGGCAGTGGGCTCGGGTTTCCTGCCTGAGGACGAGTCTGTGGGAGTCGGGGGCCTCCCTGCTGGGCTCAGGAATGAGTGAGAAAGGGAAGCAAGCCACCTGGGTCAGAGGACACAGTGAATTAGAACCATGCGACCAGAACCGGCCAATGACAAAGAGCATTTCGTGTGCACCTAATATATGCCGAGCACCGTGCTCTACTGAGATACCCTGTGATGTTTGCAGCCATTTCCATCCCCGCCCTCTCCCCACCCCCAACCCCGGTCCTCTCTTTCTCTTTCTTTTCTAAAGGTGAATGCTGAGAGGTCAAGTAAATAGCTCAGTGACACAGACCTGGAAGCAGCCAGATCCGTGCAGGCTGTGCCAAACGCCTCGCAGTTCCCAGAGGCGGCTGTGTTGTCTGAAGTGCGAACTGCTGGTGATGCTGCCGGGAAATGTCTTTTCCCTGACCCATCTCCTCTCGTCTTCAAAACGCCTGTGTGAACGTCGTCCTGGCCACCTTGCAGCCCGGCCCCCAGACTTTGTGCAGACGTGTGCGGCACTCACGGTTGGCCTGGGCTGGTCTCTTCCACAGCACGGAGCAGCGGCCCCGTCTGGTTCATCCTATGGTCCCAGCACCGTGGGCACACTCTGGTGAATGAAGGTCACAGCTGCACCTTTTGTGGGTCCATCAGGCTCAGGCCGATGATGACACAGAGCATCCCCGTCCACCAGGGCCAAGGTCATCCTTCTCATCTGAGGCCCAGGCCGGGGCAGCAGTAGCCCCTGGAGACGGACAGTGCTGCTCCTTCTTCATGTCATCCTTTACCAAGTGACGACTCTTTGCCTGCATCATCACTGGTTCACGACGCTTTCAGCTGTCAGCAATAGAAGACCACTTCAGAGCAGCCTAGGCAACACAGTGATTTATTTTCTTATATATAAGAAGGACTGATATAAGAATGAACCAGTAGCTCAACACCCACAACAGAAATAAAGTTCTGGGGCCGGTGTTGTGGCACAGCGGGCAAAGCCACCCCCTATGACACCAGCATCCCATGTGAGTGCCAGTTCAAGCCCCAGCTGCTCTACTTCCAATCCAACTCCCTGGGAATGCACCTGGGAAAGCAGCAGAAGACGGCCCAAGCACTTGGGCCCTTGTACCCATAAGGGAGACTCAGATGGAGTTCCAGGCTCCTGGCTTCGACTTGCCCCAGCCCCAGCCATTATGGCCATCTGAGGAGTAAACCAGCAGATGGAAAATCTCTCTCGGTCTCTCTCTCTCTCTCTATCTCTGCCTCTGCTTCTCTGTAGCTCTGCCTTTTAAAAAAGATCAATCTGGGACGGCGCCGCGGCTCAATAGGCTAATCCTCCGCCTTGTGGCGCCAGCACACCAGGTTCTAGTCCCAGTCGGGGCGCCGGATTCTGTCCCGGTTGCCCCTCTTCCAGGCCAGCTCTCTGCTGTGGCCCGGGAGTGCAGTGGAGGATGGCCCAGGTGCTTGGGCCCTGCACCCCATGGGAGACCAGGAGAAGCACCTGGATCCTGCCATTGAATCAGCGGTGCGCCGGCCGCAGCGCGCCGGCCACGGCGGCCATTGGAGGGTGAACCAACGGCAAAGGAAGACCTTTCTCTCTGTCTCTCTCTCACTGTCCACTCTACCTGTCACAAAAAAAAAAAAAAAAAAAAAAAAAAAAAAAAAAAAAAAACCAAAAACCACAATCTGCTGGCTCACTTCCCAGATGGCCACAATGGCCAGGGCTGGGCCATGCCAGAGTCAGGAGCTTCTTCCAGGTCTCCCATGTGGGTGCAGGGGCCCAAGCAGTTGGGCCATCTTCACTGCTTTCCCAGGCACATTAGCAGGAAGGTGCATCAGAAGTGGAGCAGCCGGGACATGAAGGGGAGGCTGGCGTTGCAGGTGGCGACTTCATCCGCTACGCCATGACTTTGACCCCTGTTTTCTCATTCTTGCCATCTTTGATGTGTTGGCTGCTGTCCTCGTGAATACAAGATGGCTGTAGCAGCTCCAGACACCACATCTTCACCTACCAGTCCAGCAACAAGTCCAGCTGTCTATTTTTAAAACAGATAATAGGATTACATATTTATCAACAAACCAATCACAGACAAAAAGGATGATTAATTAATTTAGACCAGACAGGGTTATCTGGGGGGGGGGGGGGGGAATTTGCCAAAGCAAAAGCAGGATTCTGTTAGCGCAGAAGGGTTACGTCTGTGATCATCACTGCTATTCCAGGACAAATGGACTCCGTCATTGCCCATTGCATCCCAAACCCTAGTCTCCATGCCCCACGTGTCCCCTGAGACCTCGAGGTGCTCCCTTCCTGGGAGGCAGTGCAACCTCACGGCTAAGGCCACAGACACTGAGCACCGCCTGGAGTTCAAGGCCCGTTGTCCGCACGGAGTGGCTTCATGCCCTTGGCCCAGTCACTTGGCCTCCCCAAGCCACAGTTTCTTCATCTGTGTAACAAACATGGCAGCAGCGTCCACCCCAGCACGGTGTTTATGGGGCTAATGGAAGACGAAGTGCTTTAAAACCTCGGAATAGGGCGGGCATTGTGGTGCAGTGGACACCCACATCCTGTGTCTGAGTGCTGGCTTGAGTCCCGGCTGCTCTGCTTCTGATGCAGCTCCCTGCTAACGTACCCGGGAAGGCAACGGAAGGTGATCAAGTGCCCAGGTCCCTGCCACCCACGTGGCACACCTGGCTGGAGTTCTGGGCTCCTGGCTTTGGCCTGGCTCAGTCCTGGCTGTTGTGAGTGAACCAGCAGATGGAAGATATCTCTCTCTCTCTCTCTCTCTCTCTCTCTCTCACTCTTCCCCATCTTTGTGTTATTGTGCCTTTCAAGTAGATGAAAATAAATAACGATTTTTAAAAGAAAAACTTAGCATGATATTAGGGATTATAGTAAATCCTTAGTACATCCTGGCTCTTTTTTAAAAAAAAATATTTAATTTATTTGAAAGGCAGAGGCACAGGCAGAGGCAGAGAGAGACAGAGAGAGAGGTCTTCCATCCATTGGTTCATTCCCCAAATGGCTGCAGCAGCTGGAGCTGCCCTGATCCAAAGCCAGGAGCCGGGAACTTCTTCCAAGTCTCCCTTGTAGCAGGGGCCCAGGGACTTGGGCCATCTTTTTTTTTTTTTTTTTTTTTAAGATTTATTTATTTATTTGAAAGAGTTACACAGAGAGAGGAGAGGCAGAGAGAGAGAGAGAGAGAGGTCTTCCATCTGCTGGTTTACTCCCCAGATGGCTGCAACGGCTGGGGCTGCGCCTATCCAAAGGCAGGAGCCAGGAGCTTCTTCCAGGACTCCTACATGAATGCAGGAGCCCAAGCACTTGGGCCATCTTCTACTGCTTTCCCAGGCCATAGCAGAGAGCTGAATTGGAAGAGGAGCAGCTGGGACTAGAACCGGCGACCATATGGGATGTCGGCACTGCTATGCCACAGCACTGGCCCCCATCCTGGCTCTTACTATTAGCTATCATCTTGTCTTTTCATTCATTAAATATTGACTGAGCACCCTTGTACCCCAGGCACTGATCTGGGGAGGGAGACTGGAGAGGCACATATTGCTGTGTCTTATCTCCCAAGTAGCTCCTGGTCTCAGCTGAGCAGACGGGTGAAAGTCTGGTGAGATGAGGAGATGGGTGCAATGACTGTCCACAGGAAAGGGGTGCCCAGGGCTCCTGGAGGGAGTCTGAGAACACTGCTCTGGGGAGGGGAGGCTTGAAAGAGGCACTGGCCTTTTCTAGGCACATGAGATGGACAGGCCTTCCAGGCAGAGGCTGGCCCGTGCCGACGCCCAGAGGCCTGATGCGTCGTGGTGCCCTCTGAGCTATAAGTCATTCTGCTTTGCTGGGATTTAAGATGAAAGAGGCAGAGGAGTAGGGAAGAGAGCAGCAGACGAGGCCCTTCCAGAAGCCTCTATGTCACCAGGCCAAGGAGTAAGGATTTCCCTTGAGGGCATCCTCTGAGGGTTCATGAGGCAGGTGAGAGGCAGGATTGGAGCTGTGCTTCAAACGCGGGGCGTGGGGACCGGCTCCGTGGCGTAGCAGGAAAAGCCACCATCTGCGGCGCCTGCATCCCACATGGGTCCTTGCTGCTCCGCTTCCTATCCAGCTCCCTGCTAACGGCCTGGGAAATGCCGCGGGAGACAGCCCAAGTGGTTGTGCCCCTGCAGCCCACATGGGAGACCCGGAGGAAGCTCCTGGCATCTGGCTTTGGTGCTGCCCAGCCCTGGCCATAGCAGCCATCTGGGGAGTGAACCAGTAGATGGAAGATCTCTGTCTCTCTTCCTCTCTCTGTCTCTCTTTCAAATAAAAATAAATAAATTTTTTTAAAGGCAGTGCCTGGTAGCTCTTGCAAAGGCAAAATTTGTAGGAAGAGACTGGAGGGGGCGAGGGGCCACAGCAAAAACTGATAAGCTGGGTTATTCCCAAGAGCACTGCCCAGCTCAGCCCCTCCTCCCCATCGCCCCCCCCCCTCGAGCCCACTAAGTCAGAACAAACAAACAAACAAACAAAAGAAAGATGCTCCCAGAGTCTCCGCCTGGTTAGCACAGGGCTTGGGCTCCTCCAGTGCACACTGGGGTAGATTCTGGAAGAAGCACTCACTCTCCCTCCACCCCCTGGGGTGCAGCAGTGTCCTCTCTTCCCATGCCCCCCCTCTTTGTGACCACCACTCACCTCCGTGCAAACACCCTTGCTGCTCTGCGTGCCCCGCTGTGGCCTTCTTTGCCCACAATAGGACTCTGGTAGCTGTCTTGGGGTCCTCTGTCCCATGGCAGGTTCGAGCATGGTCTTAGGGACCCCATTCTCCAGGTCAGCACTGCCCCCAACATCGTCGCTCCTCCCCCGCCCCAGGTGGTGTCGCGTTCTTCCACTCACACAGCCCCTCCCTCTGTGCCTTACCCAGTCTGCCCCATCCCTGAAATCACAGCTCCTGGGACCCTCACCGTGACTTCCTGGTTCAGACGTTTGGCCTTTCGCCTGCTTGACCACGATTTCTGTGCCGACCTTGACTTGCAGCTGCCCCACAGACCTCCCACCACCTCCTGCTGAGAATCTGCGGCCACCTAGGACCCCGGCCAACCCTCAGCCAGCCTCAGCCGCAGGTGTCGAAGGCTCCCAGGCTTCCCCTCCTGCCTTCCCGAGCCACCCACTTCCAGCCATCACCATCAAGGCAGCTGAGACAGCCAAGAACGACTTTCAGCTCCTGCCCCTAAAGCAAACTCTTGGCTCCTACGCAGAAACTCTGTCCCTTGATTTTCCTCTTGTGGATCACCAGCAGGGAATCTGACGCAGCAGGAAAGCACTTGCTCACGCTTCCCCTCTCCCATCCCGCAGCCACCCCATTGGCAGAGCTACTGGGCCCTCCTAGGACCCGTCCCCAAGCCAGCTCCTCTCCCCTCACTGCTGCCACGTGCAGCCGTCCTCGCTACTTCCCAGGATGATGTCAACTTCCTAAGACAATGTCAGTGTCCCTGCCTCATCCCCAGGGTCCATTCTGTCTCTACCTACAGGCTTCACACAGTAACCAGAGTCAACTTCAACACCGTACGGCGGATCCCATCACTCACTCCCTGCTGAAACCTTCCAGGAATTTCCCATCACACTTGGAATCAGATCCAAACAGCAGCCCTCATAAGGCTACATCCCTCCAGCTTTATATACTGTTTTTCTCCCAGCTTCTGCCTTTCAGGTCTTTGATAACCCCAAACTGTTTCATGTCGCAGGGCCTTTGCACAGGTCCTCTGCTGGCTGGTCGTCCCCAGAGCTTTCCACATCAGCTGCTGCTTTTCTTCCTTCCCATCTTGGCTTAGACATCTTTTTGCTGCAAGGGCCTTTGCCGACCTCTCGAAGGAGCGCCCCCATCATTCTGTAGCAACTGTGCTCTCTGTCTTGGAATCCTTTACTTACTTGCCCCCCGCCCCCCACCGCTAGATTCCACCCCCAACACAGCCATGTGCCACACAGAGATGTTCCAGTCAATGACAGACCCCAAACATGACAGTGGGCCCCTCAGACTAAAATGGGCAGAAAAATGTGCATCACTTAGTGTTTTTTAAAGATTAATTTACTATTAATTTATTTATTTGAAAGGCAGAGATACAGAGAGAGAAGGTGAGAGTGAGAGAGGGAGAGAGAGAAATCTCCCATCCTCTGGTTCACTCCCCAAATGGTTACAATAGCCAGGGCTGGGCCAGCTGAATCCAGGAGCCAGGAGCTTCTTCCAGGTCTCCCATGTGGGTGCAGGGGTCCAAACACTTGGGCCATCCTCCACTGCCTTCCCAGGTGCATTAGCAGGGAGCAGGATTGGAAGTGGAGCAGCCGGGACTTGAAAGGGTATCCATATGGGATGCCAGCACTGCAGATAGAGGCTTAACCTTCTACCCCACAGTGCCAGCCCCATTTTTTTTTTTCTAATTTGAGAGGTAGAGAGAGAGACAGACAGAGGGAGCTCCCATTCCGTGGTTCACTCCCTAAATATCCACAGTGACCAGGGTTGGATTAGGCTGAAGCCAGGAGCCAGGAACTCAATCAGGGTCTTCCAGGTAGCTGGCAAGTTCCCATCACTGCTGCTTCCCAGGGTGCGCATGAACAGGAAGCTGGAGTTGGGAGCAGAGCCAGGACTTGAACGCAGGTTCTCCACCAAGAGACAGGGCCAGCCCGACTGGTGACCCACGCACCAGGCCAAATGGCTGTGCCATCACCTAGTATTTCTACTGTGCCTCTTCCCCATTCAGATACACAAGTAGTTACCACTGTGTTACAGTTGCTATTCATGTCAGGAAGGTGCTGTTCACAGGTTTCCTGCCTTGGAGAAACAGGCCCAGGCTCATACAACACCACCATCACCTAACCATGCGTCTCTCCCAATGTGTCCCCATTGTTGAGTGACACACGACTGTGCATCCGTGTGACAGACCTTCCTTTCCACAGTCCTCAAGATCTGTTGCTACCAGGGCTGGCGCTGTGGCACAGTGGGTTAACGCCCTGGCTTGAAGCACCGGCATCCCATATGGGCGCTGGTTCAAGACTCAGCTGCTCCACTTCTGATCCAGCTCTCTGCTGTGGCCTGGGAAAGCAGTAGAAGATGGCCCAAGTGCTTGGGCCCCTGCTCCTGCGTGGGAGACCCAGAAGAAGCTCCTGGCTCCTGGCTTCGAATCGGCGTGGTTCTGGCCGTTGCGGCCATTTGGGGAGTGAACCTGGGGATGGAAGACCTCTCTCTCTTTCTCTCTCTGCCTCTGCTTCTCTCTGTGTGTAACACTGTCTTTCAAAATAAATAAATACATCTTTTTAAAAAAAATCTGTTGCTACCGTGGCCAGCAACCTCCTGATCAGCATGCCCTGGGCTCCTTCACCTTCCTCCTCACTGTCCCTGGAGCTCGTGCCACCTCCTACTCCGCCGTGGACTGCTTCTCTCCACAGTCCTGGTACCTACTCCTCATGGTCCTGCCCAGCCCTGCTCCCAGCCCTTTACTATGGACAAAGCCAAGGTGAGTCCTGGTCCTCTGCCCCCGACTTCCTTCACAAGCTAATATAGACAAGACACACATGGCCCAGGAGTAGGAAAAGACAGAGTGGTTAGGCCACAGGACACATGTTACTCTAGATGTTTCTCTTAAAATGTTCCAGTAGAGCCAAGTAAAGCCGTCTACCTTCCGTAACACAGACGGGCCTTACTGCATCCATTGGCGGCCTTTAGAGAAAGAAGACGGCCTTGCCTTGAGCAGGAAGGAATTTGGCCGGCACACTGAGCTGTACCAGCAGTGGTTCCCTGGGTCTCCAACCTGCTGGGCTGCCTGCAGATTTTGGAATCTCCAGCCTTTACAATCATGTGAGCCAATCCCTTAGCATGTGTCTATCTGGGGGGAGGCTGTGTGTGCAAGTGGCTTCCAGAAGGTGGGAAAGATAGGGAAATAGCTCTTCCCCTGACTCCCTGGAAGACATACAGCTCCAACAGCTGGCCTCTAGCACTGTCATATAATGGATTGATGTTCTTTTAAACCACTAAGTCTGTGTGTGCATATATCTATCTATCTGATATTTTATCTGTCTCACAGATGGATAACAATAGACTTCGGAGATATGAGGGCACTTCAGAAAGTTTGTGAAAAATGGAATTAAGAGATATGTCTATTTTAGTTCAAAAACCCTTGGAAATCAGGGGCCAGTGTTTTGGCACAGCTCCCAGTGACACTGCATCCCATGCAAACGCCGGTTCCAGTCCTGGCTGCTCCACTTCCGATACAGCTCCTGCTAATGCGCCTGGGAAAGCTGAGGAAGATGGCCTGAGTGCTTGGTTCCCTGCCACTCAAGTAGGAGACCCGGATGGAGCTCCAGGTTCCTGGATTTGGCCTGGCCCAGCCCCGATGGATTGCAGCCATTTGGGGAGTGAAGCAGCAGATGGAAGACCTCTGTCTCTCTGTCTCTCTGTCTCTCTTTCTGCCTTTCAATTAAATAAATATTTTTTAATTAAAATATTTTGGAAATCCATGGTTTGTTTTTTTTCATAATACATATTTTCCTTTTAAAGAATCCTCATACACACACACACACACACACACACACACACACAGGTCCTACTGGTTCTGTCTCTCAGGAGAACTCTGATACAGGAGGGGTTGTAAGCAATTCCTTAGTGAGATTCTCACAGCCAAGCATGTTGAGCGTCGGGACAGCCAAGTCCCAGTCCCAGGTCTGTCACTTGCTGCCTGATGATCTTGTCCAACTCCTTGACGTATCTCAACCTGATTCCCTCCAAGGATTCCCCCGCTCAGTAAGCAGCTCCACCAGCCACCTAGCTGAGCAGGTGAAACCCTCAACGAATCTCCTTTGTCCCATGTTCCCTTTACTCTCCCTGTCTGAGCCGTCTGCACACCACGTCACTTCTACCTCCATGGAGGATCCCTGCCTCTGGCTCCATCTTCCTCCACCATCACCCTGGTCCCGGGGCCACCGTCTCCTGCTTGGGCAGTGCCTCCGACTGCTTGCTGGTCTCTGGCTTCCCATTTCCCCCATGCTCTACAGCATCCAGAGGGGTCTTTAGAAGTAGAAATAAGATCACAGCCCTTGTGTGTGGTTCCTACAGCTGCTGCAACAAATGCCAGCCACCTTCGTGGCCTCATCAGCACCAGGGTGGGAGTGGGGGTTGTGCCGCTTGGGACACTGCACCCCATGCTGGAGCACCAGTCCAAGTCTCCGCTACTCTGCTTCGGGTCCAGCTTGTGCTTATGCCCCTGGGAAGGCAGCGGATGACACCTCTGCCACCCATGTGGGAGACTGCGACAAAGTTCCTGGCCCCTAGCTCTGGCCTGGCCCCACCCCAGCTATTGTGTGCATTTGGGGAGTGAACTGAACATAGATCTCTCTGTCTCTCCATTTAAGAAAAATAAATGGATTTTTGAAAGATTCATTTATTTATTTAAAAGAGTATCAAAGAAAGAGAGAGATCTTCTATCCACTGGTTCACTTCCTCGATGGCCACAGTGACGAGGGCCGGGCCAGGCCAAAGCCAGGAACCAGAAACTTAATCTGGGTCTTACACATGGGTAGCAGGGGCCCTAACACTTGGAAGACTCCTGGCTCCTGGCTTCGGATTGGCACAGCTCTGGCCGTTGTGGCCATCTGGAGAGTGAACCAGTGGATGGAAGACCTCTTGCTCTGTCTCCCTCTGTCTCTGTCTGTAATTCTACCTCTCAAATAAATAAATAAAATCTTCATAAAAAAATTCTCCCACTAGTTTCCCACCACACTTAGAGTGAAGGACAAACATTTCTCCTGAGTCAAAGATCCCTCAGGCACCTGCCCCTTCTTGGCCACGGGGCAGGCACCAGCCCAGTCCCACCTGAAGCCTTCCTCTTGCCTTGCCTTTTGCCCGAGTGCTCCCATCTGCACGCGGCCTGCTCCTCCTCCTCATTCCGCTCTCAGCCCTCCCCAGAGAGCCTTCTCCCCTGCAAAGCAGCTCTAGTAGGTCATTCTCCCTGCCTCCCTGTATAGCACTTTCTCTCTGCCTGCTGTTTTACTGGTTTAGTGTTTATTTGGTTATTTCTGTCTCCCCCATAGGAACACAGGCATCACACAGGCTGGGGCTTTGTCCATTCAGTATCCCCACCACCAGGACTCACTCAGTAGCTGTTGAATGTGTCAATAAACCTGCTTCCTTATTTTTCCAGTGGGACCAATAATACTTTCTGTCTGATCAGCTTGCTATGAGGAGTCAGTGTGCTCATTTCAGTTGCTAGTAAAAGTCAAGGACTGTGCCAGGAGCTCTATACCTAAGACATGTTCATATCTTAGCTCAAGGTCATTGGCTTGCAAGGAAGAGAATCCCTCTCAAGCTGGCTTAAGGAAAAGGAGTTGGTTGTCAGGTTGTAACGGACAACCTGGTGAGCATCCGAGGGGAAAATAAAATGCAGGAGACATGGGCTGCAACCTGGGAACCCCAAAGATGCCAAGTCATCACTCCCCCCCAGGTCCCCTGATCCTCTCTGGGCCACTGTGCCTTGTCTCTGATGACGAACTTCTGCTGCTTGCACACGGCCATTCATGGCCAACATGGCCGCGACTCTCTATGACCTTGCCCTGCAGCTGCCCAGGATCTGCTGCCCATCACAGTCAGGGAGAGAGTAGCCCAGTTGTCCTGTGTTGAGCCCCTTGATGTTCCGTGGGCAAGATGACGAGGTCATGAGGCTTGTGTGGCTTCCTGGACACGGGCCCTCAGGAGGGATTGTGCACGGGGTACAGTTCCAAAGGGAGGGGCATGACTGGGCAGGTACCCCCAAAACACGTCTGCAATAATGCAAGGTCTTGGAACACTTTCTGGCACATAGTGTGTCCTCAACAAACATGAGTTCCTATTTTTTTTAAAAAAGATTTTATGTATTTATTTGAGAGGCAGAGTTACAAATAGAGAGAGGAAGAGACAGAGAAAGGTTTTCCTTCTGCTGGGTCACTCTCCAAATGGCCACAATGGCTGGAGCTGGGCTGTTCTGAAGCCAGGATCCAGGAGCTTCATCCAGGTCTCCCACATGGGTGCAGGGGCCCAAGCTGTCTCCCACTGCTTTCCCAGGCCATAAACACAGAGTTGGATCAGAAGTGGAGCAGCCAGGACTTGAACCAGCACCCATATGGGATGCCGGCACCACATGTGGAGGCTTAACCTACTATGCCATAGTGCTGACCCCATGAGTTCCTCTTTTCCAACCACCTTTCCATTCCACTGGTCAGCCCATAGCTCTCACTAAGACTGTGTATCTCCGGTTTGGATCTCTTATCTTCGTACCAGTCCCCTGTAGCATGTTTCCAACAGGTGTCCCCTGTCATCTTTTCTAATTCAACCTGGAACACCCAGAGTCTTCTCCCCAACCAAACTGACTCACCTCCCTGCTTTACCAGTCTCTGACAGAGCTTGCCTCTCCCAGGAAACCCCGCTCTGAATCCTTGGCTCTCCATCACCCACATCAGGACCTTGACCGGCCCTGTCTTCTCCACCCCCTTCTTCTCCCCACTTCCTGTAGTCACCCTGAAGAGGTCACGAGCCCTTCATCCCAGGGCGTGGCCATGACGCAGCAAGCTGGCTCAAGCCAGCACTTGAGAGTCAGGCAAACCTGAGTTCAAATCCCAGCTCTGTCTTCTAATTTAGGGACCCTGGCAAATCTCTTCAACTTGACAACACCAGGTTCCTCATGTGTTAAAGTGGTGATAATTATAGGACTGTTCTGAAAACCAGTATGATGCATGCAGGACCTGCATATATGTATTTTCTCAATGACTGATTCATTTCAACAATGTACCAGGAAAGCAAGGGAAGGTAAAATGCAAGTCCTGCTTTTAACAAACCTGAACTTGGGGCCAAGGCTGTAGCAGAGTAGGTTAAGCATCCGCCTGCAGCACCAGCATTCCACAAGGGTGCCGGTCCGAGTCTCAGCCACTCTACTTCCAATCCAGCTCCCTGCTGATGGCCTGGGAAGGCAATGGAGGATGGCCTAGTGCTTGGGCCCCTGCACCCATGTAGGAGACCTGGAGGAAGCTCCTGGATCCTGGCTTTGGATCAGTGCAGCTCTGGCCATTGTGGCCATTTGGGAAGTGAACCAGCAGATAGAAGACCTCTCTCTCTCTCTCTCTCTTTCCCCCTTCTCTGTAACTCTACCTCTGAAATAAATAAAGAAACCATGAACTTCTTTTATGGGTCTGTGTCACTCATCCTAACAGCCTTCTTACTCTCTTCCCACCGAGGCCCTTTTGGGAGTGCAGTGTTCTAATAGATGGTTAATTATGTCATGTAACGTTAATTATCTATGCCTGTGTGTTATATGTAATTATGTACAACTCATTTCCAGCTGTAAGAATGGCTTCAGATGACTTAGAAAAGACAGAGGAGGATTAAACTCACCCTTTCTGCCCTCGTTGCGGCCAAATTCCTTCCTCCCAGGTACGCTGCCTGGCGATGCTCGTAGACACATCACACGCTGTCAGTATCAAGGGTCGCTTCGAAAGCTGGTGGCTGTGGATTCGAGATCCTTTGAGGCACCATTTGGAATGGCTGCTCTAGGTGATGCAGGAAAAGGTGAAAATTGCATAAGTGTTGTGGCACGGCAGGTTAGGTGATGCCTGGGACGCCTGCCCCCCGTATCGGAGTGTTCAGGATTGAGTACTACCTCCACCTCTGCTTGCCATCCAGCTCCCTGCCAATGTGCCTGGGAAGGTAGCAGAAGATGGCCCAAGCACCTGGGTCCCTGCCACCCATGTGGGAGACCTGGATGAAGCTCCTGGCTCCTGGCTTCAGCCTGGCCCAGTCCCAGTTGTTGTGGCCATTTGAAGAGTGAAGCAATGATGGCTGGCGCCGCGGCTCAATAGGCCAATCCTCCACCTAGCGGCGCCGGCACACCGGGTTCTAGTCCCGGTCGGGGCGCCGGATTCTGTCCCGGTTGCCCCCCTTCCAGGCCAGCTCTTTGCTATGGCCCGGGAGTGCAGTGGAGGATGGCCCAAGTGCTTGGGCCCTGCACCCCATGGGAGACCAGGAGAAGTACCTGGCTCCTGCCATTGGATCAGCGTGGTGCGCCGGCTGCGGCGGCCATTGGAGGGTGAACCAACAGCAAAAGGAAGACCTTTCTCTCTGTCTCTCTCTCTCTCTCTCACTGTCCACTCTGCCTGTCAAAAATAAATAAATAAATAAATAAAAATGAAGAGTGAAGCAATAAATGCAAGATCTCTCTCTCTCTCTCTCTCTCTCTCTCTCTCTGTTACTCTGCCTTCTAAACAAATAAAAAAATGAACGAATAAACATTTTTGGAAAGTGAAAGTGGCGACATATGCTTGTCTTTATCCCATCTTCTATTGTTGGGGTGGGGTGGTTCCCCCAGTGATAAATGAAGCACAGTAAGCATTGTTATTCCATGGGCGCTACCAGACACTCCCTCCAGCCCTGGTCTTTTGCACCTGTTCACTTAGTGCCCACAAGAGTGCTGTGGGCCAGAGGTCCTGGTCCCCACGGCACAGACAGGAAGACCGTGGGCTTCACCGCTTAAGCAGCTCCCCTAACACGGCACAGCCGCTGAAGACAGGTGCCAGGTTTGCCTCCACGTCTGTGGGAACTGTTACCCAGCTCAGCCACGCCAGGTACAGCCGCAGACTCCACTGCTTGCCTTGCTGGTGCGAGGGCGTCCAGGGCTCTTCATCCCCGTGGCCAGCATGCCTGCCATCCACAGGGGCTGCCGTGTGCTCTCTGCTCAACAAACCTCAGGCTGATGAATGAGAAGTGTGTGCGCTCATCGTTTTCACTGTGACATCGCCTCCTGGCTGCTTCATCAAAGGGGAAAGCGAAACCTTGCTAAGCTGATCGACAGAAATGTTACCCGTGCTTTCGCTTGGATTTCTTTGATGATCGGTAAGATGAAATGTTTTACAAATGTCTACTGCTAAACATTTGGAGTGTCATGTCCATATCATTTGCCCCCCATTATCTCTATCATAAAGTCTCATTAATCTACTGGAATCTGTGCGGGTTTTTCCCTCCATTAGGTTGTATTAAGATTGCTAGGGGCCAGCGCTGTGGCGTAGCAGATGAAGCCGCCGCCTGCAATGCTGGCATCCCATATGGGCGCTGGTTCCTGACTCAGTTGATCCACTGCCCATCCAACTCTCTGCTAATGCTCCTGGGAAAGCAGCAGAAGATGACCCAAGTACTTGGGGCTCTGCACCCATGTGGGAGACCCTGATGAAGCCCCTGGCTCCTTGCTTCAGCTTGGCCCAGCCCTGGCTGCAGTGCCCATTGGGAAGTGAAGCCGTGGATAGCTCGATCTCTGTTTCTCTGTGACAGTGCTTTTCAAGTAAATAAACAAATCTTTTTTTTTAATTGCTGTATATACAGGGCCGACGTTGTGGTACAGCAGGTTAAGCCACTGCTTGCGACACCAACATCCTATGTCCCATACCAGAGTGCCACACCAGTGTGAGTCCTGGCTGTGCTGCTTCAGGTCCAATTTCCTGCTAATGTGCCTGGGAATGACAATGATGATGGGCCCTTGCCACCCATGTGAGAGACCCAGACGGAGTTCCTGGCTCCTGCTCTCAGCTTGGCTCAGACCTGGCCATTGTGGCCGTTTGGGGAGTGAACCAGCAGATGGAAGATCTCTGTCTCTCTCTCTCTCCCTTTCTCAAATAATTATTTTTTAAAAAAACCATGATTATCTATCATGCAGCCTTGTTTGCAGATCAGCTCTGACTATGTGGCTGTCACCGCGTGCCCTAGGTACTCTGCACAGCAGACCTTGAGTCCCCGAGGTAGGCAGCACCTGGATCTTGCCCTTCCCCTGTCTCTCTCAGATCCTTGTCGGGGAGCGCAAGGCAGGTCTCAGTAAATCCTTCTTTGTTTTTTTTCCCCCAGGCAGAGTGGACAGTGAGAGAGAGAGACAGAGAGAAAGGTCTTCCTTTGCCGTTGGTTCACCCTCCAATGGCCGCCGCGGCCGGCGCACCGCGCTGATCCAATGGCAGGAGCCAGGTACTTCTCCTGGTCTCCCATGGGGTGCAGGGCCCAAGCACTTGGGCCATCCTCCACTGCACTCCCAGGCCACAGCAGAGAGCTCGCCTGGAAGAGGGGCAACCGGGACAGAATCCGGCACCCCGACCAGGACTAGAACCTGGTGTGCCCGCGCCGCAAGGCGGAGGATTAGCCTATTGAGCCACGGCGCCGGCCCCTTCTTTGTTTTAAGGATTTATTTATTTATTCGAAAGTCAGAGACACAGCAAGAGAAGGAGAGAGAGAGAGAGAGAGAGAGAGAGAGAGAGAGAATGGAGAGAGATTTTCCTTTTGCTGGTTCACTCCCCAAATAGCCACAATGACCAGGGCTGGGCCAAGCCGAAGCCAGGGGCTAATAGCTTCGTGTGGATTTCTCACTGAGTCTCCCACAGGAGTACAAGGGCTCAAGCAGTTGGGGCATCGTCTGCTGTTTTCCCAGGCATATTAGCAGGGAGCTGGATCAGAAGTGGAGCAGCCAGGACTTGAACCAGTGCCCATACAGGATGCCAGTGCTACAGATGGTGGCTTAACCCGCTGCACCACAGTGCCAGCCCCAACCCTCCTTTCTTCAAGGCCACACACGAATGTGTGCTCTGTGGATACTCCCACTTCCTGTGAGCCAAGGCTCCCACAAGGAAGACTTCACTGTGTCCATTTTGCTGATGAAAAAAATCAAAGGCTCAGAAAGACTTGCCCTTGAGCACGTGGATGGTAAACGACCAAACCTGGATCCAAGCCCAAGTCCTCTGATTCTGTAGCTGTGCTTCCTCCATCAGGTGGAGCTGCTACAGGCAAAGCCCAGCTTGGTAGCTGGCTGCTGGACTGCTTTTTCTGGCTGGGTTGGACTCAGAGCCTTGGCTGAGCTGTTCTTTCATGTTGTGCGTGTGTGTGTGCACGTGTGTGTGAGTGCGTGAACACGTGTGTGCGTGTGTGCGCGTGTGTGTGCATGCATGTATGCGTGTGTGTGCATGCATGTATGTGTGTGTGCGTGCGTGTTGCATGGGGTGAGGGGAGCAGCTGGGACTGAGACTGTGTGGTGGAGGCCTTGATTGCGCAGAGAGCCGGATTCCATTCTGTAGAAGAGAGCGTGCCCAGATCACCACTCCCCAGAAAACAAGCCCCCTCCCCCAGCTGTGGGGTGCAGAGCTGGGACACCTGAGGGTCCGGGCTCCAGGACTGGCAGAGCTGTTGGCGCCTCTGGAGGCACCTGACCGTCAGTTCACGTCCACCTCACAGAGGAGGGAACTGGCCCGGGCAGGGGGACGACTTCCCAAGGTCACACTGCAACCCAGGGATGGGAACTTGAACATCCAACTCTCAGCTGAGACCAGCTTCTGCGCACCCAGCCTCTGAAGCATGACCCAGGTGTGCGTGAGACTGGGCCACAGCTCAGGTTCATCCCGCATATTCAGTCAACAACCACTCTGCCCTCCATACCCACAGATCCATGCGCGCTGACTCAGCTGGCTCTGCACCAAACGTGTTTGGGGGGAAATGGTGTACACATGTGCAGATTTCTTTTCCTTGTCATTATGCCCTAAGCAACCCAGCATGACAACTGTTTACCTAGCATTACATTGCACTAGCTCTCATAAGTATCTACGGTAATGTGAACTATACCAGACTGGACAAGCATTTGACCTAGTGGCTAAGAAGCCAGTTCAGAGGCCCACATTCCATATCACAGTGCCTGGGTTCAAGTCCTGACCCTGCTTCTGATTCCAGCTTCCTGCCACTGGAGACCCTGGGAGGCAGGTGATGGGTCCCTGCCATCCACATGGTAGACCCCGCCATCTGGGTTCCCAGGTCCCAGCTTCAGCCCGGCCGAACCTAAACTGTTGCCAACACTGGGGAGTGAATCGGCAGATGGGAGTGCTTCTTTTGTTCTTTCTGTCTCTCTGTGTCATTCTTCTCTCCCTGTGTCTCACATAAAATAAGCAAGTGTACAGGAGTCTGTGTGGAGGTTATATGCAAATGCTAGGCCTTTTTGTAGAAGAGATGTGAGCAAGCTCAGATCTGGGGGCCCTGAAACCGATTCCTTGAGGACGCAGAGGGGTGACTGTAGCCGAGATTCTAAACTAACGCAAAGCAAAAAGCTAGAGCTGGTGCCCAACGGGGCAGTCAGGTGGCACTTACGACTCAGACCCTCCCTCTGGGATGGACCCTGAGCGGAGTCTGCTGAGCGGTAGGTTCCTGGAGAAAGTGACTCTCAGATGGGACGAGACAGCACGAGTCCGTTAGGCCAAGAGTGGGGAAGAAGCCCTAGGGCAGGTGGGAAGTCCTGGAGGGTGAAGGCAGGAGTGCCCACTGGGAGGGGAGTAACCAGAGCCAGAGGCGTGCACAGGGGAGCAGGGCCTTGCAGGCAACAGTAAGTGGCCAGTGTTTCCTCCTGAGGGCAATTAGGAGGCGCTTACTTTGTTAAAGATTTATTTATTTATTTGAAAGACAGAATGACGGAGCAAGAGAATCTCCATCTGCTGGTTCACTCACCAAATGGCCTCAACAGCAGGGTTTGGGCTGGGCCAGAGTAAGGAGCCAGGAACTGCATCCAGTCTCCCAAGTGGGTTGCAGGGGCTTAAGTACTTGGGGCCATTTCTGCTGCTTTCCAGGCACATTTGCAGGCAGCTGGATCATGAGCAGAGCAGCAGGGACTCAACCAATACTCCGATATGGGACGCAGGTGCCCGGGAGGTGGCTTGACCCACTGCACCACGACACTAGCCCGGGGATGTTTCTTTTAGCGAGAGAGTTGCACCACCAGGGTTCTGAGGGACAGGTCGCCCAAGTGAAACGTGGGGGGCGAATGGCGTACAGGCTGAGATGTCAATGAGAGACGGGTGCCATGGGCATCTGGGAGGAAGGGCTCGGCCCTGGGTCCCCTGGAGACTGAGAGGAGAACGGGCCTGGCCTGGTGAGTCAGTTCCCTGAGCGTTCATGCCAACCCCTCCTCTGCCAGCCGGCCCCAGACTGAGTTACATGGAGCAGGCTGGACGGCTAATTAGGTTCAGGTGCTCCGGGCCCTGGACTCTGCAGGGAGGGGCAGGCAACGGAGCGCTCCACCCCCACCCAGTCCCAGAGGAAACCCCGGGCTCAGCTGGGTCAGCCCTCTGGTGCTGTTGAGCGTCCCACACGAGCTCAGGCTCAAGGAGAGGGGGCTAGTGCTGGAGGGTCAGGGTGGCTTCCGGGGCGGTGCAGGAGTCAGGCAGGGCTTCCACACTGAAGCTGAGCCTGTTCTTGGCCCTGTGTGTGTCTGTGTGCTCAGCAGTGTGTGCATGTGTGTGCACACACCAGCTGTGCCAGGAATCCGTCCACGTGGAACGAGCCCGTATCCACTGATGTCTGCGCATGCTTGTGTGTGTGAGTCGGTACGTGCACGAGTCAGTGACTGGGGTGTGTGTCTACCCAAATGTGTGCCAGAGGGGGTAGTGCTCTCACTTCGCCTCTGTTCCGACTCTCCTTTTCTGGAAAGGGGTGAGCAGGGTCGGGGTTTGCCAGCCCTCAGCCCAAACAGTACTCCCATCCCCACCTTGGTGGCACATTTCCCCCTGGCCTCACACATCAGGCTGGAGCTGCCATCTTCTAGCTTCTTCGTGCAGAGTGCCCAGGACCCTGGAGTACGGCAGGCCAGGGCCTCAGAGAAGCAGCTCAGGTTCACATGCACACACACACACACACACCCCTGACACATGCACTAACACCCTCATGTGGGCATACACGTAAACCTTGCATGAGTGCAAGTATGCATGTACGTTCATGCAGTCTTGACCCTGGCCCGCACGAGACAAAGAGCCAAGCAGGGCACAGGGTGCCCCTAGAGAGACCCAGTGCCCTGCACCCATGTCTAGTCCACGTTCAGGGGGATCCGGGTCAGTTGATGCTGGGCCTGGCACAGAGGTAGGCGTCTGCATAGAACACATCCAAGGGAGCCCTCACAGGTCCACTCAGGCACAAGGACACAGAAGAACGTCCGTGTGTGACCATGAGACGGCATGGACAACACGCCCCTTTCATACACCGGGCACATGCACACACGCAGAGTAGAGCAGCCAGTGGAGTGCAGTGGACACAGCAAGGCCATGACAACCAGACAGGTCCAGCTCAGCCTGCACTTGGCTTTGTGACCTGGAGCAAATCAGCTCAGGTCTCTGAGCCTCAGGTGAAGACCAGGTAGCATGAAGCTACTAACCGCCTCACAGCTGTGATGAGAGTAACAGGTGCACATGCAGTGACCCAGCACATGCTTACCAAGCACCTACCGTGTCCCGGGCGCCCTGTGAGGCACTGGATCCACAACGGGCTATACCACAGGGAATTCCCCGCCCTCGCCAAGCTGACAAGCGCCTTGCCATGCTGCAAGGCATGGCACACCGTAGGTGCTCAAGAAGCGTTTACTTCCTCCTGGCGCCTCCCACCTGATGGCGTTTCCTGGGTGAGAAGCTGGGCAGGAGGCCCTCTCTGTCCCGCTCCTGCAGGTCTGCTCCCCAGCCCAGCACCTTGCCGAAGCTTCTGGCTCTTCCTCCCAAGGTAGGAAGGTGCAGGGCGTGCAAGCTACAGATACTGCAGGTATGCTATAGTTCAACACAGTGCAGTAGCCCCACGTCCTGACTGCTCCCCTTGTGGTAGGGAGGACAGAGCTCCAGTGGAAAGCACTAGGCAGCTCCACGCACCACTGCCATCACCGCCTGCCACCCAGCAGCAGCCCTCACCCCCCCCCCCGTGCCGCCTCCCTCAAGGTCCCTGAGGTCCTTAGGATGCAGGGGATTTGAAAGGGAGGCAACAGCAGAACCTCCTCCCATTGAGGTAGAGGCCCGAACGGGAGGGTTTGCTGGCAGAGGGAACTCCCAAGGGGGCAACCTACCCTGCAGTGAGGAAGCTCCCCGGCCCCAGGGCTCAGCTTACACGGGAGTGCCACCAGTGCCAGGCCCTTCAGTGGCTGTTGTCTCAAGGGACCCTCACCACAAAGCCTGCAACCTGGGGCCAGCACTGTGGTATAGCAGGTAAAACCACCACCTGCAGTGCTGGCATCCCATATGGGCGCAAGTTCGAGTCCCAGCTGCTCCACTTCTGCTCCAGCTCTCTACTAATGTGCCTGAGAAAGCAGCAGAAGATGGCCCAAGTGCTTGGGCCCCTGTACCCACATGAGGGAACCAGAAAGAAGCTCCTGGCTCCTGGCTTCAGATTGGCCCAACTTGGGGAATGAACCAGAGGATGGAAGATTGATCTCTCTCTCTCTCTCTCTCTCCTTTCCCTCTCTGTCTCTGCATCTCTGTAACTCTGCCTTTCAAATAAATTAATAAATCTTTTTTTAAAGCCTAGAGCTCACTGCTTTTACAAACCAAGGCTCAGAGGATTTAAATGTTTTACCCAAATCACAGAGCAAATCAACCCAGGTCTGCTCTGACTCCAAGACTAGTGCTGACTGTAAACCAGAGGAGGCGCCCCAGTTGGCCTAAGGGCCCAAGGCACAAGCCAGGAGTTGAGGGGTGGGAACGAAGAAGGGGGCCTTGGGCAGGTTCTGCTGAACGGGTTGGCGGGGAAGCGCTGGGCTCACTGAGGGCTAAGGAAGTTCCTTCTCTCGTGGGCTTTTGGGTCTGAGCTTGGGGGGGGGGGGGAGGCAGGGACTACAACTCTCCCACTGTTGGAGGATCAGCTTGGGGGAAGCAGGAGGAGGCATGGTGGCCCCACAGGCCCCCACTCCCTGCTCTCTGGCTCTCAAAGCTGCTCAGCCCCTCAGCGGTCCACCTGGTGGAGGGGGTCAGCTGAGCCCGCCTGGAGCATCGCAGGCTGGAGATGGACTGGGCCAGTCTGAGCAAGCTCAGATGGAAGCTATCTGTGATTGGTGGAAACCGGGGGAGGTGGGAAGGCAGTAGAGGAAGGTGCTCTTGTTCCCACGATAATGACCTAGACCCAGGGGCTGGGGTTGGTGGACAGGAGGTATCTAAAGCCTATGCAGGGGTCTCATCACCTGGGCCCTTCACCCCACTGATTGCACCCCCACCCTAAAGCCTCCCCTTTCACCTGGAGCAGCATGGGGTGACCAGGGTGGGCACAGCCAGGTGTCAGGAGAGGGGTTTGTCATCCCCTCCTCCCCACCCCCATTCCCCTGAGGCAGGCGGGGCTGGTCTCCCCTGCAATACTGCACCCAACCTGCTCAGAGCTGTCAGGGACACTAGCTTCTCCCCGAGCACGTCCAGCTGGGTCCCCATGAACCCAGGCTCCCCTCTGCCCCTCCCCCCAGCCTCTTCCCTGGGCATTGCTGAGGGCTCACATGTGAGTGAGCTGAGAGGTGAGTGAGCATGTGCACGCGGTGGGATGTGCGTGTCACACATGTAGGGGTGTGTGCGAGGGTGTCTATTTTGTGTGCATGTGTGTCACGCACACATGCATGTGTATACGTGTGTTAGACCAGATCACTGAGCACGCAGGCACCGGGCTTGCCTATGCAGCTGTGCACATCTGTGTGAGTGTTTGGGGTGCAGTCAAGAATCACAGAACTCCGAGTTTCCCAGGAACCCTAGAGATTTTCCCATCTTCCCCACTGAAGCAAATATGCGCATGGCTGTGCGTCTGTACACGGAAAGGTGAGGGTGGAAATATCAACAGAAACCATTTTTACATCCCCAGAGCACGGGCTCACTGCCAGGCCAGGTGCCTAACACAGGATTTTAAGCAGGACGATAGCTCTGTGACGTAAGAGAGGTGATAACCCACTTCACTCTGTCTACGCTAGAACCCACGGCGTGAGTGATCCAAGCCACCCTGGCATGGCGACCCCCGCTGCGCAGCCCCGGAGGGGACAGGTGTAGGAGGCGAGTGTGTAGGTGGATGGGTCAGGGAGGTGAGCACGGGCAGGGAGTATGTGGAAGTGCACCAGTGGGTGTGGGTGCACGTGTGGGTAAGGACAGGGAGCATGTCGTGAGGGGTGGGGGCTGGGGGCGGCCATGGGCAGACTGGTGTGTGTCTAAGCAAGGGTGTGCGAAATGCGTGGAGTTTTTTTCCCCCCTTTTTTCTTTCTTTTCTCTGACTTCAACCAGGAACAGATGTCTGAGCAAGCTGACGAATTGAAAACATCTGAAACAACTGTCCAAGCTAAAGTATAATAAATAGACCTTTCATCGCGTTCCCGGAAGGGGGTCGTGGTGGCCAGGCTCCAGGGAGCATTTAGAGGGGTGGGGGTGCAGAGTGGCTGGAGGATGGGGGAGAGGAAGGACAGACAGACTGGCCTCACCTCTCCCGGGAAGGACAGATCTGTCCCCAGCCCCTCCTAGCCTGCCTGGGCCTCGGTTTTCCTATCTGTGCAGTGGGCTTGGTGTTCATTCTAGGGTCTGTGACCTGGTACCTTAAGGGAGTATTTTTCCCCCAGGAGACAGGCTGAAGGTTGGCCAGACCCTGGAGGCTGAGGGCCATAAGCCAGGCCCGCACCCCTGCTCCTGCCTTTTCTAGGGTCTGGCCTCCACGCTCCCCTTCAGTGTACCCACGGGGCCTCCACTGTCCCTGGAGCTTATTTGCCTTAAACTTTCCAAAGCCAGATGCGCTGTCCTCTCCTACCCAGATGTGTCAGGGCGATGGGTCTGTAAGAGCAGTGACATCCTATGGCCAGGGCTGGTGGGAGCAGGCCTGGTCACATGGTCACGGGAGAAGGGGCACGGGGCGGGAGCAGGCCAGGTAGCAGGCCCACAGCTACAGAGGCCCACTCCTGCGGGCGCCCTGGGGTGTGGAGGCCCAGAGGCCTTGTTCTCACAGGAGCCTGATGCGGCACCCAGGGACCAAGGGAGGCAGAGGTGGCGGGGGTGGGGGTGGGGGCCTGGATTGAGGCTGGCTGTGGGAGGAGGTCAGATCCCAAGACTCAGGGTGGTCAGAGGGCCTCCAGACTCTGGGGCTCGGGAATTCCTAAGGGAGAGGGCCTCGGAGGTCTGTCTCCGCTGCCGCTCTTGCTCTGCTCTGTTCAGTGGGGAAAACGTTCTCCCCTGAAACCCTGAAGCCAAGGGCCCTGACTGCCCTGCTGACCCCCAGGGATGTGACCTTGGCTACCTACGGAAACTGCTGGGCCTCAGCGTCTCCGCGCAATGGACATACGTTAGCCAAACACACACAAACACACACACCCACACACACCCCCATCTCAAGAGATTGCAACAAACATCCCAGGTAACGGAACGTGAGTGTGCCCTGCAGAAGCTGGGAAGTGGTCAACGCTCCATTCAACAAACATCAACCAAGGATCTGGTCTAGGCCGGACCCTGGGTTATACCCTGGCGTTGATGACAATGACCTCCAAGGCTTTGCATGCTACTCCGCCTGCTTGGAGCACCCTTCTCCCGCTTCCTCACCTGGCTGTCCCCCCCCCCCCCCCCCGGTCTCATCCTAACTGTCCTGCCAGGAGGCTCTTCCCCACTCCACTGCCTGGGGCGGGACTCCCCCTCCCCCACCGTGTGCTCTCCCCAAACCCGGCCTTCTCCCATTCCAACAGTCCTCACGGGTTACCGTGACCACTTGGCCAACAACGACCCCCAGGACTCGGAGCTGCTGCGGGCAGGGCGGGCACCCCGTCTGCCTTCCCCGCAGCTGTGTCCCTGGTACCTGGCAGTGTTTGGCATTTGCCTGCTAACCTTTTTAATGCTAACATTTACTTGGCCTTTAGTTAGTGCCAGGTGGCGTCTGTAAGCCTCGTGCTTAACAACTCGTTCCATCCGAACAATCCTATCGGGAAGACACCGTGATCTGTATTTTAGGAAAAATCGCAAATGACGCCCGGGTCATGCAGCTGGCAGCAAATCATCCTGTCAGTGAATGAACAGCGTAAAAGCAGCTCACCGGGTAGTGAGAGAGACAGGCGCCGCTCACAAGGCGGACGGACAAGGCGCAGCCCAGTGCCAGGCCAGCCCAGAGGAAGGCGCTGACTTGGAACGAATGAGGGAGGAAGCAAGCAGAGCGTGGGGGGACTCAGCCCCCATGGAGCCAAGTCTTGTTTTCACCTGCTCTCAAGGTGCCCACGCTGGTCCCTGCAGCCCCAAATGGGGCAGGGCCTCTCCTTCGCCATCCCCTGGCCCTGCCTTCTTCCCTCCTTCAAAGCCCAGCAACTCACCCCCACCCAGAAGCCCTCCTGCCCAGCCCAGGGGTCAGACTTCCTGACCTGTCCCTGTCTCGGTCTCCTCCCTGTCTGCTGAGGGCACCCCAGGGACAGAGCGCCTGGGCCTCTTGCTATTCCTTCCTTTGTTTCAGCAAACAAATAAACCGAATGTTCTTGGCTTGGACAGGATGAGCTGTTGCCCTAATCAAACCAACGCTTCTCTTGGTCAAGGTCCCCCCTTGGATTTTCCCACCCTCCTGTGCCTCCCCAGAGCCCCCTCCTCGGAGAGCCAGCCTTGGGCTCTAGCACCTGTCACCAAAGGGGGTTCCCAAAGGACTGAGCCCACAAGGTCCATGTGACAAAACTCAGGTGTCATGAGGACTCCCAGACCAGAGCCAGGGCCAAGGGCTTGCTCTCTCCCTGGGTGACATCAAGCAGCTGGTGTAAGGTCGGGTGGGGAGAGTCTGGGAGAGGCCTTGCCAGGCCGGGGCTGGACAAGGTTAACTTTCAAGATTGCTTCCCGGACCAGAATCCTGGGATCCCGCACACATGTGGAGGTGTGTCTGCAGTGGTTAGATGGGTGCCTGGAGGCGTAGAAGGGACTCCTAGTGCCTACAGAGGAGGGCTGTCCCTGTGTGTGCTGGCGTGTGTTAGCACACACCATTGTGTGCAAAGCATGGGTGTGTAAGTGTGAGACAGGGAGTACAGGGTCTGTTTGGAGGAGTGTATTATGTGAGTGCATGTGTGTCTATCAGTGCACATGCATGCCCATGTCAGTGACCACTTCAAGGGCCCACACAGGGGTCTGGGTGCCTGCACAGCTGTGGGCATCAAGAAGTGACAGGTGCTCCAGCAGCCTGCAAGCCACACACTGCGGGTCCCCGTTGGCCCCCCGCCTCAGTCACCGTTGGCCTGGCTCAGACTCTCGAGAGGGTGTTAGAATGCTTGGGTGAGCAGCATCCCAGCCCCTCATGGTCCCCCAGGCAGACAGACCCACTGGGTGGGGAGGAACCTGGAGTTTTCATTCTTGGTAGCTTCTCCCCTGAGCCCCTCACTGCAGGGCAGGGTTAGGCACGGTGGGTACCTCCAAGCCCAGCTCTACACCCCAGCCTCTCCTCCTCCTGGGCATGCCCAGGTCCTGGAAGACAGGTCTGAGGCCCCCAGACACTGCATGAGGGGAGGCGTGGGCCTGCCTCTGACAGCCCCATCAGAGGGGAGGTTGCTGGAGGCACCTAGAGCCGGATGGGTGGTCACCGCCAGGAAGCAGAGAATGGCAGTAAGCCCTGGTCTCAGCCCCAGCCGGTCCCCTCCGCCCAAGGACTGCAGTCAGGCCTGGCACTGGGTGGTGGCCGAGGGCACAGCTGTCTCTAGCGTGCTGGGCTCCCCTCCTCCGGAGGTGGGAGGGGCCTGGCAGATCCCCCATCACACCAGACCCTCACACTTAGAGGATGTCTGGGAGCCTGGGCAGCCTCTCAGCAGAGTGAGGAGAAGAGAGGGCAGCTCCAGCACCTGGTGGGGTAGGAGGTGGGGGTGGGGAGGAGGCCAGCCTATCCCTCTGCCCACACCCACTCTGGCCTCCTGCTCTCTTCCCTACAACAGGGTCCCCAGGCCTTTGCCTCTCCTCCTGGGGGGGGGGTCATTTGGGAGCCAGATGTGGAGCTCCAGCCTCTGGAAGGGAGGGGAGCAGGAGTGGAGGGAGAGGGAGAATGGCCTTGGAATCAAACAGATGCAGCCCTCGGAATGTGGACCCCGCCACTTGTGCGTGAACCATGTGCACTCGGACGGGGTTCTGGACCTTTCTGGGAACTCCGTGCCATCCCCATTCCCCGGGTGTTGCGCAGGATTAAAGTGTATCCTTAACACCACACCTGTGAAGCGGTGCCTGGAGCAAGGAGCCATTCCTCTCGGAGAGAGAAGACATGGAATGCCTTAGCTGATGCCGAGCGCTCGGTGCTGTGGGTGGGGCAGGAGCGGGTACTGAGAGCAGCAAGCCTGCTGGAATCTCAGCTCTCCTCCTCCATCCTGGGCAGGGCCCGCCCCATCGCTCTTTTCCCAGTCTGCAGTGGAGAACCACACTGCTCGGGGAAGCTGCAGGGCGGGACCAGTTGCCCAGGCTCAGCCCCCAGCTGAATGGAGAAGGCAACCCACGCCAGACTGGTGCCGTGAGAAGCAGGCAGCCACCAAGTGCTTCCAACTGTGTCTGGCACACAGTGAACCTGCAAAGAAACCCCTGTCTCTCCTCTCCTCCTAATCTATTTAAGACGATCTGATATGGACTGACCTCATCACTTTACATATGGGCTCTGGTTAACCCCTAAAATACTCTGTGAGCAACTGAAAGGCCCATTCCCTTTCGAGGAGTTAGCACCCGGCACCTGCCCACGCTGCGCTCCTGCTCGGCAGGAGGGGACTGCACCATGAGTCGTGCTAAGGGAGAGAAGCCAGGCAGGAAAGGCCACACGTGGCTCGATTCCACCCCTGCAGGGCTCCTCTGAAAGTTCATGCAATATGGGCGCCGGGTCACCTCCTGGTTGCTCCGCTTCCGATCCAGCTCCCTGCGAATGCACCTGGAAAAGCAGCAGAGGATGGCCCAGTGCTTGGGCCCCTGCACCCATGTGGGAGACCCAAAGGAAGCTCCTGGCTCCCAGCTTTGGCCTGGCCCAGCCCTGGCTGTTGTTGCCATTTGGGGAGTGAACCTGAGGATGGAAGACCTCTCTCTATCTCTATCTCTATCTCTATCTCTCTCTCTCTCTCTCTCTCTCTCTCTATCTCTCCCTCTCTGTAACACTGCCTGTCATATAAATAAAATAAATTATCTTAAAAATTCATGCAAAATTCATATGATGAAAAACCATTCATGGATTTCAAAGTTTCTTTTTACACCAAAACAAACATATTTGTAATTCCAATTCCATGAACTTTTTGAAACCTTACAGAGATGGAAGACAGACGCCTGGGCTCTGGGTGGGACCGGGGAGAGGCTACCCGTGGGCGCGCGGGGTGCTGGGATGTTCCAGAGGTGGCGGTCGCACCACTGTACTCTTACACTGCACCGTACGCTTCGTGAGGGTGGATCTCACAGGTGCGTCGTACACCTCTAGAAAGCTGCCTAAGTAAAAAAGAACCACAGGATCTCACATAAACACCATCAGAGCTTTTGCCCCTGGGGGCAGGTATTGTGCGGTGGATTAAGACATCCCTTTGGATATCTGCATCCTATATCCAAGTGTCTGGTTCCAGTCCTGGCTACTCTGCTTCCAATCTAGCTCCCTGCTCATGTATCCCGGGAGGCAGCAGGTGATGGCTCAAGGACTTGGGCCCCTGACACCCACATGGGAGACCCACATGGAATTCTTGGCTCCTGGCTTTGGCCTGGCGCAACACTGGCTGATACAGGCATTAGGGAAGTGAACAAGTGGTTGGAAAATGCTTCTCCTTCTCTCTCTCTCTCTCTCTCTCTCTGTCACCTACCTTTCAAATAAATCAGTGTCTTTAAAATAATTTTTTTTTTAAGAATCATAGTAGGGCTGGTGCCGCGGCTCAATAGGCTAATCCTCCACCTAGCGGCGCCGGCACACCGGGTTCTAGTCCCGGTCAGGGCACCGGATTCTGTCCCGGTTGCCCCTCTTCCAGGCCAGCTCTCTGCTGTGGCCCGGGAAGGCAGTGGAGGATGGCCCAACTGTTTGGGCCCTGCACCCCATGGGAGACCAGGAGAAGCACCTGGCTCCTGCCTTCGGATCCGCGCGGTGCGCCAGCCGCAGCGCACCAGCCGTGGAGGCCATTGGAGGATGAACCAATGGCAAAGGAAAACCTTTCTCTCTGTCTCTCTCTCTCACTGTCCACTCTGCCTGTCAAAAAAAAAAAATCATAGTAAATTTCTGGAATCCCCCGCCAGGTTTGTTGACCTCTAGATTCAAGTTCCTTCATTTGGGAGATAAGAGAAAACAGAACGTCCACCCCCAACTAAGTAGCCAAGAACAGCTCATAGAAGTGTGGGGGTGAGCAAGGAGGAAGGGTTGGATCCCAGAAGCAGCCGTTCCCCAGGGGAGGGGCCCACACTCCCCAGTCCTAGGGAGGTGGGCGCCTCACCAGGCACCACGGAGCTGTCTGCTGGCCGTCCTTGCTCTGCGTCATCTGTCTGTCTGTCTCTGCACACATACAAGACATGACGTCTACAAAGCCTCGCTTGAACACCTGCTAAGTTCCGAATTTGCACCCAGTGCTGGACAGGCACTCTGTGCTCCACAGCAATGCTGCACGGTAAGGGTCACTCTGCCCATTACGCAGGAAACTGAGGCTGAAGTCGGTGGGGCTGCCTGCCCAAGGCCACCCTGCTCCGTGCCAGGTGTGCCTTTAAACACAGCTGGAAGCCCAGAGCTGCCGCCCCAGCCGCAGTCTCCCCGTTTCTTTCAGTCTCTCCCCGTCTCCGCGTCTCCCTCCTTCCGTCTCTGTCTTGCCAGCCCCCTCTTCCATCTGTCTGTCTTTCTTTGTCTCTCTTGGCTGGCCTCTGTCTCTCAGCCTCTCTGTCTCTCTGTCTCTCTGGGTCTCTGTCTCTAGCTCATTTATTTTTTAATAACCACAATAATGAGAAAAGCTCCTTCCCGACCCTCCTGGGGAGGGAGACAAAAGGAGGGGAGCCTGGGGAAGAGGGGGAGGGATAACCTCCCCTCTTGCTCCTGAGAAATTTAATAAAGGGCCTGAGAAAGTGCTGGGCTCCAGGGCCGGCCAGGACCCTGGGAAAGGGGCGGCCCCTCCCCCAGCCCAGACACCGGCTCTGCCTGCCGGGGTCAGTGGAGGGAATGTCCCGGTGCTGGGCCCCTCCTCCAGCTCTCCCTGCTGGTGGGAGCAGCTCCCCCAGCTAATCCGCCCCTGAATATGGTCCCTAGCAGCCTCCCTCCCCCGACCCAGACCTGCCAGCTTTCCCAGGAGAGCCGCTCCCAGGGGAGAATCAATCACAGAACTGCAGCTCCGCACTCACAGGAGGTCAGCCCCTAGCCCCCACCCCAGCCAGCTCCCCCCACCCCCAGGCCATCTGCAGAGAGGGGGCTGGCCTGCCCTCCCCTATCTCAGCCAGCCAGGCACCTGATGCCAGCATGCCCAGTGGCTCCCTGGTGGAGAGAGCCCAGGATCCCATGGAGGAAGAGGCTCCCAGGCCGCCTCTGCCTCCTTGAGGCTGGCACGGGCCGCGCTGGAGCGGGTGAGAGCACCCCTCCGTGTCGCCAGCTCTGCCTCACCCTCCACGGGAGGCCCACTCAGAGAGGGGATTAGCAGGCCAGAGTACATGGATGCCCTGGTCCACCCTCCTCGCGCGACTTGTGGGATGTGCCAGGTGAGAACTGCTGACTGATAGGTGGGTTGGGGGAGCTGCCCATTGGCACGAAAGGAGGCCCAGCTGCCGCAGGGAGACGGACGCTGGCAAGAAGCAGCAGGGGGTCAGGGCTGAGGCCAACACTTGAGGCCAAGTTGGATGGTGCAGGTGGACGACGCCGGCTCCCCCCGCCCAGGAGTGTGCTCCAGGCTCCCGCCTGCCCAGGCACTATCATCCTGTGCTCCCAGGTATCTGGCCAGCCTTTCCCGTGCCCGGCAACCACACTCTGGCAGATTCTGGCGATCTCCCACGCTGGAGAGCTGGGGCCTGGGGCCGAGCACGCATCACGGGCTCTCTGCAGCTCCCCACGCTCTCCAGGCACCGTGCTGTGTGCCAGGGCTCCAGCTTGTTGTGTGGAAGGCTCATGAAGTGCCGGGTACTGCCTGGTGCGTTATCCAACCAGACCCTCTGAGCTATGTGCTGTCTGCACTTTAAACAGGAGCAAACCATGGGGCCAGTGCCGTGGGGTAGCGGGTAAAGCTGTCGTAGCGGGTAAAGCTGTCATAGCGGGTAAAGCTGTCGTAGCGGGTAAAGCTGTCGCCTGTGGTGCTGACGTCCCATGTGGGAGCTGGTTTGGGTCCCGGCTGCTCCACTTCTGATCCAGCTCCCTGCTAATGGCATGGGGAAAGCAGTGGAAGATGGCCCAAGTGCTTGGGTCCCTGCCACCCATGTGGGAGACATTGTTGAAATTCCTAGCTGGCTCTTGGCTTCAGCCTGGTTCAGCTCTGGCCATTGTGGCCATCTGGGGAGTGAACCAGCAGGTGGAAGATCTCTCTCTCTCTCTCTCTCTCTCTCTCTCTTCCTCTCTGTCTGTAACTCTGACTTATAAATAAAAAAATAAATTAAAAAGGTAAGCAAACTAGAGGAACAGAGAAGTTAGGTCACTTCTCTGAGATTGCCCAGCAAACTCATAAGAGAGCCACAGTTTGAATGGCCTTGACTGAAGCATGGCTGACTGAAAGGCCCACCCAGGGCTACCAAGACACCTTTCCCATCTCAGGAAGCTCCCAGACAGGCGAAGTGAGCAGGGCTGGAGTTCTGGTGAGGTGCAGGCACAAGAGATGGCCAGGGCTAGGACTTCACTTGACCGCACGAGAAAGGGGAACATGGCAGAGTGGTGATGCGGCCCTGTCGACAGGCCCTGGCTGCTGGCAGGCTCTGCTCAGACTGCTGGAGCTGCCCGCCTGCCGCCCAAGCCTCACGCACACCTGGGCCCCCTTTGCCTGAGGCCCTGGGCAGGAGATGGAATGGGGAGACAAACACATTTCCAGCTCCCAGCTGAATCCTGCTGTGCCAGGGCCTGCCCGGGGCACTGCGAAGGCGTCAGTTGAGGCCAGCTGGGCAGCTCCTCAACCCACCTTGAGAAGCCAAGGTTCTAGAACCTTCTCAGAGAGCTGCAGCCCCAGGCAGGGCAAATGCACCCTGCCAGCCCCAGCAAGGCCTGGCTTCCAAAGGTCTCTGAGTCTGGAGACACAGAACAATGCAGTGTGGGAAGGCTTGGCTACTTCCTTCCTACACCTGCAGAAGGGAACAGGGACAGCAAAGGCCAGGACTTCTCAGCCTCTCCGAGTGCCGCAGCCAGCACTGGTGCCTTCAGAACCCTTCCTTGTTCTCAGGTTGTTCGGGTCCTCTAATTCATCAGCAGGGACATTAAAACCTCCACCAAAAAAAGAACCTAGGGCCTAGGTGTTTGGTGCAGCATTTAACCACCACCCCTTGGGACACCTGCATCCCCTACGGGAGTGCCAGCCTGTTTATGTCCCTGCTGCTCGGCCTCCGCTCCAGCTTCTTGCTAATGCACATCACCAGGGAGGCAGTAGGGGGTGGCTATATGGGCCCTGCCACCCAAGGGGGACACCCAGGTAGGGTTCCAGACTCTTGGCTTCGGCCTGGCCTCAGCCCTGGCTGTTGCAGGCATTTGGGAAGTGAACCAGAAGATGAAAGCTCTCTCTCTCTCTCTCTGCGCCTTTAAAATAAATCCTCCCCCCCCCCCAAATAAATAAGCCACCTGAAGCCCAGACAGGTAAAGCACTCTGCCTGAAGACACACAGCCTGTATAGAGCAGCCCCCAAAAGCTGCATCTCCAGCTCCGTGCCCAGGGGCTGGAGACCCCTGGTCGATGCTGGGAGTGGGCAGAAGCTGGGAGGAGCCGAGCTGGTCCCGAACCCTTGTGTGGCCTGTGGGCAGCAGCTGCAGGTGGCCGGGCACATCTCCCACCTGGAGTCTGCCCCTCAGCCCGTGGTAGCTGGGGGCAGGGCGGCTCGCCGGAACACGTGTTTCCACTTTCACTGGAGCTGGGAACCAACAGCAGAAAAACCTGTGGAGCTGCTAATGGGATAATGGGGAAAGTATTTATTTATTTTTTGAAGGAGGCCTGCGAGGGTGTGGGGCAGGCGCAGTGCGAGGCCGCAGAGGCGGAGGTCAGGCCGAAGTTAACTGGGATTAAGGAGCCCCTGTGGAATGAGGGGCTTTCCCGAGCAGAGGCTGCAGGCAGGGCCTGCCGGTCTGGTGTCTCCTTGTCGCCGGCTCCCCCTTAGAGAGAGTAAGGCCAGGCCCAGGACTCGAGTCCCTCCCATAGGGGGCTTCAGGCCGGGGGGTCCCTCCACAGGGTTTGCTGCTGTCCCTGCCCCGGGAGTGGGGGAGGAGCTGCCACCCTTGGGGGCTGAGACAGCCCCCCAGGAAGCCAGTTCTACTTGATCAATGCCTCCTCGAGAGCAGGTGCAATGGGCCTGCCCTCTGTCCCCTCTGTGGGGCCGGTTGTCAACATCTTTCCAGACAAGAGCACCTCCTGGGGCCTCCCAGCCCTGGTGTCCTTTGGGAGCCCCCAATGAAGCTTAGGCAAGAAGTCCCTTCGAGGTCACGCAGCCCAGCCGCTTTCAGGCTGTGACCGGGAGCGGGGAGGAGCTCAGGGCACAGGGGGTGACCCCGGGCCCCACTCCTCTGGGCACAGCTCCACCCTGATTTGTGTCCTATAATGATCTTCCACTTCAACACTCTCCAAAACACTAACATGTCCGCTGCTTTAAAAATGAATCCTGGGCCGGCGCCGCGGCTCACTAGGCTAATCCTCCGCCTAGCGGCGCCGGCACACCGGGTTCTAGTCCCGGTCGGGGCGCCGGATTCTGTCCCAGTTGCCCCTCTTCCAGGCCAGCCCTCTGCTGTGGCCAGGGAGTGCAGTGGAGGATGGCCCAGGTGCTTGGGCCCTGCACCCCATGGGAGACCAGGAAAAGCACCTGGCTCCTGGCTCCTGCCATCGGATCAGCGCGGTGCACCGGCTGCAGCGCGCCGGCCGCGGCGGCCATTGGAGGGTGAACCAACGGCAAAGGAAGACCTTTCTCTCTGTCTCTCTCTCTCACTGTCCACTCTGCCTGTCAAAAAAAAAAAAAAAAAAAAAAAAAGAATCCTGCAGAGCACGTGAAACCCAGGGCTCTGTGCAGGTGAAATAGCTCAGGACTCCAGAGCAGGCACCTGCCCAGCTTACACAGCGCTGGAAGCTGGCTGTAGGTCAGCGGCCCCCTGGCCCCCGGCCCCCGGCCCCCTGGCCCCCTGGCCCGGTGGAGCTGGTCCCCGCACCCCCTGCTGCGGTAACCCCCGTGACTCCAGGAAAACCGGATGGAGCAGAAGCATGGCTGTAGGGGAGGCGGGAAGAGACAGGTTTGGCCCGGCGGTCCTCTCTCTGAGCCTGCAGGGAAGGGCAGCACCGCACACTGCACATCTGCAGGCCGCGGGGCCCTGCCTGTGGGCTGACAGTGCTAGAAGCACCTCCTTCCTGCAGGGCGGCCCCGCCTGCCTCCCAGTGCAAGTAGTCCTGGCCCAGGTTCCCAGCTTGTCTGTCTGTCTGTCTGTCCAGGCCAGCTGGAATGTGTCTTCTCAACCCAGGCCCAGCCCACAAGGCGGAGGGTCTGGGGACTCCTGCCTTGCCTTGGCTTCTTCCACCTCCTCTGGTGGGTGCCCAGGAGTCTTCACGCCCCACACCTGCCCCAGGCCAGTGGGGGCCGCACTCAGGCGAGGCCTGGCTGCCCGTGGCTTGAGAGCTCGCCCACCCTTCATGGTTGTCAAGGCCTTTGCCCCAGGAACCCTCCTAAGATCAGGTTCAGACATAAGCACGCTCCACCGTGCCCTGTTCAACACAGCTGCACTCTCCTTGCTCAGGGACGCTTGCTTGGCCTTCGTCGTCCCGTTCCCAGCCCGCCTCTTGTCCCCACTTGCTCTCTTGTCCTGGCCCTTCGGGGGGGACACCTTCCACCTCCACCTCCACGCTGCCTGCTGCCGGGACAGCAGTCACTCCTGGATACTCAGGCAGACACAGGGGAGAATTGCCTGAGCCACCGGGGCTTGAACCCTCGAACAGAGGCTGGAGGGGGCCACAGGGGAAGCCAGAGGGGCTGTCCAAGGGGCAGAAGGGTCACCTCTTGGGGGCTCCAGGTGCCATCCTGGCCACAGCCCCGAAGCCCATGCTTCACCCCTTTGTCAGCAAACACTTGTGGAGCGTCTGCGCTGTGCCAGGCAGCCTCTGGGTTCCGGAGATGAGCAGGGGTCAGGAGACGCAGTGCCTGCCATCCGCGTGACCAGGCCAAGAGGGCATGGGAAGGGATATCTCTGCGGAGACCGGAGAGAGCGCAGAGACAGCTGGACCCTAAGAGCCCTTGTCCTGTTGAGCTGCAGCCAGAGGCTCAGCCAGGGTGCTGCTCACGAGCCCCTTTTCCATCACAGTGACATTCAAAATGGGGGAGGGCCGGGGAAGAGAAAACCCAGTCGGCAGGTCCCAGGCATGGCCAGTGGGGCCTACGGGACAGACAGCCCTCCCAGCTCGACCCCTTTAGCTGGCTGCCTGCGCATAGTAGGCCCTCAATAAGTACTTGCTAGGTGAACAAGATCCTTGCTCAGTCTGGACCTCAGCCCTCCCACTGGCCTTCTTCCTCCACCAAACCTACAACCTGTCTCAGCCCAGAACCCTCCCTGGGGAGCACCAAGCACAAAGCCACCGGGGCCTTTCTGCCGGCGCTGTGTCCTGGAAAGGAGAAAAACGCAGCTGGTGAGCCCGGCCCGAGCGCTTGGTGCGTGTGCCAGGCACCGTGGTCATCCCTTCACACGTGTCACTCCAGCTCATCCTCACTACCGTGGTCTCACTCGACAGAGGAAGGCACGGACGCACAGAGAAGTTCTGCACTTCAGCCGAGGTCACACAGCACATTCTTACTCCCTGGTGGGTGGCAGGCACAGCGGACGTCTCTTGTCCTTAGGATCAATGAGAGTAGTGGGCGTCCAGCATTCCCCTCTCACAGCTGGGATCAACCAAAGCACAGAACTGAGTGAGTGGCCCAGACTGCAAGTGGCTCCTCTGGAATCTGGCTCCCAACACAGTGCTCTAGTTCCCCTGCACCCCTGCGTGCCCCAGGACCTTTGCTGCAGCCCAGCGAGCTGTTGAGGAGGAAGCAGCTGCGGGAGGGGGGCTGGCCGGACACTCGCCAGCAGGATTTCTGTCCTGTCCAGCGTGGACTGCTTGACTGCTGTATAAAAGGCTGACCAGAAGGCAAAGATGGAACTTATTTCCAGTAAACGATTGCAAATGTCAGGCAGCACGGCCTGGGAGCTCCTCGCACACGCACCCGGGCGGCTGGAGGCCAGGCCGCCCAGAACGAGCATGCCCGCTGACCTCATGGTCATTCCTAATGCAATTAGAGCACCCCAGGAGACAGAAGGTTCCGACGCGGAGCCTGAGCAACGTGCTCTCCAGGGGACAGCGCAGCCCCTCCCGCCCGGGAGGTGGCACGGGGACAGAGGGTGTTGTTCTGATGAATTGAACGAGATCCATCCCAGTGCACATGGACGAAGAAATTACCTGCAGATGTGACCGTCCCGGCTGTCACGCAGGCCCCGGGGAGCCAGGGCCTCTCGGAGCAGAGTTCGTCCCACACAGCCCCCTGCCTCTGGCCAGGATGGACGTCGTGCCAGCTTGGGCTGGTGACTGAAGCATCAAGGTTTGCCCAGAGACCCAGCTGCAGAGTGGGACTCCCCAGGGGTCCTGCCAGATGGCCTCACGGAGGGAAAGATGGGCCGCCCACCCCCACGTGCAGTGCTAAGCCCCTTCCTTGGGTCTTTGCATCGCTGGGCATTTTTGAACGGCATCTACTGGGATAACATCCCTTCAAGCTTCCTCAGCTCTGGTCCCTCTGAACAGCCAACCTTGTCTCCTAGCTGTCCTCCCTGTGACCCTCCCACCACTCAAACTCACTGTCACGGAGTTGGTCCTTCCCTTCCCTGGTCCTGAGCCCGCCTCTTTGTGCCATCAGCCATCCCTTCTTCCCGCATCCGCACCTGCTGCTCCCCAGCCCGCAGGACAGGCTCCTGGCTCCTCCCTCATGAAACTTGCTCCCACACCCTGCCTCAGCCACTGCCGCCTTTTTTTTTTTTTTTTTCAAAGCTTTATTTATTGATTTGAAAGGTGGAGTTATAGAGAGAGCAGGGGAGAGAAAGAGACAGATCTTGTATCTGCTGGTTCACTCCCCAAATGGCTGTAACAGCCAGGCTGGGCCAGGCTGAAGCCAGGAGCTTCATCTGGGACTCCTACATGGGTACAGCACTCCAAGGACTTGGGTTATCTTCTGCTGCTTTCTCGGGCACATTAGCAGGGAGCTGGATGGGAAGTGGAGCAGCTGGGACTTGAACCAGCGCCCATATGGGATGTCACTGTTGCAGGGCAGTGGCTTTACCCGCTACGCCGCAACTCCAGTTCCATCACTGCCTTCTGCATTTCTTCCTAAGGCCTCCCCACGCGCACAGCTTCCACATCTTCCTCTTCATGCAAACCAGCTGCTGCCCCCCGCGCCCAGAAGCTCTCTGAGGCCCTGGCCTCTAGGTCCTGCTCTCACCCCAAGGAACCCTTCCCTCCTTCTTGAAACTGGCTCCTTCCCTGGCTCCTGGCCCCCTCTCACCCCCGGGCCATGGCGGACAGGCTGGGACAGCCCAGCAAGGCTCCCAGGTCCCTTTTTTCCTCTTTGCACACATCCTGCCCAGGTCTGATTCCCGCTCCAGCTCTGACCTCTCTGGTGACCTCCAGACCCATCCACTTAGGAGCCAGCTGGTGGCCCTGACTCCCACATGGCTCATTCTGTCCCCTCCCTCCCACCCACCTAAAACTCACGCAGCCTTTGGGTCCCCCACCAGCAACCTGGAGCTGCCCTCTTTCTCCCTCCCTACATCCAGTTTGCTGCTAGGTCCTGTTGCCTCTACCTTCCAGATGTGTCTGGAGTCCACGTCCCGCCTTCTCCACGGCCATCGCCCTGGCTCCACCTCTTAGCTCCCACTCCTGGTCTGCCCCTGCCTGAGCCCCACCCTGCCAGGCTCTGCCCTCATCAGCCCCCAGCCCCTTTCTCTCTTTGCTCTGGTCCTTCCCCCCTTACTGCTCTTTCCCGAGCGTGCCGGGCTGGTCCCCACCCCAGGACCCCCAGGAAGGCTCCTCTGTCGGGTGAGCAGTGCTCCCGGCACGAACACACCTCTAGAAACTCAGGATTCCAAAGGCTGTGTGTGCTCCCGTGTGTTATGTCCATCACTGCGGACCAAACTTCCCAGAACATGAGGATACATAGCACAGGGCCCCGTGCTGTGGCCCAGCAGGACCAGCTGCTCCTGACGATGCCAGCTGCTCCCCTATCAGAGCACCGGTTCAGTGCTGGCTGCTCCACTTCCAATCCAGCTCCCTGTCAATGCACCTGGAAAGGCTGTGGAAGATGGCCCAAGTCCTCGGGTCCCTGCTCCCCATGTAGGAACCTGGATGGAGTTCCTGGCCCTTGGGTTTTGCGGCCATTTGGGGCGTGAACCAGCAGATGAGAGATCTTTCTCTCTTGCTCTGTCTTTCAAATACAAATAAATCTTCGGAAAGCACACACACACACACACACACAGCACATACCCCAGCAGCTGTTGGAATGGTGACGTCATCCAGCTCCCAGGGCACTGGAACACTTCTTTGTGCACCTGTGAGACAATGAGAGGAAGGGCGAGGCCCCTCTCAGGATCACAAACGGTCTTCCCTGTCCGATCCCGCGATGGAGGATGGGATGCCACAGAGCACCTGGACGCCTGCCAGCCCTGCTGGTCACACACCCCATTGGGCCGCTTCGTTTATGGCTCAGCGCAAACGCCCCCTCCTCAGAGAGCCTCCTCTGTGCCTCTGACCCCTCCCCAATCCCTTCTCCTCCATTAGCCATCTCCATCTGAAATGACCTCTTCTTGCTTGTTTATGCTTTCCCCACTAGAAGGCAAACTCCATGAGAGCAAGAACCCAGACTCCTCACAGCGTCTGACACACAGTACACACTCAAACATTTTTCTTTTAATTTTTAAATTTATTTTCATGTATCTGAAATGCAGAGAAACACAGAGAGATCTCCCATCACTGTTTCACTTTCCAAATGCCTACAACAGTCAGGGCTGGGCCAGGCCAAAGCCAGGAACTCCATTTGGATGTCCCACGTAGGTGGCAGGGGCCCAAGCCCTTGAGCCATCACCTGCTGCCTCCCAGGGTGTGCATTAGCAGGAAACTGGATCCGAAGCTCAGAGTAACTGGGACTCAAACCAGGCATCCCAGATGGCCACTTAATTTCTACCCCAAACGCCTGCCCCATGCCCCAGATTGTTCTTATTGGCTCCCGAATCATCATCATCATTCTCCACTGCCGCCTCCTCCTCCTTTTACTAAAGATTGATTGATTGATTTGAAACCCAGAGTTACAGAGAGAGAGAGAGAGAGAGAGAGAGAGTCTTCCATCTGCTCGTTCATGGCAATGGCCATCACTGGGCCATTCCAAAGCCAGGAGCCAGGAGATTCATCCGGGTCTCTCACACAGGGGGCAGGGTCCCATGGACTCGGGCCATCTTCCACAGCTTTTTCCCAGGCCATTAGCAGGGAGCTGGATTGGAAGTGGAGCAGCTGGGACATGAATCGGCGCCCAGATGGGATGCAGGTGTCCCAGATGGTGGCTTTTTATCCGCTATGCCCCAACGCTGGCCCCCCAAATCCTTCTTATTTCCGTTACATGCCGCTGCTTCTCAGAGGAAAATCACTTACATTTGTGTGTGATTTGAAGTTTCTGGACATGTCATGTTAGCCAAGTGCCTCTTCCCAGCAGCCCTGGAGGCTGGCGCTCTTGTCCACCAGGCTCCCTTTTTGGTTTTCATTGCCGTTGCTGCTGTTTTTTTCTGATGAAGCCCCTGGGTTCCAGAGAAGTCAGATCACACACCCACGGGGCTGAGTGGCACAGCTGGCTCAGGGACCCGGATGTCCCGACTCTCCGCTCGGAATGTTCTCCTCCATAAAGCAACAGCCACACAGGGCTGTCGCTTTCCCTGGCTTCCGGGGGAGACTGGGCTCTCAGGGAAGGAAGAGGCGGGAAGCCCGACGTGGGAGAGATGCTCAGAGCAGGGTGGGGCTGCACCCTTGATGTGGTGGCTGGACCCAGTCAGGGCTCTTGCCACAGTCCCAGGGCTTGGCTGGGATGGCAGCCACCATTTCCGCCAGTGTGGCAATACCGGGTGGATCCGGGTCTGCCAGCTGTGCCAGGGAACCCAAGCCAGGCCTCAGCTCCGAGCCTCCCTCCAGGGAGAGGCTAAGGCTCACAATTAATTAAGAGCCTAGCGGGTGCTAGGCCTTAGCCTCTGTGCTTTGCATGAATTCCCATCTTGTTTCCGTAATAACCCGGTGGATCAGGTGTTATCCTCATTTTACAGGTTAGAGAGGGGCGGGCCCAGGCTTAGGTCTTAGATGGCAGAGTCAGGGTTGTGCCAACGCTCAGGAAGACTCCAGGACACTGGCTCCGGCAGAGGCTACAGCCACCAGCCAGCTGGCTCAGCCCAAGACCAGCGCCCCAGTGCCCCTCGGCCCCAGGCAGAGCAAGGGGAACCTTCTCCACACCAGGCCGGGGCAAAGGCCTCTGCATCTTTTCTTTTCTTTTCTTTATTTATTTTTTTTAAGATTTCTTTCTTTATTTGAAAGTCAGAATTACACAGGGAGAAAGAGAGATGGAGAGAGAGAGAAATCTTCCATCCACTGGTTCACTTTCCAAATGGCCACAACGACTGGAGCTGGGCCAGGCCGAGGTCAGGAGCCAGGAGCTTCTTCCAGATCTCCCACATGGGTGCAGGGGCCCAAGTACCTGGGCCGTCTTCTGCTGCTTTCCCAGGTGCATTAGCAGGGAGCTGGATGGGAAGTGGAGCAGCCGGGACTCAAACTGGAAACCATAGGGGATGCTGGCACTGCAGGCGGTGGCTTAACCCGCCACGCCACAGCGCTAGTCCTTCTGCACCTTTTCTACTTGGTTCAATTCCCACAGGGTCTGAGCTGGTAGGGCTACAGGGATGGGCTAAATTAAACATAAAGTGATAAAGAGAAATAAAAGGAATGTACTGGCTGGCGCCGCAGCTCACTAGGCTAATCCTCCGCCTTACGGCGCCGGCACACGGGGTTCTAGTTCCGGTCGGGGCACCGGATTCTGTCCCAGTTGCCCCTCTTCCAGGCCAGCCCTCTGCCGTGACCAGGGAGTGCAGTGGAGGATGGCCCAGGTGCTTGGGCCCTGCACCCCATGGGAGACCAGGATAAGTACCTGGCTCCTGCCATCGGATCAGCGCAGTGCGCCGGCCACAGTACACTGGCTGCGGCGGCCATTGGAGGGTGAACCAACAGCAAAGGAAGACCTTTCTCTCTGTCTCTCTCTCTCATTGTCCTGTCCACTCTGCCTGTCAAAAAAAAAAAAAAAAAAAAAAAAGGAACGTGCTGCGAAAGGAGTTGTTTATGCTTTTCTCCTTTTAGGTCCCCCCGGGAGATTTTCCTTTTCTTTTTTTTTCCTGTTGTTTTATTTTTATTTATTTGAAAGGCGGGGGGGGGGGGATCTTCCATTCACTGGTTCCCTCCTCAAATGTCTGCAACAGCCAGGACTAGGTCATGCCGAAGTCAGGAGCCTGGAATATCATCTGGATGTGGCATGGAGGTGCCACAGAGTCCCAAGTACTTGAGCCATCATCTGCTGCCTTCCCGGATGCACATTAGCAAGAAGTTGGATCAGAAGTGGAGGTGAGGGTAAAGCCACCACTGGCAGTGCTGGCATCTCATATGGGTGCCGGTTCGAGCCCTGGCTCCTCCACTTCCAATCCAGCTCTCTGCTATGGCCTGGGAAAGCAGTAAAAGATGACCCAAGTCCTTGGGTTCTTGCACCCATGTGGGAGACCTGGAAGAAGCTCCTGGCTCCTGGCTTCAGGTAGGTGCAGCTCTGGCCATTGCAGCCAGTTGGGGAGTGAACCAGCTGATGAAAGACCTCTCTCTCTCTCTCTCTCTCTCCCTCTCCCTCTCCCTCTCCCTCTCCTTCACTCTCTGTGTAACTCTGACTTCCATATAAATAAATCTTAAAAAAAAAAAAAAAAAAGTGGAGGTGAGCCTCGACCAGGCACTCTGGTGTGGGATCTAAGTGCCCCTAGTGGTGGCTTCACCCCCTGCACCCTGACGCCCACCCTCCTGGAAGGGTTATTTTGAGCAGGGCGATAACAAAGAACAGTAAACACAGCAGGGGGTCTCCTCTGCTCTGCAGGGAACTGTCCTTTGTCCTCTGTGGTAGGGGTTGGTAGGGGTGGGGGATTAAAGACGCTTTACTTCTGCAGAGACCCAGCCTCCCCTGGGAGCAGGCAGACTAGAAAGCTTTCCAGAATGGTGACAAGGAGGGGCCAGGAGCAGCTGACAATGGCGTAATGACCTGAGACTGGCAGGCATCTCCCAGGGATTGGCTGTGACCAGAAGATTGGGTAACAGGGAACCCTTGGAAGTGGGGCAAGGCCAGATTCCTCACTGACAGGTAAGTGACCTGTTCTGCAAGACCTCGGACTTGGACTTGAAAGAGAGAGGGTCTGACCACAGCCCTGGGGCAGCTACGTGTGAGCAGGGCAGGACTGGCAACCTCACTTGTAGGGCCCAGTGCAAAATGAAAGTTTGACCTCCCAAAAAACTCAGTGTCCGGGGCAACAGTGGAGCAGACATCAAGCTCAGGGACCCTTGTGTTTTTTTTTTTAAGATTTATTTACTTCATTTGATAGAGTTACAGAGAGAGGGAGAGAGAGAGAGAATCTTCCATCCACTGGTTCACTCTCCAAATGGCCATAAAAACCAGGAGCCAGGAGCTAGGAACCAGGAACCAAGAGCTTCATCTGGGTCTCCCACATGGGTGCAGAGGCCCAGGGACTTGGGCCATCTTTGACTGTTCTCCCAGGCACATTAGCAGGGAGCTGGATTGGAAGTGGAGCAGCCGGGACTTGAACAGGCACCCAAATAGGATGCCAGCATCACAGGCGGTGGGGTTACCCACAATGCCACAGTGCCAGCCCTGTGTAGGGACCCTTGCAAGCACAGCTCACACCCCTAAGAAGCCTGCCCCAGAGAGCAAACTTGGGAAGCAAACAAGGAGTGAGGGCCACGCGGAGGGCAGCCAGGGAGCCACAGGACCCTTAATCTGGCCCAATAGTCCCCCAGCCGAGACTAAGAGAACCCATGAACACGTCAGCGAATAATCCAGAGGCTCTGCCCGGGGCCACCCTCCCCTTGTCTTACACTGATGGGATGGTCCATGGCGAGGTTGGGGTGGGGGCATCTGTAGCTTTCCCAGGCCCCCATCCCCCTAAGCTCCCCAGCACCCCAAGTCCCCAGGGCTGGCCCGAATCAGAGCAGGTGGGACATATTTGTGTTCCATCTCTCCATGCTGGGAGATGTCATGCTTGGAGACCATCTGGGGAAGAGTCTTCTGGAACTGCTCCTTTAATTTATAGAACTGATGACCAAGGGTAGGGGCCTTGGGCAAGTACAAAGGGTGATGGCCCAGAAGAGGATCAAAGTCATTCTAAGGGGTGGCTGCCACTGTCCTCCGGTCCCCTGCCCTGAGGCTCGTGGGACTGGGAGGACTGAGGTCTCTCTCTCAGCAGCGGATCAAAAACAGCTCTCCGCGCAACTTAAGCCAAGGGTAATTTTTAGCACAGACGTAACTTTCTAGTTCCTTGTTCCTACCCCTCATTTTTCAGTTGCCTTTAAAGAGGCCACAGAGAGATGCAGAACAAACCCGAGTTGAAAGAGACAAGTGCAAAATTGCAAACTGGGCAAGGGGACAGAGCCGCCAGCTGGACAAAATGTGCCTGGAAAACAGCATCCTCTGGCCGGCAGGTGCCAGGGATTTACGGCCGAGTTGTGCAGACGATTCATTACGCTACGAGCCAGCGCAGGAGACCCTCATAAAACTCTGCTTATATGAAAGAGCAAACTAGCTGATAAAAGTCAGCTGCTGCTTATAAACGCGCTGTGGGGACCACAATTGAGCAGTGGATTTATTGGTCTGGGCGCTCCGTACAAATGAAGAAGTAAGCTCCATGTCTGAATCCGGGAGAGAGGGGCCGGAGCGTGGCGGGTGTCCCCTGCTCAGACAATGGCAAATGGACCCCACTGGACTCTTCTCCTGGCTTGCTGTGCTAGCCGCCAGCGGGAAGGCCCTGGCTGAGCAGCTCAGCTATCGGGAGCTATGCCGACATTCCCTTGGAAACCTGCAAGCAACAATCAGTCCCTCGCGGCACCCTCGGAGGTCCCTGCACATCCTTGCTGACAGCACTTCTCACCGTGCGCTGCGCATCGGCCCGGCCTGCCTCTGTCCGTGCAGTGGTTAGCTCTGCGCTGGCCACACAGGGACGCCTCTCGTGGCATTCTATGAGGCCCCGTTTATCTAAGGTATGAGTGCCCCACTGGCACCAGCACGGAGGCCACGGGGGTGGGGTTGGGGGGGGCGATCCTGTTGGAACTGAGGATGAGGACGGGCTAGGTGCCGGGGAGCTGCAATGAGGAGGAGCAGGCGCAGTGAGGAAGTGACGGAGGCCGGATTCCTCCCCAGAGAAGAGCAGTCTTTGTGGCCACTCCACTCCACCATCCCACCCTGTGCTGGCTGCTGCTGCTGCTTCTCAGCATTAAGGCTTACCGAATGACGCTGGGACAGAACCAGGGCGATTGTTAAGAATGCAAATTCCTGGGAGCCTGCGCTGTGGCACAGTGGGCTAAGCCCCCACCTGCGGCACCGGCATCCCATTTGGGTGCTGGTTCTAGTCCCAGCTGCTCCACTTCCGATCCAGCTCTCTGCTATGGCCTGGGAAAGCAGTAGATGGCCCAAGTACTGGGGCCCCTGCACTTGCATGGGAGACCTGGAAGAAGTTCCTGGCTCCTGGCTTCGGATCAGACCAGCCCTGGCCATTCTGTCCATTTGGGGAGTGAACAAGCAGATGGAAGACCTTTCTCTTTGATTCTCCCTCTTTATCTATAACTCTGCCTCTAAAATAAATAAATAATTTTTTTTAAATGTGAATTCCTGGGGCCAGCATTGTGTCCTAGCAGGTTAAGCCTCTGCCCACCTCCTATACGGGCATGGGTTCATGTCTTGCTGCTCCACTTCCAATCCAGCTCCCTGCTATAGCACCTGGGAAAGCAGAGGAGGACGGCACAAGTGCTTGGGCCCCTGCACCCATGGGGGAGACAGGGGAGACTGGAAGAACCTTCTGGCTTTGGACTGGTCCAGCTCCGGCTGTTGCGGTGATTTGGGAAGTGAACCAGCAGATGGAAGATGTCTCTCTCTCTCTCTCTTCCCGCCTCTCCCCATCACTCCTTCTCATCTCTGTAAATTATGCTTTTCAAATAAATCTTTAAAAAATGCAGATTCCTAGCCCCTCCCTCCACATGCTGGATCTGCATCTCCAGGGCTGGGAACCTACAACGCGCTACCAGGTGTCAGTCTCAGATTTCCTTTCCAGGAACGCCGCGGGCGGGGAGAGAGCCTGGAAGGGTGGCCCTGATGTTCCTTAAGGACCGGCTTTCTCCTCCCAGGCCTGGCATGAAGGGCGGAAGTGTAAGACCCTGGCAGGCTGCCCAGGCTTCTCTCCAACCCTCTTGGCTGGGGGACCAGAAGGGAGGGTGACTGGCAAGGTTGCAGCTGCCCTGGAAGAGGCTTGGAGACTCCGTGAACCACTGCCAAGGCGAAGGGGGTGGCTCGGCCCTGGAGGAGCCCTGCCCCGCGTGGGGCTGGGTGTTCCAACAGCCTGGCTCCTGCGCAAGCTGTGGCAGTGTCAGGTGTGCCCTTGCCTACCATGGGGCTGGGGGTGAAAGACCCTTTTACCAGCACTAACAAGGCTCCGGTGCAAATCCCGGCCACGCCACTGAGAAGCCGTGGGCACTCAGAAAAGTCGCTGTGTCTTGGTTTCCTTGCATCACGGAGGTAACTCCACAATGTTGTCTCAACACTTCGGGGTTAATAAAAAAAATTTTTTTTTGAGGCCGGCGCCATGGCCTAGCAGATTAAGCTACTGCCTGCAACACCAGCATCCCATATGGACAGCGGTTTGAGACCTGCCTACTTCACTTCCAATCCAGCTCCCTGCTAATGCACCTGGGAAAGCAGTGGAAAATGGTTCAAGTGTGTGGGCCCCTGAACCCATGTGGGAGACCCAGAAGAAGCTCCTGGCTCCTGGCTCCTGGCTCTGGCTTCTGGCTTTGGTCTGGCCCAGCCCTGACCATTGCAGCCATCTGGGGAGTGAACCAGCAGATGGAAGATCTCTCTCTCCTTCTCTCTCTGTAACTGTGTCTTTCAAATAAAATACATAAATTTCAAAAAGATATTTAAAAAATTCTAAACACATCAAAAAGTAAACAATCAAAAAAGATTTAAGAGCATGGCACATCTATGTATTTTGCAGCTGACTAACAAATCTTAAGTGGATTTCCATTCCCTAAATGTTTACAAATTCACCAGAAGCCCTCCTCCATCTCTCCTCACACCCCCGTACAACCCTGAGACGTAAGGGGGCGATTGTTGACCCAAGACCCCCTGGCTGACTAGAGCTGGACTGGGGCTGCCCCGGGTCTAGGGGGACCCGCAGTTCAGCCAGCTTTCCCCTGAGGGGGTGACCAGCCCACTCTCCCTCCCCTGCAAACGTGCATGCTCCTGGGGAGGAGGAATTATAAATAGGCTCCAGGAGGCTGGGAGGGTACCTGGCTTCTTTCAACCCGATCAAGGTCGGCACAACCCGGCTGCCCAAAGCCTGGCCTCTCCCGGGGCAGCCAGGGGCCCTTGAGAGCCCAGGCATCCCACAAGCTTGGGACAACCCCTCCTCTGCTAAGTTCTGCTGTGGACGGGGTAGGGGCAAGGCAACAGGGGCACCGTCCATTTCCTCCCGACAGCATGGGTCTCTCACACGGACAAGGGGCAGGGCTTTGATCCAGCTGAGAAAAGCAGAGGAAAGAGCTCTCGGCCACCAGCTAGGGGCAGACTGTAGTGGGGGGACGCCAGGAAGGGTCCCACCATGGCGACAAATGTAACATGATTCCAACAGAGACAGCAACACGGTTCTTTGTTGTTACTGTCGGGAGGGGTAGGATGAGCTAGATGGAAAATTGGGGAGCTGGGGCGGTTGGAGGGGAGCATCGTGTATGGAAGTGAGACCAGGGGAGAGCTGCTGGGACCTGTCAGACCTGGGGGCTTTGGAAAGACCCTGATCTCCCCCAGGAAGGAGCTGGTTAATTAAATTTTTCTCTGGGGCTGTGGCGTAGCCGGTAAAGCCGCCGCAGGTTTGTGTCCCCGCTGCTTCACTTCCGATCTAGCTCCCTGCTAATGCGTCTGGGAAAGCAGTAGCAGGTGGCCAAGTACTTGGGCCCCTGCACCCACATGGGAGGCCCGGATGAAACTCCTGGCTCCTACATCGGCCTAGCCCAGCCCTGGTTGTTGTAGACATTTGGGGAGTGAACCAATTGTTGGAAGACCTCTCTCTCTCTGCCTCTCCCTCTCTGTGGCCCTGACCTTCAAATAATAAATAAATCTTTAAAAAGAGAAAAAGAAATTGTTCTCCCTGCCCCCAAACAGAAAGCTATGTAACTGTCTCTTCTAAGGAAGCTCTGAGTGTTCCCAGTGGGCAAACTGCAAGATAAGGGGACAAAACAAGGTTCAAAACGTGGTGTGTGGCGTGTCCCTCTCTGCATAAAAATGAGAGAACAGAAGAACGAGTCTTGCTGGCGCCGCAGCTCACTAGGCTAATCCTCCGCCTTGCGGCGCCAGGACACCGGGTTCTAGTCCCATCGGGGTGCCGGATTCTGTCCTGGTTGCTCCTCTTCCAGGCCAGCTCTCTGCTGTGGCCCGGGAGTGCAGTGGAGGATGGCCCAAGTCCTTGGGCCCTGCACCCCATGGGAGACCAGGAGAAGCACCTGGCTCCTGCCTTCGGATCAGCGCGGTGCACCTGCCGCAGTGCGCCGGCCGCGGCGGCCATTGGAGGGTGAACCAACAGCAAAGGAAGACCTTTCTCTCTGTCTCTCTCTCTCACTATCCACTCTGCCTGTCAAAAAAAAAAAAAAAAAAAAAAAAAGAGCAAGTCTCTGTTGTGTGTTATCGGCTGCCGTGGAACAAACTGCCTCCAAACTCAGCGACTTAACATTTATCACCTCGGTTACCCAGGTCAGGACTCAGACCCTCATGCTGGGGGCTGGGGCTGCGGGCCCATCTGTAGGCTCACCGGCGGGTGGCAGCACTGAGGGGGAGTTGTTGGCACGCCTGGGCCCCTCCTGGAGGCTGACTGCCCCCCAGTGGGTGACCGCAGAGTGCAAGACAGCACCCACGATGCAGTCTCTGCCCGTTTTCTGTAACGCGCTCTCGGAAGCAGCACGCCACCATTTTTGCAGTATTTCATTTCCTTATCAATGGGTAGGTCCAGCCCACGCGGAACGGGAGGAGAGTAAGCAGGGCATCCATGCTACGGGGAGGGGTCCCCGGGGCTACCTGGGAGGGTGCCTGCCACCACTGGCCTTGCAGAACAGGCGGCTGGAGGGTGTACCACAAACACCTCACCCCGGCTGCCTCAGGAGAGGGAACTGTGTAACTGGGGAGATCTGCCACTGAATATGCTTTTGTACCCTTTAAATTTCACACAATATGGATGTATTACTATTCAAGAAATAAATCTCAGTGACTTAAATTTCATACAATATGGATGTATCACTATTCAAGAAATTAATTTGTTTTCAATTTAAAAAGAACAATTAAAAAGATTTTTTTAAAGGGCATTTAAAAAAATTTAATTGAAAGGCAGAATTAGAGAGAGAGAGAGAGGGAGAGGCAGAGAGAGAGAGATCTTCTATCCGCTGGTTCACTCCCCAAATGGCCACAACAGCTAGAGCTGGGCCGATCTAAAGCCAGGAGCAAGGAGCTTCCCCCCGCCCCGCCCCGGTCTCCCACACAGGTGCAGGGGCCCAAGCACTTGGGCCCAGGCCACAGCAGAGAGCTGGATCGAAAGAGGAGCAGTGGGCACACAAACTGGCGCCCATATGGGATGCTGACGCTGTAGGTGGAGGCCTAGCCTGCTATGCCACAGCACCGGCTCCAGAATGGCATTTGAATAGCAGAAAAAGCCCAGAGGGAACAAAGTGATGATTATTCTTAAGTAATGCATAGCTATTACTCTGCAAACCTGGCTGTTTCTGGTGAGTCTTTATTGTTCCAGCAGGGGGAGTTCAGAAATCTCTTTACTACACACGAGCAAGCAACGCTCATTTGCAGAATGACATAGAAACCTTTGGGCCAGGACCCAGGGCTGTTCAGTGTCAGCTTCCACTTGTCCTCTAGGTGTTGCCTTCGCGTGGCCTGTCCCCTGTGCACGGAATGTCCTACTCTAAGTCCCCCTCCCAGTAAAAATCCCCTTGCAACCAACGCAGATGTCGCTGTCACCGTAAAGCAGCCCACAGCAATGAGTCATTGCTTCTGCCTCAGCATGGCCTGGTCTCGATCCTAACACACTTAGGTCTCTGCACACAAGGGTCTGGTCCCGTGAGGTCAGCACCAGCCTCACCTGGGACCCTTGGAAGCACAGAGCTCAGGCCCCGCTCGGACCCCATCTGGACCAACAGCGCGAGCATCCAGACTTCACCGAGGCGGCGGCGGCGACTCAGACGCTAAAGCTCGAGAGACGCCGGTTTCAGCCTTTGCCTCATGGCCCCGTGAGCTTCTCGACGGTTTTCTTTTATCTCTTCTCATCTGAGTCCCTCATAAGACTCTGCACCCAACAGTAATGATTATGTACCGCATACAATTGTATACCTTCCTGGAAGGCTAGACGCTACATAACTAATAATAGCTATCTGGCAGGTCAACAATGGCACATTTCTATGTAATATTTCAGTTTTTTATTATCAGAATATTCACCTTTGGAGATAGAAAAATGGAAAAATACATGCAAAATCTAAGATCTAGTATATACCCGTTTCCTACAATTTTTTAGAAAGCGTATACCACTTCTGTAATAAGTATACCACTTCTGAACAAAAACCATTTCATCCTGAAATAAAAGTCTTCATGTTTATTAAGCCCTATTACATCCAATGATCAAGATTTCTACACCCCCCGGGGAAGTGAACGTTCTAGAAGTATCATGACCACGGCAGAGGAAGGCATGGGCCTCAACAGTGCCCCCAGGACCGCTTGACACCGGGCTTCTGTCTTCCTGCGGGTGAAGCTCCCAGGACACTGGCAATCAGTCAGCTCTCAGACCCTACAGCAACAGAGCCACTCTCCCAGGACAAGGCATCCGGAGCCACTCATGCAGCACCACCGCCCCCTGGTGGCAGGCTCTGGAAATGGAAAGGGGCTCAAGAATCAGGAGCTAGGAAACGGGTCAAAGACCAATTTTTAAACGTTTTCCATCAATAGCACCTTTATTTCTTTAAGTCATCACCACCACCCTCCTTGTGCCCGGGAGTCAGTTACTGGCACAATCACGTGGGCCCAGGGCCTGCCGTCCACCAGACTCGGTGCTTCGGATGCTGCCCAGGTACCCAGTCCTCTCCCTCCCTGCCGCTCTGCGCCTTAGGAAGGAGACAACCACGCCGTGTTCTTGTGCTCTGCCTTTCCCGCTCACTCTCGACCTCTGTCCACTTCCCTGAGCCTCAGGAGACGGCAAGCGTGGCCCAGAGTCAGCTGTGTGCCGCGCGGAGAAGCCCCAGTGCTCCGCAAACCCAGACCTCGGCTCCAGGCCTTGGCCCTGCAGCTAGGTGCGGCCGCATTGCTGGCATTTCCCAAGAAGCCGCAGGGCGGAGCAGTGTCAGTCTGAGACCTTGGTGCCTCGCCTCCACCCCTTTCTCCAGCGAAACACACAGCTTCCTTACTCTTCCAGGAAGAACGAAACATTCAACAGCGTATCTGGAGTAGGAGAGAGAAAAACTGTGGCCGATCACCACTGCTGCAAACACGAACGTACGACACAGGCAGCGGGGGGGAGGTGAGCACAGAGAAAGGGGAGGAGTGGGAGGTGAGCGCGGGAAAGAAGGGAGGAGTGGGAGAGGTGAGCATGGGAAAGAAGGGAGGAGGGGGAGAGGTGAGCGCGGGAAAGAAGGGAGGAGGGGGAGGTGAGCGCGGGAAAGAAGGGAGGAGTGGGAGAGGTGAGCACGGGAAAGAAGGGAGGAGTGGGAGGTGAGCGCTGGAAAGAAGGGAGGAGTGGGAGAGGTGAGCACGGGAAAGAAGGGAGGAGTGGGAGGTGAGCGCGGGAAAGAAGGGAGGAGGGGGAGGTGAGCGCGGGAAAGAAGGGAGGAGTGGGAGAGGTGAGCACGGGAAAGAAGGGAGGAGTGGGAGGTGAGCGCTGGAAAGAAGGGAGGAGTGGGAGAGGTGAGCACGGGAAAGAAGGGAGGAGTGGGAGGTGAGCGCGGGAAAGAAGGGAGGAGGGGGAGGTGAGCGCGGGAAAGAAGGGAGGAGTGGGAGAGGTGAGCACGGGAAAGAAGGGAGGATGGGGAGGTGAGTGCGGGGGAAAAAAGGGAGGAGTGGGAGAGGTGAGCGTGGGGAAAGAGGAGTGGGAGAGGTGAGCATGGGAAAGAAGGGAGGAGCGGGAGGTGAGCATGGGGAAAGAAGGGAGGAGTGGGAGGTGAGCGCGGGAAAGAAGGGAGGAGGGGGAGGTGAGCGCGGGAAAGAAGGGAGGATGGGGAGAGGTGAGCGTGGGAAAGAAGGAAGGCGTGGGAGGTGAGCACGGGGAAAGAAGGGAGGAGCGGATGCAGGAAGGGATAGACAAAGCCAGCACCTTGCACGAACTCTTGGTGTTCCGCTTCTGGAATTCGGTCCCAGGCCTGGGGCAAAGCTTGGATGCTGGCCAAGTCTCCCCACTGGATGGAGGAGAGGAGGTCCTTTCTCTTCAGGTACCTTCCGGAAGCTAAGGACTACTCAAAAAGAAAATGGAAGTGGGGGCCGGTGCTGTAGTGTACTGGCTGAGCTTCCACCTGCAGCACTGGCATCCCATATGGGCGCCGGTTCAAGTCCCGGCTGCTCCACTTCCGCCCAGCTCCCCGCTGATGGCCTGGGAAAGCAGTAGAGGATGGCCCAGATCCTTGGGCTCCTGCACCCGTGTGAGACGCAGAAGAAGCTCCTGGCTTTGGATTGGTCCAGCTCTGATTGTTGCGGCCATTTAGGGAGTGAACCAGTGGATGGAAGATCTTTCTCTTTCTCTCCCTCTCTGTCTGCAACTCCACCTCTCAAATAAATAAATTCTTTAAAACAAAACAAAACAAAGCAAACAGGGATGCAGCCAGCCGAGGGGACGGAGGCAAGGAAAGGATAGGCAGCACCAGGGGAATGGGGACGGAGGGCTCGACGAGCGCCGGTGTAAGCACTGTGAGCGCACAGTGAGCGCGCGGTCAGGGCGGCTGCCGCTGCTGGTGCGAGGACCCTGTTACAATTAAGGCACACAGGGAGGGAGAGGAGAGAGAAGGCCCTTACGCTCCCAGACTGGGTCATCAGACAGGGCTGATGCTACAGCTAAGGAAGAGGGGTGCAGCGTGCGGCTCAGACCGAGAAGCTCAGCGTTAACCCCGAGCTTGCAGTTCTATGAGCCACCTAGTTGCAGGCATCTGCAGGGACTCAAACGCCCCAAATACCAGAGGCGACACAGAGGCTGGGGTTTGTGAGGCATCCACATGGAGCCGGACGCTCCATGGGAGCACTGGGCAAGACTCTAGAGAGGGGCTGTAGCGCAGCGGGTTAATGCCCTGGCCTGACGTGCTGGCACCCCATATGGGCCCAGTTCTAGTTCCGGCTGCTCCACTTCCGATCCAGCTCTCTGCTATGGCCTGGGAAAGCAGTAGAAGATGGTCCAAGTCCTTGGGCCCCTGCACCCACGTGGGAGACCCGGAAGAAGCTCCTGGCTCCTGATCAGCACAGCTCCGGCCATTGTGGCCATTTGGGGAGTGAACCAGCGGATGGAAGATCTCTCTGTCTTCTTGCCTCTCCCTCTCTCTGTGTAACTCTGACTTTCAAATAAATAAATAAATAAATCTTTAAAAAAAAAAAAGACTCAAGAGAAAAAGGCCCCAACCTTAACTAACTGGGCTTCCTGCTTCCACCCTTGTCCCCCAAGCCCTTCCCCAGAACACAGCCGGCCCGATACCATGGAAAACACTGATCTCATCATGTCACTCCTCCACTTGAAAACCCCAGTCCCCGTTCTGCCAGACTCCAGCTTACTGCTAATGCACACTCCCGGAGGCTGCAGGATGTGGGTCTCCGCCATCCACGTGGGACACCTGGATTGTTCTGGCTTGTGGCCTGGCTGGATCGGGCTGTTGTGGGCATTTCGCGAGTGAACCAGTAGATGGAAGATCTCTCTGTGTCCCTTAATAAACAAAAAAATCATAAAAAGGAATCCTTCCAAAGACCTCAGGGCTCTGCAACATCTGGCGCCATCTCAGCAGCTTCACGGCCTGCGAGACTCCCCCCAGGACTCTGCTCTGGCCACGGGGGCGCCCTTGCTGTCTGCTGAGTCTGCCAAGCATGCTCTCCGCTCAGAGCCTTCAGACGGGATGCTCCCTCGGGCTGCAACATGCCAAGTATTCACACGGCCCTCTCCATTACCCACCACAGACCTTGCTCATGAGGCCGCCCTGCCCGCCTTATTTAAAGTCACAGGCCCCTCCATGGTGCTTACCACCACCTGACCTTCTGTATTTTTAATGCCTGTCTCAAGCACCTAGCAAGTACCCGGGAGGTGGTGGCTGCTCGATACAATTCTTGGGGACTCCTTGTACTAAGGGACTCAGGAGGAATCCAAGCTCAAGAACCAGAGAGGACTGACCCAAAGGATACAGCTGTCTAATAAAACAAACAGCTGTGGACACAATGTGTGCAAAGGATACGAGTTTCGGTAATGTCTGTCCATGTCTTGCAACCATTCTAACATGTCGGCCACAGAGGGGCTCGCCGCCGAGGGCTGCAGGACGGCGTCCAGGCCAAGCGTGTCCGCGTGCTGCTCATACACCTGGAACACTCGCTCCACCTGGCTGCTGACCGTGTCGCGCACCTTGAGGAGGGTGGCTCTGGGGGAAGAGAATGACATCAGGTGACACCACGAAAAAGGAACCCGGCAAGGAAGGTTCTAGGCCTGGATCAGACGGCTTTTGGCTGTGGAAGCTGGCCTGCGTGCTGCAGGCTGGTCAGCAGCGTGCCTGACCTCGGCCCCCTCCGTGGCAGCCACTGTGCTGCCATCCTCCCCAAGTTGCCACAACCAGGAACATCTCCAGATAGCACCAGATGCCCCCTGCCGGAAAACTACTCCGGAGACCACTGCTCTCAGCAGATTAGTGACAGCAGAGGTGAACCAGAATCAAGAACAGGGGCCGGAGTCGTGGCTTAGAGGGTTAAGCCACCACCTGTGGCGCTGGCATCCCATATGGGGTCCGGTTTGAGTCCCGGCTGTTCCACATCTGATCCAGCTCACTGCTAACGCACCTGGCAGAGTTAGCAGAAGATGGCCCAAGTTCTTGGGCCCCTGCACCCATGAGGGAGACCCAGAAAAAGGTGCTGGCTCCAAGCCTCAGCCTGGCCCGGCCCAGCCCAGCCCGGCCCCAGTGGCTGTAACCATCTGGGAGCGAGCCAGCAGATGGAAGATCCCTCTACCCCTGTAACTCTTTCAAATATGAATAGGTTTTTTTTTTTTTTTTAAAGAATCAAGACCTGATAACTTATTTATTTGAAAGGCAGAGTCACAGAAAGAGAACAAGATCTATCCACTTGTTCACTTCCCAAATGGCTGCCAACAGCTGGAGCTGGGCCCATTTGAGGCCAGGAGCCAGGAATTTCTCCTAGATCTCCCAAGTACTTGGGCCATCTTCCGCTGTCTTCCCAGGCCATCAGCAAGGAGCTGGGTTGGAAATGGAGCACATGGGATGTCGGTCCTGCAGGTGGCAGCTTTACTCCGTAGGCCATTGCAATGGTCCTAGGTACATTGTTCTTAAAGTTGAACAGGAAGCCCTGTTGCCAGAGAAAAGTGAAGACCAAAAAGTCTTCTGGGGATGCCATAAAACTGCCTAAGGAGAGCAGATGCTCATTGTCCCAAGGCACGTAAACAAAGGGGAACAAGCAGAGGACACTGGAGCAACCAGCCATTTCTAGCCACACGCTCCTTAGCCCCAGCCTAGGGAATTCTAGAATGCCAGTGTCTGCCTCTGCAGGACCCAGGAAAGCTACTCTTCCTCACGTGTAAGCCATCGGCTTGGGGGCCAGCATCGTGGTGCAGCTGTTTGAGCCTCCGCTTGTGATGCCGGCATCCCATTTTGAAATCCGGTTTGTCATGGCTGCTCCACTTCCAATCCAGCTCCCTGCTAATGTGGCTGGGGAAGGCAGTGGATGATGGTCCAAGTGCATGGGTCCCTGCCACTCGTGGGAGACCAGATGGAGTTTCTGGCTCCTGGCTTTGACCTGGCCCAGCCCTGGCTGTTGCAACCACTGGGGAGTAAAACAACGGGTGCAAGATCTCTCTCCCTTTGCTTCTCAAATAATTTTTTTTGAAGATTTATTCATTTATTTGAAAGGCGGAGTTACAGAGAGGCAGAGGCAAAAAGAGAGAAAAGTCATCCGCTGGTTCACTCCCCAAATGGCCACAATGGCCAAAGCTGGGCTGGTCTGAAGCCAGGAGCCAAGAGCGTCTTCTGGTCTTCCACATAGGCACAGGGGCCCAGGAACTTAGGCCACCTTCTACTGCTTTCCCAGGCCATAGCAGAGAGCTGGATCAGAAAAGGAGCAGCCAAGACTCGAACCAGCACCCACATGGGATGCTGGCATTGCAGGCGGCGGTAGCTTTACCCGCTACATCACAGCGCCGGCCCCTCACTGTAACTTGTATACATTTAAAGACTGAGTTTTATCGTTTGTGAGTTATATTTCAGAAAAAAAGGGAACACCTTGTGGAAGACTACTCTGTATGTGACACTGGTGTACGCTATCCCCATGTCTGTCCTGACCCACAGGAAGCGGATGCTGATGCGAAGGATGGACTTGCAGGGATAAAGGTCAGTGTCACGTCAGCAACGGTCACAATGCCTCACTGTGCTGCGCCATGTAGCCAGTGGGGAGGTGAGCCTGTGTGGGGACAGGGGACACAGAGCATTCTCTATTCCTTCCACTCAGTATTGCTGGGAAACCAAAACTGCTCTAAAAATAAGCTTATTTTTTAAAATAAGTACAAAATTGAGTGGGCTTTCTCATATTCACAAAATCAAGCATCACCATCCAGTCCCACAACGCCTCCGTCTTCCTGAAATGAAACCTTCATCCAGTACTCACTCCCCCAGGCGCCCCTCCATCCCGGCCCTGCGGCCGCCATCTCCTTCCTCTCCCATGCACCCACTGTTGGAGACATTACAGATGGAATCACACACCATGTGGCTTTTTACTGTCTGGCTCCTCTGCTGTAGCATGCTGTCTGTAAAGCTCTCCCATGTGTGCCAGGCTCTCCTCTTTAGGGCTCAATATCCCACGCTGCCTTTATTCTGCTGACGCACATCTGGACTAAGCCTACTGTTTCACCAGAATAAACAATGTTGATTCCCACAGAGCTTTTTTTTTTTTTAAAAGATTTATTTATTTATTTGAAAGAGTTCCACAGCGAGGAGAAGCTGAGACAGAGAGAAAGAGAGGTCTTCCATCCGCTGGTTCACTCCCCAGTTGGCCACAACAGCTGGAGCTGAGCCGATCCGAAGCCAGAAGCCGGGAGCTCTTCCAGGTCTCCCACGTCCCACAGAGCTTCTCAACAGCTCCTAAGGAGCTATATTGAAACTGTCTACGCAGGAGGCTCTTGGCAACTTCTGCCCTCACCCCTCACCAAACTCCCCTCGCTCTGGAAGCCAGAGACGGATACGCCAGTCACGTGCACCTCACAAACTGGCTCCCCTCTTTCACTCCCACCTCCACTCCCGCCACCCGTTCCCTAGGCAGCACCACTCATTTCCACATCTGCGCATCCGTCGGGCTTTCCACGTCCCTTCCCCAACAGGCTGTGACTACCATCTCAGAACACCCCAGAACCTGGCGGGCTGTCCATCTCTTCCACGTGACTATCATCAGAACACTGGTTCATTGATGTATTCTTAGCACCTTGTATTTGGCATCCCATTGGTATCTAATAAATGCATTCTGGAGACCAGCGCTGTGGCGCAGCGGGTAAAGCCGCCAACACCTGCATTGCTGGCACGAGTCCCGGCTGCTCCTCTTCTGATCCAGCTCTCTGCTATGGCCAGGGAAAGCAGTAGAAGATGGCCCAAGTCCTGGGGGCCCTGCACCTGCATAGGAGACCGGAAGAAGCTCCTGGCTCCTGACCGGTGAAGCTCCAGCCGTTGCAGCCAATTGGGAAGTGAACCAGTGGGTGGAAGACCTTTCTCTCTCTGCCTCTCCTTCTCTGTGTAATTCTGCCTTCCAAAAAAAAAAAAAAAAAACAAAAAACCTTTAAAATAAATAAATGCATTTGTATAAATGAATGGAAGGGGGCAGTGGGTTAAAGCCCTGGCCTGCAGTGCCAGCATCCTATATGGTCGCCAGTTCTAGTCCCAGCTGCTCCACTTCTGATCCAGCTCTCTGCTATGGCCTGGGAAAGCAGAAGATGGCCCAAGTACTAGGGCCCCTGCACCCACGTGGGAGACCTGGAAGAAGCTCCTGGCTTCGAATTGGCGCAGTTCCAGCCATTACGGCCATCTGGGGAGTGAACCAGCGGATGGAAGACCTCTCTGTCTCTACCTCTCTCTCTAACACTGTCTTTCAAATAAATAAAATAAATCGTTTTTAAAAAATGAATGAAAGGAAGGTCCTCATCTTTGACAGTTTCCTGTGTTAGTCTGTGGCACAGACACTATACTGGAACTGTCTTTTGTTCTGGGTCAAGGAACAGGTGCTCTGTCCATCGTGAATAATCTATGCATATTTCAAAAAGTCCATGGAAAATGAAATTAAATAAGTTTATTATGGCACAAAAAATTTTTTTGAAACCCATGCATATGAGAGGACCTCAAAAAGTTCATGGGAAACTGTGAATTATGAAAAGGCTACACCTGGATTCCAAAAAAATGCTTCCCACCGAAATAAATTTCTTTTCATTCCAGTTCTCCACAAGCCTTTTAAGCATCCTCCTAAGGTGAGGCGGAGGGTCCAGCCACACGCGGAAATCTGAGCTGGGAGGCCCGTCACGGGCACAGAACAAAGTGGGGGTGAGGGCTGGGCTCTGACCAGGCCCAACTCCCCGGGCCGGCCGACATAAAACCCTTGGCTCTGGCACCTGCCGAGTCTACACCACAGCCCTCACGGCCTCTTACCAGTGAGAACTACAGAGGCAGACTAACACGCGGGCTCCATTCCTTCTCCCTTCTGCTCGCCCACCACTGCCCTTCCGGGTCTCTGACAAGGCAAATGCCAGAAAAGGGCCCTCGCACAGCCGGCCCGGGGCAACCGACAGCCAGGCCGGGCCGCCCCCACTCCGCCCCCCAGGGCCAGAAGCGCCCGCTTTGCCCCTCTGGAGCCCCTTACAGCCTCTCCCCGAGCTTGTCCAGGACGGCGTCTCCCGCCTCCAGCTGCTTGCGCCTCAGCCGCTCCTGCAAGTCGGGGAAGGCCCGGAGCGCCGGCACGTCCTCGAAGCGCACGCTCTGCGAGGCCTGCATCTGCTCGGCCAGATTGCTGAGCGCGGCCACGAGGGGCTGGCAGTCCCGCAGGGCGCCCTGCCACAGCCCCTGCTGCTCCTCCACGGCGGGGAAGCAGCGCCTGAGCGCCTCCCGCACGGCCAGCAACGGCCGGTCCGCAGTCATCTCCGCAGGAGAACGGCAAAGGCTGGGGACGGAATGGCCGGAGGGGGCCAAGCCGGCGGGAGTTTATTCCGACTTCGGGCTCTGGCCTCCACGTCCCTCCGGACGCGAGGCGCTGAAGGGGTGAGGACCCTTGCTCTTCACTTCGCGGCGCGCCGGCTGCTCTCCAAGAGCCGGGCAGGGCGGTCTCCGGCGTCAGACCGCGGACTCCAGGGCCCGAGTCCCCTCTCCCCTCAGATCCGCGCTTCCGGGGCCGAAATCCTGTCTCTTGCTTGAGGCTACCGGTTGCGTTTCCAGAGTCAGCGGCAAAACGTACAGCCAAGAAAGTCAAAGCGCGAAATACAACCACATCCTCCAATACGCGCCAGCGTCCGCGTCTACTCCCGGCACACGCTCAGGACGACCGCCACTAACAAACAGCCTCGCGCCGACGCAGTCGCCGAGGCACGGAAATAAGGCGTCACGCCGCAATGACTTCTGGGCGATGTAGTCCTACGTGTGATTGGCTGCTTGATTGTGGAGCTTCCTGGTGATTGGACGTTACGGCGCCGTCCTAAGTCGGCGACTTCTCATTCGCCAGCCGGTGGCAGTTGAGTTTGAATTGATGGCGGTTAGCTACAGAGCCACTCCTCCCCTGCCGGAGCGGCGCAGCTTTTCTTAGTCCTTGTTTCGCGACCCTCAGGTATTGGTCTCGCGTCTTTTTTAGGCCCAGACCCCCTAGGAGGGGACCCCTTTCTCCCTTCTCCGCCCCCTACACCTCTTCCGCTGCTCCCTGTGGCTCGGCGCCCCCGCGCCCTGCGGCCTCCGCCGAAGCGCCATGGCTCCTAGGAAGGGCAGCAGTCGGGTGGCCAAGACCAACTCGCTGCGGAGCCGGAAGCTCGCCTCCTTTCTGAAGGACTTCGACCGCGAGGGTAAGGGGCAGAGCCCGGGCGGTCGCGGGATGCTGGCGCTGGCGGGGCGCGGGCAGCGGGGACCCGGCACTGTGGGTGACCCGCGTCCCGCCCGTCTGTGCCCCGTCGCAGTGCAAGTGCGGATGAAGCAGATCGAGTCCGACAGGCAGAACCTCCTCAAGGAGGTGGACAACCTGTACAACATCGAGGTGCTCCGGCTCCCCAAGGCGCTGCGCGAGATGAACTGGCTCGACTACTTCGGTAAGAGCCGCCCCGCTCTGCCCAGGCCCCGGCCTGCACCCCGGCCGTGGGGGCGGCGAGGCCCTCGGAAGGCACCTGTCGGAACGCTGGCCACTCGGGGAGAGCCGCGGGCCCACTGCGGCCTCCCACTCCCGATGTCCTCTCCCTGGCCGGGGCACTTCCCCGGTCGTCTCGGCCCCCGGGGTACACGGACTGTAGGCAGGCCCTTCTGCTGGGTTGCCTGATTCTCTCTGCTTTCCTTCATCTTAATGAGCACGGTGGCTGGCCTCCTTCCTGGGTGCAAATGCACGTTCTGCTCGCATAACAGACATTGAGCTTCCCCCTTTATCAAGCCGTGGGTTTGCTCATTGCTCAAACGCGGAGCTTACTCAGTCATAAGGCTAGATGCTGAAGACATTGGCCTTGGGAGCTGGCAGGCTGATGGAGAGTTAAAATCACAGGTACTGCAAAAGAGAGAACAGAGTGGCAGCCAATAAGCCTATTTATATTGTGCTGTCTGGGTCAGACGGGCTTTGTGCCAAGTGTTTTATGTGATATTAACTAACTTTATCCTCATCACAAGGTAATTATCCACGTCCCTATTTTAGAAATGACAAGATCAAGGCACACAGAGATTGGCTACCTGGCTCAAAGCCTCATAACCTGGTTGCTGGCCGAGTCTGAACGCAGGCATTGTGGTTCCAAAGCCAGCGAGCTTAACTGTCAGACGGCCTGCTGTGGAAGGCGTAGCAGGAGGAGCTAACCTAACTTTTTATTCTACGTCTAAATCTCTTGACTCTTTCCATTCAACGCACATTTCCTTCAGTTCTACTGGATACCAGCTTTTTGCCAGCGCCTGTGAGTATTTTCTCTGGAATTCACCGCAAAGCAGGGTAGGAAGAGGCTGAGCACCAAAGCCCTGTCTGGCAACCTGCTATGGCAGAAAAACCAGCAGAGTTTTAGTCATGTTCGCGCTGTCTTGAAGGATGAATTAGAAGGTGCAGAGGAGAATTTCAGGCAGAGGAAATCCCAAGTATCGGGCCACCAAGCCATGTGACAGCGGCGCCTTTGGAAAGTAAGAATGGACCACGAGAGAGGGGACTGAAGCTTAGAGAGAGATTAGACTGGAAGTTGACGTTATGAACGCTGGGCCAAGGGCTCGACCTGGTCCCGTTTCAGAAAGATAATGCTAGTATGAGGGAAGATCACTTATCATTAAAGTCTGATAGTAACCAAATAAAATGTTCTTTTTAAAGCCCTCGGAGGAAACAGACAGGCCCTGGAAGAGGCAGCGACAGTAAGTGACCTGTCTTATTTTTCTTTTTTAAAGATTTATGGCCGGCGCCGTGGCTCACTAGGCTAATCCTCTGCCTTGCGGCGCCGGCACACCAGGTTCTAGTCCCGGTTGGGGCGCCGGATTCTGTCCCAGTTGCCCCTCTTCCAGGCCAGCTCTCTGCTGTGGCCAGGGAGTGCAGTGGAGGATGGCCCAAGTGCTTGGGCCCTGCACCCCATGGGAGACCAGGAGAAGCACCTGGCTCCTGCCATCGTATCAGTGCGGTGCACCAGCTGCAGCGCGCCAGCCGCGGCAGCCATTGGAGGGTGAACCAACGGCAAAGGAAGACCTTTCTCTCTGTCTCTCTCTCTCACTGTCCACTCTGCCTGTCAAAAAAAAAATAAATAAATAAATAAAAAGATTTATTTATTTATTTGAAAGTCAGTTACACAGAGAGAGGAGAGGCAGAGAGAGAGAAAAGTCTTCCATCCGATGGTTCACTCCCCAGGTGGCCGCAACAGCTGGAGCTGCGCTGATCCAAAGGCAGGAACTTCTTCCAGGTCTCCCACGTGGGTGTAGGGGCCTAAGGACTTGGGCCATCTTCTACTGCTTTCCCAGGTCATAGCAGAGAGCTGGATCGGAAGAGGAGCAGCCAGGACTAGAACCGGTGCCCGTATGGGATGCTGGCACTGCAGGCCAGGGCGTTAACCCACTGCGGCACAGCACCGGCCCCGACCTGTCTTATTTTTGAGCTGTTTGTTGTTCCTAACTAATCCAATCTTGGAAACTCCAAATGCTGGGTGCCCTCCGTGGGAGAGCTTCTGTAAAGGGTGCTGTCTGGTCATGTCAGCTGAAAAGTGATAGTTAGGCAGAGGAGAGGAGGGGAAGCTCGAATAGCTCTGAGCCCTGAAAAGGACGCAGGTCTGCTTTGGGCAGGTTTCTTGCAGCCCTGAGTCCTGTCGAGCTCCCGTGCTACTCAGCTGTGAGCGGGTCTGCTGATGACGGGGCGGCTTCCTCATGTCAGAGCAGCAGTGCTCATGCCCGAGACTCCTGGGTATTCCCCAGCTGCCCCAGCATCTCCCAGGGCGGAAAGCCGTAGGTGGAGAAGCAAAGTCAAGTCTGGATCTGAAGTCTCTACGGTAGTAGCCATCAGGCCCAAGTAGCTATTAAAATTAACAAAATTAAGAATTCATTTTTGGTATGGGCATTGTATACAGCAGGTTAAGCCAGCACTCAGGACACGAGCATACCATATCTCAGTGCCAGTTCAAATCTTGGCTTCTCTGCTTCCAGTCCAGCTTCCTGCTAATACCCCTGGGAAGACAGCAAATGATTGCCCAAATGCATGATAGACCTGGATGGAGTTCTGGGATTCTGGCTTCAGCGTGGCCCAGCCCCAGCTTTTGTAGGCATTTGAGGAGTGAACCAGTGGATGGAAGATCTCTCTTTGTCTCTGCCTCTCTCTTTGCACTCTGCCTTTCAAATAAGTCCTTAACAACAACAACAAAAGATAATTAAAAAAAATTTATTGCCTCAGATACACTAGCCACACTGTTCGATAGCTTCCCATGTTAGTGGCTGCCATCATGTTGGACAGCACAGAAGAAAAGCATTTCTCCCCTTGCAGAAAATTGTATCAGACAAAGTTAGGCGCTAGTCCATAAGTAGACTTCACCGGGTCCCTGGCCACACAGAAATCATGTGCACAGTTTGTGTGCATGCACACATCTGTGCATCTCCCCGGGGAGGAGGTTTGTTGTAGCCTTCATCAGCTTCACAAAATGAACCCACAAGATCTGCGTTTGTTGGTAAGTTGATGAGGATCACTTGGAATCCGAGGGTTGGAAAAATCTGACTAGAGAAGGATCCACAGTAGCTCGGACTAGCAGCTCTCTCCACCAGCTCTAGGATTAAAGACATTAAGAGTCAGTGGTAAGGCCGGCGCCGGGGCTCACTAGGCTAATCCTCCACCTTGTGGCGCCGGCACACCGGGTTCTAGTCCTGGTCGGGGCGCCGGATTCTGTCCTGGCTGCCCCTCTTCCAGGCCAGCTCTCTGCTGTGGCCAGGGAGTGCAGTGGAGGATGGCCCAAGTGCTTGGGCCCTGCACCCCATGGGAGACCAGGAGAAGCACCTGGCTCCTGCCTTCGAACCAGCGCGGTGCGCCAGCCACGGCGCGCTGGCCACGGCGGCCATTGGAGGGTGAACCAACGGCAAAGGAAGACCTTTCTCTCTGTCTCTCTCTCTCTCACTGTCCACTCTGCCTGTCAAAAAAAAAAGAGTCAGTGGTGGAAGTAGGGAAAAAGTTGCTAGGTTTGGGGTATGAATATTTTAGGAGAGGGGTGGGGATAACTAAAATATAAAATCAAGAACTAGTAAAGCATTCTAAGTGCTTGCTTCCGCTGTCTTTGTGATGTGTCCCCATGACCCACTTGACTCAACCCCCATGCACCTTCAGATCTAATGTTTCAAAGAATCATATCTGAGACGAGTTGTGCTCATTAGATAATGCGTCTCCCTCTGTTTTAATCAGACAGTAGAGAACTGAAAGAACTTCTGATGTTAATGTGAGATGTCAAGTGTTGTCGGGCCAAGTCGAGAGGATTCTATTCTTCGTGAATGGGATTTAAAACCCGAGAAAGGAGTGTGCAGTGGCAAGTTGGCACTCTGGACATCTGCATCCTGTCCCAGAGTGCCCAATTCAGGTTCAGGCTTCTCTGCTTCCCATCCAGCTTCCAACTAGTGTGCACCCTCAGAGGCAGCAGGGGATGGATCAAGTAGACACATGTGGGGGACCCAAACTGGACTCCAGGGCCCTGGCGTCAGTCTGGCCCAGCCCTGGTTGTTGTGGGCATTTGGGGAGTGAACCAGCAGATGGAAGATCGATCTCTCTCTCTCTGCCGTTCAAATAAAATGGGGATGAAAAAGCACAAATGCTCCAATTGGAAAGTGTACCAGAGGCTTTATTTGGAGGTCTCATAGGCTCAGCATATAATCACACTTACAGTTAGGGGTTATTAAGTGAAAACATGCAGAGCAGAATCTGCAAAGGGAAAAAACCCACTGGGCAAAGTCCAGAGGGAATCGGGTGCAAGTTTCCAGAAGTCCATGCCTAGCGGAATCACAAGGAAATGCTCAGTTTAACACGTGTGAAGTGTGAAGTGTTGTCTAACAGAAGATTTCATTAGAAACCCAGTGCCTGGAGTTGTTACCGGGGGCTGGACAGGTAGGCGTGCTCTACTGAGCACATAACAAAATTCCAGACTTCCAGAAGGAAAGCAGGTGCTCAGCATAAGCCTTTTTTTTTTTTTTTTTTTTTTAAGATTTATTTATTTATTTGAGAGGCAGAGTGAGTTAGAGACAGAGAGAGGGGGAGACAGAGAGGTCTTCCATCTGCTGGTTCACTCCCCAAATGGCCACAACAGCCAGAGCTGGGACGATCCAAAGCCAGTAGGCAGGAGCTTCTTCTGGGTCTCCCATGTGGGTGCAGGGGCCCAAGCACTTTGGACATCTGCTGCCTTCCCAGGCACATTAGCAGGGAGCTGGATCAGAAGAGGAGCAGCCAGGACACAAACTGGTGCCCATATGGGATGCTGATGCCATAAGCAGAAGCTTATCCTACCACACCACAGCACTAGCCCCCAGCATAAACCAGATTATTGGCAGAAATTTTAGGAACAGTGAAGCATTTTTAATTAAGGAATGGTGGGAAACCTCTCAAAATCCATGTTGCCAGATGCCAGTGTTGCCATAGGCCTTTTTACGTATGTCAGCTTGGGCCTGCTGTGTTAACACACTGCACAGGAGGTGATCCATAGCTTGCCATCAGTGATTGCAAGTTTCTAGAGTTGGCAGAAAGTGGATAGGGATGTCACCACTTTCCGTTTCAGCAACCATTGCAGATATCACTAATCTACTCAGCTTTGTTTACTTGCTAAGCCCAGACAGCCTCCAAATCCTTCTCTGAGCAACCCATATGTTATAGGTAGTCACGACCTAGAAGAGTGGCTGGAACCGCCCACCTTTTTTAATTTATTTGAAAGGCAGAGAATTGGCCTCCCAGCCACTGGTTCACTCCCCAAATGGCTCAATGGCAGGGCCTGGGCTAGCCCAGGGCCAGGAGCCTGGAACTCCATCTGGGTGGCAGGGACCCAAGCAGTTGGACCATCTTCCGCTGCTTTCCCAGGTGCATTAGCAGGGAGCTGGATCAGAAGCAGAGCAGCCAGGATTTGAACCAGCACTCTGATATGGGATGCTAGTGTTGCACACGGTAGCTTGCACTGCTCCACAATGCCAGTCCTTTTTGAAGGATCTAGGAGCATCAGAAAACCTTATTGAGGGGCTGGCACTGTGGTATAGCAGGTAAAGCCACTGCCTGCAGTGCCGGCATCCCACATGGGCACCAGTTCGTGTTCTGGCTGCTTCACTTCCAATCCAGCTCTCTGCTATGGCCTGGGAATGCAGAAGAAGATGGCCCAAGTCCTTGGGTCCCTGCACCCACACAGGAGACCTGGGGGAAGCTCCTGGCTCCTGCCTTTGGATCGGCTCAGCTCCAGCCTTGCAGCCATCTAGGGAGTGAACCAGCGGATGGAAGACCTCCCTGTCTGTCTCTCTGCATCTGCCTCTCTGTTAACTCTGCCTTTCAAATCAATCAATGTGGGGAGCAACTCGGACTAGACTAAGTTACTGGAATTAAGACTTATTCTATGCATCTGCTCTCCCACAATATGGTGCTGGGAGAGGAGAAAACAGCTTCTACACAGCTGCCTCCAGTTCAACCAATAAACAGCAGGACCTGCTCCTGATTGGAGGAGAGCAACGTACTCGGCGTGTGGGTAGCAGAGTTGGGATTGGTGGAAGAGGACTATAAAGGAGGAGAGAGACAACATGCACCAGGAACATCTAAGGGGAACATCTGAGGGAACACCTGTGCAGCCCCCGAGAGAGCCGGCCGGCAGTGTGCCGCTCCCCTGCGGAAGTGGGGAAAGTGGCTAGGGGGAACCGCCCTTCCACGGAGGTGGAAGGGACGGTAGCCAACCCGGGAAGAACCAGCAGCAAACCCGGGGAGGGCCGAGCAGACAAAAGAACAGCGCAGGGTCCTGTGTCGTTCCTCCACGAAGAGGGGGAGCGACAAATCAATACAATTTTTTAAAAAGATTTATTTATTTGAAAGACAGTTACAGAGAGAGGTAGAGCCAGAGAAAGAGGTCTTCCATCCACTGGTTCACTCCCCAGATGGCCGCAATGACCAGAGCTGAGCCGATCCAAAGTCAGGAGCCAGGAGCGTCTCCCAGGTCTCCCACAAGTAGGTGCAAGAACCAAGGACTTGGGCCATCCTCTACTGCTTTCCCAGGCCATAGCAGAGAGCTGGATGGGAAGTGGAGCAGCTGGGACTTGAACCGGTGCCCATATGGGATGCCAGCACTGCAGGCGGCAGCTTTACCTGCTACACCACAGCGCTGATCCCTCACCTAGTATGTTTTGAAACTGTTTTTCATCTTTAAATATTGTTCCTCATATTTGATGGAATAAGTTTGGTGCTTTCTGACTGTGTTTGTCACAGGCTGATGTGGATATCACGGAAATAAACAAACTAACAGCAGAAGCTATTCAGACTCCCCTGAAATCTGCCAGATGTGAGTACTTGTCAGAACCCCTGCTGAATGGAGAGGGCCGTGCTCTGGGGGGCTTGCTGGGCTGCTCAGGCTGGGCTCCATTGGTGGGGCTCTTCTCTGATGTCTGGTTCTGAATCTTATCAATCCAAAAACTTTCTACTTTGGCCCCCGTATTCCATTTGTTCGTTGTGTGCAAGATAGATACTAACCAAACTCATAAGACCACTGTGGAGCTAAAGGGAAAATTAAAGGGAAGTAAAAGCCATGCTGGAAATCAAACATTGATACCTGCTTGCTTTTCTGTGGTTAAACTAAAGTTGAGAGATAGTCTAAGTGGGGCAGTACCAGCTAAGACACCCCCTGATCTGATCAGCAGGGGTGAGGGAATGAGGAGTTTCCTATGGGTGTAATTCCACGTTACAGTTCAGTGAAATGGCCTCAGATACATCACGCACTCAGCAACGCTGACTTACAGGACAAGGCACACGGGAAGCCTGTTTGTTACCAGTGGACGTGGAGCTGGGTCGGGAGGAACTGTAACATGGACTCAGTACTGCTATCATCAGGTTTGATGGCTCCACGGATCCAGCTTTTGTGAGGCCAGACCTGATCTGTGGGGGCTGCCCCCCAGGGCACCTCCTCCACAGGGCAGGGCCAGAGACCCTGTCCACTTCCTGTTCAACTGCCCTTCATCAGGATGCCTTGTAGAGTGCAGAAATCATGATGCAGGTTTCACTCTGCTAGGGTCGTGTTCCAGGCCTGCCTCCCCGAGGTTATGACCGAATTAGGTGTAAACGTTCTAGAGTTCTCTGTCACATATTTACAATCTGTTAGGTCACTTTGGGTCATCACTACATTTAAGTAATATCAGTTTCTCCTCCGATTTCACTCTGTGGAATGGAACACACCAGGACCAAGCCAACAGTTAGTTAGATTGGACTTTGACTACTTGATAGGCTATTAAAAAATAGAGGGAGGTATGTTGGGGCACGGTGGGTTAAGACACCTGAATCCTGTATCAGAGTGCCAGTTTGAGTCCCTGCTACTCCACTGCTGATCCAGCATTCCTGCTGGTGCTCCAGGTGGAAGATGGTTCAAGTACTTTGGTTCCTGCCACCCATTTGGCAGGACACACAGATGGAGTTCTGGGCTCCTGGCTTTAGCCTGGCCCATTTCTAGTTGTTAGGGGCATTTGAGGGGTGAATCAGCAGATGAAAGATCTCTTTCTCTGTCTCTCCCTCCCTCCCTCTGTCACTCTGCCTTTTAAATAAATAAATAAATCTTTGGGGGGAAAAACAGACTTAGATTCTAATTTGGTATGTCAGAACTGCAGCTGACAAAGGAAACTCATAGTCATTTAGTCCAACCTTCCTACCGATGACTGACGTATGAATTTTTTCTGTGGAGTCCCTGTTCAGGAGGGTCTGGCTCTGTGCCTTCCATGTCCAGCAGCTGTGGTGACTGGGAAGCACCTCCGAAATTTGAACCAAGGTTTCCTCATGCCATCCACACCTTGGTGCTGGCTCTGCTCTCTCAGATCCTCCTGAACTGCCTTCCACGTGACAGACCTTTAAATATTAAAAATTGGTACTGTTGCCTCTAGAATCTTCCATCTTGAGCATGCCTTGTACTCCTTTTCCTCCTAAGATGAGAACTGTAACAATAACTTTATAACTAACTGTATGTAAAATAAATCATGCTTATTATAATCTATGTCTGTTGCTGTCCAAAGGGCTTTACATTCATTCATCCCACAAATACTTAATAAATACTTCATGGAACAATTCTGGGACTACAGTAGCAGGAATAAAAATAAAAGAAACACTCCGTTCTTGTGGAGCACACGTTCCAGCCCTCATACTATCCCTGTAAGTGACTGCTCCCTGTCATAGATGCGGAAACTGAGGCAGCCTGGTTAGGGCCAGGCTTCAAGCTCAAGTTTGTCTCAATCAGAATGCTGGGCTGTCCCTCCACAGTGTCATGTGGGGTTTCTTACCCCTCTGATTGGTTTCCTTTGTTTTTCACACTTGCTGTTTTTGAAAGCAGTGGGCCTCTTTCTGTTGAGTCTATTTCTTGACTGCAGTCTAAGATCATGTAAGTTTTACTCCTTCTAAGAAATATGAATGCATGAGAGTCTATTCCCATCAGAAATTTCACTGTTACAACTTCCTTTATAGCACGAAAGGCAATACAGATGGAAGAAATGATAGTGGAAGAAGAGGGAGAAGAAGAAAGTAAACATAAGGACCCTCAAACCGCAAGAGTAAGTAGGCATCCGGGCTGAGGGCTGGGGGCTGGGAGCTGGCAGGAGACAGGCGAACACGAAAACACAGGGAATACGGTGTCTCTCCCAGAGCTCACAGTTTACAAAAGAAGATTCTGCTTTAAATGGCCAAGTGATCATTGGCATGTGTGCAAAGCATGTAAAACAGAGGAGGAAGCTGGCACGGGTTCCCTACCCCTTTGGGACACAGCCAGGCCTTCTGAGCTGAGTGAGATTCCGCTAACTGGAGAAGAAAGGGGAGAGGATTCCAGGAGGAGCAAAGCAAGTGTCCTCTGATGAAGGGCAGTTGGATGTGGCTGGGGTGTAAGCCTGAGGGTAACACGGACGGAGCAGGGGCCAGGTGGGGAACGGCTGTGTGGACCTCGTCCTGACGGGCGGGTCCCGGAAGTGCCATCAGATCAGTGTTTCAGAACAGCACTCAGGACAAATGGGAAGGGGGAGAACAGGACAAGGGAATCTGTCTGGAGGCTGCTCCTTCTTGAACTGAGGCACGGACACTACAGAGAGAAGGGGCGGTTCCATACAGAAGGGGTGTGATTGGCAGAGCAAAGGAGGAGCCAAGACGACAAGACAGTTCTAGCCCAGGAGACTGCTGACTTGTGCAGCTGGGGCCCTGGAGGCAGAGTGTGCTGGCAGCAGGCGTCAGGCGTTTGACATGCTGGATGTTGGGTACTTTCCCAGGAATTTCAGGGAGAAGCAGGAGATTGAGAGACACACCCCAGATCTGCAGGCGCTCGTCCCAGGATGGGAGTGGGAAAGGTTCTACAGCAGGCAGGGAGGGAGGGAGGCAGCAGGTGGACAGTAGGGGAAGGAGACTGCTGAGGACTAGCTGGAGAGACAGGAGGAAGGAGGGGTCTTAGAAGACCAGGGCAGCCGCGTCAGGTGCCTCCCAGCTCTCAGGAAGGTTCCGTGCATTGAGCACCTGGGACGCCCTGGGCGGCCTTCACGGCAGTACTGCATGCAAGGCAGGGGGTCGTCTGGCTGCAGTGCAGTCCGTTCAGAAGAGATTTACCTTCAGTGCTGGCCAAGATTCCCTGCTCTGGAGGCCCAGACAGCTTAGGCCCTTACTTGATCATGATGTTCTGAATGTGTTAAGCCACTGATTTCTATGAGATGGACCTTCCTTAAGTCAGTATTAATTACTTTTTCTAGCTCTGGTCCTCCCCCCACCCCTTTTTTTTAAACCCTCCTTAGTGTCCCTTTTCTGGATTTTCTGTACACTTAGTTTCGTTTGGTTGTAACTACAGGTCAAAAGGTGTCCTCCCTCCAAGAAGAGAACCCAATCCATACAAGGAAAAGGCAAAAGCAAAAGGTAAGGGGTTTCCAAGTTGAGGTGTGTGGTTTGGGTTTCACTGGAGAGCCGTGTTCATCATGACAGAAATGGAGGCGGGAAGGTGGTAGCAACCATTGAAGGTCCGGAGCTCAAACATGGAATCCTGAAGGTCCCAGCTGGGGGCCTCTGGAAGTGGTCTAACCCAGTGCTGTCTCCAGTTCTAACAGACAGGGAGAGCGTGCTGAAGAGTGTGGCAAGAACTGCCCACTCACTGTGCTTCGTTGCCTGGGAGTCAGTGTCTGTGCAGAGCTATGCCCCAGCCAGTCACAAAGTGGCTGTCACCTGCCAGTTCATTTCTTGAATGTTCTTGCTGTGTGAAGAATCCCCATGGACTTGAGTTGATTGTGGTGTGGTGTACTGGGAGCCATTTGAAGCAGAGGGAAAAGAGCTTAGGAAAGTAGACATTGGGATGGTATGTCTGTGTGGGAGTAAATACCTCATTTCTCCCTCAGCAGAGGTAGCAGGACATTAACCAGCACCTTGTAAGAGGACAAGAATTCCAACAGGAGGAGCCTTCATTTGTGTGTGTGTGTGTGTATGTGTGTGTAAAGATTTATTTATTTGAAAGAGTGACAGAGAAAGAGATCTTCATCTATTGGTTCACTCCCCAAATGGCTACAACAGCCATGGCTGAGCCAGGCCAAAGCCAGGAGCCCAGAACTTCATCTGGATTTCCCACATGGGTGGCAAGGACCCAAACACTTGTGCCATCATCTACTGCCTCCCAGGTCTATTAACAGGAAACTGAATCTGTAGCAGAGGCGGGACGCAGTTCCAGGAACTCTGATACGGGCTGCAGGCATCCCAAGTCTTACCTGTCCACAGCACAGTGCCTGCCCTGAACCTTTGTATTGTTATGAGATGTCTCCTTTCTTGCAGTTGGTTAGCTTAATTGAGAAGTCAGATTCTGGAGGCAGACTGTTCCGGTGCAGTCCTGGGTCCACTCAAACTGTAAACTCCATATGCCTGAGTTTCTGTATCTGTAAAGGGAGATAACAGTGCTTCCCCTCTCAGGTAGTTAGAAGGCTCACGTGAGTTGATGCAGTGTCTAACAGTCAGTACTTGCCACATGTGACATGCTGCTGCTGTCCTGAGACCTGAGGGTTGGACAATACCTAACAGCTGTTTCTTACCTGTAGGTCAAGCCATAGTCATATTGTGACCCCAGCTATGAGCCGATTGGAGTTGTCCATGGTCAAACCAACTCCAGGCCTGACACCCAGGTTTGACTCAAGGTGAGTGTCAAGAACAGAGCTTGGGTTCTGGTGAGAGCACAGCAGTGAACAGTATTCAGAGGGAAGGAGCGTTTTAGAAGATATGCCTGGTCCTGCCTGGGAAGCCTTCTAGCCTTCTCAGAGGACAGGAGCCATCTGGGCTTCCTGGTGTTTGCCTCTCTCCTGAATCACCTGTTTTCAGCAAAAAAATTATTCTTTGTCCAGTGAGAGGGAGGAGAACTAAGGGAAAACTTCCCTCCTACCTTTCAGAGGCCAAATTAAAAAGGTTTTTACAGCCTTGTTTATGCCTTCCACAGGGGCTAGTGTTTTGTTTTCATTGTTTAAGATGGATTGATCTGAAAGGCAGAGCATGAGAGAAAGATGTCTTCCATCTTCTGGTTACTCTCTAAATGGCTGCAACAACCAGGACTGCACCAGCCCAAAGCCAGGAGCCAGGAACTCTATCTAGATCTCCCACATGGGCGCAGGGGCCCAAGCCCTCAGGCCATCCTCCACTGCCTTCCCAGGTGCATTTGCAGGGAGCTGGATCAGAAGCAGAACAGCCTGGATTCAAACTTGCACTTGGATGTGGGAAGCCAGTGTCACAAGTGGAAGCTTAACAGGCTGCACCACAGCACAGGCCCTCCCCAGGGGCTAGCTGACTAAATAGGAACTGCCGATTAGCCCATCAAAGCGGCTGGATGTGTGTGTGCTGGTACTGAAAGAGTTGACGGCTCAGAGCATCCCCAGGCAGCTTGCTGAACGGTGGGTCCTGTGTGAGCCCACTGGCTTTATGTACACGGGAAGTTCTGGAGGATAGATAGGGAGCTAGGAGTGGTTGCCTCTGGGGAGTGGAGCAAGAATGGGTTCTCTCTTGGTAGGGAGAGTGAGGAAGAGTCCCTTTGTACTATAAAATTCCCATTTTACTATCTTTTTCACATGGACATGTAGCAAAAGACATTTTGGTGAAAACAGGCTGCAGCGTTTGAACTGTCTGGAGAAAGCTGGCGTGCGGATTAGTATAATGTAATCCCTCAGTCTTCCCGAGACCCTCGGAAGCTCCCTGTGATGGAGGTGCTCAGCCACCGTGGGAAGCACATTATCCAGTTTATTTCTGGCTCTGTGGATGGATGGATGACTGGCAGCCCATGTGGAGCTGCGGGCCTAAAATTTACACAGAGAAGAGTTGACTTTTGTTAGATGTATGTTTGGTAATTACACCCTCCTTTCTCCAGCTGTGTTTAGTCATTACTGCTTTAAAAAAAAATGTTTTCCCTAAATTTAGAACTCGCCTTCTTAGAAACATGTGATTTTGAAAACTTCAGCTTGAGACCAGATGGGGGTTGGAAGGGCTCCCTGTGCCTGGTGTCATTCAATCTGCCAGGCTGACTTCACAGACTTTCCCACTCTGCAGAGTCTTCAAGACCCCAGGCCTGCGCACTCCAGCAGCCAGAGAGCAGATCTACAACATCTCTGTGAATGGCAGCCCCCTGGCCGACAGCAAAGAGATCTCCCTCACTGTGCCCGTGGGCGGCGGCGCGGTACAGTATTTCTTGGGAAGCCAGGCCGCGGTGTGCTGCTTCGTGGAGCGCCTGCCTTCCCTGGGCCCTCACTCACTTCTCTCATCAGGGGTCTGCTAGTTATGTGGGTCCTGAGCTCCACACTCCTGCAGGACTCAGAACCTGGTTTTCTTTCCCAAGTCAGGGGCCCAGGCTGGGAGGATCCCTGACCATCGCTGGCTTCTGTTTGCCCACCTGACTGTAGCAAGCCTGAGGGCCATGGCTCTTGTCATTGCAAAGCAGTTCAGGAGTCAGATGGGTTGGCAAGCATAGTATCTGTAGTAGCTGCACTAACGGGGATTTGTTTTTGTTTTTAAGACTCATTTATTTGATGGGCAGAGTGACAGAGAGAGACAGAGATAGATCTTTCATGCGTTGGTTCACTCCTCAAATGACTGCAATAGCCATTCTGGGCAAGGCTAAAGGCAGGAGTCTTGAACTCCAGCTGGGTCTCTCACGTGGGTGGTAGGGGTCCAAGCACTTGGGCCATCTTCGCTGCTTTCCCAGGTGCATTAGCAGGGAGCTGGATCAGAAGCAGAGCAGCCAGGACTTGAAGTGGCGCTCCAGTGTGGGGTGTCAGTGCCGCAGGCAGCAGCTTAACCCACTGTGCCACAGCGCCAGCCCCAGCTCACGGGGCTGCTGAAGCTCAAGGCCACTGCTGAGGAGTGCACTTCGTCTAGAAAGGCCACTGCTCCATCTCAGCCACTCCCTGCCAGCAAGTGCAGGATGTCACAGAGACGCCGGGGCACACCACGGGGATGCTGGGTGAGGTCCCTGCCCTGAGGGACCTGCCAGTGTAACCCATTCTCCTCCCTTACAGAGCGTGCGGTTATTGGCCAGTGACTTGCAGAGGGTCGACATTGCACAGCTGGACCCAGAGGCCTTGGGAAACATTAAGAAGCTCTCTGTAAGTCTCAAGTTCATCTCCACACGTAGTATGTCTCCAGTAGCTTTCTAGGGGCAGCTCTCCCTGGGGTCGGGGCTAATACTTAGAATCCTGCTGCCTTCTTTGCCTCAAGGGGTTTTTCAACTGTGACCCTGCTGACACTGCAGCAGTTCTGTCCAGGTGAGGCTGAGTTTGGTGCCTGCCCTTGGCATTTCTCCAGCACACCTTTGCCGCCTCTGTGCGTGTGACTTTTTCCGCAGGGAACTTGGTTCTACTCCCTCAACAGTGATTTGCACCTGGCTTTGGGGAACCACACCTCCAGCTCTAACTCTGTCACTCTTTGGAGAACCACACCTCCAGCTCTAACTCTATCACTCCAGTGTCCAGCACTGTTTGGCTTGCTGTCTGGACATAAGTTCTCAAGAGAGGATTGAATTGACTCAGCTTGACTCAGATAAACATCCCAGGTCCAGTCAGCTATGGTCTTGGGAGGCAAATGGGAGTGCTTAGAACATGCATGACTGCCACAGGCCCACCCTTCTGTGGGGTCTGCGAGGGGTACGTCCACGGAGGGGGACAAGGGCAGAGCTGGCTTCCCAAACCCCAGCCCGGTGCCAAGGTCCCACGCATACCCAGCTGCCCAGCTCTTGCAGCAGTCATCCTGTAGCCGGGCCCAGGGCATCGCTGTTCCCAGGTGTGCCTTCCTGATCTCATCTGAGCTGTTGCTCTCCTCCTTTGTGCAGGCGAGAAGCTGAGTTGCAGAAAGGCCCATTCATGTGTGGCACAAACAGAGAAGAGGGGCTGAGACTCACTCAGACCGAGTGGCTTTTAGCCCGAGTGCCAAGTGCTTGTGTTTGAAGTGACCCATCTGCTTTGCTTTTAGAGCCGTCTCGCCCAAATCTGCAGCAGCATCCGGACCCACAAATGAGAAGGCGGCAGAGCCGGACCGGGCGTAGCGCGACCACTGCGGCAGGACTCGGAGGTCTCCCCTCTTCCTCCCCCTCCCGTGGGGGCACTGCGTGGGCCCGCAGCACCTCTCACGTCCTGTGCCCAGTCGTTCTTTTCAGGATGACTTGTGGAACAGTTTTTGTGTTTATCCTGTTTATCGAAGACCAAAAATTGGCTTGGAGGCAGCTTCCATGTCTTGCACGTCTACCTCTCCAGTTAGTTGGAACGTGGACAAAGGGACTGTAGACTTAGCATCTAGGCTAAATCTACATGTGTGACTGGCCGCAGAGTAACTGTCCCTAAGCTCTCTGAGGCCCAGTGGTCGCTGCAGGGTGGATGGACTCTGCAGAAAGCACTTCTCTCGTAGGGGGCTCCTGGGGGTGGGGGGCACGTGTGACTTGTGTGGTGGCCTTGTTCCGCATGTTTAGTCTGTGCCCTGGACACAGGTGAATTCTGCCCCAAACTGTCCTGGGCTGGGTTCCCAGGATTTGGGAGCCAGGGTTCTCCCACAGGCTTGGAAGCACAGTTTCCCCTGGGAATGGTTTCTGTTATTTTAGGACATGATCAATCTAGTGATGCAGCCCTGTGCAAGTCGAATCGTTTTTAAGTTGCTTGTTCTCCTTTTCCTGAGACTTCTGTACACACTGTTTTCCTGAGTGATGGTATCTTGATGGTTTTAATCAGAGCTTCTGAAAGGTACCTGCTTTCAATAAATTCTGGTTTGGTTTTTTTAATCACTCATCAGCCTGCCTGCCATCTTGCAGCTGTGCTACCTGGACTGGAGTGAGAGTCTGGGGACAGCTGCTGTCCTCAGGAGCTGAGGCAGCATCTCTTATATCTGAACGGGGACTCACGCCAAGTTCCAGTAACCTCAGCCCCTAAGCCGGTCTCCCAGCACCTCCATCCTGGGGGCTAGAAATGTACACACAGGACAGAAACCAGGACACCACAGTTAACCTGTACAGCGAGGTCTCGGCGGCCAGGAACAAAGCAGGGGCAGGCGTCAGCGATCCTGCTTCTCACTTCCCAGAGTCCCAGGGGCCCTGGCAGAAACTACCTATGTTGAGAACACTCAGCACGGACCTCAAGTGGCAGAGGGCTCTGCCTGAAAGACATCCTGGAGCTGGGACTCAGCCAGGTTGCTGAATACAGTTTGGAGCCCTTCTGGTCAGCCAGCATTTGGAGGAAAGGTTACTGCCTGCAAAGCAGCAGTCCCGCCTACAAGTCCCCACACCTGAGGCTTCTACCTGTCCCTCCATTCTTAAGGGGCAGCTTTAAGAAGAGCCTGACATTGAGGAAACACTTAGAACCCAACCAGCTGCGCCCAGATCCAGGTTCACCCTGGCTCACTCAACTCACAGCTCTGCCCAAGTCAAGCCAGCTCGAGGAAGTGTGTGGTATGCAGCAGGCGCCTACCAGACACTCCTGGGACTGAGACCAGGCACTTCATTCCACAGGAGGGGCTGATCTGGAAGGTAAAGTTTCCATTCCAGGATTTTTAGAAATGGGCTGAATGCTGTCAGGGCTGGAATGTCACAAAGGAAACTCCAGTCTTACTGTCAGCCCACAGATTTAGTCTCCCCCTCACTGTTTAGGTTGGGTTCGGATTTTTTTGGTGGTGGTGATTTTTACTTTCAGATTTACTAACAATGTCAAAACTGGGAGACTGCACAAACCCTGACTGCTAAAAATGAGATTGGCAGCTCAGGCCCCGGTCAGCTGGGGCTGAGTAGCAGCTTTTGTTGGCTTCAGAGTCCTCTTCCGGTTCAAAGCAGTCGCTGTGAGATCTCTTCTCTTCTTGATGTTACCTGGCTCACCCCTGTGGGCCATTCAGTCTGTGCCGTCCACTGCGGGCGTGAAGTAAATCAAAGCAGTGGGAGGGAGGATGGGAGTCGAGTCCTCTGTCCCCAGGGCCCCTGAGAGTTTCAAGGAACCCCACATCTCACATTCAGAGGAACATGGTAAGCACCCTTCTCAGCTAGAGTTCTGATCCCATTTGGCCCAGTGAGTTAGTGCTCAGGTGGTTCCAAGCAGAGGGAAAGAAAGCCATGCTATTGATTGCCACACCTCCTTCCAATCCTCTGCGCCGACTTCCCATGGCCTGAACCATGCGGCCTGTGAATGGGGCAGCCCAGGCCTGGGAGAGAAGCACTAGTACTAGCCAGCAACCAAGAAAGGCAGGGCTCCAGCAGAGAGAGAGAGAGAGAGAGTGTGTGTGTGTGTGTGTACATCTGCTGCAGCCACAGGCACTCCTCAGCTCAGCCCTCTGCCCTGGTCGTCATCTTAGCCCACTCTTTCTCCAGCATTCCCCATGATTCCCAACTCCAACCCCAAACCTCCCATCTGGCTTTGCTCCCCCCGCAATTACGGTCATTGTTATGGATTGAACTTCATATGTGGGAATTCTAAGCCCCTGTAAATCAGAATGTGACTGTGTTTGGAGAGCTGATTAAGCTTAAATGAGCTTGTTAGGGTGGGCCAGCCGGAGACCATCCGATGTGACTGCTGGACCTAATGAAAGGGGAGATGCAGACAGACTCAGGGAAGAGGACGTGAAGACATTGAGAGAAGACAGCACCTGCAAGCCACGCCTGGGGAGGCCCTTCCCTCCCAGCCCTGGGAAGCAGCCAGGCCTGCCAACACCCTGATCCTGGACTATGAGATGGTTCCTGCTTGTTACACCGACCCTAGCAGACTAACACTGTCATGGACAGCGTCCACCTGCTCTGCTCCATCCTCTAACCACCTGGTTCGTCAGAACTGAACATCAAAGCAAGCTCCTGTTGGGGCTGTGACGCCTGACTCCTTTCTGGCTTCTCCCACAGCTGCTCTCCTTTAGCCAGGTGCCTTCGGACGTAGTGCTGGAGTGTCTCCAGGGCTCCCTCTCGCCCTCGAGCTGCCGGGGTGACCTGCTTCCCACCGGTGTGCCCAGGGCTCCAGGTTCCATACCCAGCTGTCTCTACCTCCACTGTGGGGAGCAACTCGGACTAGACTAAGTTACTGGAATTAAGACTTATTCTATGCATCTGCTCTCCCACAATATGGCGCTGGGAGAGAAGAAAACAGCTTCTACACAGCTGCCTCCAGTTCAGCCAATAAACTGTAGGACTTGCTCCTGATTGGAGAGCAGCGTACTCGGCGTGTGGGCAGCCGAGTTGGGATTGGTGGAGGAGGACTATAAAGGAGGAGAGAGACGGCATGCACCAGGAACATCTAAGAGGAATATCTAAGGGGAACACCTAAGGGGAACACCTGTGCAGCCCCCGAGAGAGCCGGCCGGTGGTGTGCCGCTCCCCTGCGGAAGTGGGGAATGTGGCAGGGGGAACCGCCCTTCCACGGAGGTGGAAGGGACAGTAGCCAACCCGGGAAGAACCAGCAGCAAACCTGGGGAGGGCCGAGCAGACCAAAGAACAGCGCAGGGTCCTGTGTCGTTCCTCCACGAAGAGGGGGAGCGACATAATGGTGCCGTGACTCGGATATGAAGCCTAGGCAGGGTTTTGTGTCGTTCCTCCACGAAGACAGGGAGCGACACTCCACATCCCACAGCGTCTCAAATGTGTGTCCCAACCCCAGCCTGTAGCTTCCTGCGCCCGCCCCTGTGTATTGTCGGCTCTGGATGAGAGGGTGCCTACATCCTCCCACACAAGTCACTCGAGAATAAAGCAGCTGTCACCCCAGAGGCAGCACGTCACAGACAAGTTTTTATTACTTTGTCCTGGACATAGAACCCAAGAAATATAAAAACATCTCTAGGATTAGTCCAAGGAACCATCCCCCCACCAGTGGTCCCCTCCCTCACTGGGTGGACTCAGATGGGGGTGGTGGGGTGGGGGGTGCAGGCCACCTCCCTCTGTCCAGTGAACAAGTTCCATATAAAAATAGATCTATAGAGGGCTCGCCGAGAGCCATCACCCTGCATCTCGCCAGCGCCTGTGCGGGCTGAGGCCTGGGGCCCTTCAGGATGCTGGGACCTCGCTCCTCGGTGGAGGGGAGATCTACCCTGGACGCCGAAGTCCTGCCTACACAGCCAGGGCCCCTCCATGCGACAGCTGGAGGCCTTTGACCCTAAGAGAACGACTGACATTGCCGGAGATGGGAGGGAGGCTCTGTCCACCCAAGACAGGACACAGGCCCCTCTGTCCCCCTGGATGCTGGACCAGGCTCCCAGGAGTGGGTGGGCAAGGCAGGGCCTGCAGGACACCTGGCAGGAGCCCCCCCGCACCCCCCCCCAATCCTGTCAAAGGTGAATCAATAGCTTGGTCTGTCCTGGTACCCTCAAAGTCACTGAGCTGGGGGCAGGGGAGGGGTGGCAAAGGCACTGCTGAGTCACCGGCCCCTCCCCAGGGATGCGCTGCCCCTTCCAGCCCCTGGCACGGCATCTGCTGAAAACTCCACCACCCAGGGAGAGAACCTACTCACCTCCCACCTCAGCTAAGCCTGTCTGTTCACCCCTCCCCCAACACGCAACTGACTAGAGGGCGCCCCGTGTTACCCCCTGGTCCTGAGCTCATCTCCCCGCCTAGTCTGGGCCTCCCAGGGCACGCCCTCTGCCTCCCACACCTCCTTCCTCCACCCTTCAACTCCTCCCCAGCCCACCCCACACCACTGCCCGCACAGCCAGACTGCAGCAGGTATCTGTCAGAGTGAGCCAGGCCCTGTCCAGACCCAGCAGCCTTCCTACGACCCCCCCACAGCCCTGGTCTCATGGTCACCACTGCTGCCAGGGGCCGCCTGGATAAAGAGCTCTGGAGTCGGCCACAGAAGCCAGAGGGAGGAGGTGCCCTGTGGGAGGATAGCCGTGCCCAGGTGTGGAGCTGGTCACCTCCAAGGTGATCCCTGGACTGCCTCTGGGAAGACCGTTGGTGCCACTGGGCAAGACTGGGACTCTGCCCAGAGCCAGCCTTGTCCCCGGATTGGGTTCTGCCTCCAGCTCTGGCCAGCTCTGGGCCTCAGTTTCCCCATCTGTACAGTGGGGGTTAGTTCATCCTATTAGAGACGGAAGACCCATCTCTGAGAAACCTCTCTCCATCCCCAGGCTGGACAGCAGAGCTCTTGGGTCCTCAGGAAGAAGCTATGTCCCTTTACACTCTTCCCCCACATCTGGGCCACTGAGTTCATAAAATGAATGCAAATGGGGGGCCCTCATGGGGCCCCAGGGGAGCACCAGGACCTTGCACGGCCCAGACAGGCCCCTGGCCCTTACTCTGAACTGTCAGCCCAAGGGAAGGGAAGCAGTCAGCTCCTGAGTCTCAGGCCCTTGGGGTCCAGCCCCGGAGCTCAGTGCCACCTTTGCCCTCCTGGGCCTTGGGCCAGTGTCCAGACAGGCCCCAGCCAAGGCACAGGGAGCTAAAGACGCTGCCCCTGTGGCCCAGCCTCCCTCGCCTGGGATGCTAGGCAGCTGTGGTCGCTGCCAGGTCAGATGAAAGCCCCTTGGTGGCCCATGCTGTTGGACTGGCCAGTGTGTCTAGAAAAGGGGCAGGTCCCAGACCCCAGCAGGTGGGAAAGACAGAGGGCACAGGGCAGGGGGCAGCTTAACCTCGGCCACCTTCCCTCCATCCCTGCCCCTGGATTGCCTCTGCTGTCAGCTCCCAAGTCCTCCCCAGGGTCCTGAACCTCTTTGCCAGGGGCACCAAGTCAGCCAAGATGTCCAGAGTGGAAATGAAAGGAGCAGCCAGTGAAATGCGGGGATGCCGTGGCTCCAAATCAGCTCTGGGCCCAAGAGGAGGGGGAGCGCTCACTCCCACCCAGGCAGAGTGCAGCGCCAGGTCCCTGGGGCAGGGCTGGGGGTCTGCACTCCCACAGGGGCCCGCTCACACCTGCACCCCCTGGCCCTGCAGCTGCAGGACTCGGGCCCGCAGGGCGCTGATCCCGCTGAGGAGGGCCTCTCGATGTTCTGCCGAAGAGATGCCCAGGCTCGTCAGGTCCCTGGAACGAGGGCTGCTCAGGCCCAGCCGGCTCGCCCCAGCCCCTGCTCCTCCCGCACGGCCCTCTGCTCTCCCTCCCCTTCTCTGGACCCAGACCCAGGCCAGGCAGCAGAGGCAGAGCCCCTGGACTCCCCAAGCCCTGGCCTTGACCCTGGTTCCTTAGACTCACTGGGCAGTCATCTCGGCCACGGCCTCCAGGCTCCCGTAGCCAGCGGCAGTGAAGCTGTCCTTGTAACGGCACAGGTCCAGGGCCTCCAGCCACGCACCCACGGAGCCGAAGGAGGGGAAGGTGGAGAAGGCACGGTCGGCCAAGGGGGTGGGAGGCCTGGAGGTGGGAGGAGCTGTGGTCAGTCCATGGCTAGGGTCTGGTGTCCATACCTTGCTGCTCCCTAGAGGGGAGGCCAGCCCAGAAAGGGCAGGGAAGCAAATGGAGCAAGGATTGATTGGGCTCCTGTGGGGGCCATGCATTCCCGGGAAGGGTGAGGCCGCAGGGTAACCGGGTGGTTGGGAAGCTGAGCCAGTGGAAGGCACAGGGGTACCGGGAATAGTCGGAGGGTGGAAAAACCAGGGACAGGCTGCAGGGTGACCCAGAGTTGCAGCAAAGAATACTCATGTCGCCTCTTTTCTTTATGGGAACTAAAGTTCCAACCAAGTGTTAGGGCCAAAGTGTTAGGAACTGAAGTGTTAGGACCCCTGCCACACGTGTTCACCCAGGCAGCATTCACGATGCTGGGAACAGGGGCAGGGTCCAGGACCAGAAGTGACTGCGGCACGTGGGGGGGGGGGGGGTGAGCTGAGGCAGGGGCACCTGGGTGGCTGAGGGGGGCCAGTGGGGCAGCTGTACCTGGGACACAATCTAGCCCACCGGGCTGGGGAGAGAAGGGAAGGTACCTGGCACAGGGGGCCGCAGCACCCTTTGGGGGTTCAGGGTCCTGCCCCATTCTGCTCAGGAGGCTATGGATCTGGGAGAACCTGGGCCGCTCCCCGGGGTCCTTCTGCCAGCAGTCAAGCATGAGTCGGTGCAGTGCAGAGGGGCAGTTCCTGGGGGGTGGCAGCCGGAAGCCATCCTCCACAGCCTTGATCACCTGGGCCGAGGGCAGGGAGCAGACCGGAAGCTTCAGTCTCCCCAACACACGCACACAGACACACACACACACACACACACACACACACTATGGTGGAGAGGATACTGGGTGTGGCCAGGGAGGACCAGAAATAAAGAGAAGAGGAGGTCAAGGGTCCATAGGCAGAGGGCAGTGAGCTGGGGCCCAAGGTCGGAGGGTAAGGGGACCAGAAGGCAAGGACAGGAGCCATAGGGCACTCACGTCTTGGCCAGACATGTCCCAGTAGGGTCGCTCCCCAAAGGCCATCACCTCCCACATGACGACACCGAAGCTCCACACGTCACTGGCAGAGCTGAAGTGGCCGAACTGGAGCGTCTCGGGGGCGGCCCACAGCGCCGGGCTCCGGCCACTCTGCGCAGGGCAGGAGAGCAGGGCAGAGAGGAAGTGAGGCACCCCCATCCTCCCGGCACCCTGACTCCCAGCTTCACCCCGGGAGGGCACACGGCCGACCTCTGGGCGGTGTCCACTCTGACAAGGATTGGGGACCAGCTGTGTGGGGTTGGGGGGCAACCCTGACAGCAGGGAAGGGTAGGGGGAGGTGGGGACTCCAGGGAGCTTCGTGGGGACAGCTGGACTTGGCAGGGAGGGCGCCCTCACCATGGTGGTGTACACAGCCTCCGCTCGGTCCCGGGGACCCCGCCCGAAGCCGGAGATCTTACACAGGAGGCCGGGGCTGACCAGCACGCGGCGGGCCGCCAGGCCCCGGTGAACGTAGCCCATCTCCGACAGATACTTCATGGCTGACGCCAGGCCTGGCAGCAACCCCATCAGCTGCCCTGCCACCAGCTGCCCCTCGTGCTGCTGCAGAGAGGGGAGACCGAGGCCCGGGCTGTGTCTGTGGGGCTGTGACCCCAGGGAAGCCACTCTGGACTTCAGTTGGCTCTGTGCCGACCAGGCCAGGCTGGCAGTGTGCATGACACCAATTGCAAGCCCCTCCTAAGAGACATGCTGGGGACAAGAAAAAGGCGGCCAACAGGACCCCCAGGTCCCAGGCCACTCACCCTGAGGAAGTCATCCAGGGCCCCGTGGCTCATGTACTCGGTGACAATCATCAAGGGACTTCCTGTGCGTGGGGATGGGGACACACACATGCTAAGTCGCCCACCCTACCCTGAGGCACACACATTCCCCCCTACAGGGGCCCCCAACTCGGCCAAGAGAGCCAGAACCAAAGCCATGCTCCCTAACCTTGCCACCCTCCTGCCCACCCAGTGGCCTCCCTGGGCCACAGCCCAGAACCAGAGGCCTCCGTAGGGGATAAAGGCAAAGAGCAGGAGCTACACCCAAGGTCAAAGTGGTTGACCCAAGGTCAAAGTGTCACTACACGTCAGAAGGGTCACTCGGGGTCACAGTGGTCGTTTCAGAGAGGGAGCTGCCCTGAGCTACCGAGAGCAAGCTCAGTCCTGGCGAGGCCCCGACCCACGGCACCCCACCTCCCACCCCCCCGGGGCTGTGCCTACCCCGCGTGACAACGCCCTCCAGCCGCACGATGTGGCTGTGGTCGAACTGGCCCAGTGTGAGGGCCTCTGCCAGGAAGCTGAGCCGCTGCGAGTCTGAGCTGCCTTCCCTCAGCGTGTGCACGGCCACAGGCAGCGCCTGGCGGCCCGGCAGCTGCAGGCAGCCACAGCACAGCTCCCCAAACCGCCCTGTGGGGAGACAACACCTCAGAGCCCCGCTGGAGGCCACCACCCAATGGACGGGCTGAGCCCAGGGAAAGGCACTCGGTGGGTCATGGCCGCTTCTGGCCTGGACTGAGTTCCTGAGTTCGAATCCCGGTAGAGCGAGGCCCAGCAGCGTGGCCTCAGGCTCCCTATCGGGCCCATTCTCTCTCTCTTCTGAAAAGTGAGGATTCTTCTCCGTCTGCCTCTCCAAGGGTTTCCAAGCCTCTACGTGAGGACGTCGTGTGTGCCAGCACATCAAAGGCCATTGGCCCCCGGGGGAGTGACCACGACTCCCATCCTGCCCAGCATCCGTCCAGTGAGTCTGGGGACGTCTGCTGAGGGCTTGTGCCCAGGGAGAAAGAGGAGCAGAGGCTGTCCTAGGAGCCAGGCCCACGCTGAGGCTGGGAGCCGCCTCCCCCCACCTCCCACATCGGCCCATCTGAGACAGAGTCAAGCCCCTGTTACAGACAAGAAACAGGCTGGCACAAGAGCGGCACAGCCCTGGTCACGCGCCAGGATGAGACCCCAGCTTGCAAAGGCCCCTCCCCACTGCTCCAGGGCCGTCTGGGACCAAGCTTCCGGAGGCCGGCCCTGAAAGGGTCTTGGGGGGAGAGAGGTGTCAGAGCCACCTTGGGGACCAGGAGAGGGGCGCAAGACAAAACCACAGCCCCCTCTGACACCCCCTTCCCTAACATCTGGGGGCGGTAAGGGGGTTCCAGTGGTAGGGTAGGGACGTGGGTGGAGGCAGGCGCGGCCAGGGAGTGGACGCCAAGTTTTGAGAGCAGGCGGGGCTTTTCAGAGGGGGCGGGGCCTCCGAGGGGGCGGGGCCGGGACCCACTTCCCGGCTGTGCAGCTTGCCTGCTCCGAGGCTCCGCTCCAGCGTGACGCTGTTCGCATCCAGCTCCTTGGCGAACAGATGCACCGCCTGCAGCGGGTCCCCGCAGCTCTGGGGATCCAGGAACGTGCGACGTGTCGGGACTTTGACTGGGAGCGCAAGGAGAGAGATGGGCCTGAGGAAAGGGACCTTTGGCCCGCTGGGGTGGGCAAAGGCGAGACCAGGGGCCCGGCGCCCACAACTCACAGTGGAAGTACAGCTCCTCCTCATCGTGGGCGTCGGCGCCGCCTTTGCCGGAGCTGCAGGGCCTGCGGGGAACAGGGCCGGAGGCACTTTCAGAGCTGCCCCTCCCCCACTCTCCCGGTTCACCAGCTCGTCAGAAAAAGAGCCTTTCCTCCCAGGGAGGGGTCTTCTGGTCCTGCAACTTGGCAACCTCCTCGCCAGGGCCGGGTGCGACCCCGCGTCCCAGATCCCACACACCAAACAGTCCCCCTCCCCACATTCCTCCTGGTCATGCTTGCAAACACGCTGACAAAGCTCCAGGGTCCACACCCCTGACTTGGAGTGCCAAGCTGCCCCCCACCAGCCTGCAGTAGGTGGCAGGGCATGAAGAGAGGCTCAATGCGAGCCCCCTGGGTCCGAGCAGGGGGGAGGAGCCCTGGCTCCTGGACACTTAACTGACCGCGCCGGCCATCAAGGGCAGATTCCCGACACAGAGGCCGCCGTGGGCAACAGAGACACAGGCTGGCCTTTGGGGCCCCTTTGGTTTCTATTCTGGAAGCAGAGGAGGGCGAGGCCCCCGTGGCTGTGAGAGACAGGGCCCCACCGCGCTTGGAGACTGCTGGAGAACTCTGTCCGGCAGAGTTCATGGGTGTCAGGGAGACAAGTTCATGGTCAGACTGTGAGGAAGAGTCGATGAGCAGGGAGTTGGATGGTATGGACTGTGCGTGTTTGGGAGTGTGTCTGGGGTACAGGTGTGGGTGTGGCTGTGTGGTGTGTGCATGGGGGATGTGTGTGTGGTGTGGATGTGGGGGGTGTAGGTGTGCAGGGGGATGTGTCTGTGCTGTGGGTGTGCATGGGGGATGTGGCTGGATGCAGGGTGTGTATGTGTGCGGGGGAATATGTGGATATGCATGGGGGTATGGCTGTGTGGGGAGTGTGTGTGGTGTGGGTGTGCATGGGTGTGTACATAGGGAGTGTGGGGGGATGTGTGCATGTGCATGGAAATATGGCTGTGTATGGGGTATGCATGTGGGTGTGGCTGTGTAGTATGGGTGTCACTGTATGTGGTGTGGGGGAATGTGTGGGTGTGCATGGGTGTGTGGGTGTGCATGGGGAGTGTGTGTGGTGTGGGTGTGCATCAGGGGTGTGGCTGTATGTGGTGTGGGGGGATGTGTGGGTGTGCATGGGGAGTGTGTGTGGTGTGGGTGTGCATGGGGGCGTGGCTGTGTGGTGTGGGTATGCATGGGGATGTGGGTGTATCTGGAGCCTGGAAGAGAGGACTGCTCTGAGGACAGAGCATGGCCCAGGGGGAGGAGGTGGGGAAGAGGCACTGGGAAGACGACTCCACCTTGAGAAGTTGGGTGGAAGACAAGGCGGCCATGGGGGAGAGACCAAGCAGAAAGGGAACCGAGGCTATGCCATGTCCCCGGGACAGGGAGGAGAAAGTAGAGAGGAGAGGGCTGGTGGTGCAGGGGCAGTTTGCAAACACAGAGACACACTCCCATCTAGACAGCGGTGGGAAGGGCAGAGAGCCGCTGTGTCCTGCCGCAGTTTCCTGCAGCACCTTGCGTCCGAGACCCTCCACTCAATAGCAGTGGGACTTGGCGGCTCAGCTTTCTCTTTAATAAAATCGGGATAAAGACGGCCTGCGGGACAGCACCATTGCAGCAAAGAGCTTCCTGTGAGCGATCCTGTGCCAGAGAAGGCGACCTTGTGAGTAGTAATGGGTTCCTAAGGCAGCAAGAAGGGGTGGGGCTCAGTCCTAGGTAAAGGGACTGTCCCGGCTAGGGGAGGGCACCCCCTCTGAGACAAGGAGGAAGATGGGTGCAAGGCGGGCAGGTTTGCTTGTGGACTGCATGGTGAGAAGTTGAGGTGCAAAAGCTGTTCCTGCCAGAGGACAGTGAGCACAGCTGGGTGACAGTTGTGGGGGTGGGGCAGCCCAGAAGGATGGCCAGGAAGGGAGGCGGGACAGGAGAGAAGTCCTTGCAAATACGGGAGTCAGAGAACCAAGAGGCAAGGGCTGGGACCGGCTGTCCAGTGGCCACTGAAATTGCCCAGGAGGTGTCAGGACTTCTGTGGGTGAGGGGGAGCCTCCCGGAGAGACGGGTGCAGATGAAGGGGTAAGGCTGAGTGGATGGAGGAGCGACAGAAGGTGCGTGGTTAAAAGAGAGTCAGGGCCGGGCATCGTGGCACGGGGCACTAAGCCACTGCTTGTAACACCGCCATCCCTTAACAGAGTGCTGGTTTGCGTCCTAGGTGCTCCACTTCCTGTCCCACTCCCTGCTAATGCACCTGGAAAGGCAGCAGATAGGGGCCTAAGTACTTAGGTCTTTGCTACCCATATGTGAGACCCGGATGGAGTTCCTGGCTGCTGGCTTTAGCCTGGCCCAGCCCCAGCTGCTGTGAGTATTTAGGGAGTGAACATGTGGATGGAAGGTGTCTGTCATTCTCTCGCTCTTTTCTGTTTTCAAATAAGTAAATAAAATCATTTTTAAAGAGAGAGAGAGAGAGGGCTGGCGCCACGGCTCACTAGGCTAATCCTCTACCTTGCAGCGCCGGCACACCAGGTTCTAGTCCCGGTCGGGGTGCCGGATTCTGTCCCGGTTGCCCCTCTTCCAGGCCAGCTCTCTGCTGTGGCCAGGGAGTGCAGTGGAGGATGGCCCAAGTGCTTGGGCCCTGCACCCCATGGGAGACCAGGATAAGTACCTGGTTCCTGCCATTGGATCAGCACGGTGCGCCGGCCGCAGTGCGCCGGCCATGGCAGCCATTGGAGGGTGAACCAACGGCAAAAGGAAGACCTTTCTCTGTCTCTCTCTCTCACTGTCCACTCTGCCTGTAAAAAAAAAAAAAAAAAAAAAAAAGAGAGAGAGAGAGAGAGAGAGAAGCAGATGCTTCCATGGGACCATGGGACCTAGTGAGCAGCAAGCGCACAGGACAGACGGGGGAGTGGGATGCGAGGGAACCATGGCCCAGCGTGAATGGTGCAGATACATGGAGCGGGGATAGGGGGCAGCTCAGCAGTGAGCAAGTCGGAACCCAGCGCCAGCTCACTCTGCCTGCTCCCGTGCCCTGTCCTGCAGAGCCTCTGCCCCGAGGAAGTGCTCCCTGCTCGCTTCTCCTCCTTTCCTCCTCTGCCTCCCACAGCCCCTTGCTCAAAGCCAAGACTAGACACGGCAGCTTCCGGCCATCCCCTTTTCCTCTCCCTCCCCCGGTCCCGCCATCCTGACTCCCCTGGTCCAGGCAGAGCCGGCTCCCAGACTGGCGGGACCGTGTCCTCTCCTCCTTGGTCACTTTCAAAGCCCCGGTGGGGGCCCAGCAACAAGCCAAGGCCAGACCCAAGCTCGTGCTGCCTCCAGCCCACAGTCGGCCGTGCTGGGCTGCGGGTCCCCACCCAGCCATTTCTCCCCTCCGCTTCCCTGCTCCAGCCCAGCTCAGGCAGCCTTCCGCCCTCCCCAGTCTGCTGAGCTCAGCCCCGGCCTGCTGCCCCTGGCTGCCTCTGCACGGGAGGAGAGAGAGATGCCACGGGGCCTCTGCTGCGTGTGAAAGAACTGGAACCTTCTCTCGCCCATATTCGCCCCGACACAAGCACCACGCGACAGCTCCTCTCTGCCTTTTCTCCTACAAGCTGCCTTCTGCTGGGGTGGGGGTAGGGGTGAGGGTGGGGGTTCTGGTTTATGAATCTCCCTCCCTGCCCAACACACACACATGCACACTCACACAACCTGCCTTTCTTCCCTTTGCCCGTGTTTAAGGGCCTCAAGATCCCCTGAGGGCAGGGGCTGGGGGGCCTCCGTGCTCGGGAGAATCCTAATCGCACCAGAGCAGCCGGAGCTCGATCCCACCCCCAGTGATGCCTTCTGACATTTAATGAGTTAAGGAGCTAAATCCCTTTTATCCCAGAGTGGCTGAGCCAGCTGCAGGGCTGGCTGCTGCAGGAGCAGAGGGGGAGGGGCCGGGACCCTCTGTGCCCAGATCCATGGAGCAGTGTGCTGTGTGTGCAGAGCAGGTGCAGACACAGGTGCCTGGGAGCACGTTAATGTGCACAGGAGTAGGACTCCCCCCACCCCAGTCCCCAAACCCAGGCTGGGACCAGCCACCTACCTCCTCCAAACGGCCAGCACGCTCATCACGGAGCCCAGGACAAGGAGGGCTGAGATGGTCACCACGGTGACAACAACTGCTGGGCTCTGGTCCCTGGGCCCTGAGGCAACTGGGGGTGGGGGGAGAAACCATGAGGCTGAGGAAGGCAGAGGACCAGGCTCGTGGGCAAGCCCCACAACAGACCCCTATCCTCACCCCGTGGCAGGATTCCCTCGGCTTCTCTGCACCCATTGCTGCCCCCAGCAGCAGCAGCCCCACTGACCAAAGTGGCACTGGGAGTCCAAGCGCTTCCTCTGCTCCCAGGACAGGGCACTTTCCGGGCACCCCAGTTCCGAGGGAGCAGAGGGGTACAGGCAGGCAGGGGCGGGCCTCCCTACTGCCTTTCCAACGGGTAAGCGGAGATTGACAGGGGCTCGGGGTTGGGGGGGTGGTGGTCTGCAGTAAGAGGAGCTACCATTACATGCACATTTAATCCACTCAAGACACCGTGCTGCGTGCTTCATCATCAAGACAGTCCAGTAGGATGTGGCTTGTGGCTGTCTCCATTTTCAGGCAGAGACTGGAAAGAGTTATATGATCTGCCCAAGGTCACATAGCTAATAAGTGGTGAGCCCCTAAGACTGGAATCTGACTCCAAACGCCTCTCCCGGACTCCCAAGTCTCCGCTCTGAACCATTTCCCCAAGAGAGGGCCCCAGAGCCCACTCCCTCAGCCCATCCTTTGGTCCATCCATCCCTGGGAACACCGTGTGAATGGACGGGAGTCCCTGTCCTGAAGGAGTGCAAAGAGCAGGAAGCTGGGGAAGAAAAACAAAAAATCCAGGCTATAGAACAACAACAACAAAGAAGCCGAGGCTGGGCCGAAGCACGGTAATTGCTTCCCAAAACCAGCGAGAAGGCTTCCTGGAAGCCGTGTCATCCACACTGCGCCTGCAGGTTGAAAAGGCTTCCGAGGCGGCTCAGATGCACCTGCTGGGAAGGAAAATGGCAGGTCAGCCCATGTGGCTGCAGAACAGACTGCATGCGGGCAGAGTGGCGCGGGGTGAAGCTGGAGGGCGGGAGGATGCCAGGAACTGGGAGTGCCAGACTCAGGATGAACCTCATCCTGAGGGTTCCAGGGAGCCAGCGGCTGCAGACAGAGCTCCTGCAAGAGGAGAAAAGGAATGAAGGCGTGTGCTGAGCTGGGAGTGCGGGCGGGGCGAGGTGCCTGAGACAGGTGAAGCTTTGGACGGGGACGAACCAGAGCCGTCTTGAGACTGAACTGAGATGGGAAAATTGCACCTGTGCAGGCAGTCTCAGCACGTGTGGGACAGGAGGGCGACGGCCCCAGCAGGGGACCAGCAGGGCCGGTGCAGGGCATGAGGGTAGCAGAGCTGGGAGCTTTCCCGGCGGAATAACCTGTGGCTGGGTAGAGATGATGTGGGGCCAAGCAGCCCAAGAATCGGAGAGGGACGAAGCAGAGCCAGTGACAGAGACGGAAGAAGAAGGAGGAGTTAAAGGTCAACAAAGCTAGGGCCCAAGAGGGGGCTTCAGAGCCCAGGGTTGCAGGGATGAACAAGGCCCAGGGTCTGGCCAGGGGCAGAAGGGGAGCGGAGCTGTCAGCACTATTGGAAATGGGGCTTCTGTGTAGATGGAGATAGAGAAAGAGACAAAGACGCCTGGGCCCCCCACTCCCTGCTACTCATTCCCTAGCCACACGGGCTGGATCTGGTGGGTTCACTCACTTTTCACAATTCAAATATGGCAAAAGTGACGGGATGTCATTTCCAAGATCAGGTTACAGGACAGTGTGGCTTCTGCCACGGGTGCCCTCTGGCTCTCTCACTAGCTCCCAGTCTGCAAGAATCCAGCTGCTGTGTGGAGCAGGCCCACGGGGCAAGGAACAGCAGGGCGCCTGCAGCAGCCAGCCAGAGCCTGGGTAGGGAGGAGGGAAGGTTCTCTCCCAGTCAAGCCCTGAGCTGCCTCCGGCCCCCTCAACTGCAGCCTGGGAAGAGACCAGGAGCCAACGCACCCAGCACATGGGGCCCACATTCCTGACCCACAGAAACCATGAGATAATGCACACTGGTTGTTTTCACTGCTAAGTGTTGGGCTAGTTTGTTGCACGGCGAGAGATGATGAACACAGTGGTAGAGCACGCTTTCCGATGTGAGTGGGGGAGGCGGGCATTCCGCACATGCGTAAGGTCCTGCTTGGGATGCCTGCATCTCATACTGAGTGCCAGGGTGAGCCTCCTCTCTGCTTCTGATCCCAGCTCTCTGTTAATACCACCCTGGAGGGCAGCAGGGCACGGCTCACTCAGCTTCCTGCCACCCACGTGGGAGACATGGATTGAGTTCTCAGCTCCTGGTTTTGGCCTAGTCCAGCCCTTGCTGTTGTGGGCATTTGGGGAGTAAACCAGCAGATGGAAGGTATCTCTCTCTCTCTCTGCTTTTCCAAGAAAATGAAAATAAATACATACATAGATAAAATTATTTTAAAAGACAGTGTGGCATCCCATATCAGAGTGCCAGTTCACGTCCCAGGTACCCTGCTTCCAATCCAGCTTCTTGCTAATGTGCCTGAGAATCGCCCAAGTGCTTAGGTACTGTTACCCATGTAGGAGGCCAAGGTAGAGTTCCTGTCTTCTGGTGTTGGCCTGGCCCAGCCCTAAGTGTTGCAGGCATTTGAGAAGTGAAACAGCAGATGGAAGATCGCTCGATCTCTCTCTCTCTCTCTCTCTCTCTTTCTCCCCCTCATTGTCGCTCTGCCTTTCATGTAAATAAATTAACAAATCTTTCTTAAAAATTCTGATTTGGGGGTCACAATTCACTGAAAAAAGTGTCCTTCAGGTTAGGTGAACCATTACCCACCCCACAGCCAGGGCCACGCCCCAGTGGGAGGCCGAGGACAGAGCAGTCCCTGACAGAGAGGGACCGAGTTAACAAGAACCCTCTCAGCCCAGCTCAGCTCACAGCCCCAGGTCCTGCGCCCGCCACACCCACCCTGCCAACCCCATGAGCCTTTGTGCAGCCGGCTTCCTCCACCCCAAGTGCCTTCCCTGCCCACCTCCACTTGTTCACAATTTCCCCGGCCTTTGAGACAGAGCTCTAATCTCCTCTCCCCAGCACCTGGCCCAGGTCGGCACAGACAGGCATTGGAGCAAGAAGTGCCGTCTTCCTTCCCAGAACTCAAACTCCCTCAACATTTTATCTCGACCTCCCCTTGGGCTCAGAACTCTTCCTATCTTGGATTAGAGTCGTGTAGCAGGTTGGGAAGAAGTATTATCTTGACAGCTGGTGCCAGAATGCCTCTTAGGGGGGAGCTGCCTTTGTTGGGGAAAACACTTTCATGAGCTGCTCCGGGTAGATAGAGGTGAGATCCTGAGGGCTGGGTCAGCAGCAGGCGGAGCAGCAAAGGAGAGAGCTCTGCAGGCGTCCAAGGGGGGGCGGGCAGGGGAGGGAGGGGAGGGTGGGGGGAGCCACACGGAGCCCTGAAGAGGCTGGAGATGTTTTAGGACCCAGATCGCTTATGCTCAACTTGTGCTTTGTTTTGTTTTTATGGCAGCTTTACGGAGACACAATCCCCGCACCCTACAATGCACCCATCCAAAGCCGCAGGATCTTGTGTTGCTCCAAACCCTGAGGCCTGGTGGGGGAAGGCACCCTGTCCCAGTTTGAGCCTCTCCCACAGCAGAGGGAGAAGCAGAATGGGAGGGAGGAGGAGAATGGGAGGTCACCGCAAGAGGGGACCGCGACGTCCTCCCGACAAAGTGGCAGAGGTTCCGGGGACGGGCCCCGGGGGGAGGCCGACTTTGGCTGAGATGGGGGTTACAGCTGACCCTGAGCCTGCACCTGCCAGCTCCTGCAGCACAGGGATCTGGGGTAATTCCTGTGAGTGAGCGAGCAAGGGCTGGGGGATTCCACACGCGCTCATGTGCTGCAGGTGTGCTGCAGGCTCCCCTCATTGCACACGTAATTCTCCCCCTCTACTCATCCCACGCCCAGTCCCCTGGCCCTTTGCACACGCCACTCACCTTCCCCAGGGGTCTGCACTTCAATGCTGGGGTTGAAGCTCTGGGCCTCCCAGGAGGGCCCCGGGGAAGCCGCCCGGATCTGAAAAACGTAGCGGGTAGCCGGCTTCAGGTTGGTGACGGTGACCGCGGGCGCCCCTGTCTTCACCGTGGAGTAAGTCTGCTCATTCTGACCCTGGAGAGGGAAGAGAAGTGCGATCCCGGCCAGGGCCAGACCCAACCCCAGGAGGACGGTGGGAGAGAAGGAGCAGGCAGGCAGCAGAAATACCCTTAGCTGGGCATGGGCTTGGGTGGGGGCCCTGACCCCAATCATCCTGGGGCAACCCCCAGATTTCTCCCACAGGACCCTTGTCTCTCTCCCCACCACAGGGTCCCACCTCTCGTTGCGTGTGGAGGACAGCCCACCTCTGTGTAGCATGGAGCAGATGCTAGAAAATGGGCCTTGCCCTTGAGGGCTCACTAGGGTTTTCCTTTCCCTTGAGACACAACTGCTTGTTTTGCTTTGTTTCACTGATACAAAAACCGCCCCTGGATAAGCAGCTACGCGCTGGGTCTTGGGTGGAGTCAGCATTTATCTCTCCTTTTTCATAGGTGAGGCCAAGAAAGGGTCAAGGTGACACCTGAAGCCTTTCAGGTCCTGCTTGGTGATCCTGGTCAAGCTGCCCCAACTTGGCCCCAGCACCTCTGCACCGGAGATACTCCTCCCACGATTTCATCTCTGCCCCGCCCCCTGACCTTATCAGAGCCCCTGCCACGCGCCCAGTCCCCAGAAGGGCACCCCTCCCCCTACTTCAGGCATCCTATGGCCAAAGCCGTATAGATGCGGAATTCAGAAATCGGGGCTGGGTGGGTCAGACTGTCCCTTCCATGCATGTCAGTATTGAAACAAGAAAAGCACTGGCCACAGGACCTGTGAGAGGGGGTAGGTTGGGGTGGGGAGGAGGAAGGAGCAAGGCTGCCAGCCTCAGCAGCTAAGTGCTTTGGGCAAGCCGCTCTGCAGAGTGGCCCCGGCTGGTGTGCAGAGGGAAGTTGAGATGAGAAGCATTGTGTGACATCTGTCCAGGCCTAGTGACCAGTCATACTTCCACTTGGTGGGCTCCATGGGAGTTCCAGAAGCCCCTCAAATATAGCTCCTGTTGCATTATCCTCTTTAAAAAAATGTTTTCCCCTTGGGACCGGCATTGTGTGCAGAGCGTTAAGTCACTGTTTAGAACACTGTAATCCCACATCGAAGTGCCACTTGAGTCCCGGATGCCCCGCTTCCAGTTCAGCTTCCTACTAATGCATCTGGGAAGGCAGCAGATGGTGGCCCGAATACTTGGGTCCCTGCCACCCATGTGGGAGATCAGGAGGGAGCTCCTGGCTCCTGGCCTTGCCCTGGCCCAGCGTTGCTGGCTGCAGCCATGCTGGGGAGTGAACCAGAGGAGGAAGATCTTTTTCTGTGTCTCCCTTTCACTCTGTCACTCTACCTTTCAACTAAATAAATAAAGCTTTTAAAATTCTTTTTATTTATTTGAGAGGTAGATAGACAGCAAGAGAGAGAGAGAGAGAGAGAGAGAGAGAGAGAGAGAGAGACTCTTCTTTGCTGAATCATACCCCCAAATACCTGCAACTGGCTGAGGCTGAAGCTGGGAGGTGGGAACTCAGTACAGGTCTCCCTGTGGGTGGCAGGAGCCCAGTGATTAAGCTGGGGGTGGGGAGCAGTTTTTCTGCCAAGGGCCATTTGGATATTTATAACATCATTCGCAAGCCATACAAAATTATCAACTTAAAAATTAGCCTGCTAATCCCATAAGGGCAATGGTCCAAGTCCCAGCTGCTCCCCTTCCAATCCAGCTCCCTGCTAACAGCCTGGGAAAAGCAGAGGAAGATGGCTCAAGTGCTTGGGCCCCTGCTACCCACCTAGGAGACCTGGAAGAAGCTCTTGGCTTCAGCCTGCCACAGTCCCAGCTGTTGAAGCCATCTGGGGAATGAACCAGCAGATGGAAGATATCTCTCTCTATTTCTCTCTCTCTCTCCCCCTGTCTCTCTGTAACTCTACCTTTCAGATAAAAAACAAATTAGCCTGCTACAGACTTACTGAATTTAGAGTCCCTCCCGTGGTTGCCTAGGCAGGTGGGCCTCCTGCGTGGACGCTCCGCACACCTGTGTGGTGATGAGAGCATCGCTGCTGCCTTCTGGGATTTGCATTTGCAGGAAGCTGCAGTAAGGAGCAGAGCCAGGTATTGAACCCAGGCACCGAATACAGGGCCCGGGCATCTTAACCAATAGGCCGAACGCCCAGTAGACACACACTCCCGAAGGGGCTGGGGCCACCCAGCCGGCTCAGTCTTGTACTCTTGGCCTTGCTCTCATCCCGACGTCAGTCAGAGAGTCCTTTCTAAGCCTCTGCTGCATGCCTAGCTCTTTCCCAGTGTCCCTTTTTCGCTGTTGCCTAAACAAGAGGGTCCCCCAGGGCCCCATCCTGGCTACTCTTCCCCTGCATCCTGCTTCATGTCCACCCTCAAAGCCCTCAGCTCTTTCCCTCTGCAGCCCAGGCCTCTCCCTGGCTTCAGACCATCTTCCACCAGGGTGTCATGAGTCCCGTGAATGCTGCATGGGCAAAAAACCAGGCCCACCCCCTCACCCCACGCTGCTCTTCGTAGTCAGTGGTTCTCCATCTCAGCCAGTGGCACCCCCAGCCCGCATCCTCTGGGCACCCAAGTGACCCACCCCACAGGGACTGCTGACTCCCTCCTTCTCCCTGTAACCCCTCCTAACAATCACAGCCCTAAACAGACTTCCGGGAGTTAGAAAGTTAGCCGGAACTCTGAACAGAGATTTCACTTTAGACAATTAAAATAACTGTGTTCAACTGCTTGGGGAAAAAAGTTACCTAATGCAGCAAAGCAGTCCTCCCTGTCACTGGGGGCTGCCTGTATTTGTGACACAGAGAGGGTTGACACTGAAAGAGGAGCCACTTACGTGAATGTCACTTGCATCAGGGTGACAAGCAGCTCTACAGGAGGCTATGTATCACATTTAGAGGAGAAGAGCATCATGGGTTCATTTGTCAAACCATGGCTTAGCTGCAACCATAGGTTGACAATGACTTCAAGGGGTTAGCAAAAACCAGGGTAAGTATTCTGTGGGAATCAATCAGCCACCTGCAGTTCACAGTTGAAAGTACTGCAGTTACTTAATGCATGCCAGGGCACACCCTTTGCATCCGTAGGACTAATAATAACTTGAACACTTGCCGTTGGGAGAACTGGGTGTTAACACTTGCCAGCACCCCACACCACCTAGCAATAGGCCCCACACTTTGGTAAAATGGGAAGCAGTGTGGTGTTTCTGTGTTCTGGTTCCTGAGAAGGGCTGTGCAAAGGGCAGGGGGAAGGTTCAGACGCGGGATCTGACCCAGCACCCACAAGACAGGTCTTGGTCAACTGTAAGCCGGGGTGGGGGTGGAGATGCAGATGTGGGGGGAGAGACTGGAGTGCACCTGTGGGAGGAGGACTGGTGGGCACGCCTGGGAAGCAGGAAGAAGGGCATCTGCTGGCAGGAGGGCTTGGGGAAGGGACGGCTCCTGGTGGCCCCACACTCCACTGACCTTCTCGTAGTAGCGGATCTCGTACTCCGTGCCGTTGGCCCCTGGGGCTCCCGCGGGGATGGGCTCCCGCCACGACAGGGACACGCTCTGGGGCTCCACTCGCTCCCTACGGATCTCATCTTCTTCCCAGGGTGCTGAAAGTAGAGAATGTGGGGTTCTTCACCGGGACAGACTGCGGGGGGGCTGGGGAGGGAGAACAGCCGGGAGCTGGACGCGCAGGGCGGGGGGGTGGGGGTGGGCAGGGTTAGGGCCAAGTGGGCGGGGCTGTGGGCACCAGAGTGTGGCCTGGGGCGGGGTCAGTAAGAGCCTCCTCTGCCCACGGCTTGCACCCCAGCCGCCCTCACAGTGGCTGGTTCTTGTTCCCCAGGCTGTGTCTACGTTTTCTATGATTTGGGGACGGGAGGCCAGTGACTTAACTCTCCTCACGGTCTGGTCAATGTGGAAATATGCTCAACAAACTGGAAGTAGAAGGAATTTATCCTCAAAGTAATACAGGCCATACATGAACAGCCCGCAGTGGATGTCACAGTCCGCGGCAAAAGGCTGGCAGCTTGTCCTCCAAGATTGGGACACAGGCAGGGATGCCCACTCTCGCCACTTCTACTGCTAGTACAAGCAGGTCCAGCCAGCGCAGTGAGAGCAGAAAAAGACATGAAAGGAGGCAGCGAATTCAACTCTGCTCACAGATGATGGGATCTTATCTGTAGATAAGTCCCATAAAAAAACTTTGGAACTAATAAACACAGTAAAGTTGCAGGATACAAAACCAATGCACAGAAATCAGTTGTGAGTCTGTACAATGCCAATGAACAATTCAAAAAGGAAATTAAGAAAACGGTCCCATTTACAATAGCATCGAAAAGAACAAAATACTTAGAAATAAACTTAACCAAAGAGGCAAAAGGCTTGTATTCTGAAACTAGAAAATACTGCTGAAAGAAATTACAGAAAATACAAATAAATTGAAGGACATGCTGTGTTTCTGGCGTAGGATGCCTCATATTGTTAAATAACCACGTTATCAAAAGCACTCTGTAAATTCAGAGCAGTGTCTATCACAATCCCAATGGCATTCTGTGCAGAAAGTAGAAAAAAAAAATCCTACAGTTCATATGGAATCTCAAAGCACCATGACTGGTGAGCACAACCGGAAAGCTACAGTAACCAAAGCTCTAGACCAAGGGCACGGGACAGCCAAGTCAGAAGTCCTCACGAGTGGGACCCATGAACTTCCGCCAGGGTCCCACAGCTATGCGACGCGGGGAACAACAGCCTCTTCGCCAAGCGGCCCTGGGAGAGCTGCATCACCATGTGCAAAAGAATGAACCTGGACCCTCCCTTTATGCTGCACACAAAAATCAAACCCAAAATGCATTAAAGACCTAGACAACAGACCTGGAATTGCAAAATTCCTAGAAGAAAACAGAGGGAATGATTCGTGCCACTGGATTTGGCGATGGTTTCTTGAATGTGCCACCCAAAGCACAGGCAACAAAACCAAAAATAGACAAATGGGACTCCATCAAACTTAACAACTTCAGCACAGCAAAGGAAACAATAAACATAGTGAAAAGGCAAGGTACAGGATAGGAAAAAAAAATTACCCCCCATATATTTAAGGAGTTAATATCTGGAGTATATAAAGAACTCCTACAACTCAATAACAAAAAACCCAAGTAGCCGGCGCCGCGGCTCACTAGGCTAATCCTCCGCCTAGCGGCGCCGGCACACCGGGTTCTAGTCCCGGTCGGGGCGCCGGATTCTGTCCCGGTTGCCCCTCTTCCAGGCCAGCCCTCTGCTGTGGCCAGGGAGTGCAGTGGAGGATGGCCCAGGTGCTTGGGCCCTGCACCCCATGGGAGACCAGGAAAAGCACCTGGCTCCTGGCTCCTGCCATCGGATCAGCGCGGTGCGCCGGCTGCAGCGCACCGGCCGCGGCGGCCATTGGAGGGTGAACCAACGGCAAAGGAAGACCTTTCTCTCTGTCTCTCTCTCTCACTGTCCACTCTGCCGGTCAAAAAAAATAAAAAATAAAAAAAAACCCAAGTAACTCAAATGAAAATGGGCAGGCATTTGGTCTTGCCATTAAGACACCCACATCTTACACTGGAACACCTGGATTCCGTCCCTGGCTTTGGCTTCTGACTCCAGCTTCCTGTTAACACAGACCCCGGGAGGTGGCAGGTGATGGCTCAAGTGATAGGGTTCCTGCCACCCAAGGCGACCCACCAGAGTTCCTGGCTCCTGGCTCCTGGTTTCAGCCTGGCCCAGCCCAGCTTCTGAGAGCATATGGGGAGTGATCCAGCAGATGGGAGAGTTCTCTCTCACTCTCAAACAGATCAAATAAATGTTTTTAAAAGATTTATTTATGTATTTATTTGAAAGGCAAAATTGCAGGGAGAGAAAGGAGAGACAAAGAGAGAGGTCTTCCATCCACTGGTTCACTCCCCAAATAGCTGCAGTCGCAGAACTGGGCCAGTCCAAAGCCAGAAGTCAGGAGCTTCTTCTGGGTCTCCCACGTGGGTACAGGGGCCCAAGGACTTGGGCCATCTTCTACTGCTTTCCCAGGCACATTAGCAGGGAGCTGGACAGGAAGTGGAGCAGTAGCTCTCAAACTGGCACCCAGCTGGCAGCTTTACTCATTTTGCTACAGCACTGGCCCCCAAATAAATAATTTTTAAAGTTTTAAATGGACAAAGGAGACAAATAGACATTTCTCAAAAAGAGGATACACAATTAGCCAACAAGCACATGAAAAGATACTTAACATCACTAATCATCAGGAAAACACAACTCGAAGCCACGATGAGCTCATACCCTTTAGGATAATCACTGTATAAAAAAAATAAACAGGGGTCTGGTGTGGTGGCGTTAACAGGTTAAGCTGCTGTCTGTGACACCATCATCCTATATGAGTTCCGGTTCAAGTCCCAGCTGCTCCACTTCCAATCCAGTTCCCTGCTAATGCGCCTGGGAAAGCAGTGGAAGATGACCCCAGTGCTTGGGCCCCTGCACCCATGTGAGGGACCTGGATGGAGTTCCAGGCTCCTGACTTGGGCCAGGACTAGCCCCAGCCTTTGTGGTCATTTGGGGGAGTGAACCAGCTGATGGAAGATCTCTTCCTGTCTCTCCTTCTGTTACTCTCCCTTTCAAATAAATACATAATAAATAAATCTTTAAAAAAGATAAAATAAGTGTTTGCAAGTGTTGGCAAAGAGGACAGGACATTGGAGACATTGTGCACTGTCGGTAGGAATATAAAGTAGTGCAGTCACTATGAAAAACAGTATGAAACTCCCTTCAAAAAAAAAAAAAAACTGGTAATAGAGGCGGGCATTGGATGTAGTACTTGGGATGCCACGTGGGACATCCGCATGTCACAGTGGAGTGCCTGGGTTTGAGTCCTGACTCCAACCCCAGCTCAGCTTCCTCCAGTGCATACGTGGGAGCCGGTGGGGGGTGGTCCCAGGAGTCGGGGCGCTGCCACCCAGCGGGAGTCCACACTGAATGCTCAGGTCCTAGCTTCCAGCTGGCTCAGTGCTGGTGGCTGTTGCAGGCATTTTGGGAGTGAACCAATGAATAGGAGATTTGTATTCTCTCTCTCTCTCTCTCTCCCTCCCTCCCTCCCCCCTCCTTTCAAATAAAAAAAAAATCAGTTTTTCTGACATCAAACATACAATGACCACACAATCCAACACTGCCACTTGTAAAAGAACTGGAAACAGGTCCTGGAGAGGCAGTGCAGGCCCTATCCATTACAGTGACCAAGAGGCGGAAGCAGCCCAGTGCCCGCGAGGCGGCGAATGGATCCACAAGAAGTCAGACACGCGTGGCACATTACTCGGTCCCACAGGAAGCTGGAGGACAATATGCTGAGTGCAATAAGCCAGTCACAGACACAAACACCGCACGGTCCCACTTCCATGCAGACTCCACAGGCGCCCAGCTCACGGAGCCAGCAGCCCATGACCGCCGCGCAGCAGCAGGGGGGAAGGGAAAGCGAAGGGAAGCTGCCTGCACGGTGAGCTTCCCTGGGGCAGGAGGGGGCAGCTCTGATGGGTGTCAGCGTCCTCGTGCACGCTCATTGCCACCCCGCACCCCTCACGTCTACCGCACCCCGCCCCAGCAGCCCGGAGCAGTTCCGTGATCCCTGTGGCGGGTGGGGCAGTCAAGTCAGAGAATGTCGGAGCAGGGCAGCGCCCTCACACACTCACACACGAAGACACACATCCTCACACTCACCCAGCGTCCACATTCACCCATACTCGCACTCACACAGACGCACTTGCTTGCAACTCTCACATTCACACCCTCACATGCTCACACTCACACACACACACAAACACACACTCATAGTCACAACTCTCAATCAATCACACATTCATATACACTCACACACGTCACTCACTCAAACCTCAATCACATACTCACAAATACTCACATATCCATAAACACACTCACAACACACACTCATATACACACACAACACTCACACTCATGCACATACTTATATATTCACATACACTCACATCATACACTCACACACTCACAAACCTCAATCACACTCACATACACTCACACACCCATAAACATGCACTTACAACACTCACACACACTTGTATACACACACTCACACTCTCATGCACATACATTTATATATACTCACATATACCCACACAATCACACACTAACCTCACACACCCACATATACTCACACACCCATAAACATGCACTCACAACACTCACACACACCCGTATACACACACTCACACTCATGCACATACACTTACATACACTCACACACACATACATCACACACTCACATGCACACACACACTCATACACTCACATACATATGCACACCCCCACACACATATATACTCACACACACTCATGCACACACACCCACGTACTCACAGGTGAGGATGCGCGGGGTTACTGAGAGAAAGGTCACGACCGCACCCAGGTGCATTGAGCCTGGGGTTCCCACGAGCGGATGTCAGAAAGGCAGCTCCACAGCTCAGACACGCGTTGGGGCGCGAGTGGAGACCCAGAGCCCGGGCAAACACGCAGAGAGGAGAGCAGCTTGCAGAAAATGAGCTTGCAGCTCTGCCAAGAGCGGTGCAGGAGAGGAAGCACGGGGAGACAGAGAGGGAGAAGGAACCTGGGCAAGGAGGGCCGGGGCACCTGGAGGCAGGCCCCTCCCTGCCCTCTGGAAAGGAGCCCCACGCATGTCCTGACAGCAGCCAGTGGTCGCCAGGGAACCAAACTGAGAAGACCGGGGTAGGATGATGGGAAACACCTGCCGGCCCCAACAACGGGGAGCTGTGCCGTGGCTTCAGGCAGGTGGGGACAAAGGACACGTGACCTCCTCTTTGGAATGGGTGTGAAGGTGGCTGCAGTTCTAAGCGGCATCTGTCTGGCAGCCCCACCTCAACACGCTCTGAAATTCCCGTTAAAACCTAAAGCTCCAGAAAGCGTTGAAAGCCCCTGACAGCCCCATCAACTCCTCCCAGCAGCCGCTTGCCTGATTGAGGCTGGGCAGTGAGGGGCTGCTTTTAGCGATGCTGCAGCCAGTGGGGCTGGATCGAAAACCGTGATTGTAGTGAAGCCCAGGCTAGGCTACCCACAGCGCGGCATGCCTCCCAGCCTAAAAATAACTTGAAAAATCCTTTCTCCTTTCCTCCCAGTGTCTGACTCTTAAAAAAAAAAAAAAAAAGAAAGAAAGAAAGACAACAACCCAGTCTTTGCCAATGGGACCCTGGCAGCCATCACTCTTCTCTCCAGCCGCTCTGGAAGAAAAATGCTCCCCTCTCGCCCCCAGGAGAGCTTCGCAGCCTAAATCCAGGCAAGACCTGGTGGTGCTGCTGAAGAGTCTCCCTGAGCAGTGGCATGGTCCCTTGTAGATGCGGATCGGGGCAGAGATGGGTAGAGGCTCCGAATGCCATTTTTTGAAACACATTTGTGGAAAAGCATCAGATGGCCAGGACATAGAGGGGAGATAGTTCCATCTGAGCCCCACAGAGACACAGAGATGAAAGTCTGATAAAATCTGGGAATGAAACTAAAAACTGAGCCCTACCACCTGCTCCCCGGCTGCGGAATGTGTGATGAAATTCAGCCAGCGCTCAAATAGAGCCAAGAGTGTCACAGACAGTAAGGGAAGCCTGGTCAACAGCCATGCCTCTCTCCCCTGCCGGCAGAGTCTAGCTTTTTATTCAGGGTCGGCTGTTACCCAGACATGACTCCAGTAAATTCTGGGTTTTTTTTTTTTTTTGAAACATTTATTTATTTGAAAGGCAGAGTTAGAGAGAGAGAGAGAGAGAGAATCTTCCATCCTCAGGTTCACTCCCCAGATGGCCAAATGACCATGGCTGGGCCAGGCTGAAGCCAGGAGCTTCCTCCAGGTCTCCCACGTGAGTGGCAGAAACCCAAGCACTTGGGCCATCCTTTGCTGCCCTCCCAAGTGCATTAGCAGGGACCTGGATTGGAAGTGGAGCAGTTGGGACTCGAACCAGTGCCCATATGGGATGCCGGTGCTGTGGCTGTGTATTAACCTGCTGTGCCACAGAGCCAGCCCCTAAATTCTGGTTCTTTTGAGACATTTCTGGGCTCTCCTTCCCTTTGCCAATAATTGGTTTAAGGTTGGGTTTATAAGCTTGTTTTGCTCAATAAAAGAAGTTAGCTGGAGCCAATGTTGTGGCATAGCTGGTAAAACCACCACCTGTGAGGCCAACATCCCAAATGGGCACCAGTCGAGACCCGGCTGCTCCATTTCCGATTCATCCTTCTGCTAATGCACCAGGGAAAGCAGTAGAAGATGACCCAAGGGCTTGGGCTCCTGCATCCACGTGGGAGACCCAGAAGAAGCTCCTGGCTCCTGGCTTCGGATCGGTGCAGCTCCGGCCGTTGCAGCCATCTGGGGAGTGAACCAGAGGATGGAAGACCTCTTCTCTCTCTGTCTTTGCCTCTCCCTGTAACTCTGTCTTTCAAATAAATAAAATAAATCTTAAAAAAAAAAAGAAAGAAAAAGAAAAACAACCTACAAGGAAGCAGTAGCTCTTTTCTTTGCCTAGGGATGGTAAGGGTGTGAATCTAGAGCTGCTGCAGCCAACTTGCCACCGCGAGGCAGCAGCCTCTGTGATGTGAATGGCAGAAGAGCAAAGGCAGAAAGAACCTGGATCTCTGGATCTCTGAGGGCCTCTTGAGCACTGGACGACCGGCGGTCACTGTAGTCTTCATATGTGAGCTCAGAAATCATTGCCGTGAAAGTCAGATGCACTGAGATTTATGTCAACCTGCACCTAAAAGCCTCACAACCGATGCAAAGGGCAACTCACACATCTTGGTTTTGGGCAAACACTGGCTATCTCATTGTTCAAGTGTAAATATAGAGAAAATATCAAGAAATCGGGCAAATGAAAGAACATTTCAGAACATTATTCTGAAACCTCAGGAGGAGCGTACCTTGAAAAGTAATTGAGCAAGACTGCCAGGGGGACCTGTAAGATGTCTATTTGGAGCCTTCCAGGAGAAGAAAGAAAACATGAGGGCCAGCGCTGTGGCATAGCGGGTAAATGGCATTCCCATATGGGCACCAGTTCAAGTCCCAGCTGCTCCACTTCCCAACCAGCTCTCTGCTATGGCCTGGGAAAGCATCAGAAGATGGCCCAAGTCCTTGGGCCCCTGCATCCATGTTGGGGACCTGAAAGAGGCTCCTGGCTCCTGGCTTCAGATTGGCACAGCTCCAGCTGTTGTGGCCAATTGGGGAGTGAACCAGGAGATGGAAGACCTCTCTCTCTCTCTCTCTCTCTCTCCCTCTCTCTCTCCCTCTCCCTCTCCTTCACTCTCTCTGGGTAACTCTGACTTTTAAATAAATAAAAACATCTTGAAAGAAAGGAAGGAGGGAAGTAAGAAAGAAAACATGGCCTCTACCCAATAGGTGCAGAAAGCTGCACAAGGACGGCAGGAGGAGAACAAACAGGAGCCAGAGGAGGCGAGGTAAGAAGGCAGCAGGTGGGCCAGCACGGCCTGGAGGCTAAGATCCACCTCAAAGGACCTGAGCTCAGTTCGACTCCAGCTTCCTGCTCTTGTAGCCCCGGGAGGCAGCAGTGATGGCTCCCGTCACGTGTGGGAGACCTGGATTCGGCTCCCAACTCCAGCTCTGTCGCCCTCTCCCACTGCTGGCTTTGGCATTTGTGGCCTAAACCAGCAGATAGAAGCTGTGTCTCTCTGTCTCTCTCTCCCTCTCTAGCTCTGGCTCTCAAATAATTTGTTTTTAATTTTTAAAGGAGAAGGTGAGAAACTAAAAGTGTATCAGCAAAATTGAAGTATCTAAAAGAAAATTCATGGCAAATACAAGGAGTTTTAACAAAATCACAAGAGAATGGGAACTGTAAGCCTCGCTGTCTTTGGACCATCAAGTAGGAACTACAGAAATAGAATTGAATATCATAGTTAATTGTGTGCATGTGTAGCGAGAAAGAACCACAAATAAAGCACATTGTTCTAAAGAAGCTGTGCAATAGTTGAAATGCTTACTATGTCTTATACCACAAAGAAAGCCTCAATAGTTACCAAGAAAAGAGTGAAAGTTATACAAATGCCTTTCTTTAACCGTGAAGCAGTAAAATCAGAACCATAAACAAATAAAAGCTCTTCATCTGGAAATGAAAACACAGCTTTGAAAATAATGAGAGTCGAAAGTACAAAGCTGGAAGAAAACATAAGTCTAAATCTTCGCGACCTTGGGTTAGGCGATGGTTCCTTAGATTGCACAAGCAATCAAGGAAAAAAAAATAGATGTTAGGACCTCATCAGAATCAAAAGCTTACGTGATTCAATGACACTCTCAAGAAATTGAAAGACAACCCACAGAGTGCGAGAAAATATTTGAAACCCAGGTAAGGCTTACATGGGTTTGAATTGCATCCTTTAAAAAGCTGTGTTGTCCGGAGCCCTGGTAGACCAGAAGGCAACCTCATTTGGAAACAGGAACTTGAGGTCATTCAGGTGGGTCCTAACCCCGGTGTTCTTATGAACAGGGAACATGTGGACACAGAGACAGGCACACAGAGGGAAGACAGTCACACAGGGGAGAAGATGGCCATGTGGTGTACCCACAAGCCAAGGAATACCAGGGATTACTGGGGTTAGGGTTTGGGTGATAGCTTGGCTCTTCCCCCTCCCCTCTCTTCTTGACCCCCACCAAGGCCCACATGTTTAGGGCTTGATTCCCAGAGTCTTGATAATAGATTAAGGATGGGACTTACTCCAATTATGATGTCTAAAGGTGGGGCACTGGGAAGTGATTTGCATGGATTTACATGAATTAGGCTGTTAGGGGAGAGCACCCTGGCCTCCTAAAAAAAGCATAAGCATGCTCCTTGTCTCTCTCTGCTGCCTTCCCATCTCCACCATCTGAGGCCCTCATCAGACCCTCGCTGTCTGGATCTTGGACTGTGAACCTCCAAAACTGTGAGCCAAAACGAACCCCCTGCTTCCCATGTAACCCTTCCCAGGTGTTTGCAACAGCGATACAGCTGGCAAACACCACAGACTGGAAGAACAAGGAAGGAGTACCCCCTAGGACGACCAGAGAGAACACAGCCCTGCCAATACCTCACTCTTGCACTCCCAGCTCCCAGGGCTGTGGAAACACCGCATTTATTCCAGGAGACCCGCTTTCTCAGCAGACCTATACAGGTGTCTAGAACAAATACAGGTGTCTAGAACCCAGAATATATCCACGTCTGTGTTCATATAGCTTAGTGACCCAAAGAAAAGCCGGCACAGGAAAAGACGTCAACGTCATCAGTCAGCAGGCAAAGGCAGATCCATACCACAAGGAACCACCACTTCACATCCACCATGGAAGGCCATGGTCAGAAAGAAACAACACCGGGTGTTGGTGAGAGACGGGGAAAACAGGAATGCAAAACGGTGCAGCTGCTGTGGAGGACAACGTGGCAATCCCCACGAAGGAACGTGGTCCCTCCAGAAACCTCATCACCTGGGAGTGGGCATCTGGGGCAGCGATTGAGATGCCACTCAGGACACTGGCGTCCCGCATCAGAGTGCCCGGCTCTGCTCCCAATCCCGAATTCCTGCTAATGCACACCCCAGAACACAAGTGATGTCCTGGGGTGATGTCTCAGGTGATTGAGTTGCTGCCACCCAAGTGGGAAACCTGGATAGAATTCTTGGTCCCTTCCTTTTCTTATAAGGACACCAGTCCCATTGGATTAAAGCCCACCTGTATAATCTTATTTCACCTTAAAGGCATTATCTCCAAACACCTTCATATTCTGCTATAGGAGGTCAACAAATGAATTTTGGAAGGATGTGATTTGGTCCATAATACCACATGACTTAGCAATTCCACTTCCAGGCCTATACCTGAGAGAACTGAAAACACATGTTCACACAAAAAGTTAGACATCGATGTTCCTAGTAGCACTTCTCACTACTAACCAACATGCAGAAACAGCCCAATGTGCACCAACGGAAGAATGGATAAATAAAATCGTAGTAGGTCCATACAGTGGATTATTATTCAGCCCTAAAGTGGAATGATGTCCTCATGCATACTACAACATGGGGGAACCTTGAAAACACTAGACTAAGTGAAAACGCAGGATACGAGAATTTCACAAGTTGCATAATTCCAACTATTGAAATGCCCAGAATTGGCAAATTCACAGAAACACAGAATAGCTTTGTGTTACTGGGACTGCAGCAGGTAGAGGGAATGGGAGGGACCATTTAATGGGTTTCTTTCTGGGGTGATGAAAATATTATAGAATTAGATAGTGCTGATTGCAAACCATGTAAATGCACTCACAAAAAACTGCTCACAAGCAGTTTTCACAACTACAAGCAAAATGTATGCTCTAAAGGGGTGAATATTACAGTATGCAAAACCTACAATACCAACAATGCACTATCAGTAAAGGGCCGGCACTGTGACATAAGGGGTTAAGCATCTACCTGCAGCACCGGCACCCATATGGGCACAGGTTCAAGTCCTGGATGCTCCTCTTCTGATCCAGCTCCCTGCCAATGGCCTGGGAAGGCAGTAGAAGATGGTCCAAGTGCTTGGGCCCTTGTACCTGCTTGGGAGACCTAGAAGAAGCTCCTGGCTCCTGGCTTCAGATCAGCCCAACTTTAGCTGTTGCAGCCATTTGGGGAGTGAATCAGTGGATGGAAGATCTCTCTCTCTCTCTCTCTCTCTGTGTCTCTGTCTGCAACTCTGCCTCTCAAGTAAATACATAAATTTTTAAAAAAGTATTGGATGTGACCAAAGCTATACTCAGAAGAAAATACATTTTTTTTTTTTACAGGCAGAGTGGACAGTGAGAGAGAGAGAGAAAGACAGAGAGAAAGGTCTTCCTTTGCCGTTGGTTCACCCTCAATGGCCGCCACGGGCGGCGCGCTGCAGCCGGCGCACTGCGCTGATCCGATGGCAGGAGCCAGGTGCTTCTCCTGGTCTCCCATGGGGTGCAGGGCCCTAGCACTTGGGCCATCCTCCACTGCACTCCCGGGCCACAGCAGAGAGCTGGCCTGGAAGAGGAGCAACCGGGACAGAATCCGGCGCCCCGACCGGGACTAGAACCCGGTATGCCGGCGCCGCTAGGTGGAGGATTAGCCTATTGAGCCGCGGCGCTGGCACATTTTTTTTTTTTAAGAAATTATAGGAAGCTGGGGCAGGTGTGTGGTTCAGTGATTGGCTCAGGGATTAAGATGTCACTTGGGACACTCACATCCCATCCTGCAGAGCCTGGGTTCAAGTCCCAGTTCTGCTCCGGATCCCATATTCCTGCTATTGCACACCCTGGGAGGCAACAAGTGATGGTCCAAGTACTTGAGTCACAGCCAGGTAGGAGATCTAGATTCAGTCTGGCCCAGCCCTGGCTGTTGCAGGCATTGGAGGAGTTCAGCCTACAGATGAAAAGAACTGCGTGCACGCGCGCGCGCATGTGTGGTGTGTGTCTGCCTTTCAAATAAAAATTAATTATTAAAAAATTTAAATTATGTGAAACTCGTTTACTAGGCTCCAATAGATCAGATTAAAAATAAAAATGGAGTCACCCATGTGATAAATTGAAACAAAGCTCTCATTTGCCCTTCCCAGGAATCAGGAGAGAAGGAGACAAGGCCAGTGTTCTTGGCCTTGACGATGACGCTCCCCTGCTTTGGTCCTTTTATTCCCTAATCTTTTTTTTTTTTTTTTTTTTTTTTTGACAGGCAGAGTGGACAGTGAGAGAGAACAGAGAGAAAGGTCTTCCTTTGCCGTTGGTTCACCCTCCAATGGCCGCCGCGGCCGGCGCACTGCAGCCGGCGCACCGTGCTGATCCGATGGCAGGAGCCAGGTGCTTCTCCTGGTCTCCCATGGGGTGCAGGGCTCAAGTACTTGGGCCATCCTCCACTGCACTGCACTCCCGGGCCACAGCAGAGAGCTGGCCTGGAAGAGGGGCAACAGGGACAGAATCCGGCGCCCCGACCGGGACTAGAACCCGGTGTGCCAGCGCCGCAAGGTGGAGGATTAGCCTAGTGAGCCGCGGCGCCGGCTTATTCCCTAATCTTTACAAAAAGGGAGCTCCAAGTAGCCTGACGTCAGCCAATCAGTTACTCTCCTACTGTTCTGCCTCCCAGGCCTTGCCTGACAAGGAAAGACTGAAATAACCAATCCGATTTCTGGTTTTTGTTTTCTGCTTTTCCCAGCCCTTCCCTGTCCATAAAAACAGCCCCTCTGTCCTGCCCATCTTATTCTATTCCATGGAATTCCATGTTGCTCGGTTCTAGGATAGAAAAAGATTAAAACAGAAATAAATAAGCACTGAACCCAACTACAGAAAGACTTCAGAAAAGCAGGGAGGTGGCATTAACACAGATAAAATCACAAAAGAAGTGAGGAAGTAAAGAGTCATGGAACCGACAGGTTCGAGAGCTGATTCTTTACCATAAGCAAGAAAAGGTGACTAAGGAAGAAGAGACAGCCCATGAGCGATGACTTGAAGACAGATGCCGCAGCAACTCCGGGGGCTGGGGAGGGTTTTAAAGCACAGATTTCTAACACTGAAGTAGAAAAAGATAATCAAAGGTTTTTCTGGAAAGCACAAATTTATCAAAATTGATGCAAGAAGAAATAAAGGAAAAGACTGAGAATATCACCAAAGAAAACACAGGGTCCAGGAAGTTTCCCGGGCAGCTTTTCATGCCTCCATGGAATGGACACAAGGTTACCTTACAACCTTAGTGGAGGGGCCAGCGTTGTGGTGCTGTGGGTTAAGCCATCCCATGGGACGCCCTCAGCTCATCTCAGGGCGCCAGCTGGAGTCCCTCCTACGCTGCTTCAGACCCAGCTCCCTCTGACTGTGTCTGGGAAGCAGCAGATGATGGCTCAAGTACTCGAGTCCCTGCCACCCACCTGGGAGACCTGGCTTCACCCTGGCCCAGCCCTGGCTATTGCTGCCATTTGGGGAATGAACCAGTGGATGGAAGATTATTCTTTCTCTCTCTCTCTCTCTCTTCCTCTTTTTCTCTCTCTCCCTCTCCCTTTCAAATCAACCTAAAACTTAAAAATATGAAAAAAAAAATTAAAATTCATTGGAAAGTAGAATTAGAAGATAAATTTATTTTGGTGCAAAAAAACCTGAAATTCATGTACATCAGGGTATTCAAAAAGTTTATGGAGGGGCTGGTGTTGTGGTATAGCAGTATAAGCCTCCACCTGCGATGCTACATCCCATATGGGCACTTGTTCGTGTCCCAGCTGCTCCACTAGCAATCTAGCTCCCTACTAATGGGCTTGGGAAAGCAGCAGAAGATGGCCCAAGTGCTTGAGCCCCTGCACCCATGTGGGAGGCCCGGATGAAGCTCCTGGCTCCTGGTTTTGGCTTGGTCCAGCCCTGGTCATTGCAGCCATTTGGGGAATGAACCAGCAGATGGAAAATCAATCTCTCATCTCTCTCTCTCTCTCTCTCTCTCTCTCTCTTTCTCTCTCCCTCTCTGTAACTCTGCCTTTCAAATAAATAAATCTTTTAAAATGAAAATTTTAAAAGTTCATAGAAAATGCATATTTTAACTATGCAGGGATTTCACCTTTTGGGGGTACCAAAATAAAATTACGTTCTAATTCCATTTTTCCACTAGTGGTCCCTCACAGAGAATTGTGCAGGTATATATAACCGGTCCAGAGGCCGGCGCCACGGCTCAATAGGCTAATCCTCCACCTAGCGGCGCCGGCACACCGGGTTCTAGTCCCAGTCGGGGCGCTGGGTTCTGTCCCAGTTGCCCCTCTTCCAGGCCAGCTCTCTGCTGTGGCCAGGGAGTGCAGTGGAGGATGGCCCAGGTGCTTGGGCCCTGCACCCCGTGGGAGACCAGGAGAAGCACCTGGCTCATGCCATCGGATCAGCGCGGTGTGCCAGCCGCAGCGCGCCAGCCGTGACGGCCATTGGAGGGTGAACCAACGGCAAAAAGGAAGACCTTTCTCTCTGTCTCTCTCTCTCACTATCCACTCTGCCTGTCAAATAAATAAAAAAATAAATAAATAAAATAACTGGTCCAGAGCAGAGAAAGAAGTGCCTCCCTAATGCCTTTTCCAAAGCCAGCATTACCCCAGTGCCAAACTCTGACAAGGAACACAAAACACACTCGACTAATCTCTCTTATAAATGCAGATGGAACAATCTTCTAATATAAGCAAATGAATTCAGCAAACTATTATAGGAATAATATGCATTTACTCATAGCCAGTGGGGCAGAGTCCAGGAATGCAACAAGTTCACTTTGAACAATCCATTAATAGAATCCATCATACTGACAGGTCAAAGGAAAAAAAAACATGTAATCATCTTGAAAAATGTCTAAGCAGCATTTTACAAAATTAAGATCTATTCCTGATTTAAATTAAAAAAAAATTCAGCCAAAAGCAGAAGCAAGTAATGGTCTACGGCAGGCTACAGCACAAATCTTTGGGGGCAGACAGACTGCGATCAAAGACAAGCAGCCCTAGGCCTCTCCAAACTCAGTGTCATCATCTGGGGGATGAACACTGTTCCATCTCAATAAATTAATGCAGGAAATCATATCGCACAGTGCCAAGCTCAGAGCAGCACTCATGGAAGCTCAGTATTTTTATTAATAAAATGGATAGAGAAGAAGTCTCCGTTGATGCCAAAACAGCAGTTAGGATTGCTGGAATGACATGCCAGATGAAAGCTGGGATGGGCACGGACAGGAGAAAAAGCCTGAAGGTGTAGACCCCAAGATATTAATCGCTGTTTACGTCTGTGTAATGGGACTGCTGTCTTTCTCTTTTTCTATATGGGTCTTAAAAATGTAAATGCAGAGGCAGGTGCTGTGTGCACCAGGCTAAGCCACCACTTGCTGTGCTGGCATGCCGTGGCAGAGCACCAGGTCCAGTCCTGGCCATTCTGCTTCCGACCCAGCTCCCCGCTAGTGTGTCGAGGAAGGCAGTGGAAGATGGCCCAAGTGCTCGGGCTCCTGTCACTCATGCGGGAGACCCATGTGGAGTTCCTGGCTTCCTGGTTTTTGTTTGGCCTAGAACTGACTGTTGCTGCTATTTGGGGGTGAATGCATGAAAAGATGAGCTCTCTTTCTCTTTCACTCTGCCTTTCAAATAAATCATTCCTTTTTAAAAATGTAAATGCAATAATAGCTCATGTTGTATTGCAATAGAGAGTGAACAACAGAAGTGTTGCTTCAGAAGAGCAGGCAAATTGGGTGGCAGAGAAAAAAATGGATTAAAAACTAAAAATGGTGAAAAAGGAAGTGGGAAGATTTGAGGAGCAGAAAATGGGTATGCCACCTAAGGCTTGGAGGTGTTCTCAAGAGGTACACTCAGAGGCGGGAGTGGGGGGGGGGGGCTGGCGCTGTGGCATGGTGGTAGGTAAAGGCGCCGCCTGCAGTGCTGGAATTCCATATAGGCACCGGTTCAAGTCCCAGCCGCTCCACTTCCGATCCAGCTCTCTGCTATGGCCTGGGAAAGCAGTAGAAGATGGCCTGAGTCCTAGGGCTTCTGCACCCGCATGGAAAACCCAGAAGAAGCTCTTGGCTCCTGGCTTTGGATCGGTGCAGCTCTGGCCATTGAGGCAATTTGGGAGTGAACCATTGGATGGAAGACCTTTCTCTCTCTCTGCCTCTCCTCTATGTAACTCTCACTTTCAAATAAATAAATAATTTTTTTTTAATAAAGAGAAAGAAAGTGTACCCCAGCCAAGAGCAAGGAAAATCTAGTATAGCAGAAAAGGTTGCAGGTCTCACTGGTGCATCTCAGTCCCAGACTCGGCAAACCACGGAGCCTACTGCGTCCCCGCCCCTCTCCGGGGCCAGGAAAGAGGGTGGCCCTGGAGGGCGCTGAGGGATGGAGGCAGGGGACACGCGGTGGGGCCCCGCTTTCTGAGCCAGAAACAGGGGCAGCGATTCGGCCTCCTGCGGACATTTCTGAAGACCGAGGGCAAAAGCTTAAGGGACCCTGGGCCTTGTTTTCTCTGGGAAATCAGAGGCGAGGCCGTCTGTGGGGTTGCCTGGGGACGAAGGACGCTTTCTGTGAGGTGGTCAGGAGGAAAGGGCGCAGCGAGAGTTGCCCGCGCGCTGGGCAGGACGCTGGGCCTCGGCCGGCGTCCCCAGGGTCACCTGCGGTCAGTGAGGGTGGCTGTGCGGTGGCTGCGGTGGGGTGGGCGGGGCTGGCCTGGTTGGTGGGGAGTGCGCGCCACAGCAGGGGCCAGTGCCGCTCGGCCTTGGTGCGCAGGGCAGCCTTACCCCCGGGCCCGGTGGAGACGGTGACCTGCGCGTAGGTGGCTCCCGCGGCGGCCGCTGGGCCCGAGACGCCGTTGAGCGCGGCCACGCGCACGGTGTAGCGCGCGCCGGGCCGCAGGTGCAGCAGCGTGGCCGCGCGCTCGCGCAGTCCGGCCTGGCGCGGCACGAAGGCCACGCGCGGCCCGCACGGCTCGCACGCGCCCCCCGGGCCGTCGCGGCCGCAGCGCAGGCACAGCAGCGAGTACGTGACGTCCGAGCGGCCGCCGGAGTCGGCCGGCGGCAGCCAGCGCAGCCGCAGCGCCAGCGGCGAGCGGCTCAGGCTGTACTGCAGGTCCCTCGGCGCCGACGGCGGCCCTGCGGCGACATAGAGCGGGCGCGGTCGGGGTTGGGGGGTGGTTGGAGCGGCGTGGACGGGCGGAGGGCGGGGCGTGGCGGCCGGCGGGGGGCGGGGTGGGAGAGTGGGGGGTGTCCGGGTGGAGGTCAGCGAGGGGGCGGGGATAGGCCGCAGGGGCCAAGCACGGAGGGTGACAGTGGGCTGCGGTGAGGGCGTACACTGGCCCGAGAATCCCAGCCTTATCCCTCTGGACGCTCTCGTCCTGGTTCTCCCAAACCCAGCCCCGGTCCCCTTCGCCCACCCCGGGGTCCCCTCCCTAACCCAGCCTTCAGGGTCGCGGGCCCCTTGTCCACCCTCAGGCCCTGCAGTGCAGGGCCCCTGCCCTCCTGGCGCCTTTCCCGACGGCCCCCCACCGTGCACCATGCAGCCAGGAGGGCACTCACGGGTGCAGGAGGCCGAGGGCGGGTCGGTGGGCGAGCGCGCATAGCTGTCCTGGCACACGCAGAAGGTGGAGGCGTTCTCCAGGGCCCGGCTGTGCTCGGGGCAGGGTGAGCAGAGCGGCCGCCGCGGGGACACCTTGTAAAACCCTGGGGGACAGGCTGCCGGGAGGAACGGGTAAGGAGTGGGCTCCTCCACATCTTCCCCCCGCCCTTTCCTGCCTGCCCCCACTCGGGTGATGGCAGAGTCAGGGGCTCCGTTCCTCCCGCGGGACCCCTGGCCGGCATCCCCGGGCCCCTGGTCAGTGCCCAGGGCCCATGTCTTACTTCCCCCAGCTCATTTAATCCTCACAGCCACCTGTGAGGTCTGCGCTTTATCCCCATTTGTAAGATGAGTAAATGAAGGCCCAGAGAGGTTAAGTGAGCTGCTCAGTGTCCCACAGCTAAGATTCCAGCCTGAGTCCCAGCCCTTCCGCGCTAATGAAAATGAGCCCAGCCTGCAAGGGCTTGTGCCAGTGTGACCCAGGGACTGACACAGGCACACACATCCCACCCCAACCCCCACCCCCCCACACACATACTCATTGCTGTCAAAGCCAATCCTCCCAACACCCTGTCACTCAGGGTTATAGCATCGTAGGTCCCCAACCCACAGCCCCAGTTCCAGTCTGAAAGTGGAGCCAGCCAGGTGTGGAGACGGGTGGAGGGAGAAGAGGCGACAGCTCTCTGGACTGTGAGTCACGGCGGTTCTAGTCTGGACACCTACTCACTCAGGTCGCTTCTCTCACCTTCCCCGTCCCACCCAGGAAACAGGTTATTAACAGTGCTTACGTCTCAACCTGGGTTGCACCACGGCTTTGCTGTGTGGCCTTGGACGAATGGGTTGACCTTTCTGAGCCGTATGCAAAATACCCACCTCAAAACGGTTGCTGAAGGATTCACAGAGAGAAAACCTGTAAACCGCTTAGCCCAGCAACCAACTACATTTACACAAGAACTGCAAGAATTACTGTTCCTCCCCCACAGACCTGCAGGGAAAACAGTTCAACACCCTCTTGCAAAAAATCTCTGACTTCAGCAACCTTCCCGGGGAGGCAGGCGGCTGCTGAGGGCTTCCAGAGCCCGGAAGGCTCATCTTGAGACGGGCCGCTGGGCTGGGGTGCCGGTGAGAGGGTCTCAGCAGCCCAGGAGCCTGGGAAAGTCTCTTGCCTTCTGCACAAAGCCTGGTGCCAGACCGAGGCTGGGGCTCGGGAGGCCTGGGGCTGGGTGTGGACGAGGCCCCTCCTTGCCTCTCTGGCCTCAGGAATCCTCAGAGGAATGGGAATAACCCTGCCTGAACTCAGAGGGGGCGAGGGCGCAGAGAGGTGACCTGGCCGCAGGGTCTCCCAGCAGTGGGGAAGGAGTGCTGGCAGCTCCCCGGAACACGTGCACCGGGGACCACAGCCGTGGCCATGGGAGGTCCATCAGAGGCACCCTCTGCTTGGAGAGGCTCTGTTTAGAAGAGGCTTGTGTTGAAGAGCAGCCTCAGAAGGGGATTTCCGACTGCCAGCCCCTCCCTCCCTTCCTCAGGGTCAAGGTCAGAATTTCAGAGGTCCTCATGTTCACTGCCCACCCGCAAGTCCGTCCCCAGCAGCTGCCCGAGCCGGGGCCACAGTCTTTGCTCACATGCTTCCTAACGAAGACTGCTGCCTTTGTGAACGGCGCGGTCCAGGAAAACGCCTCACTCGCTGCCCACAGCAGCCCCCCGTCTGCAGTGCCCCTCGTGCCGCCCTGCACAGGGTCTCCATGGCCAGCTCAGAGAACATCTCTGCTTGGCTCCAGGGCAGTCCCAAAGAGAGGTGAAGGTGCAAGTTTGGTGCCTGGAGTCCTCCCCCAGGGGAAACCTCACTTCCTTCCCAAATCCCCCTAGGGGCTAGGAACTGGGGGGCAAGTTTCAGAGGGAAAAACAGGGAGAACTTCCCTTCCTAAACCCCCAACAGCTCCCCACTGCCAGGACCCCTACCCAGGCCTCTGTTGCCTCCGGGTCTTCCCCTGCCCCCTTTTCTCCTGGCTGCTTCCATTCTTCTCCAAACTCTACAGCAAAAATCACCTCCCTCATGAAGCTTTCCCTGATAGCCTCCCCAGTTCCCTACTCCGCAAGCCAGAGCAATGTGGCAACACCTGGTGACAGTCTACTCTAAGCCCAAGGGGAGGGGAGGAGCTGGGCTCTACTGAGAAGTGGAGTTGGGTTCCCGAGTGTGTGTGTGTGTGTGTGAGAGAGAGAGAGAGAGAGAGAGAGAGTTTGCTCTGTCTTCCCATAGTGGGGACCCAAGCCTCTTCCTGCAGCCCCTGTCCAGCTGTTCAGCGAGCATCCTTTATCACCCACCATGAGCCGGGTGCTGTACTAGGAGCTAAATACGCAGCAGCGAACAAATAACCCAAGCATCTTCCCTGTGCACTGTACAGATGGACATCCCCCCCACACACAGGGAGAAGAGAGGCCATCAGTTGGTGAGTCCCTCCACATCTGGCCATCATATCAACAAACACCTCCATCTGTACCCATCCCCCTCCTCCCTCCCTGCAGTCCCACAGGAGGGCAGGAGCCAGCTCCAGGTAGGGGCAGCACCCGCATCTCCACTCGGGGTCCCCACCCCTGCCCTCCTCAAGACCACACTGTCTCAGTCATCCAGTCATCTCTCCTGCTGGTTCCCAGGGCTGCTCCGCCTCGGCTGGCTCTTTCTGGCGCCTCTTCAGGGGGCGGAGCTATAAAAGCGGCCTATTTCAGGCACAGCTGATAAGGCACTGACGGTAGATTATTTTTAAAAATAATAAAAGCGAAAAAATAATAAAAGTGACTAAAAGTTGGCCTGCTTTTTATTAGCAACATGCGTCAGCAATTCCAACCCATAATGAAATAGTTCTTCCCCCCACCCCGGGGCAGACCACGCCCCCCTCAACCTGGTAGCCCATGGCTCCTTCCCTAGGGCATACAAACGGGCCTTGGCCTCCTGCAGGAGAATCTTCTCTCAGCCTCCTGTGCTCTCCTCCTCCTCACACCTGTCCTCTGGATTGCCTGACTCCAGCTCTCCACCTCCTCGCTCCCTCCACCCTCGGCACCTGCTCTTTCCATCACTCACCAGGGCCACCACCTGCCGGCCTGCTCGCCCGCGCTGTGAGCTGTTCTCTCCTGGGTGTCTCTGTCTCCCTTGCTGTCATGATGTTCCGCCTTCCTAGCTCTCCTCTAACCCCTCACCACGCCCTCTGCTCTGTTTTCTCTGCTGCTGTTCTGTGAGTCTTCATTGTTGGTCCCCTGGCTTCCGGCCCCATTCATTCCCACTGGTCTCTCCCAGCCGCACCCACAGCTTCAAGCAGCTTCTCTGTGTTCCTAGGCTCCAGAACCACTTTCTCTCCACCTCCACAGGGTTCATGGTGACACCGCACCCTGAGTTCTGTGCCCCAGTGAACGCTCTCTCTGCCCATTCAGCCCAGCCAAAGGAGCCTCCTTTCTCCTGGCCCCTGCCCTCAGGGGTCGTGCTGCGTCATGGCCGCACGCCCAGTGGTTCCTGCCACTGCCTTAGTTCACACCTTGCTCTCTTCCTCCTGGGCCGTTGCACCTTCTTCCTTTCTCGTCTTCTGGCCTCTAATCCTTCCCTCTCCGATCCTGCCTTTGCAACTGCAGCTCAAGGAGTCTTTTGAAAATACAAATCTGAACATGTCAGATCCCTGCTTCAAATCCTCCCCAAAGGCCTCAAGCATGGAGCCTAAGCTCTTTATCCCTATGTTCAAGGCCCTGTGTGATGTGTCCCTGCTCCTCTCCAGCCCTTCACTCCTCACATCCCCGCGCCACACCCCTGACTTCCTGTGCCCCAACCAGGCTGAGTCCTCCCTGCCACAGTGCGTCTGCACACAGGGTCTAGGCTCAGAGCACTCTCGGCTGCCTGGCGGAAAAGGCCTTCTCATCTTCTCGGGGAGGCCCTCTTCCTCCTCAGCATTGGGTTATTCCTTCTCCACGCTTCCTTAGCTCTCTGTCGATGCACAGCACACCCTACAGCAACCACTCGTTCCCTCCTACATGTGCACTGAGCACCTACCGTCTACCATTGCTATTACGGACACTGGGGCCACTGAGACTATAAGACCCAGTGCCTTAGCTCCAGAAGCTCCAAGGGAGAGCTGGAGACACAGACGGAGACCCCTGCATGCCACGGGGTCAGCACAGGGGCTGCAGCTAGAGCGTGGAGATGGAGCCCAGCCATATCTGGAGGGTTTGGGAGGGCTCGTGCTTCTCCGGCCCTTATTGAACAACAGTTTCCCCAGGAAGAGATGGGGCATGCATGGACACATGTGATAAGCCCCCAGTGAGAATGCAGCTGGCTTGCTCTCAGTTTCTATTGATGACTGAACAAAGGAAGAGAGAGTCCCTTCCTCATCACTTCTTTGGGTCTCCCTCAGTTATGACACATCTCACTCGCCTGTGATTTGTAGATGTTCTGTGTCTAGACTGAGCTTCCCAAGAGTGAGGGCCAAGTCTGATTCATTTCTGTCACCCTGGTACCCAGAAAAGACCGGCATTGGAAAATGTGTCACTTGATCTCTCTACATGAAGTATACACATCCATAGCCACATGTTTCCTCTGAGTCTCCAAAGCCACAGACAAGGAGGGAGGAAAGATCTGTTCCCACGCCCCCGCAGACCAGAGAACCCAGCCAAACCCTCAACACCAAGGCTCCTTCCAGTGGCTCCAGTTCAAGTGTCCTGTGAGATCTTAGTAACCGTCCAGTGCACCTGCCAATCTCAAACTCAAGAATCAAGTCCCTTCCTATCCCCTGCCAGCCTCTGACTTGCATATCATCAGCGACCAGGAGTTCACTTCCTAGAATTCAACAAGTCCCACTGGCCCGAAGCTCAGGCTGCAGTAGAGTTCCTTACACATAGGCGAGGCAGCATGGAACCCTGAGAAGACCTTGCGAGCTGGGCAAACCTGGCTTCACATCCTGGCTCCCCATTTGCTCACTCAGGTGTCAATCTGCCTCCTGAGGTTGTGTTTCCTCATCTGTGTAATAGGAATAGTGCTGTGAGCAAGCAGGTCTGTGCGAGGTGCCCACCACAGTGTCTGAAATACAGGTCCCCAGGGCCCCCTAATCTGTTACTCATCCCTCTCCATGAAACCCACTGGAAACCACAAATGGTCAGGACCCCCGCCCCCAGAGCCAGGAGCTTGCACTCCCTCTCCCGTCTCTTCCATCCAGGGCACTCTCTCCTCACTGCCACCTGCGCGTTAGACTCCCACCCCGCACCCCCAGAGGGCTGGATACCTTCACAGATGTCGCCTCGCTCCTGGAATCCGGCACTGCAGCTGCAGCGGCCCACAGGCACCAGCCACTCGCCATCGGCGCCGCAGTGCATGCGTGGGGGGCTGCCGGGCTCCCCTTCCGAGTGTGCCACGCACGTCCCGGTCACTTCCACCAGCGTGGAGAAGGCGCTCTCGGCCGCGGTGGCCGGGAACGCCGCCAGGCCCCGCACGGTGGCGCGGCACTGCTTGTAGTAGACGCGCACCGAGACCAGTGCCACGCATGCGCCCACGTCCTGGAAGGCCAGGTGGAAACCCCGCCCGTTGAGCGGGCCGATCTCGCGCACCTCTGTGTTCAGCTTCATCTTGCGCTCTCCCAGGTCGCCCTGCGTGAAGCTCTCGTCCGCCGCGATCGTGTCGATCTTGTGGGGCCGGCTGCCGCCGAGGCGGGGACGCCCTCGGCCCGCGTCGGCCTCGCTCTCCAGATAGTAGACGTTGAAGGTCTCCTTGCAGGTGCCCGCGGCGCCGGGGATGCTGCTGCAGTCTCGCAGCGTGAACTGTAGCTCCACGAAGATGCGCTGCCCGCGGCCGCGGCCGATCCAGCCAGTCTGCAGCCAGTTGTCCTGGTTGGGCTCCAGCACGTTGCACACTTGGTACGTGCGGATGGGACGGTCGTGTTCGTCCACGCCGCTTATCTCCTCCCACTGGGACAGAGTAAAGCGGAGGACAGCTGAGAGCCAAGGGGCCCGCAGGAGGTCCTGCACTGGCCGTGGCTCGGGTGGACACCACCTTCTCCCTCCTGTTGCCCTCTCCCACACCCCCTCCTACTTGACCATGCACACTCCTGAAATTATAAAATGCAGAGCTGAGAGAGACTTTGGAAATAAGTGAGTCCAATCCTTTTTAGAGGGGAAAGTCAGGCCCCAGAGGCAGGGCGACTTGGCTGGATACTGCCTCAACTTGGTGGCAGGGCCTGGATGGCGCCTAGAGTTTCCTAACGCTGCACCCAGTGCCCTCTCTGCTACAGCAACTTGCTGTCACACCCAACTCACCCCACACCCACCCAAACTCCTAAACTTCTTTCAGGACTCCAAGTGTGGTTTGCTCTACCAATCAACCATCAACTCTGCCTGGAGGATCTGCTGGCTGCCAGAGACTGCCCATCAGTAGCTCCATACAGATGCCATATTTCTGTTTTTAAAATAATTAATTGAAGATACTTGAAATTTGAGAGGGGGGGGACAGATCAAGGTCTCCCATCTGCTGGTTCACTCCCACAAATGCTTGAAATGGCAGAGTCCGGGTCAGGCTGAAGCCGAGAGCCGAGAACTCAATCCAAGTCTCCCTGGATGGCATTGACCAAGTACTGGCACCACCACCTGCTGCTTCCCAGGGTGCACATTAGCAGGAAACTGGAACTGGGAGCAGAGCTGATATGGGATGTGGATATCCCAGGTGGTCTCTTAACCATTCGGCCAAACACCCACTCCCAGAGGTCCCACTTTTGCTCCTAGATTTGGCCAGTTTTCTCTCCACTTTTTCTTTTTAACTGTCTGTTTGAATGAAGGCTCAGTTTTCTAATAGGCCCCTCTGGTGTGATGCCAGGGCTACTGCTGACCACACACTTTGAGGCAATCCGATGTGGCCCTGGGAGCTACAGGGACTGAGCCCTGGATACCCGGAGGGTCCTGGGGACAAGGACATGGTTTCACACTTACCCCGTTACTTGGCAGTGCGGTCCAGCCCAGCTCAGCTTGAGAGGCTTTGGAATCGAGCAGGACAACTAAGGAGAGGCAGAAGAGAGAAGTCAGGAAGCCAGAGGGCCCTAGGAGCAGCAGGGTGGGCTCCTTAATGGAATTCACTCGAAATGTGTGATCTGAGAGGATGGAGAAGGTGGTAGAAGATGCAGACAGGGTTTTCCCAGTCTACAAATCCCCAGTCTACAAACAGATCCAGAGCTGGAACCACAAGAAGCCTGTGTTGTCTGTAATGAGTTCCCACACACCTAGTCCCTTAACACAGAACTCTTCTCCCTTGCAGATCTAGAGTTCCCAAATCAGTTTCAGTTGTCTAAAGTCAGGTGTCGGCAGGACTGGTTCCTTCTACAGGCTCTGAAGGCAGAACCTATTTCCTCACCTTCACCCTCCAGAGACTGCTTAGGTTCCTCGGCTTGAAGGCCCCCTCCCCCAGTCTTCCAAGAACAATACTTCCTTTTCCTCTGGCTCCTCCCACCCCCACCCCCATAAGAACCATGTTGTTACGCTGGGTCCACCCAAACAATCTGAGATAATCTCTTCTTAGCCATGCCTGCAAAGTGTCTTTTGTTGCTTAAGGTCGCATTCACAGGGCTGGCACTGTGGCATAGTGGGTTAAGCTGCCACCTGCAATGTGGGCATCCCATATGAGCACTAGTTCAAGTCCTGGTTATTCTGCTTCCAATCTAGCTCCCTATTAATGTGCCTGGGAAAACAGCAGAAAGTGACCCAAGTACTTGGGTCCCTGACATCCATGTGGGATACCTGGATGGAGTTCCTGGCTTTGGCCTAGCTCAGCCCAGACCATTGAACCAGAGGATGGAAGGTATCTCTCTCTGTTTCTCCCTTTCTCTCTCTAACTCTGCCTTTCAAATAAATAAATTTTTTAAGGTCACAATTGCGGGTTCTGGGGATTAGGACACAGATTTATGGAGGGCGGGGAGTGTAATTGTTCAGTCTTTCACAAAGTTCACAACAAGCAGACTAAGCCTGGCTCTCAGTTGTGAATCCACTCAGACTCAGGGGCTCTTATGAAATCTGGGGTCCTCAGGCTTGAGTCTTTGCAGTCAAAATCCCCTGGATTCTGGGTAAAATGAAGGGTCTAACAGCAGGAGAAATAAACATCTCGCATCTCCACAGCCAGTTCCTTTCCCAGGAGCTACCACCCCCTCTGCCTTTGCAAGAACGTCAGGGGTGCTTTCACGTATGATCCACGACCCCTCCAACACCGGGGGAGCTGGGAGTCATTTTACTCCCCGGGAGCTTTGGGTTCAGCAGCTTGCATTCTGGCGGCGTTGGCCCCAGAGAAGCACCCGTGTGGACAGACCGCAAGGACGCAGCCCACACAGGAGGCCAGGCAGTGGCAGATTACTCATGTGGGGCTCAAGCCAGGCGGTGGGCCGCCGAGGTGAGGGCCTCCACCGAGGGGCCGACTCCAGTGGCGTCAGCCGCAGCCGGCAGCACCGGCGGCAACGTACGCGTGTTCACACAACCGACAGGGCTTCGGCATCGCTCGGAGGGAGGCGACCGCGATCCAGCGCCGGACGCACCCCGCAGGCAGCGTCTCAGATTCCGGCTCCTTGGGAGTCTGCACCTAGGTATTACGCCCCTGGATTCAGCTGAGCGCACAGCTCCTCTGGATGCAGAATCGGAGGCTAGACGTACGCTCTGCTGTCGCCGTCCGTCCCCAGCCCCGCCGCGCGGACCGCGCCAGGTAGAACGCTCTCCGAATTCAGCACTGCGGACAGTTCCGCGGCCGGCGCTTCGCCCCCTCTTCTCCGATCGGAGCTGCATCCCACACTCCAGCATCACCTCCGCATCTCCCGGTCTGCTCTGCTCGCATCGCTCCCCGCCCCCACACCTCCCACCTCCAATCATTCAGCCTGTCCGTCTCACCGGCCCTGAACCTCCGCCTCTGGCTTCTGAGGCTCTGGGTCTTTCTTCCCAGCCCCTCAGGTCTCCAGCCTCTGAGCTGCTCAACGCCCCTCTCTTCCCATTTGGGTAGCCACCTTCCTCTGTCTGTCCAGACTGCCCGCTTGCTTCGAACCCTAAGACAGACGCCAGTCTCTCCAAAGACTCCTTCCCTGCAGCGCCTCAGACCCCAGCCTCCTATTTTTGGGGTCTCCAGGTTCGGAGACCAGCCACTAGTCTCCTCACCTTCCTCGGCGGTCCCAGGCCGCCCAGGTCCCAAAAGCAGCGCGAGACAGAGCGGCATCAGACAGACGAGCAGGCGCAGCGGGTGTGGAGCGGCACCGGTCTCCATGGTCCGCAGACGGAGCTGTCAGTGCGGCCGCGGCTCGAGCCGCGCCAGCCCAGCGCCGCGGAGCTGCGCCCCCAGACCCCAGCCCCGACTGGGGGCGGGGTCTCGCCGGTCACCATCATCCATGGGGACCAATCGCTAGGCACCGCCGCGGGAGGCCCACCAATCCCAGCTAACAGAGCTTGGGGAGGTGGAGTTTCATAGGCCAGGGGCGGAACACCCAACTGGAGAGGGAAAGGAAGGGGTCCCGCAGATCTTCGAGCCGTGGGGGTGGGGTAGCGCTGAGCGCCGGCGGGGCTGCGGCCCAGGGGACCGGCTGGCTCCGGCGTTCCAGGGCACTACCCCTCCGCCTCTGGCTCCTGAGAAGTAGGCGACGTGGGCGTGGCTTGCGGAGGGGCGACCCTCCAGGCAGCAGCGACACTCACAGCCTCGGAGATAGCCTGGAAGCTCCCTCAACCCCAGGACTTGCATCTGAACCCGATGTCGCGACCCCCAAGCTTTGGGGAGAGCTCCTCCGCCTCCCAGCCCCTGGCCTCCTCCTGCGTCTCTGGCTCCTGATGTCTCGCGGCTCGATCCTCCCCTTTCTCTGCCCGCCCTCAACAGACACACACACACACACGCGTGCACACTCACAGACACACACAGCGGCTGGAGGGAGGGGCCGGCCTGGCGCGGGAGCTGCTCGAGAACCGGGAGCAAAGTGGGAGACGGGGTCCCACCCCACCAGCCGCGCTCGCGAGGCTGGGAAAGCAGGAGGACGCCGGGCCGCGGGCGCCGATAGATTTTCCTGAACGAAGGCTCCTCCGGTCTTTGCTCCTGCTGCCAAGACAGGAGCTGCACACCCCACAGCCAGCTCCATCCTCCGTCTGCTCGTCTGGGGTTCCCCTTCGATCACCCCACTCTGCCCAGCCCCAGAGACCGGCTAGGAGCGCAGCGGCTGGGAATCCGAGGCTTCTGCGAGAGAGGCGGAGTTCACCCGCACGAAAACGTGGCGCACGACCTCCGTTTAGTGAAGGTCATTTATGTGCGAGCTGAAGGTTTAACCAGTGGTTGTGGGAAGGGCTGGGGCCCCGGGGATGAGGGAGGCAGCGGCTCTGAGCTTCACCATCTGGGCTGAACTCGAGGTGAGAAAGCTCCACCCAGCTCGTCGCTTTTCGGAGCTCTTTGGGGGACTTACCTTTGGAGGCGGTAAGGGGTAGGGGGAGGCCTAGGGAGGAGTGTGAGTCCTGCATCTCCTCTGTGGTTTGAGTGTCGGCGCATTTTGCCCCTCCATCCAGCACTTCTTGGGTGCCCTGCTCTGAGCTGAGGATACCAAGGGGCGAAGCATCCCACCTATGCCACAGCACGGGTCTCTGAGGACCAAGTGTAAGATAGAAACCTGGCCATTTGTAAGCCGCTTTCTCTGGGCGTGTATGCACGGGGTATTTGTGCATCCACACTTGTTCACTCACTCACACACACACACTTGCTGGATAGTAGCAATAAAAAGTAGGTGTCAGGAATTGGTCTTTGCTGCAGGGAGAAAGGTCGCCAGGTGGGGCTGGGGCTCAGCACCGGCAGCCCGAAGCCCGCCGAGGAAGCAGAAGGGGGTGTGGCCTCTGTCCATCCTGGGATGCCCCTGGGGCCCCTGAAATCTGATCTACCTGCAGCAGGGTTCTTACAGCCCCACCTCCTTCCCATCTTCATTCTCCTCACGCCTGGCTTTCCCCTCCCCCTCCCCCAGCGCTGGGAAATGGTATTTTTAGAAGCTGCTTAGAGACCCAGGACTCCTTTCATTTCGAAATGAGTCCTCACTCCACCACCCCTCACCCTTCTCTGGAAAACCCGACCCGGCCCCGCCTTCTTAGCAGTCTCTGAGGCGCCAGTCATGGGCTCCTTAGCAGAGCTCCGGGGACTTCAGCCCAGAGATCCTGACCCTGGGTGCTGAAACTAAATGCAGACTCCCTTGGAGCTGCGCAAGGATCTCTCAAACGCCAAACAGATGGGGGCAGATTGTCTGGGGAAAGCCACACAGGGTGGCCCTACAAATCCTGGCTCTGGGGAGTCTGGCTTACTCCCTCTTCTGCCATATACACCTGCAGGCAGCTGTTGGGGGGGGGTTGCCAAAATGAAACCCTAGGAATGGGGAAGAGAAGAGAAAGAAAGGGAGTGAATTAGCACTTCTCTTCCTTCCTCCGAACAATTCATTTATAATAAAACCCGAATGGAGAAGCCCTAGTGTATGCAGATATATGCAAATCAGCCAGATCTTAATGAGTTGCTCCAAGGCGGACTCTACCAGAAGGCTGCAGAATAGACTGCTCAGCGGAGAAATTCTGGATGCCTTAGAAGGAAACCACGGCAACATTCATCACAGCCTTCAAGGGCCGGGGTGGGGGCAGTCAAAGGCCAGGAGGTTCCTCTCTGAATAGCCACAGGGACCAGGCGCCAGTGGGGGTGCAGGTACAGGTGGGGCATCTGGCCGAGGTGCTGAAAGCTCAGCCCTTACTCCAGCTTTAGAATTTCTGTTCGTGGTGCTGAAGCCACCACAATCTGAACCTTCCACCTTTGCTAGATCTGGGATCACTCTGCTCCTGTTCTCCAATCCTCCACCCAAGGCTCACTGCCTGCCTCTCCATCTATAGCCAAGATCCTTTGATTTGAGTCTCCAGGAACCAAGCAACTTCCACTAGCTGCAGTAAGAGAGGAGGGGCTTGGAATACACCGGACAACTCCTGTTTTCTCTTCTGCTCCTCCCAGACTCCTACTGAAGATCTACGTCTACGTTCTATCTTCCAGGGTCATGGTAGGGAGGCACACCTGTTGGTGAGAAGTGGTCTTTTAGGGAGAAAATTCCACTTTACCATAACTTTCACCTCTAAATTACTGAAAATTACAAATCTAGGTACTGTAAATGTGACCCCTTCCCTTTCCATTGGTGCAGAAACTAAATTCAGAATGGCTGGATCCTCACTGGAGGAGACAAAAACTGCACCAGAGAAGTCAGGGCCACGTCCTGCTCTCAGCAGAGGAAGCAAGAGACAAAGCAATGGAGAGCTTTGTTACCCAAAGAAGCATCTTCAACTTGTCTCTTTCCTCCTCTGTGACATCTTCCCTTCTCCAGACCAAAGAAGGAATAAACATGCTTGAAGCAGATTCTTTTTTTTAAAAAAAAAAGTTTATTTATTTATTTGAAAGGCAGAGTTACAGAGAGGCAGAGGGAGAGAGAGGTCTTCCATCCACTGGTTCACTCCCCAGATGACCACAATGGCCAGAGCTGGGCCGATCCGAAGCCAGGAACCAGGGGCTTCTTCCAGGTCTCCCACACGGGTGCAGGGGCCCAAGGACTTGGGCAGTCTTCTACTGCTTTCTCAGGCTGTAGCGGAGAGCTGGATTGGAAGTGGAGCAGCCAGGACTCGAACCGGTGCCCATATGGGATGCTGGGACTACAGGCAGCAGCTTTACCCACTATGCCACAGTGCCAGCCCCAATTCTTTTTTTTTTTTTTAAGATTGGTTTGTTTATTTGAGAAGCAGAGTTACAGAGAGAGAGGTCTTCCAACCACTAGTTCACAATGGCTAGAGCTGGACCAATATGAAGCAAGGAGCCAGGAGCACAAAGACTTGGGCCATCTTCTACTGCTTTCCCAGGCCATAGCAGAGAGCTGGATCAGAAGTGGAGCAGCCAGGACTTGAACCAATGCATATATGGGATGCTGGCACTGGAGGCGGTGGTTTTACCTGCTATGCCACAGTGCCAGCTCCCAAACAAACTTTTAAACTGAAATTTTCTAAGACAAAGGAAATGTGAAACATTTAACTTTCCAACTTCTAAAATTAAGCAGAGAAAATCTTTACAATTATGAAATACAACTGCTATCCTTCTGTGAAGCAGACACAAGAACACTCCTCAGAGTTGCTATGACATCAGAATATAATCTTTACAAATGGCCTCACACGATACTTAACCTATAATTCTGTTATATATTATTATACAAGTTCATGGTTAATTAGGATGAAAATGGAAGAAGAAAAAGGAAGGAAGGAATAAAGGAAGGTTAAGTGGTGCAGGAGGAAGAGAGAGAATTAGAAAGAGAATCACACGGAAAAAAGGATAAAGAAAGAGCAGGTTGCTGAGATGAATGCAGCGGGAGCACAGGACTCTGGGAGCCACGTGCTTGAAGAGACAGGCGTGTCATCAGGGCAGGTGTCTGGCCAGCTGCCAAGTGGCATCAGAGGTGACATTTACCTTAGTGAATTCATCATAGTCTGGCTTATAAACTTGACTTCAGCAGCGCTGAGAGAGACCTATATATTGAGGGTTGAGAAGTAAATCATAGTAACTCAGCTCCTATCCTGTTATCTGAGCCAAAGAATCAATGTATTAATTTATGATGAGAAATGGAACTGCCAAGGGGCCCAGCAGCCACACATTGCCATGTCCAGCGCGTTCACTCCCTGTAGGAAAATGTGCACAGGAAGCCAATGCATGATGTGAAGGCAGCTTTGAGAGTGCGAGCTGGGGGAGCTGGGGGGTTTAAATATTTGATGGCATCAGGCTTTGATAGCCCCATGCCTCCAAATCCCCCAAAGGGGCAAACCTGCCACTGGAACCTGAATGAGGGTCCTGGGGCCAGGGCTGGGAACGGGCTATGCCAGCACAGTCTTCTACGGTTCCATTTTTAAAATCCTAGCTCTATTTCCAGTTGCCCAGATTGAAGCAGTCCTTTTAAATGTAAGTGATCAAAGTAATATAAACTAATAAAATTTTTATAAGTAAAAATATTAATTCATTTCCCTCAGATGGTCCTATCCCAAAATTTAAATCCTGTTAACAAATTGATTTGTATCATTCCTGATATTTTCTACATGTGCACACAAACACACACACACTTCTTTACAGAGAGTGAATATATCTGTTTATAGAGTAAACATTGTTATCTACCCTGTCGCTCCCCGTCTTCGTGGAGGAACGACACAGGACCCTGCGCTGTTCTTTTGTCTGCTCGGCCCTCCCCGGGTTTGCTGCTGGTTCTTCCCGGGTTGGCTACTGTCCCTTCCACCTCCGTGGAAGGGCGGTTCCCCCTGCCACATTCCCCACTTCCGCAGGGGAGCGGCACACCGCCGGCCGGCTCTCTCGGGGGCTGCACAGGTGTTCCCCTTAGATGTTCCCCTTAGATGTTCCTGGTGCATGCCGTCTCTCTCCTCCTTTATAGTCCTCCTCCACCAATCCTAACTCGGCTGTCCACACGCCGAGTACGCTGCTCTCCAATCAGGAGCAAGTCCTACAGTTTATTGGCTGAACTGGAGGCAGCTGTGTAGAAGCTGCTTTCTCCTCTCCCAGCGCCATATTGTGGGAGAGCAGATGCATAGAATAAGTCTTAATTCCAGTAACTCAGTCCAGTCCGGGTTGCTCCCCACATACCCAATAACTCTCTTCTCTTATTTTTATATTGTTGACAGAGCCATCATTTTTATTTGGATGTTCAGCCATTATAGTCCTTTACCTGGGGAAAATAGCTTTCCCCCTAAGTTCAGGGATCAGTAAAGATTATTACTGATTAAACATTTTCAACCATTGCATGTGACGTTACAAAACCTGGCCTTTAAAAAATGTATGGGGGCCTGTGCTGCCGTGTAGTGGGTAAGGCCACTGCCTGCAGCACTGGCATTCCATGTGAGTGCCTGTTTGAGTCCTGGCTGTTCCATATTCCACTTCCGATCCAGCTCTCTGCTATGGCCTGGAAAAGCAGTAGAAGATGGCCGAAGTGCTTGGGCCCCTGCACCCGTGTGGGAGACCCAGAAGAAGCTTCTGGCTCTCTCTCTCTCTCTCTCTCCCCCTCCCTCCCTCCCCCCCCTTTGCCTCTATGTAACTCTGCCTTTCAAATAAATAAATAGATCTTTTAAAAAATGAATGTATGTATTTGTAAGGCAGAGTTACAGAGAAAGGGACACACACACACACACACACATCTCCTACATTGTGGTTCATTTCCCCAAATGCCCACAACAGCTGGGATTGGGCCAGGCTGAAGCCAGGAGCCATAAACTCCATCTGGGTCTCCCAAATGAGTTGCAGAGCTAGAGTACTTGAGCCATGATCTGCTACCTTCCTAGGTGCATCAGCAGGAAGCTGGATTAGAAGCATAGTAGCCAAATCACAAAACGGGCACTCTGATATTGGATGCAGACATCTCAAACAGTGCCTTAAGCTGCTGTACCACAATACCCATCCCAGCTCTGGTGTTCTGGACTGGGGAGTCTAGAAAAAAAAATCCCTTCCTAATAAAAAGAGATGTATAACACTCAATATCCCATCTTTCTCTGGATGCTACATCCACATTTGACACTGGGAGCTGCAACAGCCATCTTGACATCATAAAGCATGATATCTCATCATCATCATTTAAGATTTCTCAATTGTACGTAACAAGAAAACAAAATAAAGCTGACTTAAACATAAATTACATTGTATTGGTTCATATAAATGAATGGGGTGTATCTGAATAAAACAGCAAGATTTTACACCAAGATTGTGGTAGGCTGCTCTCTAGTCACCAAAGCTGGATATTCTAAAAAGTAATGCAATTGAAATCCCAAAACTAAAAATTAGAACTTATTTTAACACAATAGATGGATCTAACAGTAGACTAGGCACAGCCAATTCTAGGATGCAGAGCTGGAAGATAGTCTCCATGTAAAATATCCAGACTGAAGCATAGAGAGAGTGAAAATAATGAAACATATAGGTAAGAGAGAAACATATAGGACATGGAGAAATGGCCGACATACAGAGTTCTAGAGAGAGAAGGGAGAGAGAATGGGAAAGAAGAAAAATTTGAAAAGAGACCAATTGAAAATTTCCAAAACTGATGAAAAACATTAAGACATATCCTCAGAAAAAGCTATCAAGCAAAACAAATCCAAAGACACCCACACCTGGGGCAGGAGCTGTGGTGCAGTAGATTTAGCCGCAGTTTGGAACACCCACATTCCAAATCCCAAAGCCGGTTTGAGTCCCTGCTGCTCTGCTTCCCACCCACCTTCCTGCTAACATGCCTGGGAAGGCAGCGATGGTGGCCCAAGTGCTTGGGTCCCTGCCACTCATGGGGGAGATCCAGATGCAGTTCTGGGTTCCTGGCTTCAAACCTGGCCCAACTCTGGCTGTTGAGAGCATTTGGGTAGTGAACCATATGATAGAAGATGTATCTCTCTCTCTCTCTCTCTCTCTCCACCTTTCAAAAAAGTAAATACATCTTTTAAAAAGGAAAGGAAATAACATCTAATACTTATAAAGCATCTGAAAACCAAAGACAAAGAAAATATGCATATTTTAAAGGCAATTAGCAAAAAAAGAGGTGTGTTGCCTTCAAAGGAACAATACTGAGACTAGTAACTGACTCCTCCATACAAATGACAAAAATCCAGAAGTGATGAAGTGACATCTTGAAAATTCTAAAAGAAAATAAAATTCAACTGAAAATTCTACACCAAGTGAAAATCTCCTTCAAAAATCAACACCAAATAAATCTGCTCTCAGTTTATGAAAACCTGAGATAACCATCCTTCCATAGGCCCAAACTGAAAGCAACTTTTCTCTTTTTTTAAAGAATTTTTTAATGTAATTGAAAGGCCAAGTTACAGAGAGAGGAAGGGAGAGAAACAGAGAGGTCATCCATCCACTGGTTCACTCCCCCAAAGAGCCACAACAGCCAGGGCTGGGTCAGGCAGAAGCCAAGAGCCAGGAGCTTCATCCAAGTCTCCCAAGTGGGTGAAAGGGTCCAAGCACTTAGGCCATCTTCTGTTGTTTTCCCAGGTGCATTAGCAGGGAGCTGGCTCAGAAGCTGGGTCTCAAACCAGCACCCACAGCATAGCAGGCAGAAGCTTAACCTGCTACGCAACAGTGCCGGCCCTTAAAAGAAACTTATCAATGAAAATTAACTCAAAAGGAAGCATGAACACGCAGGGGGCGGGGCTGTGGCATAGCAGGTTGCTGTCATTTGCAGCAACGGCATCTCATATGGGCCTCTCTTCAAGTCCTGGCTGCTCCATTTCCAATTCAGCTCCCTGCTATGGCCTGGGAAAGCAGTGGAAGATGCACCAACTTGGGAGACCTGGAAGAAGCCCCTGGCTCCTGGCTGGCCCAGCCCTGGCCATTGTAGCTATTTGGGGAGCAAATCAGTGGATGGATTCTCTCTCTCTGCCTCTGTCTCTTCTTCTCTGTAACTGTCTTTCCGATAAATATTTAAGATTTTAAAAATGCAGGAAGAAATGAAGAGCAATGGGAAACATAAATATATGGTTTTAAAAAATAAGTGAACATAGCCGGCGCCGTGGCTCAATAGGCTAATCCTCCACCTTGCGGCGCCGGCACACCGGGTTCTAGTCCCGGTTGGGGCGCCGGATTCTGTCCCGGTTGCCCCTCTTCCAGGCCAGCTCTCTGCTATGGCCAGGGAGTGCAGTGGAGGATGGCCCAGGTGCTTGGGCCCTGCACCCCATGGGAGACCAGGAAAAAGCACCTGGCTCCTGGCTCCTGCCAGGATCAGCGCGGTGCGCCGGCTGCAGCGGCGGCCATTGGAGGGTGAACCAACGGCAAAGGAAGACCTTTCTCTCTCTGTCTCTCTCTCTCACTGTCCACTCTGCCTGTCAAAAAAAAAAAAAAAAAAAAAAAAATAAGTGAACAATGACTACATGGAACAAAAATGTCATGTGGAATTTGAAATACACGTAGAACTAAAACACATCACTGAAGAGCACACAGCTCCAGAGCAAGTAAATGGAGCTCAAATATTTTAAAGTCTTTGCATTGTCCATGAAGCAGTAAAAGAACTGATTTATATTAAGCCTTAAGAAGTTGAGGATGAGAGTGGGCATTGTGGTGCAGTGGATTAAGCCATTGCTTGGGACAGCTGCTTCCCATATGGGAATGCCTTTTCCAAGTTTGAGTCCTGGCTTCTCCACTTCCAGTCCAGCTCCTTGCTAATGCACCTGGCAAAGTATTGAAAGATACCTCAAGTGCTTGGGCCCCTGCACTCCCGTGGGAGACCTGGAAGAAGCTCCTGGCTCCTAGCTTCATACAGGCCCAGCTCCAGCCGTTGTGTCCATTTGGGAGTGAATCAGGGGATGGAAGATCTTGCTCTGTCTCTCCCTCTCTCTGTAAACTCTGCCTTTCAAATAATTTAATCTTTTTAAAAATAATTTAAAAATTAAGAGAAAGGGAGAGAGAATATGTGTGAAAAATACAGAACAAATACTATGATATCAAAATCTCCAGGCCGGCACTGCCGCTCAATAGGCTAATCCTCTGCCTTGTGGCGGCGGCACACCGGGTTCTAGTCCCGGTCGGGGCGCCAGATTCTTTCCCAGTTGCCCCTCTTCCAGGCCAGCTCTCTGCTGTGGCCAGGGAGTGCAGTGGAGGATGGCCCAAGTGCTTGGGCCCTGCACCCCATGGGAGACCAGGAAAAGTACCTGGCTCCTGTCTTCGGATCAGCGCAGTGCGCAGGCCACAGCGCGTCAGCCGTGGCTGCCATTGGAGGGTGAACCAACAGTAAAGGAAGACCTTTCTCTCTGTCTCTCTCTCTCTCACTATCCACTCTGCCTGTCAAAAAAAAAAAAAAAAAAAAACTCCAAAAAATACTATGATATCTTGAAAAACAAATGTGTAACTATTTTATATATAAGTTGATTAAATACTCCCATTACAAAACCAAAAATAATCAGATAGGCTTTTTAAAAACTTTATACTATTTCTATAAGAAAACAACTTTTTTAAAAAAAGATTTATCAATGGACTTATCTAGAAGGTGGAGTGACAGAGAGAGGGAGACAGGGAAAGAGCTCGAGCATCTGCTAGTTACTCCCCAGATGGTCCAGCCGGGGTTAGGCAGGCGGAGGTCAGGAGCCAGGAGCTCCAGCTGGGTCTCCCACATGAGTGACAGGGACCTGCTGCTTCCCGGGAGCATTAGGAGGGAGGTAGACTGGGAGCCGAGTAGCTGGGACTCAAACCAGCACTCCCATATGGCCTGCGGGAGTCTCAAGTGGGGGCTTAACCAGCTGCACCATGACACCTGCCCCTACAGCTATTTTAAAGTTGTAAAAAGACACACGATGCAAACAGTAACTAAAAGAAAATCAGTGTAGCTAAACTCGTACTATATAAATTCAACTTTAAGGCAAGAAGTATTACTAGAGACTGGATAACGAATAAAGTGCCAAGAAAGTAGGAGGCTGTGACAATTCTCAAATTGTGTGCACCTCATCACATAACCTCAAAGAGTATAAAAATGTACAATACAAACCATAACTAGGGGCCAGCGCATGGCATCCCAGAAAGGCGAATTCGTACAAAGGATTAACGCAGAAGGCAGAGGACATCTGTGACTATCAGTCTAGCATAAGAGTATTATTCAAGGTAATTTACCACCAGCCACAGCAACTGACAATCCCCAAATTTCCGAGGCCACTCAGCAGATGTATTTCTAATTGGTAGGGACTCTGCTTCATCCCAGTCCCTGGGGAAAGTGATAGACAGGTGTTGTCGTCTTGGACTTGCACCATCAGGAACAATGGTGGGGAAGAAGGGCTGGGCAAGATTCGTAAGCTCCTGACTCCCTCCACCCAGTAGCAACCATCACTTCTGCTCATAGCTCACTGGCTGGAGCCAGGCACACGGGCTCGTTCTAACTGCAAGGAGGGGGGTGCAGGAGAGCACACGGACTACTTGTGAGGGACCCTCTCTGTTGACGGAATTCCCCAAATCCTGGGAGAACATATGATTCCTTGTTGTAGGAGATCATTTTAAAATTGTCATTTTTTTTTTTTTTGACAGGCAGAGTGGACAGTGAGAGAGAGACAGAGAGAAAGGTCTTCCTTTTGCCGTTGGTTCACCCTCCAATGGCCGCCGAGGCCGGCGCATCGCGCTGATCTGAAGCCAGGAGCCAGGTTCTTCTCCTGGTCTCCCATGAGGTGCAGGGCCCAAGCACTTGGGCCATCCTCCACTGCACTCTCTGGCCACAGCAGAGAGCTGGCCTGGAAGAGGGGCAACCGGGACAGAATCCGGCGCCCCGACCGGGACTAGAACCCGGTGTGCCGGTGCCGCAGGCAGAGGATTAGCCTAGTGAGCCGCGGCGCCGGCCAAAATTATAATTTAAGGAATCCTGTTTTCTACCTTCTTGATGGTTTCTCAGTGGTTCTGCCTTGAAGCCTGCATCTACCTATTTCTCTCTGCTGCTGTCTCTTCCTCTGTCTCTTTGTCTCTCCGCATCTCTCTCGTCCACACCTTTCTCCTTTCTCTTCTCTGCCACCATAGCATCTTCCCTTAGTGGGCTCAGAACTCCTAGGAGAGGCCCCACGATGATCCAGGATTAAGAGAAACGTCTCCGGCCGGCGCCGCGGCTCACTAGGCTAATCCTCCACCTAGCGGCGCCGGCACACCGGGTTCTAGTCCCGGTTGGGGCGCCGGATTCTGTCCCGGTTGCCCCTCTTCCAGGCCAGCCCTCTGCTGTGGCCCGGGAGTGCAGTGGAGGATGGCCCAGGTGCTTGGGCCCTGCACCCCATGGGAGACCAGGATAAGCACCTGGCTCCTGGCTCCTGCCATCGGATCGGCGCGGTGCGCCGGCCGCAGCGCGCCGGCCGCGGCGGCCATTGGAGGGTGAACCAACGGCAAAGGAAGACCTTTCTCTCTGTCTCTCTCTCTCACTGTCCACTCTGCCTGTCAAAAAAAAAAAAAAAAAAAAAAGAGAAACGTCTCCATTCTTTCATACCTTTGAGTCAAACTGCCCCACACAGCCCCCACATCGTTCCCAGATCAAATGCGTTCCTACATGGACAAGGACAGCCAGGAGGAGACTGCGTGGCTCCACGGCAGGACTGTGGCGAGGCTGGAGACCAAGAAACGAGTTAGGAGCTCACCCCGTTGGTGGTGGGGTGTTCATTAGAACTCCCTTGGGCAGAGAGGTGGAGTCAACATCCATCTCCCTACCACAGGGTGGTGGGTTCTGGTCAGGGCCACATTCAGAATACAACTGAGAGGGACCTCGGGATGCACTCACCAACCGTCCATTGTACGGATGAGACATTGAGGCTCCGAGGGCAAGGGGACTTGGCTGAGTCACCCCCCCACCAAAAAAAAAGCCTTGCAAAGCTAGGACTGGAACCCCTGCCTCCTGACTGAGAACCCCAGGCCCGCGTCTCCTGGGGTTGCCTGTTTGAACCGTGTGTGCTGACAAATGACCACAGACTTGGGCTAAAGCAACACAACTGCACTATTTCCGTTTCCGGGCACAGTGCAGCTGGCTCACAAGGCTGCAGTCAGGAACCTCAACTGGGGAAGAATCCGCTCCCCAGCCGCTATGGGTTAGGGGCAGAGTTCTTCTTCTGGGGCTGCGGGACTTCCTGCCGGCTGCTGAGTGGAGGTCACGCTCTCACAGACTGCTCGCACTTTCTGCCTTGTGAGCTTCGACATGGCTCTTCACTCCATCTGGGGGGCGGGGGGGGGTCTCTCTTTTCACCTTTTTTCAGGGCTCTGCGTGATTAGGTCAGGATAAACTTCCCCTTGACTGACTCAGACCCAACGGATGACCCATGCAGCATCCCTCACCTCTGCCGTGTTCTGTTGGCTGGAACAAGCCACAGGTCCCGGCCACGTTGGGGAAAGGTATAGCAAGTTGTGAACGCCAGGGAACAGGGGTCGTGGGGACCACTCAAGGTCAAACCAACGGAGAGAAGGGAGACTGGAGTTATTGGGTGCATGAGGATGCTGGGAGATGGCGCTGGGTGCGGAAGCTGTCACTTATGGAGGCAGCTGCTCCCTCCTTTAAAAAAAAATCTCTGGCTTGCTCTCTTTACCTTCTTTTTCCTTTGGTCAAATGACCTCTGTTCTTTCCTTTTTTATAACAGTTGCCATGTTTCGCTCTGTGCAGCCTGCGTGTCGCAGCCTTGCTGGAGTACCTACCCGCCCTGATTCTGTTCAGCCCATGCTCTGTCTGCCCCTGCTGGTGGCCATTTTTCTGCATGACCTTTCACCTCCTCCCAGCTCCTGTTAGCAAATTCCTGGGGGAAGAATATAATTGTTTGGCTTGGGTCAGATGTCTGGCTTGAAGAGCTACAGTCAGGGGGCACAGGGTCACATGGTACCAACATGGTCAGTGAAGCAGGGTGGGGGTGGGGTTGCCCAGGTGTCTCACATCACGTTTTGTGTCCCATTCCATTCATCAGACTGGGCAGCAGCAGAGGGAGGTGGGTGTCCTTGCCAGAGAGTTCTGTCTACCCATGTAGTGGATCTGTCATTGTGGTGGTGGTGGTGGTGGTGGTGTGTGTGTGTGTGAACTCTGTAGAGGCACAAAGTGGGTTGATCTTGGTCATGTACTCTTCAGTACCTAGAACTGTGCCTGGTGCTTTGCATGCACTCAGTAAATATGTATTGAATGAATGCAGGGATAGGACCTTTAAAAAAAAGAGATTTATTTTAATTTATTTGAAAGGCAGAGTGACAAAGAAGCGGTGGGAGATGGAGAAGAGGAGAGAAGGAGACCTTCCATTCACTGGTTCACTCCCCAAATGCTTGCCACATCCAGGGCTGGGTCAGGCTGATGCCAGGATCCAGGAACGCCATTTGGGTCTCCCATGTGGGCAGCAGGAACCCAAGTAGTTGGGCCATTATTCACTGTTTTCCAAGGCACAGTAGTGGGAAGCTGGATCTGAAACAGAACAGCCAGGACTCTAACTGCACCCAACACAGGATGCAGCATCACACCCTCCCCACAATGGGACTTCAATAACGTGATTCAATACCTCTTCCAAACTCCCTTTCTTAGACTCTAACATGTCCCAGGAAAATAGGCAACTACTTCTTTTTCTGAACTGCAAAATTCTCCTAGTGACTTCCCTCCGCCCTCTTCTCAGCATTCAGGATTGGCTGAAGAGGAAGCATGTGGGAAGGCTATGTGTGAGTGTGGGGTGGGCTGGGGAGGATTCTTTAGGGGGTGAATTAAACTGAGAAAAGAATCTGGAGGGAGGGTGAGGAAAAGGAACTGAAGTGCCAGGGGGGCTGTAGCCCCTTCCATGTGGCAAGGCGGGTGTCCTAAATATTAAAGCCTCCAGCTAGTCCAAGTGAAGTAAGGTGTGTGGGTTGTGTTGATAGAACAGTAAGAAAACCTTCGGAACCCAAGGACGTCAGATGCCGGACACCTGGTGCCAGCACTGACGTCAGGCGGAATAGCGGTTGACGGCTGATTGGCTAACTGCTTCCCGCTTACTCACCATGCCCACGCTATTAACTGCTGATAACAGAATGTGGTTTTGCCTTTAAAACCCCTCCCGCTGCTGTCTCCTCTGGACCTGCTCTGTGAGAGAGGCAGTCGCCAGCTGGCCAATAAAGACTCCTGATTGGATCTCAAAGTCTCGCTGAGTTTTAATCGGTGCGCCCCACAACACCGTCTTGCTGGGGACCAGAGTGACCGCTCAGAACCACGGTGGCCTTCCAGGTCATCACTCACCCATCAGGAACCTTGATTTTATGTTCATGTTGGAGTCATTCCTGCCGCTAGCTCTATGTCAAGTATGTGCTATATGCTATTTTGGGGCTAAATCCTTACTACCAAAGATTATAAGACAATTATTTCCTTACATTTTCTTCTTCCCTCCATATTCAAGATTCTAAAAGAACCTAAAAGGTTCACTACTGAATGTTTAAAGTCACTTACTTTTCAGCAAAGTTATTGTACCTGGTATTAAAAGTCACACAATACTATGTGGCTTGGAATAAAAATATAAATAACCCCCGTCTCCTGCCCCACCGCTAAGCCTTATCTCCTAGAGCCACCCTCCTCCGACCTCTCTCAGTGGCTCTCCTGGTATCCCTTACACCAACCGGACATGGCACTGGGCCTGGCACAAAATGAGCCTGTTGTCAACAGGGTTTTCTCCGGCCCCTTCTGTTCCATAAGTCTCAGGACGTGGTCGGCTGGAGTGACAAGATCATTGACATAAACGAAAGTTCAAGAACAGCACAGCTGCATTTACGGGCCCCTGCCAGATTCAGGAGACAGAACCACACAGCCATAAAGAGCACAGGGAGATGCGGGCTGCAGGCCCGGCTCGGCCTCACCCCACCCCTCCGAGCCCAGATCCATGAGCCCAGATCACAGTGAAGACGGGGTGTGGCCACGAGCTACCCCACAATACGGCTCTGCACCACGCCGTCATGGGGAAACCGTGGTTAGGGGAGGTCTTGAGGGACGGATGAGTTTGGAGCAGGAACTGCATCACAGACTCAAAGGCAGGAAGAACATGGCACCTGGAGCAGCAGCGAAAGGAGACTGACAGTCGTGAATATCAGGTTCACTTCCAAGGGAGAAGCTCAGGCTGGATATTCACTTCCAAGGGAGAAGCTCAGGCTGGGTCGGTAGTCAACAGCTGTGAGCAGCGTGGGAGGAAGAAGCCTCCGCCAGCAGCCGGCAAAATGGACTGGATTCGGACGAGGGGCGGACTCCGGTGGGTGTCATGGAGCTTCGCCTGGACCAGGAGACACAGCTGAGCTCCCAGAGAATTTGGGCCTCAGTGGGAGGAACTTGTACTAGCTGGACTGTACGAGCCCTTACGGTCGCAGCGTTCTAGCCTTTCTATCGCTACAGGATGGCTGTGATGACAGTGGGAAGGAAGGACAAAGCTTTGCTGTGACATAAAAGATCAAGCCGCCACCTGCAGTGCCGACATCCCAAGTGGGTACCTTTCAAGTCCTGGATTCTCCTCTTCCAATCCAGCTCCCGTTAACGCACCTGGGAAAGCAATGGAAAATGGCCCAAATCCTTGGACCTCAGCATCCACGTGGGAGACCCAATGTGGGAGACCTGAAGGAAGCTCCCGGCTCCTGGCTTCCGATCAGCCCCACTCCAGCCATTGCAGCCGTTTGGGGAGTGAACCAGCAGATGGAAGATCTCTCTGTCCATCTCTCCTTCTCCCTGTCTATAACTCAAATAAATAAATAAATCTTTTAAAAAAAACAGTTACTAAAGCTTGAAGATGGGTGCCTGAAAGATTGGGGTGCGTTTGGACAGGAGGTGGGCAGTGGGAATGACAGTAAATCATGCAAGGCAAATTCTAGTAGCTTCATGACACATGCCGGCACGTTCTCATGTCCAGACATTGGACTTTCTGTTCCCTTTGCCTAAAACTGGCTTCCTCCAAGCCTGCACAGCCTGCTTCCTCTCTCCCTGCAGGTCACCGGGGTGAAGGCTTCATGCTCTGGCTCACCTCTTCCCTCCTGCCCGGCCATTCTCTGTTTACTTATTCACCAGTAGACATCCTGATACAAAGTATATAAAAATAGCATTTTAAAGTTGTGTTGGGGTGAGGTTGTAGTGCAGCAAGTCAGGCTACTGCTTGGCTCCTCTGCTTCCGGTCCAGCTCCCCGCTGAGCCATCTTGGGCAGCAACAGTGATGGCTCCAGTGCTTGGGTCCGGATGCAGCGCTGGGCTCTCAGTTTCAGCCTGGTCCAGCCCAAGTTATTGTGGGCATCTGAGGAGTGAACTAGCTGATGGAAGAGCTCTCTTTCTCTCCCTCTCTCTCTCACTCTGCTTTTCAAAAAATAAACAAATAAACAAAAACCAAAAACCCAACAGGAGCAGGTATTGTGGTGCAGAGGATTAAAAATAAAAGAATTATTTATTCATTTGAAAGTCAGAATTATATAGATAGAAGCAGAGAGACAGAGACAGAGAGAGAGAGAGAGAGAGAGAGAGAGAGAGAGAGAGAGAGAGATCTTCCATTCACTGGTTCATTCCCCAGATGACTGCAATGGCCTCTGAACTGGGACAGACCAGGAGCCAGAAGCTTCATCTGGGTCTCCCCTGTGGGTGTAGGGGCCCAAGAATTTGAGCCATCCTCTGATGCTTTCCCAGGTGCATTAGTAGGGAGCTGGATCATAAGTGGAACAGCCCAGACAGGAATCGATGCCCATGTGGGATGCCAGCATCACAGGCAACAGCTTAATCTGCTACACCACAACACAGGTCCCTAAATAAATCTAAGAAAAACCCCCACAAACTCAAAGTTCTGTCGGAAAGTTCAGGGAAAATAAGTAATGGAAATACAGAAAATAAATCAGATGAGGGGCAAAGGGAATCACTAACTCCAGGAGAAGCAAACATTGTACAAGAGGGGCCAGCACCATGCGTAGCACGTAAAGCCACAGCCTGAAGTGCCAGCATCCCTTATGGATGCTGGTTCAAGTCCTGGCTGCTCCACTTCCGATCCAGCTCTCAGCTACAGCCTGGGAAAGCAGTGGAAGATGGCCCAAGTCCTTGGGCCCCTGCACCCACATGGGAGACCTGGAAGAAGCTCCTGGCTCCTGGCTTCAGATCGTCGCAGCTCCGGCCACTACTTGGTTCAATAGTGAAAATTTTCGAATATTATGTATCAATAGTGAAAATTTTCAAATGTTATGTTTCCACTAGTGATTTAACCTAAACTAATGATACAGCTTATCGGGGCATTGAGAGAGAAGAATGGGGGAGGGAGGGGTTTACATATCATAATGTCTGTCCAGTTCATTTATTCCGGGGGACAGTCTACCTGTGTCTACTGCTGCAGGCAGAGGCTTAACCTACTACACCACAGTGCTGGCTTCTATGCATGTATCTTTTGAGAAAAGGAGAACTGGAGGCAAAAATTGAGACTGAATATCTAAAAATGTCTTTTTTTTTTTTTTTTTTTTTTTGACAGGCAGAGTGGACAGTGAGAGAGAGACAGAGAGAAAGGTCTTCCTTTGCCGTTGGTTCACTCTCCAATGGCCGCCGCTGCAGCCGGCGCACCGCGCTGATCCGATGGCAGGAGCCAGGATCCAGGTGCTTTTCCTGGTCTCCCATGGGGTGCAGGGCCCAAGCACCTGGGCCATCCTCCACTGCACTCCCTGGCCATAGCAGAGAGCTGGCCTGGAAGAGGGGCAACCGGGACAGAATCTGGTGCCCCGACCGGGACTAGAACCCGGTGTGCCGGCGCCGCAAGGTGGAGGATTAGCCTATTGAGCCACGGCGCCGGCTTTAAAAATGTCTTTATTCATGGGGCCAGCATTGTGGCCTAGCAGATTTGTGATGCCTACATTCCGTATCAGAGAGCTGGCTCTAGTCCCGGCTGCTCCACTTCTGATCCAGCTTCCTGCTGGGAAAGCAGCAGATATTTGGGCTCCTGCCATCCACATAGGAGACTCAGGTGGAGTTCCTGACTACTGGCTTTAGCCTGGCCTGGCCCTGGCCATTGCGGTCATTTGGAGGGTGAACCAGTGAATGGATGATCTCTCTGTCTCTCCCTCTCTCTGCATTTCAAATAAGCAAGCAAATACATTGTTTTAAAAGTCTTTACTCCATCTTCACACTTCAAAAAAATTTGAAGGGCCGGCGCTGTGGCACAGCAGGTTAAAGCCCTGTCCTGAAGCACTGGCATCCCATATGGGTGCCGGTTCTAGTCCCGGCTGTTCCTCTTCCGATCCAGCTCTCTGCAATGGCCTGGGATAGCAGTAGAAGATGGCCCAAGTCCTTGGGCCCCTGCGCCCATGTGGGAGACCTGAAAGAGGCTCCTGGCTCCTGGCTTCAGATCGGCGCAGCTCCGGCCGTTGCAGCCATCTGGGGAGTGAGCCAGCAGATGGGAAGACCTCTCTCTCTGTATCTAGCTCTCTCTGTAACTCTTTCAAATAAGTAAATAATAAATGAATGAATGAATGAATATAAATTTGAAAGTCAAAGTTACAGAGGGAGAGAGAGAGTTTTCCATCCACTGGTTCACTCCCATATATAGTGTCAATGAATAAGGCTGTTCGGGAAGAAACCAAGAGCCAGAGCTTCATCCAGGTCTCCCACATGGATGGCAGGGCCTTAAGCACTTGGCCATCTCCTGCTGCCTTCCCAGGTGCATTAGCAGGGAGCTGGATCAGGAACAGAGCAGCTGGGACTCAAATAGGCACCCATGTGGGATGCCAGCCTCGTAGACATGGTTTAACCTGCAATGCCACAACACTGGCCCCTCTCATTCCACGCTTGCACAGAATGAATCTAGTGTCTCCTGCCGCAGTGTGGGAGGGTGAGTCCCTCGTGCAGTGCCATCCTGTGAGGGAGGAGGGGAGACACTGTGGGCTGCTCGCTCAGTCCCCACTTGCTCCCTTCTTTCTGACTGTTCGCCATTCTTTGACTTTGCTAAGGGATTGGTTCAGGCACGAGCATAGGATACAGTTCCCACCAAGGAAGATGGGATGCTGCTTGGGTTGCCCACATCCCCCTGTAGAAAGCCTGGCTTCCAGACCCGGCTCTGCTCCTGATTCCAGCTTCCTGCTAACGTGCACCCTAGGAGGCAGCGCTGACTGCTCAAGCAGCTGAGTTCCCACCATCCATATGGGAGACCCGGGTTCAGGTCCCAATCCCAACCGTGGCTGGGCCCAGCTCTGGCTGTTGTATACATCTGGGGAGTGAACCAGTGGATCAGAGATCTCTCTCTCTCTCTCTCTGTCTCTCTCTCCTTAAGTCTCTCTGTCTTTGAAAAAAAAAATAAAAATACATCAATAGATGCTATTTTTAAAAAAGAAAGAAAAAGAAGGGAGGAAGAAGGAAGAAGAACTCTTTCTGCCACAGAAACTTTCTGAAATCAAGGTGGGCCGAGACGTGGCCTTAAAGGAGTCTTCTCTGACTTCAGCGGCAAACAAGAAAAACCGTTAAACAGGCCTTAGAGTGGTGCTTCTCAAACACTTTTAAAAAGGTTTATTTATTTATTTGAAAGGTAGAGAGAGAGAGAGAGAGAGAGAGAGAAAGAGAGAGAGAAAATCTTCCTGGTTCACTCTCCAAATGGCCAGGCCAAAGACAGAGCCAGGAACTACATCTGGATCTCCCGTGAGTTCAGGGCCCAAGGACTTGGCCATCTTCCATTGCTTTCCCAGGCTATTAGCAGGGAGCTGGATCGGAAGTGGAGCAGGCAGGATCCAGACGGACGCTCATGGGATGCTGGTGTCACAGGCAGCAGCTTTACCACTTACCCCTCGGAGCTGGCCCCACGAAGTCTCACACCTGAATAAGCATAGCAATCCCCAGGCGATTTTGTTAAAATGCAGATTCTGAACCAGCACGCCTGGAGTGAAGCCTGAATTTCCAACGGGATCCCAAGTGATTCCACTCTGCTGGTCCCCAGACCGCTTCTTTAGGGTTTGGAGCAGCAGCATTTTTTCCCCCTTAACATTTATTTATTGATTTTGAAAGAGTGAGAGAGAGAGAGAGAGAGAGAGAGAGGCACCTGGATTGTATTCCCAGCTGCCAGCTTCAGCCTGGCCCAGCTCTGGCTGTGAAAGGCATCTGGGCTGTGAACCAGCAGACAGGAGCCCTCTCTGTCTGTCCCAGTGTCTCTCAAAAAAATAAATGAAACAACAGAATAAGGCTACTAGAAACTATATGCATACTTTAAAAAGACTTATTTGAGGCCGGCGCTGTGGCGCACTAGGTTAATCCTCTGCCTGCAGTGCTGGCAAGCCATATGGGCGCTGGTTCTAGTCCCAGCTGCTCCTCTTCCAATCCAACTCTCTTCTATGGCCCAGGAAAACAGTAGAAGATGGCCCAAGTCCTTGGGCCCCTGCACCTGCATGGGAGACCAGGAAGAAGCTCCTGGCTCCTGGCTTCTGATCAGCGCAGCTCCGGCCGTGGCGGCCATTTGGGGAGTGAACCAATGGAAGGAAGACCTTTCTCTCTGTCTTTCCCTCTCTCTGTCTGTAACTCTACCTCTCATAAATAAATAAAATCTTTTTTTTTAAAAAAAGAGACTTATTTATTTATTTTTATCTGCCTTTTGGAAAGGCAGAACAACAGATTGAGAGAGACAAAGAAAGAGAGAGAACATGTCTACCTGCTGGTTTACTCCCCAGACGCCTGCAATAGTCATTGCTGGGGGCCAGTGCAGCGGTATAGAGGGTAAAGCCACCACCTGTGGTGCCTGCATCCCATATGGGGCCAGTTCCAGTCCCAGTTGCCCCACTCCCAATCTAACTCTCTGCTATAGCCTGGGAAATCACTAAAAGATAGTCCAAGTCCTTGGGTCCCTGCACCCACATGGGAGACCTGGAAGAAGCTTCTGGCTCCTGGCTTTAGATAGGCTCAGCTCTGGCCATTGCAGCCATCTGCGGAGTGAACGAGCAGAAGGAAGACTCTCTCTCTCTCTCTCTGCCTCTGCCTCTCTGTAACTCTGTGCCTTTCGAATAAATAAATAAAGCCTTAAATAATAAATAAAAAATAGTCATTGCTGGTCCAGGCCAAAGTCAAAGCCAAGAGCTCCATCCTGGTCTCCCACATGGGTGACAGGGGACCAAACACCTGAGTCGTGAGCTGCTGCCTTCCAGGGGCATTCGCAGGAATCTGGATTGGAAGTATCGAGGCCAGGACTTGAGCCACACCCTGATTCGGGATGCCGGTACCCAAGCAGTGGCTTAACTTTCTGCCCTAGACATGCAGGTTTTACAGAAAAAAAATTAAAAATAAAGTAAGGCTGTCACCCTGGATGATGCGATGAGCCTGATTGTATCACACGAGCTGCTAAAAGTAGAGCAGGCAGGTAGGAAGGATGGAGCAGGAGCAGAGGGCAGAGAGATGCCCTGTTGGGAAAAGGACAGGACTTGATGTTCCTGGCTTTGAAGATGGAAGAATGGGGCCACAAGCCAACAGGGACAGGTGGCCTCCAATAGCTGTAAAACATCCCCAACCAGCAGCCAGCAAGCAAATGAGGACCTCAGCCCCACAACGGAACAGACCGGATTCTGCCAGGGAGCTGGGATGCACTTTCCAAAAAGGAGCAGGGCTGGGCCAGCGCCTTGATTCTGGCCTCGTGAGAACCACTGAGCCGCACTGCGCCTGGTCTCTGACTCACAGGGGCTCAGAGGTGGTGAAGTTTTGGGCTGTTGAAAGCTGCTAATGTAGTAATTAGAGTTTTTTGTTTGGTTGTTTTTTTTTTTTTAAGATTTTTTTTTAATTTGAAAGCCAGAGTTACACAGAGAGAGGAGAGGCAGAGAGAGAGAGATCTTCCATCCACTTGTTCATTCCCCAATTGGCTGCAACGGCCAGAACTGCACCATCCAAAGCCAGGAGCCAGGAGACTCTTCCAGGTTTCCCACGTGGGTGCAGAGGCCCAAGGACCTGGGCATCTTCTACTGCTTTCCCAGACCATAGCAGAGAGCTGGATCAGAAGCGCCATGGCTCAATAGGCTAATCCTCCGCTTTGTGGCGCCGGCACACCGGGTTCTAGTCCCGGTCGGGGCGCCAGATTCTGTCCCGGTTGCCCCTCTTCCAGGCCAGCCCTCTGCTGTGGCCCGGGAGTGCAGTGGAGGATGGCCCAGGTGCTTGGGCCCTGCACCCCATGGGAGACCAAGAGAAGCACCTGGCTCCTGCCTTCGGATCAGTGTGATGCGCTGGCCACAGCGCGCCGGCCATGGAGGCCATTGGAGGGTGAACCAATGGCAAAGGAAGACCTTTCTCTCTGTCTCTCTCTCTCTCTCTTTCACTGTCCACTCTGCCTGTCAAAAAAAAAAAAAAAAAAAAGTGGAGCAGCCAGGGCTCAAACCGGTGCCCATATGGGATGCCGGCACTGCAGGCAGAGGTCTTACCCACTATGCCACAGCGCCAGCCCCAATAATTTGTTTTGACAGCAGAGAAAAATTAGTATTGCTGGGGTGGACAGTTCTGTACAAGCTTGGGTTTTCCTTGCCTCCCACTTCAGACATGCGTGGCACCTGCCTGTCTCTGCACCTGCCCAAAGCCTTCTCTGATGTCACAGGGTCTGCTTGGCAAAAAAGGAGAGCAGAGGGCAGCTGTATAGTCTAGCGGTTAAGTTGCTTGCACCCCACATCGAAGGGCCTAAGGTTTAAAGATTTATTTATTTACTTGAAAGGCAGAGTTCCAGGAAAAGAGGGAGAGAGAGAGGTCTTCCATCTGTTGTTTCACTTCCCAAAATGGCCACAACAGCCAGAGCTGGGCCAAGCAGAAGCCAAGACACTGGAGCTTTATCCAGGTCTCTCATGTGAGTGCAGGGGCCTAAGCACTTGGGTCATCCTCTGTTGATGCTTTCGCAGGTGCGTTAGCAGGGAACTGGGTCGGAAGTGGAGCAGCCAGGACTTGAACCAGTACCCATACGGGATGCCAGAACTACAGGCAGCGGCTTTACCCACTGTGCCACAGCATTGGCCTGCCCATGAAGGGCTTAGGTTTGAGTCCTGAAACGGAGCCCCCAGGCAGTGCCTTGAATGCAGATGCTAGACACCATCGGGCCCTTGTCCCCTAGCCACTGTCCCTTAGCTTAACTCACTGAACTGGCAGAGTGGCACAGTGGCCTTACAAGACTCTAATCACCAGACTCAGGAGGTCATTCGCTTCTCCAATAGATAACATATGGGTGTCCATTATTGACTCAGAATAGGGGAACCCCAGGCCCAGGCAGAAAGTAACTACTGGGTAAAGCCACCACCTGCAGCCCTGGCATCCCATGTGGGAGACAGTCCATGTCCCGGCTGCTCCATTTCCCACCCAGCTCCCTGCTAAGGGCCTGGGGAAAGCAGCAGAAGATGGCCCAAGTGTGAAGCTCCTAGCTCCTGGTTTCAGCCTGGCTCAGCTCTGGCTATTGGTGGCCATCTGGGGAGTGAACCAGCAGATGGAAGATCTCTTCTCTCTCTCTGTAACTCTGACTTTCAAAATAAATAAATAAATAAATAAATCTTGAAGAATAAGGAGGAGGAGGAGGAGGAGGAGAGGAGGAAGTAACTTCCATGTGCAAGTAGCCCCCAAGGCTGACTGAAGCCTACTGGCACATGATACCAACCAGGAACTTGGATGCAAGATGAATATGCAACCCAACCAGGCCAAACACCACGGTGACTCCAACCAGCCCCTCATCACCTGACTGGAGGCCAACGTGTACCCATCCTTATCCTTTTCTCTCCTTATTGCTGACTCATCTTTCTTTGTAATCTCCTTAAAGCCCCAAAGCACCCTCATTCAATAGGAGGTTAGTTGTGCAGATATGAGCTTGCTATCTCCTCATCTATCAGTAGATTACATTTTCTCTTTCCTGGGGCCAGCGCTGTGGCATAGCAAGTAAAGCCACCACCTGCAGTGCCGGCATCCCTTATGGGTGCTGGTTCTAGTCCCAGCTGCTCCACTTCTGATCCAGCTCTCTGCTATGGCCTGGGAAAGCAGTAGAAGATGGCCCAAGTCCTTGGACCCCCGCACCCGCATGGGAGACCTGGAAGAAGGTCCTGTCTCCTGGCTTCGGATTGGCGCAGCTCTGGCCGTTGTGGCCGATTGAAGAGTGAACCAGCAAATGGAAGACCTCTCTCTCTGTCTCTCTCTCTCTCTCTGTCTCTCTCTCTCTCTCACCGTGTAAATTTGCCTTTCAAATTAATACATAAATCTTAAATTATTTTTTCTTTCCTTTATCCTCAAATTGTATCCATGCTATTTTGATTGGACACTGCTGACAAGATCCAAGCTTTTGGTAACAATCCCAGCTCCACTCCTGAGTCCAGCTTCCTGCTAATGTGCACCCTGGGAGGCAGCAGATGATGGTTCAAGTACTTAGGTCCTTGTCACTCAAAATGGGAGAACTGGATTGACTTTTTGGCCCCCAGCTTTGATCTGGCCTAGCCCCTGTTATTGCAGGCATTTGGGGAAGGAGAGAGACAGAGAGAGGAGAGAGAGAGAGACAGGTCAGAGATGAGTCATTTGGAGAAGGAGAGATAAAAAGAAAGAGAGAGGTCAGAAGTGAAAGGAAGTGAACGCCCCCAGGGAAGATGGTCAGTCAGTGGAGGAGGGGAGTTGTTAGATAACTGCCTGAATCTCACTCCTCCTAATTGCAGAAGCATTTGTGCACTGATGAAAAGCCCGGTGGAGCTATCCCATCAGCTGCAGCAGCACTGTCCATAAGATGCTGTGCATTCGACTTTCCTGCCTTCTTGTCTTCCTGTCGGCAGCTCCTCACTCTCGCCTCCTGGGGTTGCTCCCTAAACGACCTCCCTGTTGCCAGTGCCCTTTCTCTGTCTCTGCTTGAGGTTGACAGGCAACCAATAGAGTCTTCTGGAAAACTGACCCCAGGGACTGCACCACCACCAAGCTTCTCCCTGTCCCTCAATCTCTTCTTCTCTAAAGGCACTAACTTTAGAGAGGCTTAAATCTGTGCCTTGTACCAGAAAGAAAAATCCCAGAGAAGGACCCATACTTGATGAACTTGGGCCAGTGTCCATGACAGGTACAACGGGAGACAAGGCCCTGCTCACTGATTCTTCTTGGTCAGAGTCCCAGTCCTGGATCAAACCAGGCGGCAGTGCCAAGGACTCCAGGCCTGGCCCCCAGGAGCTGCCACTGGGTTTCAGGGCATTCCCAGAGAGAGTGGGATAATTAAGTATCCGACACCATCACCACCAACACCTCCTTCTCTTGTTTCCTCTTTGTTCTTTCTCAGTTTGCTTTGCTAAATAAATATTGTAGGAGGCCATTGTTCTGGGCCAAGCCCTTGCTCTGGGCCACAACAGAGGAGACTGACAGCCTAAAGGGAGTCACTGATGCTACAGCCCTGCCTATCTGACCTTTTTATAAGCCGGGAGCAGAGTCCTAACAGCCAAATTTCCCACGGTTTCAATTGACATGATAATGGGTCAAGCCTTCCACAAAAGCAGTAACCTGAGGCAACTCCGTGTTGACCAATCGGTTCTGTTCCCATTGTTCTATCTCCCTGGCCCTGCCTTACAAGGAAAGGAACTTTGAAATGACCAATCTGCCTTTTGTTCTTTTGCAAATGCTTTCTTCGGCTTTCTCTGTCTATAAAACCAACCTTGTTCTCCTCCCATTGGGACACTTAATGTATTTTACAGAATCAAGTGTTACCTGATTCTAGAATAAAAAATGAAGCCAATTTAGATCTTCACAAGGTTGCGATTCTATCCTTGACCCCTCCTGCTGGATCCGCCAATGCTCCTGCTCCTGGGGCAGCCGCAAACCCCACGGTTAAGGTGCCAGTTAGCACACTCTTCACGTCAGCGTGCCTGGGTTCAGGTTCAGTCTCGGTTCCCAGCTCTAGCTTCCTGCACCGTTGGAGGAGGAGGTGACAGATAGCTCAAGTAGTTGGGTCTCTCTTGCCCATGAGGGAGACATGGATTCAGTTTCCAAATCCAGGCTATTGTGGGCCCTTGGGGAGGGAACCAGAGATGAGCACTGTGCCTCCCAAATAAAAATGCAGGTGTTCCAGTAAGTCCCGTCCTCACTCTCCAACTTACTCCGAGTCATCTCATTCCTTGATAGACTAGCGTATTCCTTCCAACATTTAATCTATGCCAAAAATGTAGCCTAAGGGAATCCTGGGCATCCCATCCCTCTTGGTAGCCTTCTTCTGGGGATGAAGCAGCAGTGAATGACTTCTGGGAAAGAGAACTCCGTCCTCCTGTTGCTGGGTAGGTGGGGAAAGGACAGGATGGGAGGGGAGCTTCAGTGTGAGGTCCACATGGTGGGGTGGGGTGGAGGGCAGAGCAGTGAGACAGAAACACTGCAGTTCCAAACGACATGGTGGGTTTTCAGAATGGGCTTGGGAGAGGACTTATGCCCGGTTCAAGCTGCCTCCTCACCAGGAATGTGAACTTTGGTGACCTCTACCCTTTCACCTCAGGCATCTGGAAGACCTAAACAATCGATAAGGACATAGGATATCCTCCCCAGAGACTCAAGATGCATGTCAACAGGTTATTGGACTTGCTTTGTGGACATTTTCGCTAAGTATAGATATTTGTTCTCTGTCCTCTATCCTGTACTGGTCATGCAGCCCCGGTTCTTTCTCAAAGGATGAAGAATTTCTACTGCTTTGTAAGAGATCAACACTGCTGGCCCCTTTCCTGACTTCCTCAGAACATGCATTCAGTGCTGTCTCAATCTGTGTCCCAAACTGCAACTCCTAAGATCCTAAAAGAGGGGCTGGCACTGTGGCGTAGTGGGTAAAGCCACCGCCTGCGATGCCAACATCCCATATGGGTACCAGTTTGAGACCTGGCTGCTCCACTTCTGATCCAGCTCCCTGCTAATTGCCTGGGAAAGCAGTGGAAGATGATGTAAGTCCTTTGGCCCCTGCACCCACGTGAGAGACCCAGAAGAAGCTCCCAGATCCCGGCTTTGGATCAGCCTAGTTCTGGCTATTGCGGCCATCTGGGGAGTGAACCAACGGATGGAAGACCTCTTTCTCTGTAACCCTGACTTTTAATAAATAAATAAATATTTTTAAAAATCCCCAAAGAGTGCTCTTACAATTTCCAAGCTTGATCCATGGGCAAGTTGCCTCACGAGTGGGCCCCTGCTTCTTGAGCTGACACGTTTCTATAAGGCTTGAGCCAGCCAGAGTCAGGTGCCACGTCTGTGACTTGAGCTGGAAACCTGGGACTCTGGCCACACTAGCAACCGTGAATTCTCTCAAACCGGCTTTCCTGGGCTCCAGACTTCCCAACAGTTTCCAACCCTGCTGCTCCTCGTCATAGATCTCCCTGCAATTCACTCACTTTTTAAAAAAATATTTATTTGAAAGTCAGAGTTACACAGAGAGAGGAGAGGCAGAGAGAGAGAGAGAGAGAGAGAGAGAGAGAGAGAGAGAGAGGTCTTCCATCCACTTGTTCACTCCCCAATTGGCCGCAACTGCCGGAGCTGTGCCAATCCGAAGCCAGGAGACAGGAGCTTCTTCCGGGTCTCCCACGCGGGTGCAGGGGTCCAAGGACTTGGGCCATCTTCTACTGCTTTCCCAGGCCATAGCAGAGAGCTGGATCACAAGTGGAGCAGCCTGGACTAGAACCGACGCCCATATGGGATGCCGGCGCTTCAGCCAAAGCGTTAACCCGCTGCGCCACAGCGCCAGCCCCTACAACTCACTCACTTAAGAAGTAAGGACCGGGTGCCTCCCGTCATACCAAGCTCTTGAAGATGCTGCAGAGAGAACAGTCACTGAAACACAGCTGGGCTCCTGTTTTCCATACAGGAAGCAGAGAAACAACTCTTTTTTGAATGAGTGAAACAATGAGTACTGAAGGTTAGGAACCTGATCAATGTTGAGTGGCCCACTTATCTATAGAAATCACACCAGAGTCCCACATACACTCAACAAAGGAACGGGGGACTCTTGGTGTCTGCGCCCCGGAGCCGAGTCCAGAATGGTGGAGGAACAGGGAGGAGGGCCTGCGTTCTGGGGACCGCCTCATTTACTCCTCACCACCCGGGAGGTTCTCTGAGGATGGCAGCACGCCTGGGATCAGCGGCCGGGGCGGCGCCCAGGGCCCCGGGGAGCTGTGCTGACCCCCTGGGTGAGACCTGGACACTGTGACCTTGAGCCAGTCCTGTCTCCCTCGTCCTGGCCCCGGAGCTTGCAGGGTCTGACTTTGGGGGATTGCCCTGGGCTTCAGTGGCTGCTTGGGGGAGTCCAGCAGATGAGGGTGGTGACTGTAACCAGCACGGAGCGGTCAGCAGTCAAGAAGGAGGGGCGGCAGTGGCGGCGGCGGCGACCCTGGGGAGAGGGAGCTCCGTGAGCGCCCGTCGCCACCCTCCCTACGCTCCCGCCCGGCTCTGCATCTCTGCCCCCGACAGGGCGCCTCCCCCACTGCTCCAGGCAAGAGAGGCCACTGTTCCCAGGTGGACGGCGCGACGTGACTTGGGCATCTGCTCTCTCGGCCGAAACTCGCGGTTCGGCGCGGGGCTTCGTCTCCACTTCCCGGCCCGTCCCCCCTCGGCTCGCGACCACTTGGTCTGCGCCGGCCGCATCCTCTGTGTGCCGGGCCCGCCCGCACTGCGGGGGAGAGGCCGGGAGCCGCCCACGCGCGCTCATCGCACGGCGTCGCCGTCTCCCTGGTACGCGCGCGGGCGGCGCGGCGCGGCGCGCAGAGCCGGGCGGGCGGCCATGGCGCGGCTCGCGGGGAGGTAGCGGGACCGGCCCTGGGGAGGGCGGCGCGGCCATGGCCCGGCGGCGGCGCCGCGCCTGCATCGCGCTGTTCCTGGTGCTGCTTTTCGCCTTCGGCACCCTCATGGGCCTGCGCACGCTCAAGGCTCCGGACGGACTCCCAGCGCTGGGCCCGGGCCTGGAGCTGGCGCCCTTTGAGCGGCGGCCGGAGGGGGCCCCGGCGCCCGCCGCCCGGGCCCCTGCCGCGCCTGCCGCGCCGCCGCCGCCGCCACCTCCGCCCCGCACCGCGGAGCCGGGCAGCCCCCCGGGGCCGGCACCCGCGGAGGCCGAGCCCGCCCCCGGGCGGAGTCTACGCGTGTACTCGGACCTACACGCCTTCTACTACTCGTGGTACGGCAGCCCGCGGCGCGAGGGCCGCTACATCCACTGGGACCACGTCATGGTGCCGCACTGGGACCCCAAAATCTCAGCCAGCTACCCTCGCGGCCGCCACAGCCCCCCGGACGACCTGGGCTCCAGCTTCTACCCGGAGTTGGGGCCCTATAGCTCCCGGGACCCCGACGTGCTGCGGGAGCACATGACCCAGCTCCAGGAGGCCGCCATCGGTGAGCGCCCCCACTGGCCCGCCAGGCTGCTCAGCCCTTCCGACCCATCCCACCTGGCCCACCAGGAGGCAAGCCCCTCCCCTCTGCTCCCCGTTCCGGTCTTCAGACTCCCTTCGCCCCCTGCAGCCTCCAATACTGGGGCTTTCTGTGTGCCCAAGCGGTCCTGGGTCGCGAGTAGGGAGGGAGGCACCTTCCAATCTGTCGGCGATGGGGAGGGAGGCTGAGCTGGCCTCGGCGCCTTGCACTCCAGGCACAGCCGGGAGCAGCAGCTTGGCTGTAGAGAGGAAAGTTTGCCACCGAGTTGTGTAATGGACTCTGCTGTGTTTGCCGTGGGGGACAAGGTCCTGGGAGCCTCCTTTGCAGAGAGGGGTGGGGAGATTCACTGGCTTCGGGTTTTGTCCCTGAATTCCTCTGGATTTCAGTGCGTCTTCATGTACCTGGGGAGGGATTGAGTGAGGGGGAACCGGTGGGAAGTATACAAAGCTACACCTGACTGTGGCCGTCCTTGAGGGTGCAGGCAAGGGAAGACCTCAGAGGTAGACTGTGGCTCCCAGTCCCCATCCCGCCCCCTTTGTTATATTTGCTGATCACTGAAAAGCTCCTTTCAGGCCCAGGGCGCTATGGTCCCTGCCATGGCGGCGCTTCAGCACCGCTGGCGTGGACAGCTCCGGGGCACCGGCTCTAGGATCCCATGTGTGGGAAGTGCACGTGGCAGGAGCCTTGCTAAAAGGTTTTCAGAAACCGCTTTGCAGTTGGCGATGGTTTGTGAGGAAAGAAATCTCCGCAGAGGGGGTGCTGTGTCTCTCTGAAGTGGCCTCTGCGTTGTATCTCAGGCGTCCTGGTCCTGTCCTGGTACCCACCTGGCATGGCTGATGATAATGGGGAACCCTCGGATGACCTGGTGCCTGCCATTCTGGACACCGCCCATCAGTACAACATCCAGGTGAGTCTGCAGGTTTCCCCTCCTCTGCTCACAGACTTTGGAGCGCCTTGGGAAGTTCCTGGATATGTAGCAAGTGTGGAACCAGTGCCACGTCACTCTCATTCTCTTGAACTCAGAGAAAACTCAATACAGGACCAACAGAAGACTAAGTATCACTTGTATTGAACAATAAGGTTGGGAATGAAGACCCTGCCCCTGGATAAAGGGTAGGAAGGAGCCAAAGGGACCTGGAGGCAGAACTCTGGACTCTAGTGGAGGCGTGCAGGTCCTCAGGGAGCGGAGCGCAGCCCAGGCTATGAGCAGGCAGGCTTGGTTTCCAGAGCACAGAGCTGAGTGTGTCCTTGTTTTCCCCAGGAGTAATTTCCTGTCTGTAGCAAAGGAAGAAAAATGACTGTGAGGAGCCCCACTCCTGACGGCTGAGTCCATCTCTGACACATTTAACAAACCAACCACAGTCCCCATCGACCCAGCTGCAGCGCTGTTTTGGGCAGCTAGCACCAATCACTTGGCGCTGGCCCATGGCTTGAAAACTTCAGCCAGCCTCAGCATCTTCCCAAATGCCCTATGGGGGGAGGTGGGCAAACTTCCCACCCCTCTTTTGCAACCCAGAAGGGCAATGCCTTCCCTTATCTCTATTGTGCATAGCTATGATTGTCAGACCCCCTTCTGAACTCTGCCGCTCCTCCAGGCCATGGCTGGAGCGTGAGCCTCCAGTAGTGTGGCCCCGGGACAGATACTCATGCGAGCTCTGTTTGTGGCAGGTGGCCTTCCACATCCAACCCTACAAAGGCCGGGATGACATCACTGTGCATGACAACATCAAGTACATCATTGACACGTAAGGCCTCCGTGGGGATTGGGATTTTGGTGGGGTTCCAAACAGGGTAGGGGTAGAAGGTTTGGAGGAGCAGATCAAGAGACAGGACAGAATGCCTGCGTTCCCAGCAGCTTTCCCGGTAGGAGAGTGCTGGGCTTGCACCCGGGGAACCTGAGTCCAGTCCCCTTTCTCAGCCTCTCAGGAAAGCCTCCTGGAGTTGTGTGAGAGTTTGAATTCATACATGTGAAAGTAGCCGATATAGCACTTTCAAATATCATTCATTCACTAGAAAACACCCGCTGAGTATCCATATGTGCATCCAGGTGCTGTGCTAAGCCCAGTTAGGCAGTAATGAGTAGAACTGGCCAGGTTTCTGACTTTGTGTTTACATTCTAGAGTGTATTGGGGTGCTGGAGTAGACAGCAATTAAACAGGAAAAATGAAGTGATCTACAGTATGGAAAAACAGTAAAGAATAAAGTAGGGTCTTGTGTCCCAGTGTGCTCACCACCATTCTGGAATGTGTGGTCAACTGAGTCTCTAGGAGACAACATGTGAGCGAACCCCTGAGTGAAGAGTCTGCTCTGTGAAGATCTGGAGGCAGGCAGAAAATGCCAGGCAGAGGGCTGGCAGACGCAAGGCGGCAAGACGGAACCAGGTTGGCGTGACAGCTGTGTGGAAGGGCCAGATGGGGGCGGAGACAGGTGAGGTAACAGCAGGAATGGAGGTAGGCCAGGCCAGTTGAAGTAGCTGTAGGTCCAGGGAAGGAGCAACCCGATCTGCTTTATCCAGTTTTCTTCTTTTTTGAAGAGAAGAGGGAAGGGCATTTGGCCTAGGGGTTAGGACACCTGCATCCCATATCAGAGCACCTGGATTCAGTTCTCAGCTTCCTGCTAATGCAGACCCTGGGAGGGAGCAGTGATGCCTGAAGTCGTTGGGTTCCTGCCTCCCACATTGGGAGACCTGGGGTGAGTTGCCAGCTCTTGTCTTCGGCTCAGCCTGGCCCTGGCAGCTGTGGGCATCTGAGGAGTGGATCAACAGATGGGAGCACACGCTTTCTCTCTCTGCCTCTCAAGTAAATAAAATGGAAAGAGAGGGAGAGAGAAAGGATAATAGGGAGGCAGGAATGGAAGCCTGGAGACAAGTGGCTGTTGGGGCAGTCCAGACAAAAGTTAGTGGCGTCTTGACTCCGGGAAGGAAAGGGGAGCTTAGCAGTAACGGAGTGGGAGAGAGGAAGGAGGGGAGTGCGGTTCTTGGAGGCACTGACTCCCACGTGGGACTGGCTGGGCCACTCCCACTGCTCCGCTGGTCCCTGCAGTCCTGCTCAAGCTCTTCTCCCCCTGCTCCTCAGGTATGGCTCCCATGGTGCATTTTACCGCTACAAGAACAGCATGGGCAAGAGCCTCCCCCTCTTCTACATCTACGATTCCTACCTGACATCCCCAGAGGCCTGGGCCCACCTCCTGACACCACAGGGACCCCACTCAATCCGCAACACGCCCTACGACGGGGTCTTCATAGCGCTGCTGGTGGAGGAGGGCCACACCCACGACATCCTCGCCGCAGGATTTGATGGCATGTACACCTACTTCGCCTCCAACGGTTTCTCCTTTGGCTCCTCCCATCAGAACTGGAAGGCCGTGAAGAACTTTTGTGACGCTAACAACCTCATGTTTATCCCCAGCGTCGGGCCTGGCTACATTGACACCAGCATCCGGCCCTGGAATAACCACAACACACGGAACAGGGTCAACGGCAAATACTACGAGACGGCCCTGCAGGCGGCCCTGACCGTGAGGCCCGAGATCGTCTCCATCACCTCCTTCAACGAGTGGCACGAGGGCACCCAGATTGAGAAGGCCATTCCCAAGAAGACGCCGACTCGCCTGTATTTGGACTACCTGCCTCATCAGCCCAGCCTCTACCTGGAGCTGACCCGCCGCTGGGCCGAGCACTTTGTCAAGGAAAAGGAGCAGTGGCTGATGTGAGGCCTGTGAACCCGGGGTGCACGGTGCCGACTTCCTGGCTTCACTGAAGGTGTCACCACGTGGGGCACTGCTGAGGTTGTGGGTGCTCACTGGTCTCAGCAGCTGGGTGCCTCTGGGTGGGCCACCAAGCCTGGGCCCATGTCTAACAGTGCCTGTTCCTCAGGCAAGTGGTGCTGGGGCGCTCTGCAGTGAGAGGAGACTGGGTGGTGTTCCAGAGGACGAAGAGGCTGGCAGGTGACCACGTAACCCAGGGCACTCTGTGGCCTCGGAGCCTTTTCATGTGACCCTCCCAGTTTAGAACTCTGCAGCAGGTTGGTGTCGTGGAGGGAGTGACCCAGGCAGTGCTGTTGGAAAGGTGTGGGCCCTGGGGCGAGCACATACCCTGCCCCTTCTGCCAGTCGGTGTCCTTTCTCCTCAAGTATCTTCTCTAAATTAGGGAACCTGAGACTCTGTCAAGGGGAGTTTCTGGGTTTAAGCTCCTGAACTCAATTACCAGGAAATAATCCCGCACACGGACACATTCATTCAACACCCACTAACTGAGCACCTTCCTATGTGCTAGGTGCTGGAGAAAACTTGAGCAAGGAACAGTTCCTGTCCTGAAGCTTACAGGATCCAGCTTTCCCTCTTTGGTGTGGCCTTGTAGCTAGTGCCTGGGTATGGGCAGAAGTTTTTTTGTTTGTTTTTGGTTTTTTTTTGCAGCTTTACCCAGTGCTGGAGTCGAGTTCTTTTTCCTCTAAGAAAATACCTCTGCACTCCAGAGCCGACTTTTCCTAGATGAACACTGAGCTGCAGGGAGAGGACCAGACACCCCTCCCCATAGCTGCCTGAACAGAATGAGGCCCACTCACCAGAGCCGTTTTCAGTGCTACTGTGATTCATATTAATTAATTAAATATGACGTGGTATTCTCCAGTAAACATTCCTTTTGCTCTTGAGACCTCATGATTTCTGACCAGATTCTGTGACAAATGGACAAGTAGACTGGGCCAGATAGAGCTTTGGCACAATCAAGAGTGGGTTTGCTTAAACTACTCATTTAAGCAAAATTTCTAAAGGGTATAGTTAGCAAACCACTGCTTATTTATAAACAAACTAATGTGCTAATTTAGGAATCCTAATTAAAGCAGGCACCTGTAGCGCCTTGGCAACAACCACAGGACATACCTGAGAACAGGTGCGCTGGAAAGCACTGTGCTGTGCTTTATGGGTTCAAGACTGAATCCTGGGAACTCGGATCAAGAGGCAGGGGAGGGAGTGGCCCCAGACGCCACCTCAAGGGCATCCAGCCCATTAGGTAGCCGACCCTAAACTGCACTGGACAGCTGAGCAGGCCTGCCCACTGGGCGTGTGGGGAAACCAGGCAGGGGCAGCAGGAGGGGCTGCAGAGCCTTCAGAAGGTAGTGACACTGAGGCTTTGCTGTGTGCGCGCACCATCTGGGCGGGCGCCTTCACGTGGCCAATGGCAAGGTGACAGTTCAGTTCCTTTTGAAGGATGATCTATATCAAGAGCCATAAATGCTTTCATATACTTCAACTAAGTAATCCAATCTAAGGAAGTAATTCAAAAGAAGAAAAATAAACCATTTACAAATATATTTAATAGCAGCATTTTTTTAACATTAAAGAAAAAGTTCAAATGCCCAACAATGTTCAATACTTGGTATACACATGAATAAAGTAAAAGGTTGCCAGAAACACTGGACTTAAGTGTTATGCATATAACTTAGGTAAGAGGAAGCCGCTGGTAAGGCACCCCGGGAATGTTCTGACCTCTCAACGTAGCTTTTGGCTGATACAGGGAAGCACAGGTAATAAATAGAACCTTTCACCCAGGTGAGAAGCTACACCAGTAGCTTCTGCAGCCGGCGCAGTGTTCACAGGCGTGCCGCCTCGAGGTCGGGCGAGGGGCACAGCTCCAGCGGCCTCTGCAAATGAGGCCTCGTCAGCCCGCAGCGGACACACAGTATCCAGCACCAGTCCTCGGGTTGCCTTGAGCTTCACGAGCATGATCCGTGCGAGGGCGACAGCCCGTACTTCTGCTGGAGGATGGCTGTAGTGCTCTCCAGGGCACTGGGGTGGAGAAAAAACAGTTACAGTCTGACTTCGAAAGGCCTGAAGCCCACCACGGCCTGCTGACCGGGGACCTCTAAACTCACTGCTCACCAACCCTTGAGGAATCCTTGTGAACCCCCGAAATGCCGGCAGACACTGGCCGACTTGGTCCCTGCCTCTACTGCTCCTAACCTGCCCACACCCTCTCTGGGAAAGGTACTGAGTGACAACCTTCAACTTGTCAAAGCTCTTTTTTGCATCTTATCTCCCCCACCCCCTTCAAATTCTACTCCCATGCCACAGGAGAGACTCACCAGCCCGGACGAATGATGCCAAACTTTCCAGGCACAGATAAGTCAACCACAGTTGAGCCAAGGCGACACTCGGGGCTCTGGCCTTCCCCAATTGGTCCCCCATCAATGACCAGGGACAAATGAGGCCAGAGGTCTTGGAATTCCTGAGGAGAAAGGAAGAATATGGATGCCATCGCTGGCATCTGCAATGATGTCACACTGCAGGCAGGGTTCGTATGTCAGACGAGGAACTCACAGCTTTAAAGCAGAGGAAAGACCTCTTTAGCTAAGACAGCTGTGCCAAAGACAGCGCATTAGCACATTCAACACTGCACCCTAGGAGGTTTAGAGCCCTCCTAGACTGGTGCCCCAACTAACACCCATCCAGAATTTAAGGAAATTCCACACTTGTTTGCTTGGTGTGGGACGTATAGGTAAAACAACTGTGGTTCTAGGTGGGCATCCACAGAGGCGGGCTACAACTCTGGACTATGCCATTTTCTGTGTGACCACGTTCAAGTTCCTTACCCAGGCCTAAAACACAAGTGGGCTGCACCAGAGTAGTGCTCTGATCACGCTGGACCAGGGCAGGGAGAGGAAAGCAAGGTGGGTCTGCAAGCACGCACGAGCAGCGCTTAGTCCTCGCACAGTGGGGCGGGTGCTGCCACCAGAATGCGGGTGGAGCACCCCTGCCCCCCAGGGCAGACCAGGAAGTAGTGAGGCCTGGGAATTCAGGATGGCGGATCAGCAATCCCAGCTACTGTGTGGGAGCAGGTGCCCCTACTCCTGTTCCTTGGGTCCAGCTAGCAGGACGCAGCAAAGCTCCAGTCAGAGAATGAGAAAGGACGCCAGCTCTCGCCAACCCAAGGCCCTCAAACCCCCTCTTCAGGTCTGGGCACAGAACCAAGTTTAGTAAGCAGAACAGCAAGACAAGTTTCCTTGTCCTCATTCGTTCTAGGCTGCGTAGGCAAAACAGGACCAGGATGACCCTTTCTTTGGCCTGGCTTATGGCAGAGGTAACAGAACAGGTTTAGGAGTCAAAGATTGGGTAAGACGCTGAGTCAACTGCTTAATGGCCGTGTGACCTGCGGCGAATGGCCTCTTTGGAGCCCTAATTTCATACTGTTTCACAGCAGCGGGAAGAGTTACACTCCAGGGGCCGGCGCTGTGGCACAGTGGGCTGAGCCTCCGCCTGCGGCATCACCATCCCGTATGGGCGCCGGTTCTAGTCCCGGCTCCTCCTCTTCCAATCCAGCTCTCTGCTATGGCCTGGGAAAGCAGTAGAAGATGGCCCAAGTGCTTGGGCCCTGCACCCACGTGGGAGACCTGGAGGAAGCTCCTGACTCCTGGCTTCAGATCAGGGCAGCTCCAGCCACTGCAGCCATTTGGGGAGTGAACCAGCGGATGGAAGACTTCTCTCTCTCTGTCTTTCCCTCTCTCTTTTATCTGTAACTCTACCTCTCAAATAAAATCTTAAAAAAAAAAAAAACACCCAAAAAACAACAACAAAAAAACCTACTCCAACACTCCAGTTTCCAAGAACTGCGGCCCGGACAAAAACAGGAAAACGATGTTTTACTTTTCGTGCTCCTTCCTACGACTGGACTGACAGCACAGAGGAGACACCCATTCTCTCCCTGACCGCTCAAACGTCGGGAGAAGAATCCTTCACGACTCTTCACTCTGGATGCCCTCCACCCGACCGCCCTCCCTGCCAGCGGGGGTGCCTTTTCACTCCCGCCAGGATTCTAGAGCACTGACAGCCCCACCTCGCAGAGGGGGTAGTGCTGGGCTCGGGGGTTTCCGGGAGAAGGCCTGGGCAACTCACCTGGACGTTCAGAGAACTGGCCTGGGAACTGAGGTTGGCGCTGGTGAGAGCCAGAGGTCCCCCGAACATCTGGGCCAGGTCCTGCATGAAGGCATGGGCAGGAATCCGGACGCCCACAAGCTAGGAGGCAAGGAGAAAGGCTCACTGGAGAGGCCCGAGGGGGTGGGGGACAGAGCTGGTCCCATCCCACCGACCGGAAGCTCCAGGGGTCAGGAAGTCTGGGACAGAAGAACCCAACTCACAGGAGTGAAGGGGTTCAGGTCCTTGTTGAGCTCCTCTGAGCGTTCCATCACCAAGGTCACGGGCCCCGGCAGGAGGTCTTTCAGGAGCTGCTCGGGGACCCTCACGTGGCAGTACCTGGGCAAAAAAACAGCACAAATGCATCCCCAGGGACGCGCCACTGGCTGTCACTCCCCAGACTGCGCACGCGGTGCGAACCATCCTCTGAGCCGAGCCGAGCCTCTCCCAAGAGCTCCAGCTGAGGGTGGGGGTCCGGAGAAGCCGCGCATCCGCCACGCAGTGCCACCGCGACGGCAGGGTCGAAGCTCCGTGCTTTGTTTCCTGCAAGGCACTCCCTACTACCCTGAGCTACCACGCTTCCTCTTTCTCCCGTGGGCCTCCCCGCAGGAGCCCACAAACCCCCAGGGAATTGGGCCTCGCCCCCCCCCCTCGTTGCGCCCCAGTGTCCGGGTTCAGGGCCCGGCTCAGCGCACACTGCCAGTTGCGGATCCCTCGGGAGCTTGGACAAGCCCCTCCCGCTCCCTGCGCCTCAGTCTCCCAAGGCTGTCACCGGAAACCCCTCCCGCGGTGCCGCCCCCAGCGGGGCCGGGTCGGGGCGGCCTCACCTGTAGACGTCGGCCACGCGGCCCAGGCACACGGCCAGCGGCTTGGCCTCGCTGCGGCCCTTGAGGCGGTACACGGCGCCCAGCGCCTCCGAACAGCTCGCCGAGCAGGCCAGGCCGTACAGCGTGTCGGTGGGGACGGCCACCACGGCGCCGGCGCGCAGCTCGGCCACGGCGGCCCGCAGCGCTTCGGTCCAGCCGGCGCGCTCGGGGCTCGCGGCCTGCACGGCTCCGCTTCCCGGGAGCCGCAACAGCCGAGCCCCTGGCGCCGCCGGAGCGGGGCTCGGCGGCCGGAGGAGGCGGCCCTTCCGGGCGGAGCCCGCCGACCCCTCGCTCAACCCCATGCTGGCAGCCACCGCGGCCCTCAGCCCCGTGCAGGGACGCGCCGGAGACATCCGCCCAGGCCCGCTTCCGGGAGGAAGTGACGCGCCCAGCCAGCTTCCGGTCCGGGAGGCTCGGCCCCACCTCCGCGTCGGGCAGCTTAAAGGGACCGCGACCCCCAGGAGGCTTGAAGGAGACCGGTGGGGACGGGGCGGGGCGCAGCTTCGCTAAGCCCCAGCGCAGCGCTGGGGAGGGGGGGCGGCCGAAAGGGGGGCGGTGGTCGGGCCGCGCGGGCGGAGATGGAATGGGGCCCGGGCTCAGACTGGTCACGGGGGTGAGACGGGGCCCGTCGGGGCGCGGGGGGGAGGAAGGACTGGGACCCCGCGCGAGCGCCGGCCCTGACCGTCTGTGTCTCGCTCTCTCCCGGGCAGGGAGGCTGCCGGCGTGGACCGTGGGAAGGCGGGGCTGGGGCTCGGCGGGAGGCCACCCCCGCAGCCGCCCCGGGATGAGCGCGCCCAGCAGCTGCTGGACGCCGTGGAGCAGCGGCAGCGGCAGCTCCTGGACACCATCGCCGCCTGCGAGGAGATGCTGCGGCAGCTGGGCCGCCGGCGCCCGGAGCCAGCTGGTGGCGGGGTCAGTGCCCACCCCGGGCTGGGCCTGGGGGGTGGGGTCTGCCTGCTGGCTGGGCTGGTCAAGCCCTAGCTGTCCCTGGAGGGTGGAAGAGTGTCCCCGCCGCTTTACCCGTCACCAGATCCACGGGTCTGGGCGAGAGGTGTTGAGAAAGTTCAGTACTAGCCAGATGCCCAAGTGGTCATATCCTAGCGGTGCCTAATCCAAGGCCTTCCCTCCCAGGCTCACTTTTTTTCCTTTCTGTTCCAACTAGAACGTCTCAGCCAAACCCGGAGCGCCCTCCCAGCCAGCTGTGTCCGCCAGAGGTGGCTTTGCAAAGGACGCTGGTGACGGAGCTGCAGAGCCCTGACCGTCCCCAAGCCGGGCGCCCTGACTTCTCTCCCTCCCCAGGGCTGGTGGCTGGACTCTGAGCAACTCTCTCCAGTAGAGGGGCTAGTCTTCACTGGCAGTGGCTGGTGCTTGGCCCTCCGCGTGGGGTGGCGGCTCTGCTGCAGCCGGGGGCACTCCCACTTCGTCCTGGTTGAAGGCAGTGCTCTGCTTTGAGCAGCCAAGGAATACCCAGTCTGACACCCGGATTTGGGCAGACCAGCAGTGCTCGCCAGAGTGGCCCGGCCTGCTCTGGGGGATCCGGTGGTGTTACGTGTCCATTTCATGCTTTGGGGACTCCTAGCCCCGTGAAACACCTTCAGCAGAGCCTTTATTAAAAGGAAACCTGCAGACTCTCCTGGTGACCGATCTCTCCTTTCTATCCCTTCTCCAGGACTGTGATGGCTGGGGGGAGGGGGGGAGGGAGGGCTTGGGCAGAGTTGGGAAGAAATACCACAGATGCTGCCATATTTAAATAAGCATTTAATTAGGATTTCATTAGTATTTAATATTGCTTTTTCAATTCCAAAAAGTTAAATTTTCACTTCTTAGCAGATATCTTAAAGTACAATATTAAGTTTATACAAAATGAGCAATTAAGCAAACACCATTATTTCACATTCTTCAAAAATACAAATTCATATTTATTCATTTTTGGGTTTTGGAGGTTTCTTCCTTTGGAAGTACTGAACCTGTAACGTTTTCATATCGCTCAGTGGAAGTCTGTTGTTCCCATGTTTCACACCTAAATAAATTTGAAAGACTTTTACATAATCCAAATAAAACTACTTGGGATGTAAAAAATTGTCACCAAGACCATCGGCCAATGATTAGTATGTGTCACAAAAAGAAGGCTCTCGGGGGCTTCTGCCTTTCCTGGCTAGGAGAGTGGAGCCAGGGGTTCAGCAAACACCTGTTCTCAGTCCTCTTCCCCAGAGGAGGAGGAGGAGGAGGAGGAGGAGTTCACAGGAAAAGGGAACAGCCTCTGACCCCGACCTTCTCCAAAACACAACAAAGGACGTCAGCTGTCAAGTCCAACAGTCCTTGCAAGGCCTGAGAACACGGGAGGAAAAGGGCAGGAGACGCCTCTGACTTGGCACCACTACAAGGATATTGCAAAAAACACCCCTGGGGTTGGTGAAAAAAGGTTTTATGAAAAATTTTTCCATAAGAAAAGTAGAAACTGCATTGAGCTGAGAAAGTGACATGCCGTTATCGCCCAATTTTTGGCCCAGCAGGCACACCACCAAAGGGGCAGTGTGTGGATTTAAACCTCACTTCCAGTAAAAAAGCTTGTAATATGTACACGTTGGTGGGAAGATCCAGTTTAGTTTGCATTTTTTAGTGCTGACTGAGAAGCCCTCTCTCGAACAGGACCTACAGTGAGAAATGCCCAGGCGGTGTCGGCAGCCTCCCTGAAGCGCGGAGAAGAGACAGGACCCTTTCCCCCACACCTCCGAGAGCACTCGAGAGGAGACAGGCCAACCTGATGGACCAATCAGAAATATGCGTCATCGGTTTCCCGTTGCTTCCTTCCTCCCCAAGTATTATTAAGGAATGTCCAATGTCCAGTCTAGCTCACGGCAGGAGCATTTGCATATTACATCTGTGAATACCTTTCTGCTTTGGCTGAAGTGCATGTTATAACTTCTCTGTTCTAGAGCCTGAGAGCTGGGGATAAAATGGCAAGGGAGAAGGAAGAAAGTCCATAAGAGAGATTAGATTATGGCAGCTTTGTGTGCTGCAGGCCGCCTTCCTGGAACAGCCAAGGCAGGTGGTATGCGGAGCACTCCTGAAATGACTCCTGTCACCTACCCCCTCACCGCCACTCCCACTCCCATCCCTCCGAACATATTTCTGATTGGTGGTGTAAGGAAACTACAGACTCTCAAGCGACATGGTAGTTCCACAAAGCAGTGGTTTCAGTGACACGGGAGCAGTCTTTACCATGCAGGACAATGGACGTGATCACAAGTCTGAACGGCTAGAAGGTGCCAGGTTCTTACCTAGGAACAACCTGTTCCTTCCTTTCAGGCATCACTTTGTAATGGTGAAGTGGGGAAGCTGGCAAGGGACCAAGAAGTGACGACAAGGGGCCTGAACAGCCCGCAGAGCAGTTCTTCAGCAAGCCTGAGGGGGCGCCCGGGCACACAGGGAAGGCTTGCATAGATGAGCGGTTGCTGAGAATGCCTGACAGAGCTTCCCTGTGGACAGCCTCAGCACAGGGCTGATGGAGCGGAAACACACGGCCAGGCCGGGCCACGTGGGACAACGACTGTCAAGCTACACATACTGCACCAAGGTAAGTGCTTTGCTTTTCACACCTCGATTTAACTTTTTATTCTGAGCAAAAAAATAAAACTTTGTGGACAGTATATATATATATATATATATATATATATATATATATATGTATATATATATATACACACACACACACACAAAAGAAATTGCAGCAATTGGGTTAAAGATAAAATAACCTAAAGTGCTTTTTACTTTTATTATTTCTTTAATATACCAATATGAGGTTCTGCAAACTTGTCCCTCCGGACACATTCAGCATTATACAAAGTCTCGCAGGAAAACCCACCCACCCTCCATTAATCCCATCAGTCCACTGCCTTGACCCTGAAAGGCAACCTCTCCAATTGGCTGACTCTCCCCTCGCCCTCTACCCAGAGAGGTCTTCACATCTTAAGGCCCATCCTGGGCTTGGTACCATGATCTCCTTCTAAAGGGAGTGGAATTCAAGAAATGATACCACTCCTGTCCCCACATCTAGTGCTGCCCCCATGAGACTAGCCAGAGCCTGCCAGGAAGGACTGGGCCACTTTCCTCCAGTGCCCCGCCCAGCAGCCTGAGAATGGCTCAGTTCACTAAGGCAGTGTGGTGGTGCCAGCCAGTTTCCTGACCGCCTAAGTCCATACCTGGGGCCGAGCAGCACCCTTTAAAGGCGCAGTCTAACTGGAGATGCTAGCGGAGCCAAAGTAGAAATTTACAAGGTGAAAATGGTTACCATGGGGAGAAAGGCTCAATTTCACCACCTAGAATTCTGTGGATCCTTCCTAACCTTATCCTAGGTTCACTCCTGGGTTTGAGAAACCACTCTCTCCATGAAGGTTCTTTCTGGCTCCTAGCCAGAGGCCTTCTCTTCTCCAGGTCCCTGGTTCTAGAAGCCAGGCTTGTGGTAAGACAGGGAGGGAGAAGGCTGGAAGCAGATGGAAGGAAAGACTGCCAACCCCGTGGAATACACCTGCTCTTCACAACCATTCGCTAGCGTTTTAAACAGAATCCTGATTTTTCAAAAGCTGATTGGATCTTATAGTCTCTTGTAATCTAAAATCACCCTCTGAACGCAGATATTTCAAGTAGAAAGACCTGTCAGCCTAAACACTTTTAAGATATTTCTCCATCACCCCTGATGTGTGGAGAGTGGGAAAGCCGCTGACCTGGGTGGGGCCCAACACAAGCACAGCCCTGGCTAAGCAGGAAGGAACAAGATTTAAACCATCTACACTTCCAGTGTTCTTCCCTGAAAGCCTACTTCCCCCATCACCTCCCAGACAGCCAGAATCCCTGGTGACCCTAGGATGGGCATGTGGGAAGGTCATTACTGCTCTCTGATACAAGCTAATTTTGGGGTCCCTTCTGCTGCGCTCCCAGAAGTTGTAGAGAAAACAGCGAGGGCTTTAGCTCCAAGTTTCCTACGGGGGAATGCAAGGCCCAAAGGCGACCAAGGATGAGCCAAGCTCAGCAGCGGCTGTTCTAGGAGGACCTGACCCAGTGTGCGACAGAAGACGCCTCCTGCTTATCAACTTGTGCTGAGGTCAAAGGTTGCCAAAACCCACCAGCCTTTTGGGGAGGGGAGTGCAGGAGGTAAAAAAAAAATCAATGCTCCTGGCTAGACTCCTGGAATGAACTCGGCTGCTGTTTCTCCTTGCGCAGTACCAGCTCTCACTACCACCATCCTCATCCACGTCGGTCCCTGAGCGTGCCAGCTGAAGGCAGGGAGGTGATCTGCTGTCTGCTGTCTTGGCTGGCCCTGAGTGCCAGCTCAAAGAGCAGGAGAGTGACCCACGCACATCTCTTTACGTCGGGGTGGAAACGAGAGGCAAAATGAGGGCTGCTTTCTGCTGCGCTTGACCTGAAAGTGGCCTGGGTTCTAAGCCGCAGCTCAAGGCAGGGCAGGCGCTCTTGGGGAGGCGAGGGGCCTAGTCCACAGGCTGGGCCAGGCTAGCTTCTGAGCCAGCGCAGAGGAACTTTCCATTCCAGTGTGGAGTCTATTTTATGTCTTATTTTAAGAGGCAATGACTTAGAGCCAAAGGCAGACAGATGGATATAATTCTATACACAACTGAGAAAAACCTTCTTTCCTCTAACACAACTTAATGCAACATTCCAAATGAGATAACTTATTGCAACATTTCAGGCTTTTTGGTGGAAGGGGGATTTTTTCATTTTGTTTTACCCTGAGTATAAGATCATCGTTTTATTTCTTTCTTTTTTTTTTTTTTTTTTTTTTGTCTTTTCCTTTTGTTTAGAAACCACTACGTTGAGCAAGCCACAGCCTGGTTTGCACTGTATATGCAAAATCCAGAAGGCTGAGAAGAGGAGGTGGGGGAAGGGGCAACCAAAAACCTGGCTACGCCTGGAACCAGGACCCACGGCCTGCCAATTCCACACCACCCCCAACTCCCTTAAGTCTGCACCTTCTCCTGATAAGCAAAATGCAGCCCTTCTGCTCTGAGGCAGAAAACGTCATTGAAGGCAGGCAGGCCACCAACCACCAATCAGCTATAGCCACATGTTCACTCTAGGACAAAATAGGCATGTGCCCCAAGGCAAATTCACTGCGCTCTGCAATCCCCGAAACTGACTCCAGGGACCAGGAAGGCAGACTGTGGTCATGTTGCTACAGCCTGCTCTTCACACACATCAGCGACAGACCACACTTAACAACTTGCCCAGGGCCCTGCAGAGCCAGCTCATCCCCACAGCCTGGGCCCGGGCCTGCTGCAGAAGCGGGCTGCAGCATGAGCCCTGTGCTAGCCACCCTGAGCTCCACTGACGCCAAGCGCAAACAACAAAGCCATCTCGCCTGAACTCTGCCTGTCTCACAGCTCTTTCACCTTGCCATGGCCCTCCCGGAGCGGGTGAGGGGCTGGCCTTCAGAGCAGTCTGGAGCCTCAGACTCAAGACACACAGGGAGGAGCAACACCCAACACACTGAACTTTCTGCCCAATCCACAAAGACCCCAGTGCAAGTAAGTGATGGGCAGTGTCAGATTGATGGAAACCACACCCTTTCATTTAGAATTTTTATGCGCACGAGTAACCTTAATTTCCAAGTTCACATGACAATAAGCAAAAGTGACAAACAGTGCAGCCAAACAGTTCATTTATAACTTAGCTTTTTTTTGTTGTTTTTTTTGTTTTTGTTTTTTTTTCCCAAAGATCAGTTCCTTAAAATGGATGCTCCTGGTATGTGAATAAAGAAAACACATCTGAAAGGCGAGGAATTCAAACAGTAGATTTCTTCATCCTTCAAATTCTGACCCCATGATGGTGGGCGTGGCACCTCGCGCCTCCTGCTCGTCCTCGTCCAGGAGGTGAGCACGCGAGCACACACACACTGTTCACTTGGAGAAGCTGCCGGTCAGGCCCATCTCCTCCTCCCTCTGCAGCAGTGCTTCAATGGGAATCAGACTGGACGGGGTGCTGAGGCCCTGGAGGGACAGGAACTCTGACACATCCATGGCACTTATTTCTGTCTGAGAGTACGCAGGAGTCTCTGTTTGTCTGCTTTGCTCACAGGAAGAGGGTGCGGTGGAGGATGACAACAGGGGGACCAGGGGTAATGAAAAAGTCTGTGGAGGCAGCGGCAGGCTGGGTCCATCAGGAGGCTGAGGGTTTGACTCTGGAGGGGGTGGGGAAGAACAGCCCTTTCTCCTGCCAGTCGCCCGCTCCTTGGCAGAGTCCCGGCATGCACACTGACACTGACATGCCTCCTCTTGTTTGATGATGATCACAGGAAGACTGAGGCCAATCTGCTGTACAGAGCTCCCTGCAAGAGAGGCGAGAAAGACACAGGGCAGGGCATGAGGGCCAGGCAGACTGGGTGAGAGCTGAGAACGCTGGGAAGCAGTGTGGTCTTGGCTTTGCTCTGCTCTGAACTGGACCACATTCCTTTTTCAGGTGAAAGGCTTCGGACACACCCCCTGCCTCCAAGACAAAGCCCCTCTTCCTCAGAAGGCCACATACAGGATCTCGATGCCTTCTGCAGTCCCAGCGGTTCTCTGCTGCACCTTCCAAGCCAGCCACAGCACATGCGCCATTTCTCTGACCCGTTCTTTCTGTCTCTTGGCCTGCGGGTCCTCCCTCTGATCTAAATTCCCTAGGTGCTGCTGTTTTTCTGGAGAGTTTAATGTTCATCTCCTCCCTCTTCTTGTGATGCCCCTAGGCAGCGCTTCCCATAGGCTCCTGTGCAGAGGCCTAGCTTGGGTGAAGCCAGCACAGAGCTTCCTGGCACATGCATGGTGCTTTTTTTTTAAGATTTTATTTATTTGAGAATTAGAGTTACAGACAGTGAGAGGGAGAGACAGAGAAAGGTCTTCCTTCCATTGGTTCACTCCCCAAACGGCCACAACGGCCAGAGCTGCACCGATCCGAAGCCAGGAGCCAGGTACTTCTTCCCGGTCTTGCATGTGGGTGCAGGGGCCCAAGTACATGGGCCATCTTCTATTGGCTTTCCCAAGCCACAGCAGAGAGCTGGATTGGAAGAAAAGCAGCCGGGACCAGAATCGGTACCCATACGGGATGCCAGCGCCACAGGCGAGGATTAACCTGCTGCGCCAGGGCGCCGGCCCCAGTGCTGCTTGCTTTCTTCTGCACCTTTCTCTACCTGACTTAACTCTGCCTGCCCAAGAGACTCTGAGCTCACTCATCTTTGTAGGCCCGGTGTTTGCCCCGAGGGAAATGCCAGCCAATCTCTTCCTACACTGCCAGCCTCCGTGTGGGCAGTCTCTTTCTCTTGCTTGTGTTGTGCACGCACACAGTGGGAATGAGGTCTGAGAACCAGTGCTTTGGCTCTGCCGTAAGTTCACCTATGACTGTGGTGGGGGCTTTACTTCCTCTCTCTGGGCCTGAGTTTCTTAATCTGCCACACAAGGGATTTGAATAAAAGGACCTTTCAGCTCTCCATGAGTCTCTGACCCAGATGCTATTTCTTCATTACTGTAATTAGAAAGAGTCCAGTGAATTAACAACTGCTCTCTTTAGCATTAACTGTGAGTCAGACTTTTTTCTGGCTATGTTTAAAGGCTGTATGTGAAAGGAAGGGGCCAGTACGAAGTAAAGAATGTCAAACACAGTACTTATGCCACAAGTGCACTGGCTTTTAATAGTTATGAGAATATGAAGTACTCTCACAGACAATACAATGTGATGAATTTAACGGAGGCTGTTTTAAGATTTCTTTTTTAAAAGATTTAAAAACAGGGCAAAGCAGTAATTTCCTGTGCCTCAAGGTGCTCAGAGCGGACTTGCCTTTAAAGTCAACACAGAATTACATACCTGTGCTACTGGCTACTGGTACTGCAGTGGTGAAGAACACCTTCTCAACTTTAGATGCTTGCTGCTAGGGAGGAAAAAAAAAAAAAACATTTATGGCCACTCTGAGATGGCAGACATCCAAGGGCTCAAGCCTTCCCAACTCTAACGGTCATCCAGGAGGACAGAAAACCTTCAGTATTCCGAGGTTTCTGCACTGAGCAACGTTTTGTTTGTGCTCTGATATGAGGTCACTGCCTGTTTGACATTCAGTGCTGACAATGTAGCTAGCTTTGCACCCTACTATTTGGCTGTCTCCCAGCTGCCTAGCCCAGTGGGTTGCTGTACCCAAAGCTTCCTCCAAGGCTGCTGTTCTCAAGCTGAGGGTCTTGTCAGGGCAGCCTCAGTGCTGGCCTGCCCTCTAGGCTTTGCAAGCCCTTCCATCTAGTACTTCTGTGAAGGCTGCAGGTTGGTTATTTCCTTTTCCAGGATTAAGCTGCATGCTAAGGCTTCTCTCACAAACAACCCTGTGAAGGCCATGGGTAGCGCTGAATGCCGCACAGAATAGTTGAAGGGTGGGCCCTGGGCTCAGCCACACCTGGCTACAAGCCCCAGCACTGTCATTAGTTGCTGCCAAGTGACTGAACTTCTTAATCTTAATTTCCTTGTTGAGAAAAGTAGAAATGTTAACCAAAGACCCCCCGAAGGACCCTGTGAAGATAAATGAGATGACGCCTATAGACTCCTCAGCACAGGGTGAGCAGTCAGTAAACATTAGCTATTTATGTTATTACTAAATCCTGACTGGAAAACCACCTTATTTCTCTAATGCACTTCCTAGTAAAACGGCTAAAGGGTTCTGCTTTCTTCAAGTCTTATCTTAAAGGGCTTATCTTAAAGTCTTTTTATGCTTTTAAGGAAAAAACAAATGTGTCTAAGAAGACTCTGGGAGGAAGAGACTCAGGCTTCTGGCAAAGTTACAGGAGATGAGACTTTCATAATGGGGGAGTCCATGAAAGTGCATTATGTGGAAAAACAGTGGTGCTCGTTTTACACGGCAGCCTAGGGCTGCTCTAGAAAAACAACAGACACGACGTGGGGCAGACTGGGCCACACACTGCCAAGTCCTCTCCAGGGACTCTGCCCGCTGGACATGGTGTGCTGCCCCGGGGTGGTGGCCACTCTACTTCTGGAATTCCAGTGTTCTCACTGTTTAGTCCTAAACTCCCTTTCAGGTTTGTGTAATTGAAACACATGTGCACCCACACTTCTACTCCCTACATCCACCCCCACCCCCACCTCCCGCCCTGCGCTGGTTAACTCCCCAAATGGCCCGGGCAGCTGGGTCTGGGCCAGCCAAAGCCAAGAGCCCAGCATTTTTCTGGGTCTCCCATGTGGATGCAGGGCCCCAAGCAGTTGGGCCATTTTTGGCTGCTTTTCCAGGCACATTGGCAGGGATTGGAAGCGGAGCAGCCAGGTGTCGAACCGATGCCCATATGGGATGCTGGCACCGCAGGTGGAGACTTAACCTACTACACCACAGTGCCAGGCCCTCTACTACATTCTTCTCTTCCTCTAACTCCTAACCATGTCTCACCTGACCCCTGTAGCCACTCAATAAGCTCTAGGTGTGTGAAGCCACTTCTGACAGCACAATGGAGCAGCCAAGAGCACAGGCACCAGGGTCAGTCTGCCTACACTCAATCCCAGCTATGCCACGTGTGAGCCATGTGACGCTGAGCTACTTACTTAGCCTTCCTGGAAAAATCATACCTCTTCACTGGTAAAATCATACCTACCTCTTGGGACTGTTGGAATACATTAAAAAGTGCTTACTTAACAGCGTATGACATATAGGAAAACAGGTGCAGCAAAAACAAAAACAAAAACAGTGGTTGCTATGGAAGTAAGGGGAGGGGAGCAGAGATGGGTAAGCATCCTACAGGGAATTTTTAGGGTGGTGAACTAACTATTCTGGATGCTGTCATGGAGGTACCCAACATTCATCAAAACCTACAGAATTGTCCAACACAAAGAAAGAACTGGAATGTACACTATGGACTTTAGCTAATAATAATGTTATCAATAATGGCTTATCAGTGGTAACAAATTTGCCATACACTGTTCCACTATGTAACTGTTATACACACTGTTACACACTTAACAAATGTGCCACCCTGACAGAAGACATTAATAACCAGGGAAACCTGGAGTGAGGGTACATGGGAATTCTATCTGTTCAATAAAACCTAAAATATAATCTAAAAATGGTGTACGTAAAGTAATGACTGACATGTTACATACCTTGTAAACATGACATACATGTTTACAAGGTATTTAGTTATTAGCACAGTAGTCCTTACACAGTGAGGACTCAATAAATAACTATTATTTTTAAATTAGCATTATTATCATCACTTGGTACCTGACTGCTAATACTAACCTTCTTTTAGGCATTCTACGCTGTCTTACTAGAATGTACATTTTTATGAAAAAAGATATCCTGTTTGTCTCTTTGTATCCTCCCGAGCATCCAGTGTGGTATCTTGCAAACACCAGGTGCTTAAATACATGCACACTGCTAGATCTTGTCTAGAGCCATCCTGACCAAACCCTTAGAAACAGGCTCTGGGGCGGGCTCTGGTAGCTCACATGGTTCCCGGGCCTTGGTCCCATCTGACTGGGTCATGCCAGCACCTCCTGTCAATCCGACTGCTCAGCCTGACTGCCTTGCAGATGACCTCATTTCCTGAACCTTGGCCTCTAGAGCTGTTGATACGTCCCTGCACTAGCTGTGGCTATTGGAATGTCCATGAAATATCCGATCAAGCCTCTACTGCGAGGTAAACCTAAAAGTTGTTTCTCTGCCTCCTTACTTTAAGGATTCACCATGGCATTCCCTGAATTGACACCACTCCATTACAGGAAAATGACTAAGAGGATTTCATGCTAGCCATTTCCTTTTTGAAGTAAAGGCCTCTGAACGTGTCAACTATGTAAATAAATATACTCCCCCCCAACCTGGTACATTTATACCTAATACTTACAATTTGTTCCTGGTTTTGTGGAGAATTGGTGGCACCATTTAATATCCACTGTAAGTTCTGTTCTCCCATGACCAGGTTGGACTGCAGGATGGCCGTGCTGGGAGTCGGGGTGATGGTTATAGTGGGATTACTAGTTAGGACAGAGTTGGCACCCAGGGGCAAAGTCTGGACCATGGCCGGCAGGGGCTCAGTAGTACTTTGCGGTGGGGCTGGTGCTGCTGTGGCTGACGCAGAAGCCCCAGCAACAACAGAGAGTCCTGGGACGATGGGCTGCGGTGCCTGGGGGTGCGGAAGAAACTCTTGATGATTAGCAGCAAACTGCGTGCTGTGGGGAACAGGCACTTCTGGAGGTTGTAAGAGAGCAGGGGGGTTGCCAAATGCAGCTTGCTGGGAACCAGTTCCCAGGGAGGGAGCAGGCGGAGGAGCAGACGGAGCTGAGGCTGGTAGCAGAGGCTGAGGTGGCTCGGAGATGACAGGCTGCAGTAGAAGTGGAAGAGATAAAGATGCTGAATTTCCTGTGGGTGGCGGAACATCACTGACTGACTCTGCATCACCATTAAAACTTTCAATCAAGGCAGCTGGCAAGAAAAAGAAATAGAAATGTATATACACATCCCGAGCCTCACAGGAGCCACAAAAACAGTCATCATGGGCTAAACAAAAGACAGCTCAAGTCCCTTGGAGTCAATTCCTTCATTGCTAGCAGGCTGGCTTTCTGTTTTTCTTATTCTGACACACCTCCAGTCAAGGTACCAGGTTCTGTGATTGACCTCTTTCTAAATATGAAGTAGTATAGATTTAACCATAAAAAAAAGGCATCCTAAGGTTTTTCTAGAAAACAGACTAGACCAGGAATATACCTTTTTCTGACATGAGCAGGGAATACACCACTACTGTGGAGCTTCATGGACAGACTGTCATGCGCACAAGGGATGATTTACACACGTGAAGCTGGGTTCCTGGGTGCTATCCACATAGGAACATCTCATCAGAAGAAAAGGCTCACAGCTTCTTCCATTTTTTTAGAGCCAACAAGAGACTATGAGAAAAGGAGACCCTCTTCTTCAGGAGCAAAGGAAAGTCAATCAAAAGGCCCTTATCTTCTGACCTTTCCCAGAAAGCTGGCTGAAGTATCTCACTGTCCCTGTCATTCAGGCTGTCAATGTGTGTGAATTCCCCTCCCAGTGCTGACATGTGACAGCAAGACAGTCTGGCCAACAAACCTGTCTGTTGAGGATCTTCCTGAATTGCTGCATCATCTGAATTCTGGAACATTGATTTAAAGATGGTTGCTGGTGAAACTGTGCTGAGGTCCTGGTCCTGTGTCTGATGGGGAGAGACAGACATGAGACTCACCACCACAGGAAACACACGAAGCAGCAGGGCTGCTACACATCCTGCTTCTACCTTCTATTCCAATGTGACATGTATTTCCTTAAACCTCAACTAAACGAAAGATTAGGTCCTCAAATGCTCTGAAACACGAGTTGGACAACTATGACTTGCAGGTTGATTGCTAATTCTTTAAATAAAGTTTTACCCAAACACAGAAACCTTTCATTTATGTATTGTCTACGCTGCTTCTGTGCTACAACAGAGTTGTGCAGCTGTGACAGAGACCACGTGGTCCACAAAGCCTCAAATATTTTACAGTCTGGTTCTTTATTTGTTATTATTCTTTTTAAAGACTTATTTATTTGACAGTTAGAGAGAGAGACAGAGAGAGAGAGAGAGAGAGAGAGAGAGGGGAAGGAGGGAGAAGAGGAGGAGAAATGGAGGAGAGGAGAGGGGGAAATAGGGAGAGGAGGAGAGAGAGACCCAGCATCCTGAAACTCCCTGGTCCTTTGTTTAGAAAGGCTGACTCACTGCTTGCAATGCCAGCCTCCCTCACTGGAGTACTGGTTCAAGTCCTGGCTGCTCCATTTCCAATCTAGCTTCCTGCTAATGCACCTAGGAAGGGAGTGGAGGATGGCTCCAGTACTTGGACCCCTGCACCCACGTGGGACAGCAGGATGGAGCTCCTGGCTCCTGGTTTTGGCTTGGCCCAGACCTTGCTGTTGCAGCTATTTGGGGCGTGAACAGAGGATGGAAGATCTCTGTCACTCTGCCTTTCAAATAAATAAGTAAATTAAAAAAAAAAAAGTTTCCTTATTCCTGCTCTAAGAGACCAAATCCACATGAAATTGGACTATATATAATATCATTATTACGGTCTGAACATGTTTTGTCCCCAGCGAAACTCATGTTGGAGTTTAATCTCTGTGAGGTACTGAGCGGCCAGAAACTAGGGTGTTTAAAGGCAGGCTTTTGGGAGGTGATTAGGATCAGATGAGGTCATTAGGGTGGAGTCTCAGGATCAAATACCAGTAGCTTTAATAAGAAGAGGGAAAGACCACGAAGTACACACACCTGTCTCTTGTCCCTTACTTTAAAGCCTACTGTGGTATTGTGTTATTAGCAACAGAAAATGAACCAATATAATTACCCTGTAACTTGCTTTTCTTACATAATAAAATAGTGTGAGTATCTTCCAAGGTCGTTACTTAGTATTTATGGTATTTTAATATATACACAAGGCAAGAAAACAATACAAAGGAACATACAACAACTCACAATAGTGATAGTCTTACACTTAAAAACAGATGAAGGTGGAGGACACCACAACACAGGGCCTGGCAGCACTAATAAAATGACTATTCCTCACTTCAGTCAAGGGAAGGAAGAATACTACAATTCTCTTATCTGCAGTCTACCTCTACCCCTGCGTTCAGAAGGACAAGTGTGACAAAGGCTTACAGAAGTCCAAGCAAGGGACAGAAGTAAGTGAAGCAGGGGGCAAGAATAGGGAGGCTACCACAGACTGGAGAGGATGCCCCAAGGCATTTGTTTATTTTACCTAAAGATTTATTTAGTTACTTATGTATTTATCTGAAAGGCAGAGTGAGAGACAGATAGAGGAAAGTCTTCCATCTGCTGCCTCATCCCCCAAATGGCCACAATAGCTAGGTCCAGGCCAGGCCAAAGCCAGGAGCCTAAAACTCCATTCAGGTGTCCCACATGGGTGGCAGGAGCCCAAGGACTTGGGCCATCTTCTGCTGCTTTCCCAGGCACATGAGCAGGGAGCCTGGCCTGAACCAGAGCAGCCTGGTCTCCAACCTGCGTGCCAGTATGGGATGGGGGCGTCAAAACAGGCAGCTTAACCCATGAAGCCATATCAGCCCCACCCTCAGGCAACTGAGAAGGGCTTCGCTGAATGCTGTCCAGGACTATACTGACCAAGGATTACCAGAGCCACGAAAGGGGCATTATTGGGATTTTTTAGAATTTTATTTGTTCAGTTTTATCTTACTGGAGAGAGAGAGAAAGAGCTTCCATCTGGTGGCTCACTCTCCAAATGCCCACAAAATGTGGAGCCAGGTTGAAACCAGGAGCCCAGAACTCAATCCAGGTCTCCCGCGTGGGTGGCAGGGACCCAATCACTTGAGCCATCCCCTGCTGCTTCCCAGAGTGCACATCAGCAGGAAGCTGAAACCGGAAGTGGAGCTGGGACTCAAATCCAGTCACTCTGATACAGGATACGGATCTCTTGACTGCTGTACCAAATGTCCACTCTCAAAGTTTGATTTTTAGATAAAATTCTACTAATTTATAAAACGACAATGAAAACTTTCTAAGCACTGTATATACCAAACCAAAACCTATCTTCAGGCCAGATCTTGCCCTAGTGTCTGCTAGCGTTTCAGGGTCACTTGAGAACAGTTCTGCTTCTAGGATGGAGAACTCAGGGCTGTCCACCTATCTAGAGGTCAAGATGAAAATGCTCTCTGAAACCAGGAGGGGGCCAATCCCTTTAGCATGATTTCATCTGGAAAAAACAGAGGGAAGTCCAGTGATTCTGAATGCCAACATGACGGAAGCAGAAGGCAGAAACCTCCGTGCAATGTCACCCAGAGAGAGTTAAGCCTCACCGTGTGGCTTTCAAACCTTCCTTGTGACACAAAGAGATAGATACATTTTACTATATATACACAAACATATATTTTCCAATTACACGCCTATCCATATGTGTAGCTGAAACACAGCTTACCCTTCCTATATGCAATGTCGCCAGATATTTTCTGTTTATGTCTTTGAAATGCTGATTGCAAACCACTATTTTATAATCTAATGAAGTGCTGAAATCCAGGTTGACAGACAGTGGGCTCACTACCACTAAGCTGCATGCTTTGCAACTTCCTTGTGGTCATTATTTTGTTCTACTTGCTAATAAATCACCATCAACGGTAACACGATTAAAAAAGAATGGGCTTGGGGCCAGGGCTATGGTGTTGCGGGTAAAGCTATATGGGCGCTGGTTCAAGTCCCGGATGCTCTTCTTCCGATCCAGCTCTCTGCTATGGCCTGGGAAAACAGCAGAAGATGGCCCAAGTCCTTGGGCCCCTGCACCAGTGTGGGAAACTTGAAAGAAGCTCCTGGCTCCTGACTTCGGATTGGCATAGCTCTGGCCAATGCGGCCATTTGGGGAGTGAACCAGTGGATGGAAGATTCTCACTCTCTGCCTCTCTGAAATTATGCCTTTCAAATAAATGAATCTTAAAAAAAAAAAAAAAAGTAGTGTTCATAGAATGGATCCAACCCAGAAAACTATCCAAAAGCCTAAGAAGAGAAAGAACCAAGTGTAGCATATTCATTTAGTGTTACAGAGTTCAACAACAATGATGATCTGTAACTATGAGCAAAAACATGGGCTGATTTCTTAAACATAACATGGGGAGAAAAAGACCTAGACCAAGTATACAATCAAAATTACAAAAACCCAAAACCAGGACACTGATCTTCACTGTTAGAAGTCAAGACAGTGGTTATCCTCAGGGAGAGAGAATGGCTGTTGAGGGCTTGGTGGGTTGCAGGGCTGCTAGGTACACTGTTTCTTGAGCTGGGTACTGAACACACAGGAATGATAAATTGTGATGAGTCATCAAGCTCTGTATTTGACACATGAGCTTTTTTGTGTATATATCACACTAGTAAAAATTGTTTTTTTAATTAAAAAGAAAAGTTAAGTACTGAAGCCACTCCCAGGTTTCAAGCAAAACTTCTGGGAACACAGTGAGTGAGAACAACTCTCCAAAGTAGAGGAGATAGGAACAGGCTGAGTTCAGGGCCTGGAGCAAGGAGCAAAGAGCAGCCAAAACACTGAGAGCTGTGTGGGACCAGGCTGGATGCCAGAGCTCAGTGGGCCATTCCCTAGCAGCTTCAACCATCCTTTAACAAAAGGCCGGAGTGAATCAAAGTTCATTGCTAAGACACACATACACATATGGTAGCTAAGAAATACTTAAAAGGATTATTTCATACAAATTTACCAATTGATTTTAATAAGTTCTCATTTTTAAAAAGCAAAGCAGGGGAGCCTGCAACGGCTGGAGCTGTGCCAATCCGAAGCTAGGAGCCAGGAGTTTCTTCCAGGTCTCCCACATGGGTGCAGGGGCCCAAGGACTTGAGCTATCTTCCACTGCTTTCCCAGGCCATACCCCTGAGAAGGCTTCCTTTTTTTAAGTACTTAATGTCCCCATATACCAGGTTACCTTCTCTGGTGACCCTTAGGCTCCAGAAAGCCCCTCAGTCATATGTAACAGTCCTGGCCAGACAGCAGACTGTTAAGTCACTTAACATATTACATGTTAAAGAATATTACACCAAGAAATCTTAGGTTGGAGGGCTTTTGAAGGTCACCATTGTAGAAATTTCATTGAGAACACTGTGCACTTACTCCTCATGTAGGATCTCTGTCCTTAATGTGCTGTACATTGTGATCTAATGCTATAACTAGTACTCAAACAGTATTTTTCACTTTGTGTTTTTATGTGGGTGCAAACTGTTGAAACCTTTACTTAATATATGCTAAACTGATCTTCTGTATATAAAGAGAATCGAAAATAAATCTTGATGTGAATGGAAAGGGAGAGGGAGTGGGAGGGGGAGGGTTGCGGGTGGGAGGGAAGTTATGGGGGGGGTGGGAAGCCACTGTAATCCACAAGCTGTACTCTGGAAATTTATATTCATTAAATAAAAGTAAAAAAAAAAAAACTATTTGCTACTTACTTACTTATTTGAAAGGACAGAGGGAGGGAAGGAGGGAGGGGGAGGGAAGAGAGAATGATATCTTCCATCCACTCATTTACTCATAAATGGTTTCAATAGTCAGTGCTAGTGCAGGCTGAAGCTACAAGTGAGGAACTCCATCCGGGTCTCCCAAGTGGCAGGAACTCAAGTACTTGAGTCATCATCTGCTGCTTCCTAGGCTTATCAGCAGGAAACTGGATCAAAGTGGAGCAGTGTAGACTCAAACTAGCACTCCAGTACGTGATGTTGGTGTCTCAAGCAGCGGCTCAACCCACTGTGCCACAAAGCCCACTCCTCCAGGTTACCTCTGCTTTCTGTGGGTGACTAACCAGTGTCCCATAGGATACACAACACATAGTTGTGCTTTATATGTAATCCAGCATTTATAGCTGTTTTCCATGGGAGGGTTGCTCTCATAAGAGCAACTCCACCATTAGAGGACAATCCAGGTCTTGGGGCACTTCTCTGAGAGTGCACTTCTGGGGTGGATATTTGGTACAGTAGTTAAGTTCCCACTTGGAACACCTGCATCCCATATTAGAGTAACTAGGTTTGAGTCCTTGATTCATTTCCTTAAAAAAAAAAAAAGATTTATTTATTTATTTGAAAGGCAGAGAGAGAGGTCTTCCATCCGCTGGTTCACTCCCCAGATGGCCGCAATGGCCAACATGAAGCCAAGAACCAGTTCTGGAGCTTCTTCCAGTTTTCCCACATGGGTGCAGAAGCCCAAGGACTTGGGTCATCTTCCACTGCTTTCCCAGGCCATATCAGAGAGCTGAATCAGAAGTGGAACAGCTGGGATTCAAACTGGCACCCATATGGGATGCCTGCACTGCTGGCGTCAGCTTTACCCACTACGCCACAGCAATGGCCCCTTTGTTCCACTTTCAATCCAGCTTCCTGCCAACACACACCCTGGGAGGTAGGTAGCATGATGACTTAAGTACTTGAGTCTCTGCCACCCATGTGGGGAACCTGGATTGAGTCCCAGACTCCTGGCTTTGGCCTGGCCCAGCCACAGCTGTTACAGGCATTTGGGGAGTGAACCAGTATATGAATGATATGTCTTTTGAATAAATACATTTTAAAATGCACTTTTAGACACTATTGCTAGACATACTGACTCAGTGGGCATGGAACATTTCCACCTGACTCATGCAGGCTGTCCTCAAATATGCAATCTTTAGAAGACTCATGGAAGGGGCAGCACTGTGGTGCAGGGGGTGAAGCAGTACCTTGCAATGCCAGCAGCCCATATGAGGGCTGGTTTGAGTCCTGGCTGCTTGGCGTCTGATCTAGCTCCCTGTTAATGCCCCAGGGAAGGCAACTTATATCAGCCTAACTGATTGCGCTCCTGCCTACCACATGGAAGACCTGATAGAGTTCTGGGCTCCTAGCCACTGTGGATATTTCAGGAGTGAACCAACAGATGGAAGATCTCTCCCTCTAACTCTGCCTCTCAAATAATAAATATTTAAAATAAAAAGATTCATGGAAAATGCATATTATGAGGAAACTATGCATGAATCTCAACTTTTCTGCACCAAAATAAACTTTTAATTCAATTTTCCATAAATTTTTCAAAGTACTCCTAAACCTTCCCATTACACTTATTCATTATGTATATAGTCACAGAAAATCTAGCATAAGCTGTATTTATTTACAAAAAAGGGACAAAAACATCCAGACTCAAAATCAGTGTTAGCATCACAAGAGAAGGCTCAGATTCTCGGGAAGGAACTTATACAAGCTCTGACTCAACACAGGGTTCTATAACTACCATCCCAGAGCAACAGGAATGGCAGGAAAGCTTAATCAGCATGAAGCAAGCAATCAGGTAAGACAGAATGTCTCTGTCTTCCAGTGGAGGCCTGTACAGGAGCTTCCCTTCCAAAACTCAGTGGGGCGAGTTTAAGAGGGAAAAAGACTAGACCTGGTCCAACAGCAGGGTCTGAGTAAGTGCAGAAACTGAAATTCTGCCCTCATCTTACAGTGCTAGACTTTAAGTTCCTCAAGGGCAAACCATACCTACTACCACAATGAGCCCAGCACTGGCACAGTGCATGATGAAGCAATCACTCAATAAATATTTGTCAAGTGAATAAAAAAAGAGTTTCTAGGGTCAGAAGGTTATCCAGTGAGTAATGTGGGCCAAAACGCTTTAGGCATCAGAGAGAACAACCTCTTCTGGTCAAGAACTCCTCTCAGGAGAAGGAAATAAATATTAAATGGTCAGGGGTTAAATAATAAAAACTAGAAGACTTCAAAAAGACTGGTCTTCTTCAATTTAACTGCCAAAGGGAAGTTCTCAATTCCTGAATCTATCTTCCAAGCATCCATATCTTAATGTGTACTTACTCTACTGGAATTTTCTCCCAAAATTTTATCTTCTGCGGACAGAAGGCTCAAGGCATTCAGATGAAGTGAGTGATTTGTATCCTGTAAGAGAAAACAAAATTCTAATTAAATGACAAAATCAGGATTTACAGTAGCATAACATGTAATAATAATGCAAATATTTAGATGATCAGGTTCCAAATGTTTAGATGTCACCTGGATGGAATGAATCATCCAAAACAGGGTTAAGAACATTATTTCATTTTTTAAAATCTCCATATTCTTAGAAGAACCTCTCACGGATAACCAGCATCCCATATGGGTGTTGGTTTGAGTCCCAGCTGCTCTATTTCCAATCCAGCTCCCTGCTAACGCACCTGGGAAAGCTGCGGAAGACAGCTCAAGTACTTGGGCCCCTGCATCCACATGGGAGACCCAGATGAAGCTCCTGGCTTCAGCCTGGCCTAGCCCTAGCTATGATAGCCATTTGGGGAGTGAACCAGTAAATGGAAGATCTCCCTGTTTCTCCCCCTCTCTCTAATTCTGACTTTCAAATAAATAAATAAAGATAAGACTATGTAATGACTCACGCCCAAGAGTAACAAAAGCTATGAGGATATGAAATTAATTGTATAATCAGTGTCATCGTTGAACAAGTGATTTCACATGATTCACTGGCTATTCACATGAACCTACTGTGCCTAAATTAAAAAGCAAACTTTATCACAAGTATGAAAACAGAACAGCACAGTAAACACAGGGTTCAGTACTCCTGGAGTTTTAGGCGTCCACTGGGGGTCTGGACCATTTCCTTTCCGATAAAGAGGGACTTCCATATTCATCGAGCGTCTACTATGTATTAGGTACCATTTCAGGTCCAGGGATGCAATAATATACAAAACAGAGTTCCTACCTCTACACAGCTTACATTCTAGTAGAAACAGAAACAAATATATGCACAGTATGCAAGATGGTAAGTGCTATGAAATAAGAGGAACAAGGAATGCTGGGTAGGAGTTTCTCTTTCATTCAGGGGTGGGGAATATCTGGCCCACAGGCCACATGAGGCCTGAGAAAGCATTTGCTTTGTCCCTGTTAAAGCAATGGGCCAGCGCCACGGCTCACTAGGCTAATCCTCCACCTTGCGGCACCGGCACACCAGGTTCTAGTCCCGGTCAGGGCGCCGGATTCTGTCCCGGTTGCCCCTCTTCCAGGCCAGCTCTCTGCTATGGCCCGGGAGTGCAGTGGAGGATGGCCCAAGTGCTTGGGCCCTGCACCCGCATGGGAGACCAGGAGAAGCACCTGGCTCCTGGCTTCGGATCAGTGCGATGCGCTGGCTGCAGCGCACCAGCCGTGGTGGCTATTGGAGGGTGAACCAACGGCAAAGGAAGACCTTTCTCTCTGTCTCTCTCTCTCTCACTGTCCACTCTGCCTGTCCAAAAAAAAAAAAAAAGCAATTGCAGGCAGGACTTGAAATTCAATAAAGCTATAGCAGGCTAAGTTTTAAGTTAAAAACGTTGCATGGCCCACGAATGATAAATATCCAAATGGCTCTTGGCAGAAAAAAAGATTTCCTACAGCTGCATTAGATGGCTTCTGTCATGAGAAAAACAGAGTTGCTCTTCACTAAGATGGGAAGACTGTAGGAGAAACAGGTCTGGACATGTTAGCTGAGATGAGCAGATGGTATCTGGGTGGAGATGTGGAGTAGGTGGCTGCATATGCCAAGACTGGAGTTCAGGGAGAGGCCCAGGATGGAGGTACCACCATGGGACGCAAAGGAAAAACGATGGCTTGTAGAGCTCAAGACTAAAAGACATTTCCATCTGCTGGAGAATGGGCAAAGACCAGAGGTGAGGTCTGAGGACTGGGCACTGGGGTACTCTAATGCTGGCAGCTAAATTATCCTTGGATTTTTATAAAAATGAGAAAACTGACTACGATTTCATAAATGAAGCTTAGCAGAACATTTCTCTCAAATTTTAATACATTTAAACTGAGCCACAAAGAAGTCACTTGCCTAAGGTCATGTGTTCTGCAAGGGAGCTTGGATTTGAACTCAGGCAGCTGTAGCCCACAGCCTGTTCTTACAAATAACGTTATTTTGTCTTTTATGACACCAACGAAAGAACTGGAGTCTAGAATCAGACTATGTGCCTAAATTAGAATAACTGTTAAGTTCTGGATACCTAAGCAAGTTATTTAATTTCTCTTTCCCTCTGTTATCTTTGTCCGTAATGGGAAGGATACTAGTAGTACTGACTTCTGGAGTTCTTCTGAGCAGGACAACCCATATAAAAGCACTCAGCACAGTGCCAGGCCCATATTCAACACTCAATAAATGGTAGTTATTACTAATAAAACTGGAGAGGAGAGGGTCCTTTTTGAAAAAATATTTTTTATTTATTTGAAAAGCAAAATTTCAGAGAGAGAGAGAGAGAAAGAGATCTTCCATCCACTGGTTCACTCCCAAATGGCCACTACAGTCAGTGCTGGGACACACTGAAGCCAGGAGCTTCTTTTGGGTCTCTCACGTGGGTGCAGGGGCCTAAGAACTTGGGCCATCCTCCGCTGCTTTCCCAGGTACATTAGCAGGGAGTTGGATTGGAAGTGGAGCAGCTGGGTCTTGAATTGGCACCCATATGGGGAATGGGCACTGCACGCAGACGTTTCACCCGCTATACCACAGTGCTGGCCCTGAGAGAAGCCCTTTTAAAGTGGCCCTCTATTGTTTAATTAGTAGCCACAGAATTAGAGTCCATTGAATCTTCAAAAATCAAAAATTATTCTATGTTCTTTAAGAACCTGATCATTCAAAATGGGGATAGTGAACATGCAATTCTAAAGTTCAGGGAGAGACCAGGCTATAGACACCAATGTGAGGGCACAGCAGCAAGACAGTTCAAGCAGTACAGATCAAGTTTGTGATGAGAGGAGATTCTCTCCACTGGAGAGTGATCGGGGCGGCACTATGGTGCACTGGGTTAAATCTCAGCCTGTGGCGCCAGCATCCCAAATGGCACCCGTTTGAGTCCTGGCTGTTCCTCTTCCAATCCAGCTCTCTGCTATGGCCTGGGAAAGCTGCAGAAGATGGCCCAGGTGCTTGGGCCCCTGCACCCATGTGGGAGATCCAGAAGAATCTCCTGGCTCCTGGCTTGGATTGGTGCAGCTCTGGCCATTGCAGCCATTTGGGGAATGAATCAGCAGATGGAGGACACTTCTCTCTGTCTCTCCTTCTCACTGTCTATAACTTCACCTTGCAAATAAATAAATAAAAATCTTTAAAAAAAATGATCAGAAATCCAAGGAACATGGGCTGGTACAGTGTGGTTGTGGTTGTGAAGATAGGACAAGGTGCCAGGAAGCCCACTTAGTAGTTTATTACAATAATCCATGCAAAAAAACTATAGTGGATTGAATGAAGCAACCAGAAGAAGTGATCAAATTCTAAATAAATTGTCAAGGAAGAGCTGAAAGACTTTATCTATAAAATAGTAAGATAATAAAGGTACTCAATTTCTGGGTTTGAAAGACATCACATTAAAACTAGTAACAGGGGCCAGCGCTGTGGTATAGCAGGTAAAGCCACAGCCTGCAGTGCCGGCATCCCATATGGGCACTGGTTCAAGTCCCGGCTACTCCACTTCTGATCCAGCTCTCTGCTGTGGCCTGGGAAAGCAGTAGAAGATGGCCCAAGACCTTGGGCCCCTGCACCCATGTGGGAGTCCTGGAAGAAGCTCCTGGCTTTGGATTGGCACAGCTCTGGCCATTATGGCCATCTGGGGAGTGAACCAGCAGATGGAAGACCTCTCTTTATACCTTTACTTCTCTGTAACTCTGCCTTTCAAATAAATAAATAAATCTTAAAAAAAAAAAAAATACTAGTAACAGCAGGGGCCAGTGCTGTAGTGTAGTAGGTTGGGCCACCCCCTGCAGTGCTGGCATCCCATATGGGCACCTGCCTGTTTGAGTCCCAGCTGCTCCATTTCTGATCCAGCTCCCTGCTAATGTTTCTGGGAAGGCAGCAGAAGATGGCTCAAGTTGCTGGGACCACGCACCCATGTGGGAGAACTAGAAGAAGCTCCTGGCTCTTGGCTTCAGCCTGGCCCAGCCCTGGTCATTGTGGCCATTTGTGGAATGAACCAGTGGATGGAAGATCTCTCTTTCTCTGTCTCCCCTTCTCTCTCTGTAACTCTGCCTTTCAAATAAGTAAATAAATCTTAAAAAAAAAAAAAAAAAGTAGTATCAGTAAATTTATCCCAAGGTCTCTCTGGAATGGAGCTGAGGGGTGGGACTGGAAGAATATGGACAAGGGGCTTGGTAAAGAACAAAAGAAAAAAAAAAGCAACACTGCCTAAAACTACAGAGGCATGTTCTGTGGTTCAGAGTCGTAAGCCAGTGACTCTCAAACTTTCTGGTATGTAGACAGATCAAAAGGGCAAGGGACCCTCCAGACTTCCTGGATCTCCAAGGATGGGTTCATCGCTGTGTGAAGCAATAGTAATTTGCATTCCAACTCATGTATGGCTTTGGCACTTCACAGTTATGAATAAGAACATAACAGTATCTTAAGAGATTCTGGCTAACCCTGTGAAAGCCATTCTGAGACCTCTGGGTTCAGGAGCACCTGATGGAATGAGGTGGAGGTGAAACACACTAAGCACAGGGGGCCTGGTGGAATTTCTTGCTTCTACCACCCCAAAGCAAAAACATAGATCTTGACCCCGATTTCTTCCTTCTCACTAACAAACATAAAGAGAAGACATTTTAACCTTTTATTGCTATGCACAAACAATTGTTCTTCTGTGGTGCCCAGATCAAAACAAGAGACAAGAACACTGCACACCTCTGATCCATTGTGTTGTGGAAGTGCATTGCATGAGTGTCCTTTGTTATCATGACCTTTCATGTGACTTTTGAGACTGTACTGAGTGCTGAATGTTTTCTCACAGCCATTACTGGGGCAGAAGAAGGGTCTTTCACCTGCAAGAATGACAAAGGAGGTTAATTTTATCATAAAGTCATTGTACTGGATTAAAAAATCTACCTTTCCCTAACAGAGAGAAGTAAATGTTCTTATGAGTATTTGAGTAACAGATGTTAAAAAGTTGAATAAATGACCTATTAATCATTTCAGACCTAAAAGTTAACATGGAGCAAAGCACGGGGACTGGCCCGCTCCTGGGAAGTTTAGAGAGAAGATTAATTTCTTCACAGGTGCTTCCTTAGAGTCTTCTCTGTACTGGCGTCATTCCTGAAGACTGGATTCCTAAATCCAACCTTTAGATTTTTTTCACTTCTGAAAGAAACTCAAACATTATAGCTGACGCCTATGCCGATAAGGCTCACTCTCTCCACACAGCTCTACAGGTCTCAACAGAAACACAGTTACAGACGCGATGAAGGTTAGGGTGAAAAAGAGTTAGCCTGCACTCACCAGTATGTGTACGGACGTGAGTTTTTAGGTGGTGGCTTGCTGCAAATGCTTTTCCACAGCCATCATGATCACACCTAAATAAGTTGTTGAAGCAAAGTGAAACAGGAGTTACTAGTTAACAGACCTTCATCCTTAACATCACCAAACACAAACTAAAACACATGTTTAGGACACTGGGGCTGGCTGTGGCACAGTGGGTTAAGCTGCCAATATGATGGCTCATATGGGCCATCATCCCTTATGAGCACTGTGGTTCAAGTCCTGTTTGCTCTACTTCCGATTCAGCTCCCTTTTAATGTACCTGAGAAGGCAGCAGATGATGGCCAAAGTTCATGGAAGCCTGGGATGTACTTCCAGGCTCCTGCTTACAGCCTGGCCCAGCCCTGGTCACTACTGTCATTTGGGGAGTAAACTAGAAGATGGTTCACTCTCCCTCTCTGTAACCCTGCCTTTCTATTTATTTATTTATTTATTTATTTGACAGGCAGAGTTAGACAGTGAGTGTGTGAGAGAGAGAGAGAGAGAGACAGACAGACAGACAGAGAGAGAAAGGTCTTCCTTCCATTGGTTCACTCCCAAAATGGCCACCATGGCTGGTATGCTGATCCGAAGCGAGGCGCCAGGTGCTTTCTCCTGGTCTCCCATGCGGGTGGCAGGGCCCAAGCACCTGGGCCATCCTCCTCTGCCTTCCCGGGCCACAGCAGAGAGCTGGATGGAAGAGGAGCAACCGGGACCAGAACCCGGCACCCATATAGGATGCCAGCGCCGCAGGCAGAGGATTAACCAAGTGAGCCACGGTGCCGGCCCCAACTCTGCCTTTCAAATAAAGAAATCTATTTTATTTTGTTCTATTTTATTTTTTAAGTATTTATTTTTATTTATTTGAAAGGGAGAGTTATAGGAGGCTGATGCTATGGTGTAGTGGGTGATACGCCACCTGTGGTTCTGGATCCCATGTGAGTGCCAGTCCAAGTCCTGGCTGCTCCACTTCCAATCCAGCCCCCTGCTAATGCACCTGGGAAAGCAGCGGAGGATGGCCCAAGAGTTTGGGCCCCAGCATCCACATGAGAGACCGGGAGGAAGCTCCTGGCTCCTGGCTTTGGATCAGCCCAGCTCCAGCCGTACAGCTAACTGAGGAGTAGACCTGTGGATGGAGATCTCTCTCCTCCCTCTGTAATTCTGCCTTTCAAATAAATAAATACATCTTTAAAAAAAGGGGGAGAGGGGGAGGCAGAGTTACAGAAAGAGGGGAAGAGAGAGAAAGAAGAGAGAGAGAGAGACGGAGAGAAGGAGGAAAGGAGGGAGGGAGGGAGATATCTTCCATTTGCTGGTTCACTTCCCAAATGGCTGGAATGGCTAGGGCTGGGCCAGACCAAAGCCAGGAGCCCAGAGCTTCTTCCTGTTCTCCCATATGCATGCAGGGGCCCAAGCACTTGGGCCATCTTCTGCTTTCCCAGGCACATTAGCAGGGAACTGAATCAGAAGTGGAGCAGGGGCCAGTGCTATGAAGCAGCAGGTTAAAGCCCCAACCTGAAGCGCCGGCATCCCATATGGGCGCTGGTTTTAGTCCCGGGTGCTCCTCTTCTGATCCAGCTCTCTGCTAAGGCTTGGGAAAGCAGTAGAAGATGGCCTAAGTCTTTGGCCCATGAAGGAGATCCAGAAGAAGCTCCTGGCTCCTGACTTTGGATAGGCTCAGCTCCGGCCGTTGCAGCCATTTGGAGAGTAAACCAGTGCATGGAAGACCTCTCTCTGTTACTCTTTTAAATAAATTAAAAAAAAAAAAAAAAAAGTGGAGCATCATCTTGAACCATAAATCTTAAAAAAAAAAAGATTGTTGAGGACACTAAGACCAGATCAGTGTCTCTGGTTTTAGAGGTGTGAGAAGGGTAAGTCCTGGGTAAAGGAAGGTGGCACAGCTGCAAGTAGAGGGAGCCAAGAGCCCAGGACAAGCACTTCTTGCCTAATAGGAGAAAGGTAAAGCACAGGCTGAGGGCCCTGTCACCAAAAACTTTCTGAACAGAACTCCACTGACAGCAATAGTCCATATGGAAAATCTACTACTAGTAAAACACTGGGACTATAAAGAGAGGGTAAAGAGTCCCTTATATATGCATGAGGTTGAAATGTAACATTAGATTAAAATTAGAACAGATAAACTGTAATGACTACAATCTTCAGTTATACCTTTTTCTCTTGCTTTCTTGATAACCAAGCTACACGTGATCCTCCTGTCCTCAGGACTACTAAGACATTTATTATCTTCAGGTCTCCTTTATGGCATCTCTCCTTTGAATCTTATTTATCTGTCACCTCTCCTCCCAGACTGCCAACTCTTGGAGGGCAGAGTCCATGTAGCTAGTCACGTTTGCTGTGCTCCTTGCACACAGCAGACAGTCAGTAATTACATATGAATGTTATTTTCTTATAAACTCTTATTTTTTTAAATAGAAAGCTTTTCTAGGCCGGTTTTGTGGCTCACTAGGCTAATCCTCCGCCTTGCGGGCCGGCACACCGGGTTCTAGTCCCGGTCGGGGCGCCGGATTCTGTCCCGGTTGCCCCTCTTCCAGGCCAGCTCTCTGCTGTGGCCAGGGAGTGCAGTGGAGGATGGCCCAGGTGCTTGGGCCCTGCACCTCATGGGAGACCAGGAGAAGTACCTGGCTCCTGCCATCAGATCAGCGCGGTGCGCCGGCCGCAGCACACCAGCCACGGCGGCCATTGGAGGGTGAACCAACGGCAAAGGAAGACCTTTCTCTCTGTCTCTCTCTCTCACTGTCCACTCTGCCTGTCAAAAAAAAAAAAAAAAAAAACAAAAAACCACTTCTCTAAAGCATTTTCATTTTTAATTACATATAGTCATCATTGTATCTGAATACTTACCTAACATTCAAGAAAAACTAGCAGTTTTCAACGTCAGAAAAATAAATGCATGTAACTAGATAGAAATCAGCAGCCTATAGGAGAAAAAAATAACCTAACTTTCACAGCCTCTGTAGCCAACAAGAATCTAACTGCTCTTGCCTTTAAAGGGATCATGACTCAGTAATGCATCTGTAATTTAAAAACACAATTCCATTTAACTGGTGTCTAAGAGTTGACTTTCCCTGAAGACTTCTAAATTGCTTCTAAGTGTCCTGTGAGGAGATGAATGATTTGAGAATGGTCAGGTAACATATTGGATGCCATGAAGATAACAGCACTATCTACTACCAAAATTTAGGGGATAACTTATACTCTTTATTTCATAAAAAATGTCATATGATCATCCCCCAACTATTTCTGAACACCCACTGAGTACCTAGGTGGTGCAATGTGCTATGCATAGCTTAAACATGTACTATTAAATACACATATTTATATATCTGGACACACATACATAAAAATGGGTGATCTTGGCCGGCGCTGCGGCTCACTAGGCTAATCCTCCGCCTTGCGGCGCCGGCACACAGGGTTCTAGTCCCGGTAGGGGCACCGGATTCTGTCCCGGTTGCCCCTCTTCCAGGCCAGCTCTCTGCTGTGGCCAGGGAGTGCAGTGGAGGATGGCCCAAGTGCTTGGGCCCTGCACTCCATGGGAGACCAGGATAAGTACCTGGCTCCTGCCATCGGATCAGCGCGGTGCGCCGGCCGCGGCGGCCATTGGTGGGTGAACCAATGGCAAAGGAAGACTTTTCTCTCTGTCTCTCTCTCTCACTGTCCACTCTGCCTGTCAAAAAAAAAAAAAAAAAAAAAAAAGGGTGATCTTGTATGTGTATCTATCTATATATATATACATGACATATTACAAAGCAACAAATGAACAGATAACAAAATACAATATCTGCACCACTAACCTAAACATTCCCACAGCTCATCTCCCTCTTGTCCACACCTTGGTTTTAAGGTAGGTGTCCTTCCTCTGTGCTTAATGCACTTGGAGCATCTCACAGCCTCAAAAACTTCTGTGAACTTGGAGTTCTTTTCCATCAGAGTAAGCTTTTAACTTGCCTGTTGGTATTTCTCTAGTACTAATAAAAGGACCTACTACCTAAGTACATATCAACAAATGTTTAAAACAGAAAAAAAAATGAAGCAAAATCTACAGATGTCCATGGAATCTGCATTCCTTTGTAGTAGGCGCAGGCATCCTGGGTGAGTCAACACTACCAAAGACAGGACTCGTCAAGTGAGTTTTCTGTCTCCTTTGAAAAATTTCTAGAGCATATCAAGATACTCAGCTGAAACCTGGCTAGCGACAAGCAGAAACCAGTAAAACCTACCGAAATGGCTTTTCTCCTGTATGGGTTCGAATGTGCTTCCTCAGATCACTGAGTGTGGTGAAGTACTTGCTGCAGCCTTCAGATTCACAGTTAAACGTTTTCCCTGTGTGAAGCCTCTGATGTGCTTTCAGCCTGCAAAACACCCCAGAGACATTCCCTTTGTCACAATGCCCTGCAGAACCACTCCAGGCCAGCTGAGTGTGCTTCAGGTTCAAGTACCGAAGAATTTTCTACACCTGTAATGTGTTAGTACCCAAACTTTTTTGTCAAAAGAGAAAATTAGGAGAAGTAAACAGCACAGTGGTATGAATGTGACTCTAGAGATAGACTGCCTGGGATTGAAATCCTGGCCCCACAATCTCCAGGCTGGAGGATCCGAGCCAGCGACAGCACCTCTTTGTGCTTCTGTTCACGTATCAGCTGTTGGGAGGATCAGCACCTAGAAAATTGCACAGTACACAATGAGTGCTTTTTAAGCCAATATTTCTGTTGTTTTATACCCAGTATCGAAGTCTAATATACATCTCCCAATCCAAGAGTGAAAAATGAGAAAAGGCTACCAAATGGGATACTCCCTATTTTTCAGGCTAGAAAAGAGTTGTATTCAGGGTAAGGTATGGAGAAAAATTACAGAAGCCTTAGTACAACAGCTGTGAGCCAAGAGGAGGCACACTCCATGCTGATTACCATCCCCAGGCCAGAATGTCACTCCAGGAGACGCACATCTAAATTCGCATGCACTACCATTTTTACCCAACTCAGGATATGGCATCGTAAAGTAGCAAGCTCCTCCAGTGGGTTATAACAGCTGGGTTTAGATGTGCTCTTTGAAGTTCTGAAAGTGAACCTCCCTCCTGCACAGGCAGAAAAGAGCTTTGCAGTCACAAGGTCAGAGCAGAGCAGAGGAGACTGACCTGTACAGCGTGTTGAACGCCTTCTCGCAGCCCTGTACATCGCACTCAAATGGCTTCTCCTTCGTGTGTACCCGCACATGGATCCTGAGGCTGTAAGAGGTGAGGAAGGCCTTGCCACAACCTTCCTGATTGCAGACGAAGGTGTACTCTCCTCGATGAGTCTTCTGGTGGGTGCGCAGGTTGCCTGCTGTGCTGTAGGTGCGAGGACAGCCCTCGAAGGTGCACTGGTACCGCTTTACCTGGCAGACAGAGGACACCTTGTTGATAGGAAAGAAGAACTATCTGTGGCTTAACTTCCCCTGTGTTCACCTCCCAGCAGATGTGGATGATGCAAATGGGACTTCAGCATACACACAGAGGGGCTGGTGCTCTGGTGTAGCAGGTAAAGCCGCCTCCTGCACTGCCGGCATCCCATATGGGCGCTGGTTTGAGTCCCAGCTGCTCCACTTCTGATCCAGCTTAATGCTATGGCCTGGGAAAGCAGTGGAAGATGGGCTAAGTCCTTGGGCTCCTGCACCTGTGTGAGAAACCCAGAAGAACCTCCAGGCTCCTGGCTTAGGATCAGCTCAGCTCTGGCCATTGCAACCATTTGGGGAGCGAACCAGTGGATGGAAGACCTTTCTCCCTCTGCCTCTGCATCTCTGTAACTCTGCCTTTCAAATAAATAAATAAATCTTAAAAAAAAAAAAAAAAACTAAACACAGAAAACAACCTTCAACAAAGTGAGGAAACCTTCCTGTTATCAAATCACACTTGGATAACACATAATAAATAACAGAGAAGAGAAACGTGTGGTGTGTATGTGTATGTGTGTGTGTAGATGAATATTCCAAATGAAGGTGACAGATAATCTGTCTCTCCAACTCTGCTTTTCAAATAAATAATTAACCTTAAAAAATAAAAATAAAAGTAACAGATATTAAAATGACCTGTATTCAAATAAAATCTTAACTTTGCTTTAAGGTTTCATTAAATACTTAGTCAACTCTCTGGCATTATAAGAGTACTTCAAAAAATAGATGAAAATGGAATTAAAATATAAGTACATTTTAGTGCAAAAGTTTTGAAATCTATGTAGTTTTTGTCATAATACATATTTTCTATGAACTTTTTGAAGACCCCTCATTCGCATAGACTTCAAGTTGTGGTATTATTTTTAATTTACTTTTATTTATTTGAAAGTCACAGTGGCTAACAGAGACAAAGAGAAATCTTCCATCCACTAGTTTGAAGATCTTTCCAACTTCCCATAACAAACTCCTCAAATACCCATAACAAACCAGGGCTGGGCCAGGCCAAAGCCAGGAGCCTGGAACTCCATCCAGTCTCCCACATGGGTGTTAGGGCCTCAAGTAATCAAGCACTGCATTCTCTGAGTGGAGGATGTGTTTTGCCTACCTGTTTATTTTAAGGGATGAGCTGAAAAGATGGTCCTCAGACAAACCTGGAAAAGGCATCTATTACAGAAAAGGGAACAGCACGAGAACGGCCCGAGAGCTGAACGAGTGCTGGCCCAGTGAACCATGAACACCTGCAACATGTGAGACAGAAGGAGAAGAGAGAAAAACAAGGCAAGGCCTCCTTAGTTAAGACTCCTTAGTATGAGAACTGGGAGCCATTGAAGGTTTTAACCAAGACAGTAACACCATCAGATCTGGGGTTTGGAGAGATTACTCTGGTAGCTTGTGGAGGATGGAGTGGAAGAGTAAGACAGTGGAAGGGACAGAAATAAAGAGAAGAGAGAGAACAGTCCAAGAGAGATGAGAAGAGCCTGAACAAGGAAGTGGCAGTGCACATCCTAAGAGATGAATTCCAGAGAAAGTAAGAGGGAGAAATGACTGGCTGTCATGACAGCTGTAAGCTGAGGAATGGAGGGGTGGAGAGGCAAAGCTGAGGTGACCCAAGACCATGGCCTGGATGACAAGACAGAAGGTCCAGCTACTAATGTGGGGCTGGATGCAGGGGGGTGGTGGTAAGAGAGAGATGACGAGTTGAGTATGAAGTACTGCCAAGAATTCCAGGTGGAAATGTCCAATAGAGAGTTGGACATATAGGCTGCAAGCTAAATGGAAAGTCTATGGCGGGAGATTTTGGTTCACAGATGATGATGATGATGATTATTATAAGCTGACCTTACCTGTACATTAAAGCAAGCTCAGGTTCAAGCCCTAGCTCTGCCACATACTGTGTAACTGTAGGAAAATTACTGTAACTCATTAAGTTTCAATTTCCTTATTAATAACAAGAAGGAAATAACATGTTTTTAGAGTTGTTGTAAGGATTAGGAATAATTTGTGTGAAGCACTGTAACATAGTTGACTGGGACATAGCAGGTACCCAATAAAATAACAGCTCTTGTATGAAGAGAAGGACAGAGCCCCTACAAGTTACCAGCATTTAACACACCAGGAAAAGAAAACCCCCTGCTGAGAAGGCAGGAGAACTGGCTGGGGAAGCAGGAAGAGAAGCAAAGAACACCCTGAAGCCAACAGAAAAGAGGTCTCAAGGAAAAGGGCATGAAGAACATATGGCCTATCATAGCAAATAAGGAAGACAGGACAGGCGAAATGACAGGATCCTGCGGCTAGGAATTCACTGATGACTCAGCAAGACTAGCTTTCATGGACTGCTGGAGGCAGGAGTCTGGATGAGGGTGAATAAACGGAAGGCTAGGTGTAGGCAGAGCAGGGACAGGCAGCAGCAGCATGAGGGACTTGAAGTCGAAGCTGGTTTTCCAGCTGGCTAGTTCTTGAGCATATCCAGAGGGAGAAAAGACCTGGAAGAAGGAACAGAGGAGGAACACAAAGAGGACAGAGGGAGAGAGAGGCCTCAGGGAGGAGGAGGACATTCCGCCGCAGAGGAGATGGAGAGAAGGATGGGTGAAAACTGAAGGGTGGATAATTCTGTAAAGGGCCAAACAGTAAGTATTTTAGGCCTTGTGGCCATATGGTTTTGGGCACAACTACTTAAATGCCACTGCGTGTGTGTGTGTGTGTGTGTGTGTTCATTTTTCATTTTCTTGAAAGGCAGCGCAAAAGAGAGAGATGTGTCTTCTATCCATTGGTTCACTCCACAATTGGCTGCAACAGCCAGGTCTGGGTCAGGCCAAAGCAAGGAGCGAGGAACTCTCCATCCTGGTCTCCTATGTGGGTGGCAGGGGCCCAAGCACTTGAGCCGTCATCTACCGACTCCCAGGATGCATTAGCAGTCAGCTGGATCAGAGTAGCTGGGCCTCAAACCAACTTTATGATATGGATACAGGTATCCCAGGCAGTGACTTCACCAACGTGCCACAAAGCCCACTCCCTATCACATGTTAAAGTAGCCATGGACAACACAGAAACTAACCAGCAAAGCAGTATCCCACAAAATAGAAGTATGGACTCTGAAATTTGAGTTGCAGTGTTATTTTTTTCTTTGATTTAAAAAATCATTTAAAAGTATAAAAAGTGGGAGGCAGTGGGTGGGTTCACAGTGAGCTGATGAGGTCGAGTCACACGTTTATGGGAGTTGTTACAGAAGACTCTTTTTTTTTTTTTTTTTTTGACAGGCAGAGTGGACAGTGAGAGAGAGACAGAGAGAAAGGTCTTCCTTTTGCCGTTGGTTCACCCTCCAATGGCCGCAGCGGCCAGCGCGCTGCAGCCGGCACACCGCGCTGATCCAATGGCAGGAGCCAGGAGCCAGGTGCTTTTCCTGGTCTCCCATGGGGTGCAGGGCCCAAGCACTTGGGTCATCCTCCACTGCACTCCCTGGCCACAGCAGAGAGCTGGCCTGGAAGAGGGGCAACCGGGACAGAATCCGGCGCCCCGACCGGGACTAGAACCCGATGTGCCGGCGCCGCTAGGCGGAGGATTAGCCTAGTGAGCCGCGGCGCCGGCCACAGAAGACTCTTAAAATGGCAAATGACTTGCATTTCACAACAAGAGATGCAGAGACCTCAGCCACCTTCCCAATGCAGTATTCCATAGTACGTGAGAATAACTGCGGGGCCAAAGGCCAGCCAGGTGAGAGAGTTGAGATGTCTTCCTTTAAGACAGACAAGCATGGCCATGCCGAAGCCTATCTGGCTGGTACTGGCTGGGAAGAAATATGAAGTTATCTGCCCATCAACTCATAATATGGATGTCCTCAACATCAACAGGAACGACCTCTGGGTGACGGGCATCCAGACTGGGTACCTACCACTACCCCAGGATGATGGGGAGGGTGAGCCCTTTGACTCTCTGAGGGAGACTTGGCAAGGAGGCTGAGCAGATGGATGATAGTGGAGAGAGCCTGATTAACAAGCAGCGCACCATGTCAGTGGAGGCAGCTGCTGCAGTCAAGGCCGTGGCAAAGTAACTGGCTCCCAGGGTGGTGGTGGTGCTCTGGCCTGGCCCCGGGCTGGACTGCTACACAATTTCCCTGGCATTTTATTTTGCTTTTTCCTATGCCCTCCATCTTTCAGGGAGCGCCTGTCCTTCACTAATTCTCTTGGCCAGGAGTGAGCAAGCCATGACCTTGGGGAAGTTGCCATCCTTTCTCTTTCCACTATAGTCCTGGTTGGGGAGAAAGGGTGGGTGCTGCTTGCGGTTTCATTTTTTGTTTGCTGATTTACTTCAGTCTGGATTCAGAGAGCTGTGGATTCTGGTAAATGGTCTTCGTGCCCTTACCACACTCATCCCTGGTCTGGTCTCCTGTTCCCCACAGCTCTTTCAAGCACCACCACCACCACAGATCAGGGAACAGCCCCCACCCTGTAGGCAGGGAGGGAAGAGGAGTAAAGGGAGGGCCCTGCCCCTTCCTCAGGATTCTGGGAGGGCCCTGACTCCAACAGCTTCACCTTTTCCTGCAGAATCTCTCTGACATATTAAATCAAACCTGCATAAAACTATAAGTTCAATATGAAAACAAAAAAAGAAAAATGTAAAAACCATTCTTAGCTCATGGCCATACGAAAAAACAAGCATCTGAATGATTTGACCTGTGGGCCATAGTTCACTAATCCCTGAAACCTGTTGGGGTGGGGACGGGAGTGGCCCTGACCCCTCCTCGACCCACCCACCCCACCCTCCCTCACATCTTTCCAAATCCTATTGTGATCTTACACAAGGCTTCAGGCTCCTTAAGCAAGTATTCTCTCACCTATTTAGTCCTTACCATTCTGGCTACCACACAGGTGTTCCATAAATATTTGTTGAACTGAATTATTGAACCACCAGTCTTATGTCTCAGTGTTTAGTTCTGAAGTCATTCGTTGCCAGATTAATTCTCAACAGGGTTCTACACATCTCATCTCTCTGCTCAAATGACTAAAATCCCAATTCCTTAGCCTGATATTGAACTGAAGGAGCTTCCCAGCCACTTGCATTTTCTACCACACTAACTTGGTAACCACAGAAATCAGAAGGCTCTGTCCCGGCCGACAAGCAGCAACAGTACATCCTTCCCCAATGGCAATGTTGAATTCTCACTTCCCCACTTTTGCTCTCTCCTTCCTCTCTATTTGAAGTGCGAAATTCCTTTCTTCTCTTTCTTCCTTTAACTTCAGTCTCACTACCTCCAATGCCCTCCATAATCAATTATTCCACGTCTACACGACAGTGCCCTTCTTGAATGCCAATGATATTTATACCACTCATTCCACACTTAGCTTACATTGATAATAATCCTCTCATGTATATTGCCCAGTTTCCACCAAAACTGAAAACCTCTTAGGTCCTACCAGATAGCTTTCAAAATAACCACTGACTGGGGCAAGCATTGTGGCATAGCAAGTAAAGCTGCCTACTGTGACACAGGCTTCAGTTCTGACCCAGCTGCTCCAATTCCAATCTAGCTCCCTGCTAATGGCCTGGGACAAACAGCAGAAGACGACCCTAGTGTTTGGGCCCTGCCACCCACTTGGGAGACTGGGATGAAGCTCTTCAGCCTGGCCCAGCTCTGGCTGTTGCAGCCATCTGGAGGGGGTGAATCAGCAGATGAAAGATCTCTCCCTCTCTCTGTAACTCTGACTTTCAAATAAGCCAGTAAATCTTTAATAAAATAACATTGACCAATATGGAGAACCAGGACTAAATGCTGCCATAATTAATCTGCAAGCCACAGGTGAATATTAAGAACAGATTTTCATTCTGAAGATGCTATAAGCAGTTGATAACTTTATCAATAACTGCAATAAATAGGTAGCTACCCTCCAGTCTCCCTGCCCTGCTCCCATTTTTTTTGTTTGTTTGTTTGTTTGTTTTTTTAACTTGGTCAACTCAGGCTTCTGCTAAATGTTTCTTCCTCAAGGAGCTCAATTCTAACTGGTCCTTACTCCAACCCCAAACTAGAATTGGCATCCTTTATTACGGGTTCTCACAGCTTCCTGCACAGTCAGCCCTCTGCATCTTGGGTTCTGTACTTGTGAACTGGACCAACAGCAAACTGAAAATATTCACAAAACGGTGTACTGAAAACGCACAGACTTTTTTTTCTTTTAATCATTCCCTAAACGACTTACCTAGCCTTTACGTTGCAGTAGGTATAATAAGTAACCTAGAGATGAGCACGGGAAGATGCACAGGAACTATCTGAATATGACACACCATTTTACACAAGGGACTGCAGCATGCTCAGATTTTGGTACCTGGGGAGCAGAGGGTCCTGGACCAACCCTCCACAATACTAAGGGTTGACTATATCTTTAAAACACATGACATGATTGGGCCAGTGGTGTAGTGTAATGGGTAAGGCTGCTGCCTGCAGATACTGCTTCCCATATGGACACTGGTTCATGTCCTGCTTGCTCCATTTAAGATCCAGCTCCTTGCTGGTAACCTGAGAAAGGCAACAGAAGATGCCCCAAGTGTTTGGGCCCCTGCCACCCAAGTGTGAGACTCAGATGAATCTCCTGGCTCATGGCTTCGGCCTGGCCCAGCCCTGGCTGTTCCGGCTCTCTGGGAGGTGAAATAACAGATGGAAGATCTCTCTCTGTCTCCCCTTCTCTCTGTGTAGCTCTGTCAATTAAATAAATAAATCTTTTTAAAAAATTAAGCAAAACACATGATGTGATTAAGATGAAATAATTACAATTAAACAATTTACAACATTCTCTTTAGTTGCTAGGCACAGCAGTATCTGTATATTAAATAAGTATTTGTTGAATTAAATTAATGAATGACAATTTTGCAACTGGACTCTAAGCTCCATAAGAGCTAGGACTGTGGCCAGTGCTGTGGTGTAGCAGGTAAAGCCACCGCCTGCGGTGCTGGCACCCCAAATGGACGCTTGTTTGAGTCTCGGCTACTTCACTTCTGATCCAGCTCTCTGCTATGACCTGGGAAAGCAGTAGAAGCTGGCCCAAGTGCTTGAGCCCCTACATCCACATGGGAGACCCGGAAGAAGCTCTTGGCTCCTGGCTTCGGATTGGCCCAGCTCCAGTTGTTGTGGCCGTCTGGGGAGTGAACCAGGGGATGGAAGACCTCTCTCTCTCTCTGCCTCTGCCTCTCTGTAACTCTGCCTTTCAAATAAATAAATAAATCTAAAAAAAAAAAAAAAAAAAAAAAAAAAGAGAGAGAGAGAGAGAGAGAGAGCTAGGACTACCTTTACTTCATTCACTGAAAACACAATCTCAAGACTAACCTTGTAGAGAAGTAGCACTCAATTCATATTTTTGAATGAATGAATGAACAAAACAAAACCAGTAGGATTTAATCTTGAGAAAGTGGTGACAAGGACTATAAGTAATAAAGGACTAGAATTTCAAGGAGGACGGTCGTTTAAGAAAAGCATAGCAGAGATGACTGAGAAAGCATTTTTAGGTTTCAGCCAACTCACAAGGTATGAGCACAAGTCAGAACTGGAGTTGTATGAGAAGTCAGAATTTGAGGCAATGAATTATCAACTGTACTTCCAAAAACTTGGCTAAGCAGAGTAGAAAGTTAGGAGAGGAGCCAGGCATTCGGTGCAAATTTTGAGATGCCACCTGGAACACTTGCATCCCATATCATCATTTCTGGGCTGGAGTCCCAGTTCCAGTTCCAATTCTAGCTTTGTACTTAAGTGCACCTTGGGAGGCAGCAGGTTATGGTCCAAGTACTTGGGTTCATGCTACTTATGTAGGAGACCTGGATTGAGTTCCAGGCCCGTTGTCAGCTTGTACCAACCTAGGATGTTGTGGGCATTTAGGCAGTAAGCCAGTGGATGGAAGACCTTGTTCTCTCTTTCAAATAAATAAAATAAATTTGAAAATAAGGTTGGAGAGGATAGTGGCAAGTATATATTTAAAGCTGGCAGAGACAGTTGACTGCAAGAGCAAATGACTGCTTCACCTAAAATATGCTGAATAAATGAATCCTCTCTCACATCATCTGGAAGTAGACAATAAATGGAGTCCCTACTCTGCATCTTCCAGAATCTCTTGAAAATAACACTCAGGGGCCACTGTTGTGATAAAGCAGGTTAAACTGCTGTTTGTGGCACCAGCGTCCTACATCAGAGTACCAATTCAAGTCCTGGCTACTCCATTTCCAATCCAGCTTCCTGCTAATGTTCCTGGGAAGGGAGCAGAAGATGGCCCAAGTACCTGGACCTCTGCCATCCATGTGGGAGATCCGGATGGAGTTCCTGGCTCCTGGCTCCAGCCTGGCCCAGAACTGGCTGTTGTGGCCATTTGGGAGTGAACCAGTGGATAGAAGATCTTTCTGCCTTTCAACTAAATAAGCAAGTAAATCTTTAAAGAGAGAAAGAGAGAGAGAGAGAGAGAGAGATAATAGCACTGAATTTCCTAAAAAGGGAAACTTAACCCTCAAACTGGATCAGAAAAGGAAGTTGCAAAGAACATGTAGGTTTTCACAATTACATAGAGATGTTGTAATATCTGGTATATTTAAATACAGCTAAGGTTTATCTTTCATGCATTTAAAAAATTATGTTCAAGGAATTATTACTGTTCTGGGTGCTAGAAGTAATTTTTTAAAAAATAGCCCCTGCTCCCAAGAAGCTTCAAATCAAAAGAAGAATCAGACAGACAGACAAGAACAACATGGTTTGAGAAGCTGTAGTAATGATGGATGTTTAGGATACTACATTCTATAAAACAGCACCTAACTTTATAGACTCATGATCACCAAGAAAGGATTTTATTTTAATTAGTTTATTTATTTGAAAGTCAGAGTTACAGAGAGAGAAGGAGAGACACACAGAGATTTAGTATCTGTTGGTTCACTTTCCAAATGGCTGCAATGGCCAGGACTAGCCAGACGGAAACTGGAAGCCAGGAGCTTTTTCCAGGTCTTCTGTGGGTGCAGGGACCCAAGCACTGTGCCATCTTCTTCTGCTTTCCTAGGCACATTAACAGGAGCTGGGGACCAGCACTGTGGTGCAGTAGGTTAATCCTCTGCCTAAGGCTCTGGCATCCCATATAGGTGCTGGTGCTAGTCCAGGTTGCTCTTCTGATCCTGCTCTCTGCTACGGCCTGGGAAAGCAGTAGAAGATGGCGCAAGTGCTTGGGTCCCTGCACCCACGTGTGAGACCCGGAGGAAGCTCCTGGCTCCTGGCTTTGGATCGGCCCTGCTCCAACCACTGTGGCTGTTTGAGGAGTGAATCAGCGGATGGAGGACCGTTTTGTCTCTCTCCTGCTCACTGTCTGTAACTCTACCTCTCAAATAAATCTATTAAATCTTTATAAAACAAAACAAAAAACAGGGAGCTAGAAAGGAAGTGGAGCAGCTAGGACTCAAACCGGCACCCATATGAGATGCCAGCATCATAGGCTGCTGTTTTACCACTATGCCACAGCACTGGCTCCCAAGTGAGGCTTCTTAAAGGAGGGGATGCTCAAGCTGAATTTAAAGACTTCAGGGAGGGGTGACACATCATTAGTTTGCTTATCACTAAGAGTGACAATATATATAATATGAACATAATGTCACTGAAGTTTCTATTAGAGAATTAAAAGAAAATTGTCTCTCCAAATAACTGAATAATCTAAGCATGGGATGGATATCTGGCCCAGTAGTTAAGATGCTGGTTAGGATGTACATATTCCACATCAGAGGACCTGGGTTTTTGTCTGTCTGTTTTTATTTGAAAGGCAGAGATAGAGCTATTCCATCTGCTAGTTCATTCCTTAAATGGCCACAATAGCCAGGGCTAGGCCAGGCTGAAGCCAGGAGCCCAGAAATCAACTTAGGTCTCCCAGGTAGGCAGGAAGGGACCCAATACCTGAACTATCATCCATAGCTTCCCAGGTGTGCATCAGCAGGAAGCTGGATGGGAAGCAGAGCTGGGATTTGAACCCTGGCACTCCAATAAGGGATGCCAGCATTTCATGTGGCATTTTTTTAAATAAAGAGTTACTTATTTATCTATTTGAAGACAGAGTTGCAGAGAAACACAGAGAGATCTTCTATCTTCTGGTCCATCACTCCCCCAATGGCCTTAAAGCCAGAGCTGGGCCAGGCCAAAGTCAAGAATCTGGAGTTCCACCTGGATTCTCCATATGGGTGGCAGGGACCCAAGCACTTGGGCCATCTTCCTCTGCTTTCCCAGGTGCATTAGCAGGGAGCTGGATCGGAAGTGAAGCAGCCAGGATTTGAACTGGCACTCATATGGGATGCTAGTGTAGTAAGCAGTGGCTTAACCCACTGTACCACAATGCTGGCCTCTCAAGTGGCATCTGAACCACTGAGCCAAATACCTACCCCTAGAGTACCTGGATTTAATCCCCAGTTCAGTTTCCTGATTCCAGCTTCCTATTAATGCAGATGCCGGAAGGCAGTGGTGATGGCTCAAATAGTTGGGTTCTGACTTCCCATGTGGGAAACCTGGGTTGAGTTCTGGCTCCCTGCTGGCCATTGTAAGCATTTGAAGAGTGAGCCAGAGAATGGGAGCTCTTTTTCTCTCTCTCAAATAAATAAAATAAAAATACATCTCTAAAAAAAATAAGCATGACTTAACTTTTCTGGTGTGGCTTCAAGAGTGGCCAATCACTACGCTGAGGAACACACCCAGAGGAAGCACAGTAGGCTAACAAGGTCTACCGCCAGGAACGGGCAGAAAGCATGAGCTTCCGGGGAACTGACGCTGATTTATAAAGTGCTCTGAACAGTTCTAGAATAGAGAAACACTTACCCCTACTCAGCAAGGAAAGAGAGGAGGCAGGCTTGGGATGCCCACAACCCATATCAGAATGTCTGGTTTGATTGCTGGTTACTCTGTACTTCTGACCCAATTCCTGTACCTGGGCTCCTGCCACCCATGTGGGAGACTCTGAGTACCTGGCTCCTGGCTTCACCCTGGCCTAGTCACAGCTGCTGCAGGCATTTGCTGAGTGAACCAGCAGACAGAAGATCTCCTTCTCTGTCTGTCTGTCATTCTGACATTCAAATAAATTAAATCTTAAGAAAGAAAGAAAGGAAAGGGAGTCCTTCATTTGGAGTACCTAGCGCATGAACATTTTTTTTTAGGGTCTTCCTTTATCCTTTGGTTTACCCCCCAAATGGCCGCTATGGCCGGAGCGCTGCGCCCATCTGAAGCCAGGAGCCAGGTACTTCTCCTGGCCTCCTGTGCGGGTACAGGGCCCAAGCACTTGGGCCATCCTCCACTGCCTTCCCGGGCCACAGCAGAGAGTTAGACTGGAAGAGGAGCAACCAGGACAGAATCCGGCTCCCCAAGCAGGACTAGGACCCGGGGTGCCGGTGCCACAGGCAGAGGATTAGCCTAGTGAGCTGCGGCGCCGGCCCACATGAACATTCTTAAAAGTAAATGACTGGTCTGACCGCTGTGGCTATAAGAACCGTCCTCTCTTCTCCCTCATGTCAACACTGCTCTCATGCTGGTACTAACAGCATTTCTTCAGCAGCCTTCCCATTACCAACCCTCAGAGCCGGATTCATACAACTGTTTCCATACCTGAACCCTCTACACACTTGGGAACAAATGACAGCCTGCTGCTCCTTTAGTTCTCAGCTTTTTTTCATGTCAAAAAGTCTGATTGTCTTGCCTTTGCAAAACTAATATGCTATGGTAGAAAGCATAGCCTCCAGCATCTACAAAGTCCATGGTTCAAATCTCAGGTCTACAACTTCATAGGGGAGTGTTTCAAAACCTCAGTTTTTTTCATCTTCATAATGGAAGACAAATGGTATCTATTTTATTAAATTGCCATAAAAATTAAATACAAAACTATATTAAAGCCCCTAACACAACAACTGGCACATATCAGGTACTCAACAGATGCCAGCCGTGTCAGCCTCTAACACTACTGCCAGCAAGGGAGGAGTCCTCATTTTTTATCTATAAGAGCTACAGCTTTTCCCCATACCCCAAATGTCCACCAAGAAAGAAACTTCTAGAGCCTGATATTAAGACTGTCAAAACAAGGCAAGTATAGAGGAGAAGATTACCTCTGGCAGTGGCCAGTGTTCACCGAACCCCATAGAGGACCACAAATACATACTCATTTTAAAACACAATTAGAGGAGCCGGCGCCGTGGCTCAATAGGCTAATCCTCCACCTTGCGGCGCCGGCACACCGGGTTCTAGTCCCGGTTGGGGCGCCGGATTCTGTCCCGGTTGCCCCTCTTCCAGGCCAGCTCTCTGCTATGGCCAGGGAGTGCAGTGGAGGATGGCCCAGGTGCTTGGGCCCTGCACCCCATGGGAGACCAGGAAAAGCACCTGGATCCTGGCTCCTGCCAGGATCAGCGCGGTGCGCCGGCTGCAGCGGCGGCCATTGGAGGGTGAACCAGCGGCAAAGGAAGACCTTTCTCTCTCTGTCTCTCTCTCTCACTGTCCACTCTGCCTGTCAAAAAAAAAAAAAAAAAAAAAAAAAAAAAAAAAAAAAAAAAAAAAAAACACAATTAGAGGACGGTGCTGTGGCTCACTAGGCTAATCCTCCGCCTGTGATGCCAGCACCCTGGGTTCTAGTCCCAGTTGGGGCGCCAGATTCTGTCCCGGTTGCTCCTCTTCCAGTCCAGCTCTCTGCTGTGGCCTGGGAAGGAAGTGGAGGATGGCCCAGGTGCCTGGGCCCTGCACCTGCATGGGAGACCAGGAGGAAGCACCTGGCTCCTGGCTTCGGATGGGTGCAGCGCGCCGGCCATAGTGGCCATTTGGGGGGTGAACCAACGGAAAGAAGACCTTTCTCTGGGTCTCTCTCTCTCTCTCACTAACTCTGCCTGTAAAAAAAAAAAAACAAAAACAAAAACAAAAAAAAAAAAAAAACAAAAAAAACCACACAGACAATTAGAGGGTGCCGGCACTGTAGCGCAACAGGTTAATGCCCTGCCCTGAAGTTCCAGCATCCCATGTGGGCGCTAGTTCTAGTCCCGGTTGCTCCTCTTCCGATCCAGCTCTCTGCTGTGGTGGCCCGGGATAGCAGTACAAGATGGCCCAAGTCCTTGGGCCCCTGCACCCATGTGGGAGACCTAGAGGAAGCTCCTGGCTCCTGGCTTCGGATCAGCACATCTCCGGCCGTTGCGGCCATCTAGGGAGTGAACCATCGGATGGAAGACCTCTCTCTCTCTCTCTCTCTCTCTCTGCCTCTCCTCTCTCTGTGTAACTGACTTTCGAATAAATAAATCTTAAAAAAAACCACAATTATAAATGGTAGTTTCAGTCCACAGCATTATTAATATGACATTCAGCTAATTAATGGTTACCAAGACCTCTTGTGGGTTATCCTGGAACCCAACCAAAATTTATAACCTAGTTTCAAGGAGAAAATGCTTCTCAAAAGAGTTCCTAACAAAGAAAATTTTAACAATTTAACCTATTTGTTTATTTATTTGACAGGTAGAGTTATAGACAGCGAGAGAGAGAGAGAGAGAGAGAGAGAAATGTCTTCCCTCCATTGGTTCACTCCCCAAATGGCCGCCACAGCCGGCGCTGCGCCAATCCAAAGCCAGAAGCCAGGTGCTTCTTCCCCGTCTCCCACGCGGGTACAGGGCCCAAGCACTTGGGCCATCCTCCACTGCACTCCCGGGCCACAGCAGAGAGCTGGACTGGAAGAGGGGCAACCGGGACTAGAACCTGGCGCCCATATGGGATGCAAGTACTGCAGGCGGAGGATTAGTCTAGTGAGCCACAGCACTGGTCCTTTAACCTCTTCTTAAACTGAAACTATCAGGCCGGCACCGTGGCTCAGTAGGCTAATCCTCCGCCTTGCGGCGCTGGCACACCAGGTTCTAGTCCCGTTTGGGGCACCGGATTCTGTCCTGGTTGCCCCTCTTCCAGGCCAGCTCTCTGCTGTGGCCAGGGAGTGCAGTGGAGGATGGCCCAAGTGCTTGGGCCCTGCACCCCATGGGAGACCAGGAGAAGTACCTGGCCCCTGCCTTCGGATAGGCGCAGCGCGCCGGCCGCAGTGGCCATTGGAGGGTGAACCAACGGCAAAGGAAGACCTTTCTCTCTGTCTCTCTCTCTCTGTCCACTCTGCCTGCCAAAAAAAAAAAAAAAAAGAAAGAAAGAAAGAAAAAAAAAAACTGAAACTATCTCCATACCTCCCTCAAGAGTTATGAAGGCCTATGAGGAAGAAAGAGCAAATGAATATTCACTGAACAACCACACTGCGCCAGACACTATGGTAAAATGTTTTACGTATATTCTGATGTATACAAGCGTGTTTCAAAAAGTTCATGGGAGGGGCTGGTGCTGTGGCACAGTAGGTCAATCCTCTGCCTGTAGCACCAGCATCCTATAAGGGCGCCGGTTCTAATTCCAGCTGTTTCTCTTCCAATCAGCTCTCTGCTATGGCCTGGGAAGGCAGTAGAAGATGGTTCAAGCATTTGGGCCCCTGCACCACATGGGAGACCTGGAAGAAGCCCGTCTCCTGGCTCCTGGCTTCCGATCGGCCTAACTCTGGCCATTGCAGCCATTTGGGGAGTGAACCAGCGGATGGAAGATCTTTCTCTCTGTCTCTCCCTCTCACTGTCTATAACTCTACCTCTCAAATAAATAGATAAAATCTTAAAAAAAAAAAAGTTCATGGGAAAATGGAATTAAAAGATAAGTTTTATGCAGCCAGTATTGCGGCACAATAGGTTAATCTACTGCTTGCAATGCTGGCACCCAATAACACAGTGCCAGTTCAAGTCTCGGCTGCTCCACTCTAATCCAGCTTCCTGCTAATGCATCTGGGAAGGCAGTGGGTGATGGCATAAGTATTTGTGTTTCTGCCACCCCTGTGGGAGACCATGATGAGTTTTCTGGCTCCTGGCTTCAGCCTGGCCCAGACCTGGCTATTCCTACCATTTGGGGAGTGAACCAACAGATGGAATGTCCCTCTGTGTGTGTGTCTGTCTGTCTTTGTCACTCTGCCTTTCAAGTGAATGAACAAATGAATGAATGAATATTTAGAAAAAAAAGATTTATTTTGGTGCAAAAATTTTAAATCCATGCATAGTTTTTTTACACTATGCATTTTCTATGAACTTTTTAAACATTGTTTGGTTATTATTTTTTTTTTAAGATTTATTTATTTTAAAGACAGAGTCATAGAGAGAGGTAGAGACAGAAAGAAAGGTCTTCCATCTGCTGGTTCACTCCCCAGATGGCCACAATGGCTGGAGCTGAGCCAATCTGAAGCCAGGAGCCAGGAGCCCCTTCCGGGTCTCTCCCACGTGGGTACAGGGGCCCAAGGACTTGGGCCATCTTCTACTGCTTTCCCAAGCCATAGCAGAGAGCAGGATCAGAAGAGGAGCAACTAGGACTAGAACCGGTGCCCACATGGGATGCCAGTGCCTCAGGCCAGAGCTTTAACCCGCTGCACCACAGCACTGGCCCCCTTTCCATGAACTTTTTAAAGATCCCTCATATATGATTTCAAAAAACCCCATATTTTTAAAGATTTATTTATTTATTTGAAAGGCAGAGTTACCAAGAGAGAGATATTTTCATTTGCTGGCCTTCTCCCTCAATGGTCATATCAGCTGGGGCTGGGCCAGTCCAAAGCCAGGGGCTTGCACCCCACCCAGGTCTCTCACATGGGTTGCAGGGACCCAAGCACTCAAGCTTTCATCTGATGCCTTCTCAGATGCATTAGCAGGGAGCTGGACAGGAAGTGGAGTAGTTGAGACTTGAACCAGCACCCAATGGGATGGCAGCATTGCAGGCGGCAGCTTAACCCACTATGCCACAACGCCGGTCTCTCAAAATGTTTTGCATCAAAACATTTTTTTTAAAGATTTATTTTATGTATTTGAAAGACAGAGTTACAGAGAGAGGTAGAGACAAAGAGGTCTTCCTCTCTGCTTTCCCAGGCCACAGCAGAGAGCTGGATAGGAAGAGAAGCAGCTGAAACTAGAACCGGTACCCATATGGGATGCTGGCGCTTCCGGCCAGGGCTTTAACCCGCTGCACCACAGCACCAGCCCGCATCAAAACATTTTTAGTTCCATTTTCCACAAACTTTTTGAAGTACCCTCTTATTTATATATGAGTAAGTCTCATTTAATCTTCACAGAATGCAATGGGTTTTTTTTTTTTTTTCCCCTTTAATTTTATGAAAGAGGAAGCAGAGCAGCTTGCCCAATACGAGTTAGTATATACCACAGCAAAGATGGAACTGAGGCTGAAACTACCCCTTTGCACATCACAGAAGAAAACAATTTTAAGAAGCTGGGGGACTAGTGCTGTGGCATAGAAGGTTAAGCCTATGCCTGTGACACTGACATCCCATATGGACGCCGGTTCGAGTCCCGGCTGCTCCACTTTCAATTCAGCTCCCTGTTAATGCACCTGGGAAAGCAGAGGAAAACAGCCCCAGCAGTTGGGCCTCTGCACTCATGTGGGAGACCAGGAAAAAGTTCTGGGCTCTTCAGCATGGCCCAGCCCCAGCCATTGCAGCCATTTGGGGAGTGAACCAGTGGATAGAAGACCTTTCTCTCTCTCTCTCTGTCCCTCCTCTCTCTGTAACTCTTTCAAATAAATAAAAATAAAAAAAGAATGTTGGATTTAAGAAGAAAACAAAATTAAAATTCAGGTTCTCTGTTCAATATCCTACAACAAAAAAATCTTAGCAATACCTAGTATGTACAGCCTACATAAAATATAAATTTGAGGGCCGGCGCCGCGGCTCACTAGGCTAATTCTCTGCCTGCGGCACCGGCACACTGGGTTCTAGTCCTGGTTGGGGTGCTGGATTCTGTCCCGGTTGCTCTCTTCCAGTCCAGCTCTCTGCTGTGGCCCGGGAGTGCAGTGGAGGATGGCCCAAGTGCTTGGGCCCTGCACCGGCATGGGAGACCAGGAGAAATACCTGGCTCCTGGCTTCGGATCAGCGCGATGCGCCGGCCGCAGCGACCATTGGGGGGTGAACCAACGGCAAAGGAAGACCTTTCTCTCTGTCTCTCTCACTATCCACTCTGTCAAAAATATATATATACACATATATATAAATTTGAGAGCTCTGGCAGACATCATGGTGCAACATGTTAAGCTGCCACTTAGGATGCCCATAACTCATACCAGAGTGCCTGATTGGAGTCCTGCCTATTCCATGCTTTGGATTTGGCTTTCTGCTAACACGCCTAGGAGTCAGTGTATGATGGTACAAGTGTTTGGGCCCCTGCCGCCCACACATGTGGGAGACCCAGATGGAGTTCTTGGCTCCTGGCTTCAGTTTGGGCTAGCTCTGGCTATTGAGAACATTTGGAGAGCGAACCAGTGGATGAGAGATCTGTCTGTCTCTCCCTCCCTATCACTCTTTCAAATAAATAAATTTTAAAACTTAAAAAGAAAAATCAAGACCTATAATTCCTACAGCATCAAATTTGAAAACCAGTATGTATGTAAACAAAACCAACCATATCCCTTTTCCAGGCCAACAGGCCTCATATGGAAATTCCGGAAACTAGGAAGATATACATAATATGTACACAGACCTGGAGGGGATACACTGATAAAAGGTCTTCATATGGAAAAAGGCAAGCAATTCCTGCCCTAGATTCCTACAAACTCACACATATACAGCCATCACACTACTAGATGCCATGTCCCTGAGGGTAGGGATTATTTCTCTGTAACTTCCTGAGTTGTAACAAAAGTAGTTTAAAGTCAAAATTTGTGGAGAGGCAAGCATTTAGAAAGGCAATTAAACACTGTTTTGGATGCGTGCATCCAGTATCAAGAGTGCCTGGGTAGGGCCGATGTTGTGGTACAGTTGCTATCTGAGACATCAGCATCCCATTATTGGCGTGCTGGTTCGAGGCCCACATCTAGCATCTCTTATCAGAATGCCAGTTCGAGACCCGGATGACTCATTTCTGATCCAGCACCCTGCTCATGTGCCTGGGAAGGCAGTGGAGGATGGCACAAGTGCTTGGATCCCTATTATCCATGCAGGAGACTTGGATGGAGTTCTAAGTTTCTGGCTTCAGTCACTGGGACCAAGCTGGGAGTGAACCGGCAGACGGAAGATCAGTCTCTCTGCATTTCAAATAGATTAAACATTAAAAAAAAATGCATGTGGAAAGAATGAATGGATCTTCAACACTAGACTTTCAAGCAGAAATAGCCTCTGTCTGTCCTAGATTTGTATGGTAATTCTGTGGGTGTTCAGAAGGGGCTCTGCAAAGAAATGTACTCACAGCATGCAAAGACTGACAGGTAGGTGGTTCCTCTTTGGGAGAGTTTGGTTTGTCTGACAGCCTCATTACACTGCCTGATGGATTTATAATGAACAAGGAGACTGTAACTAGGTCTCTCAACGTAAAGGACACATTGCAAAAAGGCTCTAAAACACTGGAATCAGATTTTTCCTAAAAACTCTTATATTTAAAATCTCTTATACCAAAGGAAAAAAAAAAAGGAAGGAAGGAAGGAAAGAAGGAAGGAAGGAAGGAAACAAACCACTCCTTTTGGGATGTCTCTGACTACATAATTTATTCATGGTGTGTCTTGAAGCAACACAGTGAGCAGACTAATTCACAAAGCATCACTGTGGGGGCCAGAGCTGTGGCATAGTAGGCTGAGCCTCTGCCTGCAGCAGCGCAGGCATCCCATATGGGCACTGGTTCAAGTCCCAGCTGCCCCTCTTCTGATCCAGCTCTCTACTACAGCCTGGGAAAGCAGAGGAAGATGGCCCAAGCGCTTGGGCTCCTGCGCTCACATGGAGACCCAGAAGAAACTCCTGGCTCCTGGCTTTGGATTGGCGCAGCTCCTGCCATTGCAGCCATTTGGGGAGTGAACCAGCAGACAACAGACTTTTCTCTGTCTCTCCCTCCCTGTGTCTGTAACTCTACCTCTCAAATTAATAAATAAAATCTTAAAAAAAAAAAAAAAAGTATCACTGTGGCTGTGCAACTTGGTGGAAAAGGGTATTCTTTCCTAATTAACACATCATGAAAAACATACTTGGTCACTAGGCTAATCCTCCGCCTAGCGGCGCCGGCACACCGGGTTCTAGTCCCGGTCGGGGCACCGGATTCTGTCCCGGTTGCCCCTCTTCCAAGCCAGCCCTCTGCTGTGGCCAGGGAGTGCAGTGGAGGATGGCCCAGGTGCTTGGGCCCTGCACCCCATGGGAGACCAGGAAAAGCGCCTGGCTCCTGGCTCCTGCCATCGGATCAGCGCGGTGCGCCGGCCGCAGCGCGCCGGCCGCGGCGGCCATTGGAGGGTGAACCAACGGCAAAGGAAGACCTTTCTCTCTGTCTCTCTCTCTCACTGTCCACTCTGCCTGTCAAGAAAAAAAAAAAAAAAAACATACTTGGTCCGTGATTCCCGAGTTTCTCCACGCTTCTTGGCTAACTATTCAACAGAAAAGTGGAAATTTCAGCCAGTTAGCCATGGAGGATACATCAATGGGATTCAGACAGGTGGAAGAACAGGTAACTAGGCAGTTCTAGCAGATTCTCTGGAACAGTACAGTTTGGGAAACCATGGACTGTGTGAACCAACTAAAGGGAACACAGCTGCCTAAAAGTCTGTAGTAGAAAGGCTGTAAGGAACAAAACAAGAATGCTTTTGAGCAGAATGACAATATTCTGACTGGGAAGTTCTCAAAGCTACCAAATCAACAGAGGCAAAGCAAAATAGCCAATATGAAAATAAGGTAGGGACTGCTTCTCGGCTTTTTGGCTAAGATTAAGTACAGAATAAGTTAGGTGAAATTAGAATGATCAGTGTATGGTGGGAAAAAACAACACCTTTGGCAAGGTTCTGGATAGTTTATTTTTGCACAAGTCAAGCACAAAGAAACAAAGAAATGAAGTAATAGGTAAGCCAACTACACACTATATAAAACAATGGCACAATCAGGGGTAAACTGGAAAATCAGGCTAAAATCTGACTCAGAGAATAAGCTGCTTAGGAAACCAAGAAGACCAGTTATCAAATTATTTTCTTTCCCAAAAGTAACACCTATGCATGGAAATAGAGGGGAAAAAAAAAAAAACAAGTATTAAAAAAAGGGAGTGGAGTGTGTTGAACTACCCCCTTGGATGCTGGCATCCCCTATGAGTGCTAGTTCGAGTCCCAGATGCTCCGTTTCCAATCCAGCTCCCTACTAATGTGCCTGGAAAAGCAGTGGAAAGTGGCCTAAGAACTTGGTTTCAGTGATTGGCGCTGTGGCGCAGCAGGTTAAAGCCCTGGCCTGAAGCATTGGCATCCCATATGGGTGCTGGTTTGAGACCCGGCTGCTCCTCTTCCAATCCAGCTCTCTGCTATGGCCTGGGATGGCAGTAGAAGATGGCCCAAGTCCTTGGGCCCCTGCACCCACGTGAGAGACCCAGAGGAAGCTCCTGGCTGCTGGTTTCAGATCGGTGCAGTTCCAGCTGTTGCAGCCATATGAAGAGTGAACCAGAGGATGGAAGACCTCTCTCTCTACCTCTCTCTGTAACTCTGACTTTCAAATAAATAAAAATAAATCTTAAAAAAAAAAAAAAGAACTTGGTTTCATGCACCCATGTGGGAGACCCAGAAGTTCCTGGCTCTTGGCTTCAGCCTAGTCCAACCATGCTGTTGCACTAATTGGGGAGTGAACCAGCAAATGGAAGGTCTCTCTCTCTCTAGTTTTGTTTTTTTTTTTTTTTTTTTTTTTTACATGCAGAGTGGACAGTGAGAGAGAGAGAGACAGAGAGAAAGGTCTTCCTTTGTGCCGTTGGTTCACCTTCCAATGGCCGCCGAGGCCGGCACACTACGGCCGGCGCATCGCGCTGATCCGAAGCCAGGGGCTAGGTGCTTCTCCTGGTCTCCCATGCGGGTGCAGGGCCCAAGGACTTGGGCCATCCTCCACTGCACTCCAGGGCCACAGCAGAGAGCTAGGCTGGAAGAGGGGCAACCAGGACAGAATCTGGCACCCTGACCGGGACTAGAACCCGGTGTGCCGGCGCCGCAAGGTGGAGGATTAGCCTAGTGAGCTGCGGTGCTGGCCATCTCTAGCTCTTTCTAAATAAACAAACTTTTTTTTTTTTTTAAGGGAGAGAGGTTTTTTTTTAAAGGAGAGAGGTAAAAGAAGGGTTAAAGAGATCACAAAGCAAATTATAAAAGCCATAAACACTGACCCCTTTAGATCAATTAAATGCACTGAAATGCCAAAATAAAATCACTGTCAAAGCAAAAGCTAAGGTACTATGGTGCTCCAAGAGGGCAAGTCTGAATGTCTGGTTATTAAGCACGATTTTCAATAACTAAAGCTCCTGGTACTTCTCCTTAAATTCCCATTCTACTTCATAAAGATTTCAAGAAGAGTTGATAGAAGAGTTTCTAGAAGAGTTGAGGTTTCATGGACAGAATGAAAACATGTGGTGGGAGGAAAGTGAAGACAGCTAAACCCACAGCAGACTGAACAAAGTGCTCATGATAGCCTTGTCTGTGGAGTGGGCATTTGGCACAATCAGGTCACCATGTGGGACATGTGTATCCCAGATTAAAGTGCTTGGGTTTGAGTCCTGACTCTGCTTTCAATTCTAGCTTCCTGCTGATGTACACTCTGGGAGGTAGCAGGTGATGGCTCAAATACTTGGGTCCCTGCCACCCAATATAGGACAACTGGATTGGGTTCCCAGCTCCTGGCTTAAGCCTTGCTCAGCCCCAGATGTTACAGGCAACTGGGAGGGTGAACCAAGAAAATCTGTTTCTCTTTCTTTCATATTAAAAAAATACATACTATCTATATATACACATATACATATACATGCATACACACATATATATACATATATATATATATATAGCCTTGACTTTGTCCTATTTAATACAATTATCAACAATCTGAAGACAGGAAAGGCAAACTTGGCTTATAGATAGAATAAATCAATTTGATTTTGTTTTTGTTTTTTTTTTTTGACAGGCAGAGTGGACAGTGAGAGAGAGAGAAACAGAGAGAAAGGTCTTCCTTCCGTTGGTTCACCCCCCAAATGGCCACTACGGCCAGCGCATCGCGCTGATCCGAAGCCAGGAGCCAGGTGCTTCTCCTGGTCTCCCATGCGGGTGCAGGGCCCAAGGACTCGGGCCATCCTCCACTGCACTCCCGGGCCACAGCAGAGAGCTGGCCTGGAAGAGGGGCAACCGGGACAGAATCTGGCACCCTGACCGGGACTAGAACCCGGTGTGCCGGCGCCACAGGCGGAGGATTAGCCTATTGAGCTGCAGCGCCGGCCCCAGAATAAATCAATTTGTAAGCAGTATAAAGTGGGAAAGTAACAGCTAATATCACCGATTACATAATCATCCCCTCCCTACCATTTCCTCCTTTTCTGACTAGGTCAGCAACATTTTCCAAAATGTACTTCACTGAACCCTGGAATGAGATCTGAAAAATGGTTTCCCAATTTGAAAACATTTGGAAAATTCTGCATTTTCTTCCTTCATATTTCTTCCTTCCACATGAAAGGCACTGAGAAATCCTATTATAAACTTCTGTTCTTGATTTAACATATTTCTCAAACATCTGCACATGAAACACTTTCACACAGTAATCATTAATTAGGGATCACCTGAAGTTTAAGTCCTAAACCATATTCAAATTTTCTATGCAAATAAATAAATAAAACAAACAAAACCAATTCAATACCCTTGAGCTGCTATTACTACCGCATCACTCTTCTTCCAACTATTCAACTTTAAAAAAAAAACTGAAAATTCCTGCCTCCTGTTTAGTCGTCACCCACTCACTTCTTCATCACTCAAAAATCTGTCTTCAGCCCCCAATGCACTAATGAAAGTCTTCTTGTGACGTGAACAACAACTGCACAACCAGCAGAGCTGACGGCTGCGTTTTGGCCTTGTTCCTCTGCGGGGTCACAAAGGAACAGTTGCACTTCTTGACATTCTTCCCTCAGCTTCCACAACACTGCCTTCCACCCATCTCTCTGACAACTGTGATCTGTTCTGGTTCCTCTTTCTCTTTCTACCCTTTACACTCTCAATATAACTCCTACTTCTCCCTTAAGTAAACTGCCCATGGTTTGAAATACTGCCCCTTTCATTGATTCACAATTCCTTACCATGCCATTTCAATCTTGACTTCATTCAGATTCACATTTCCAATGGGCTTTCAATTTGTTCATGTTACTTTTCTCCAAACACCATACAGTGAATATACTCCTACCAAATTCATCAATTTCCCCAACAATGTTTTTCTTCTTCCTGTCTTGATTCCTGTCAATACAATCACCATTGGAGGAAGGGGATGGACAGCAGAATTAGCTGCTTTGTCTTTAGCATGCAGACAACACTTTGAATATGCCTGTTAAAATACCTAACATGGGGCCAACATTGTGGCATAGTGGGCTGAGGCTCCACTTGCACTGCTGGCATCTCATATGGGCACTGGTTCAAGTTCCGGCTGCTCTACTTCTGATCCAGCTCCCTGCCTACGTGCCTGGGAAAGCAGCGGAGGATAGCCCAAGTCCTTGGACCCCTGCACACGTGTGAGACCTGGAAGAAGCTCTTGGCTCCTGGCTTCGAATTGGCCCAGGTCCGGCTGTTTGGGGAGTGAACCAGCAGATGGAAGAACTCTCTCTCTCTCGGTCTGTAACTCTGTCTCTCAAATAAATAAATCTTAAAAAAAAACAAAACAAAAAAAAAACAAAAACCTAATGTAGAGAGTTTTTTCTTTAAAATTAATTTTTTTGAAAAGCAGAGGCAGAGAGAGAGAGGTCTTCCATCTGCTGGTTCACTCCCCAAATGGCCACAATGGCCTAAGCTGGGCCGATCCAAAGCCAGGAGCTGCTTCTGGGTTTCCCCAAGCAGGTGCAGGGGCCCAAGCACTTGGGCCATCTTCCACTGCTTTCCCAGGCCATAGCAGAGAGCTAGACTGGAAGTGGAGCAGCTGGGTCTCAAACCAGCGCTCATATGGGATGCCGGCACTGCAAGCGGCAGCCTTACTCGCCATGCCACAGCACCGCCCCCGAATAGTGGATTCTAACTACTTTTCACCTAGATTTGAAACCCCATCAGTCAGTTGTGCTAGGGCACAGAAGAAATTGAACACACTTGGAAAAAAGGATGAATCATTTCAACCAATGTTCAAAACCTTTGAATCACAGCTCACACTTCAAACTCCAGTAACATGCCAAATTCACTCATACCTCTAAAAGAGCTCTTGATTATTTCCATGTATAAAGCCACTCCTTCATTAGACTTAGATAAAACACAAAACCTAAACTACGACTGTTTCCTAACTGGACAGTAAGTCTCCAGTTTCCCTCTGCCTCTAAGCCACCGCTGCTGCCAGAGGAATCTTCTCCAAATGCTACCACATCACTCTTTGGCCCAGCACCTCCAAAGGTTTCTCACCACTGCCAGGATACAGTCCAAAACCCTCAGCATATGATCACTACCTTCCATGTTTGGATCTTTGCTATCTTTCCACCCTTATCTCCTACTACTCCCTATGTTCTAGTCCAAGGGTTCTAGTCCAGGAGCTGAATTCAGGCTGCTGCCTGCTTCTATAAAGTTTTATCACAACACAGTCATGCTTACTAATTTGTGTACTGTCTATGGCTGTGCTACAATGGAAGAGTTGAGCAGTTGCAACAGACAGCATATTGTCTGCAAAGCTTAGAATAGCCATTCTTTTTATTTTTTAATTTAGATTTATTTATTTATTTGAAACACAAAATAGCAGGGGTAAAGGGGTGGAGAGACAGAGAGAAGATCTTCCATCCACTGGTTCACTCCCCAAATGGCTGCAGCTGAGCCAATCTGAAGCCAGGAACCAAGAGATTCTTCTGGGTCTCCCACGAGGGTGCAGAGGCCGTTTTCCACCACTTTTCCAGGTGCACTAGCAGGGAGTTGGACAGAAGTGGAGGAGCTGGGTCTCGAACTGGTGCCCATATATGGGGTGCTGGCACTGCCAAGCAGCAGCATTACCTGCTACACCCCTAGAACAGCCACTCTTTAGCCCTTCAAACAGGAAGTAAGCTGCCCTCCGTTATAATAGCACAACTGGCAATTCCTTGAAAACAGCCTGTGTTTTCCACCTCTCTTTCTTTATGCTGTTATCATCTCTTGGAAAGACATTCCCTTGCCTTTTTTCCCCTAAATTATGGATACCTTATAAAACCAGCTCCAATATCTCCTTTTTCATGATGACCTGCCTGATCCCAAAGCTAAGGGTGAGATTCTCTGGGCTCCCATGTGACATATGTGATTTCTGCTTCTTACTGACCACACAGGTCTGATTCTTTTTTTTTTTTTTTTTTTTTTGACAGGCAGAGTTAGACAGTGAGAGAGAGAGACAGAGAGAAAGGTCTTCCTTCCGTTGGTTCACCCCCCAAATGGTCGCTACGGCCGGTGCGCTACGCCGATCCGAAGCCAGGAGCCAGGTGCTTCCTCCTGGTCTCCCATGTGGGCGCAGGGTCCAAGTACCTGGGCCATCCTCCACTGCCTTCCCGGGCCACAGCAGAGAGCTAGACTGGAAGAGGAGCAATTGGGACAGAATCTGGCGCCCCAACCAGGACTAGAACCCGGGGTACCGGCACTACAGGCGGAGGATTAGCCAAATGAGCCGCGGTGCTGGCCCATGGGTCTGATTCTATAAACATAAATGCTGTAAATGTCTTTCTACTTCTATACTGCATAGCATCAGAATCATCTGCAGCCCCCACAGAGTCATAATAGCACCTCGCTTCATGAATTTTGGTTCAGTTGAAATGAACTTTTATAAGCTCAAATATGGAGCTAAAACTAACAAGATATTCTTATGGCTGATGCACTGGTCTCCACATTCAATTGTTGAAGACTTGGGAAAGCAGCAGAAGATGGTCCAAGTGCCTGCACCCCTGTCACCCATGTGGGACATTCAGATAGCTTCAGGCTCCTGCTTCAGCCTGGTCCAGTCCTTGCTGTTGCAGCCATTCAGGGAGTGAACCAGTGGATGGAGGTGGTCTTTCTCTTTCTCTAACTCTTACTTTCAAATAAGTAAGATAATTTTTTTTGTTTTAAAGACTTGGCCATTGCAGACATGAGAATAATCTAGGACAGGGTTCCTCAGTCTCAGCATCGTTCATGTGTTAAGCTTACAATTCTTCGTTGTTGGGGGCTGTCCTGTGCACTGTAAAGTATTCAACAGCATCTTTAGCCTCTGCCCACTAGATTCCAGTAGCATCTCTTCAGTGTAACAACCAAACATGTCTCCAGGAATCAGCAAATGTCTCCTGGGCGGGGAAGGGGACTGTTCCAGTTGAAAACACTATTCTAGAGGTTTCCAGGCTAACAGTACAAGCTAACAGTAAGATGTTGTTGCTGATAAAATACAGAGTACGTAGTAATTGTAGTACAGTGTCCCGATAAGAGATTAGAGCCACACTGTATTCAGCATATTCAGTGCTAGTTGACTCACACTTGTGAGATTGTGCTCAACTCAGGATTTTAAAAGGACTTTGGAAATCTGGAATTCATATAATCAAAGGTGACTAGGCTGGGACTTGCACTGTTGCGCAGTGGGTTAAAGCCACTGCTTACAAAGCTGGCATCCCATATCAAAGTGCCAGTTCAAGTCCCAGCTTCTTGTCCATCATCCTGCTGATGCAACTGCAAAGACAGTGGAAGATGGCCCTAGAACCTGGACTTCTGCCACAGCATGGGAGACCAGGATGGAACTCCTGGCTCCTAGCTTTGGCCTGGTCTAGCACTAGATGTTGTGGTTATTTGGGGAGTAAACCATGGGATGAGAAGAGATCTCTCTCTCCATCTCCCCCTCCTTTTCTCTTTCAAATAAATTTCTTTTTTTTTTTTCTTTTTCTTTTTTGGACAGGCAGAGTGGACAGTTTGAAAGAGAGAGAGAGACAGAAAGGTCCTCCTTTTCCGTTGGTTCACCCGCAATGGCCGCTGTGGTCGGCGTGCTGCGCTGATCCAAAGCCAGGAGCCAGGTGCTTCCTCCTGGTCTCCTATGCGGGTGCAGGGCCCAAGCACTTGGGCCATCCTCCACTGCACTCCCTGGCCACAGCAGAGAGCTGGACTGGAAGAGGAGCAACCAGGACAGAATCCGGCGCCCCGACTGGGACTAGAACCTGGTGTGCCGGCGCCACAGGCGGAGGATTAGCCTATTGAGCCACGGTGCTGGCTAAATAAATTTCTTAAAAAAAAAAAAAGTGAACAGGTTGACAGTGGAGTGAGAGAAAATGTCATCAAAGGGATATTTAAGTAAATGACAGAGTCTGGCCTGTGCAAGAGAAACCTAGAATCTCTAAATATCTGATGAGCTGTCCTATGTGAGGAAAACTACTTAGGAAGGAAAACTATCACCCCGGGTGGCACAAGAAAGCAGATTTTGGTTCTATACAAGCATAAGCTTTCTAGCCATCAGAGCTGACCGAGAAATGTATTGGGTTGTGCTGGAAGTGGTCAATCACACTGTGCTCTCATCATTCTGGAATGTGTTCACCCAGAGACTGAGGAACTGATGTCAGAGGTGCCGCAGAGATTCCTGCACGGGCTGAGAGTTAGGACAAGATGGCTCCCTAAGGTTCCTTCTAGCCCTGAGATCCTAAGGCTAGCAAAGGGAAGGTCACAGGCCACGCATAAGCCAGATGCAGTTTCAAGACCTTAATTACAGCCAAAGAAAAAATATTTTGCTATAGAATTTTGCTAAATAATTTATTCCTGTTTGGTAATATCTAGTTGATGACACCGGAACTACCAGTGACTTAATTTTTTCTAATTGATCTGTAATAGTTCCTAGATAATCTGCTTGACTACCCCTAAACTGTGTCTTTTATCTTGATAAGCATCACCACTAGTACAGCCGGTAGAAGCCTTCAAGTTTTCAAAGCATTTTGATAGGCACTACCTCACTCACATTAATTAAATATGAACACACTTATTTCAGATAATCTGCTCTCATTTACTGTCTCTTGCATGAATGTCTTAAGAAAGCTGCCCCTTCAGTAATACTCATTACACACTCACCAAGCAAATGAAGCATATTCCTGCAGACACCTCAACTCCAAAACAAGCCATCTATACACAACTCAAAGGTAAGTCAAATATAGTTATTTCACTCTGATAAGCCAAGTCGATTTATTTACACATCAGAAACATTAATTTCAATCTAATTTCTATTTTATGATCAAGGAAAGCTTGAGAGTATAATTTAGAATTTCCAAGTCTGAATATGGTCATATAACCCAAAAGATCCAGAAAGCAGTCCAATAAAATATGAAGCATACATGTCTTGTTCCAACAAGAACCACCGCAGGTCCCAATCCCAGGAACTCCTTTACTCTCAGCTAAAATGACCCACAAGAGCTGGAAAAGTCTTGCCCCAAAGCGAAAAGTGAAAACTGGGTTCTCGCCCTCTGCTTTACTTACTTCTTTACGTTTTGTTTCTGGACATTCCGACTGCAGAGTTAGGGTTGCACCTTCAATGTTTCTTGGCATGGGCGTAGAACCAGGGTTTATCGTCAAATGAATCTGATCTGGTGAAATAATGTGCTGCACGTAACCCTGCGCCATTGCTTCCTGGTCTATCAGGTGGAAGCCCTCTTCACCCCCCACAAGAAAAGGCAAGTGTTCCGCACACTGTCCGTCGTCATCGTCATCCTCCAAAGTGCCAGGGTCCTGCTCGATGAGAACAGTGGTCCTATCATAAACAGTTCCGGATGAGGAAGGCACCAGTCCGTTTTTATCCACGAACCTGAGCATCTTGTCATCGGGGGTCAGCTCATCATCCTCTGCCTCGAAGAAGATGATGTTGTCGTCCGGACTGTGCTCCCCCATGGTTCAGTCGTGCTCAGCTCAATTGTGAGAAGTGAAAGGGTAACGGCCTTCCTGCAACAGAAGAAAACAAAGTCAGAGCCGCCCAGCGAGACCCGCAGACCTCCCCAGCAACCTCAGGGTTCGCTGCCCCTGTCACCAAAACAACGGGCCAAAAGCACGTGAAAATTATCTTCTTCAGGAATAATTTTTTAAAATTTTAACTCTGAACACAACAAATACCATTATGTATTTTTAAGTAAAAGCAATGTCTTTTTTCAAAAACTGAAGTCACGGGGCAGGCACTGGGCAGTAGTTAAGTAGCTACTGGGGTTGCCTGCACCCATGTGGGACTGCCCAGGCTTGAGTCCTGGCTCCCCCTGCTTCCAATCCAACTTCCTGCTAATGCACACCCTGGGAGGAATCAATGACACCTCTGCCACTCACTCAGGAGACCCAGCCCTGACTGTTGCAGACATCTGGGGGATAACCCAGCAGATGGAAGATATTTTTCTCTCTGCCTTTCAAATAAAATGAAAATAAGTGATCATTTTTTTAATTGAAGTAATAAGCAGCAGTTCCTAAGACCTTCCAAATATCTCTTACTTTCAAACCATGTGAAGATTGGTCAAAATCCCCAAAGGGAATAAAGGAACAAGCGGAACAGTGGCTGCTTCAATACAAATTTGAAAGTAAGGTAACCTCACTCAAATGTCCTCAGACCCTCCCCACGAGGTGGTGCACAAGCCTCCAGCAGCCTACATGGGAGGGGACAAGGCGTGGGAGGCAATGCTCCACCTACAAATCCTGGCTTCTCCCTTCACTACTTGAGTAGCTTTTCGGGGCCCCATTTTTCTTAACGCCTAAGGTGGGACTGGCAGTTCCTGTTCTCTGAAAGTTGTGATGAGGAATAAAATACGGAACGTATGCAAGGCAGAAGTTGACACACAGCAGAGGGAGGAGTGTGCATTCCTTGCCTCCTGCCTAGAACCTACTTTTCAGCTTCTACGTGGAGGGGCTAACTCCTAGGCAGGGACATCGACCTTAGATCTCTTTTTATCTAGTTTCGTCCTCAAACAACAGGGCGTGGACCAGAAGCTGTGCTTGTACGGTGGGCTCTCTGTCTTGAGGGAATGATGAGCCTCACTTCTTTCTGTCTCTACAGCCCCTCGCACAGAACGCTGACACACGGAGTTGAGGAAATGTCAGCTAAATGAATGAAAGACATGCAGATCTACTCTCTCGGGAAGACACACTCTCCTGACAAGGATACATCCTCTTGGAGAAAAACGCTAAATTTGAATCTTTCATGGTCTGGAATAGTGATTCTCCTCTCACCTGCCAAAACACAGGTTCTACAAATGCGGGTTTGGCAGGCAAGGCGGAATTTAAAAACCATCAGCACACCACTTTCAGTTTTCCGTTTGGCTTTGCACTTTATCTTTCTCTTCCGCTCAGGGTTAGAAAGTAAGCCTTCCCACGCCGGGGCGGCTAGGCAGAGAGGCAGTGACCAGAGGCAGGCCGAGGGCGCAGATCCGGGAGGAACCGGCCCGACCCCTTGCTCCGGCTTACGCAATCTCACAGACGCACATTTCGCTGCACCTGAGAGGAGAGATAAGCGCACCGAGGGCCCCCGTGGGCTGCCTCGGCACCTTCGGCGGCAACGCGGAGACCGACTGTCCGGAACAAACAAGACCAGGAGGTTTGAGGGTGGCCAACGAGGAGTGCGAACACAGCACCCTTGAGACGAGGCTGGGAAAAGGGACCTCTCTGGGACAGCCCTCAGCCCAGGGCTACACGGAAAAATCCGAAGGCAGGCTGGGGGGTTCCAGTCAGGCGAGAGGGGCAGGGTCCGGATCTCCATGGAAACAGGGAAGGGGGGCTGGATACCCATCCCCATGGAAACGAAGAAGGGGTGGGGTCCCTGTGGTGCCAGAGTGAGGTATCTAATGGGAAATTCTTCAGGAGGAAGCCTAAGTCCCAAGCCTCCCGGGAAGTCCCAAGCCCAAGCCACGTCTAGTTTCTCCTTTTACCTCCGCGGCTCCCGGCAACAGCGGCGGCAGCAGCTTCTCCCCTCCCCAGCGGCACCATGATTACCCCCACCTTCCCTTAACGTCACTTCCGCTTCCGCTTTCCGGAGGAAGGAGGGGACAGTAGCTCCGCTACTTTGATTGGCTTGGGCGGTCGGGGGCCGAGCTTAAGCCTCCAATTGGCGGGCGAGAGGGGCGGGGCGGGGCACCGCGGGACGTCACCCCAGCAGTGAGTTCGTCCAGCGCCGGGGAGCGCCCTGGGTGTCCCCGGACGTAAGAGAAAGGCAGCGAACCCCCAAACAGTAGTCCAAAATGTCCACAGCTCGGCTTGCGCTGGCCGTCCTCGCCCTGGCGCCGCAACTGCAACGCGGAGGCCCATAGTTGGGCCGTCGGAATGCCGGCTCGCACTCGCGAGGGGGCAGCCTGAGAGGCCGTGGCGCTCTCGGACTCTTCCCTGGACAGCCCCAACTTCCTCTCAGAGTTAACGTGGGCAGAAGGGTCCAGGAAGGACAGACTGCACACGGAGGCAGCGCCAGGAGCATCCCGAGCCAGCCGGGAAGGACGCGGCCGCCACTTGGCGCCTCGCACGCTTTCCTAAAATGCCCAGATGGCTCCTCTTCGGACTGCTGCCCACGCTGTCCCCACTTCTCCCGGCTTCGACGGGGCTCGCGCCCGGGCTGGGCAACGCCACCTACTGGCCGCGCCCCGTCCCCAACCGTTCGCCCTGTCATCCTACTGGCCCCTCTGTAAATCACGTTTTACACGGCCGGGAGGCGATGTTGCTTGTGTCTCCCTCATGCTTTTCGGAATGCCTGGAAAGTGTCGCTGTTAGATTCTCCCGGCAGTTTCTGCTTGTTTCTGTCGTAAGCTACCTCTAGAATATTCAGAATGGCACCTCCCCCGCCCCAGACTAGACCAGACGTCAAGGGGTTCAGGCCATGGCGGCACCATTCCACCTCTTGCTTGAAGAATCCGAACACTGTTACCCAGCAGGCTGCCAGGAATATGTCTTTCTGGGCCCTGACCAGCTGCCCCAGCGCGTAAGCCTCACACGCCCAGCTGCTGAGAGCTGCCATCTCTTTAACAGACGAAAACACACAACTGCTGTTAAAAATATATTTATCATTAAAATATATTACACATGTGAGAGTATGCATTATTTACATGACAGAGGATTTGCTGGCCCAGAAATTCCCACTTGCTTCACCAGAACACCTATTGCTTCAGTGCTGACATTTTTAAGCCCCAGCATTGCCCTCTGAGGCTGAGTGACCAGCCTGAGAGTCACTGGGTCACGTCTGGGCAGGAAGGGGGCAGAGTCTCCTTGTGCGTATATCCGTGTCCTCAGAACCCTGGAAGAAGTGACTGGGGTGGCCCAGGCCTGTTGGTCCAGCAGCACCTCTTGTGTCCTTGCTGTCCAACTCATCCTCCTTTCAGGACTCCAAAACGTGTTCAAATATCTGATCATGGGGTGCTCAGGCCAGGCAACAGGGAAGGCACTGACTATGCCCTGGAGACTGGTTGAGTGAACACAAGTACAATTATTTTTTTTTTAATTTTTTCTTGAATAAAAAATGAGTAGAAATTATCTGTGTTAAAGAACTAAGGGTGAGAACATCAAGTGTCAGTTTTATTATGGTGGCTCTTTCCCACATCGTCACAACTCACAGTAGCACTGCGTGTGCCAACCAATGGTGAGAGAAAGGTGGCTAGGCTCAGCAAACAGGCAGCTGCCATTCTTCCTTCCAGGTGGCCTCATATCATGGTAAGGCATCGCTGGAGTTGCAACAGGTGGGGCTAGTGATTGCTTGCCTCAGGTAAAACAAGAAGGAGACAGGCTCAGAGAGGGTTGCAGAGGAACTGGTGAATAAACTCTTGGGCCTTCTTCTTTTCTGCTATTTCAGGCTTTTGATGACCAGCCGGGTTTCGAAGCAGTAAGCTTCCAAATATGCTAGCTGCAAGAGAAAACACAGAAGACAAATGATTCAGCAGAAGAGGATACTGTTCACTCTTGCGTTGTTAGGAGGGGAGAAAGGTGGCCGAAGCAGTATTTTCTGTTTAACAACAACAACACTGAGTGTAAACTTTGCTCGGAGCTTGAGGTTTTAAGCTCTGTCGCGATGGACTTGGTTCTCTCCACAACCTCATTTCTCAACCTAAGTTTCAGAGTTTGCAAGGATGCTTTCCACAGAATGTGGCTGCTTACCTAGGATATTCTCATCTAAGTGATTTTTTGTTGAATTTTTCAGCAACTCTTGCAAAAAGGCCATCAAGTAGTTGAAGACATTTTTGTGGAATGTGGGAAGAGTAGAAATTACCTGAAAAAGGGAGGGAGAACTGAGATTTATCTTTTTGTTCATTCATCAAATTCCCACTATATTCCAGAACTGAGGACATGACAGAAGTATGAGTCATACTGTACACAGAAAGCTTTGATCAATGCCACTGGTACCAAGAGAAAAGCACAGGTCAAATAGTACATGAATTTAGGGGTAAAATTCTATTTAAAAAAAAAATATATATATATATATTTGAAAGTCAGAGTTAGAGAGAGGGAATGACAGAGGGAGAGCTCTTCCATCCTCTGGTTTACTCCCCACAGGACTGCAACACCCAGGCTTAACTAGGCCAAAACCAGGAGCTTCATCTGGGTCTCCCACGTGGGTACAGGTGCCCAAGGACTTGGGCCATCATCTGCTGCTTTTCCCAGGTGCATCAGCAGGGAGCTTGATCAGAAGTGGAGCAGCTAGGACTTGAACCAGTGCCCATATAGGATGCCAGCACTGCAGGCAGTGGCTTAACCCATTCCACCACAACACCAGATCTGAGGTCAAACTTCTAACTTAAGACTTAAGAAAATATAAGACATCTTAATTGGGTCTCAAATATGAGACAAAATTGAACTTGGCAAAGGTAAGGGCTAGGGTATTTAGTGCAAAGGACGTTTATGAAAAAGGTAAGAAAAGGAAGCATAACTTGTAACAGGAGCTAAGCCTGGAAGGCTTGATCAGGCCAGAAACTATTGAGTACCCTGACTATCTGCATCTAAGAATGAGTTGGGAAGCTTGTATGAAACAGATTCTGGTTTAGTGGATTCGAGGGTCAAGCTCTGGGAACCTATATTTTTGGCAGGCATTCTGTATTATTCTGCCAGGGCCTGCTGTATGTGTCAACCACTAGACTTGAGCATACAAAGTCTTGAATATTTAAGAAAGTAATTAATTGGCAATGGAGAGCGAAGTACAATTTTTGACCAACAATAACATGGCAAGTACTTTAGAATACGCAATCTGATGGCACTCTACAAAACAAATCAGCTGAGGGAGAGCCTGATACAGGGCTCTGAACCAAGATAAGTAGCATGAGCATGGAAAGAGAGGATGAGTGACAGATAGATAAATGGGATCCGGCATGTGGGAGGTTAGGAGAGGGAGGAGTCAGAAGTGACTCAGGTTTTGGGGTTGAGTCACTAGAATTAAAGATGATGCCATTAAAAGAAAAAGGGACACGAGAGAAAGAAGTGGCTTCAGAAGGAAAGACATGGTGTGGGGTTTCTAAGACATTACACTTGAGGGGCCATGTCTATCTGTTCCCTCAGGCCGCAGGAGGCCAGGGGCTAGCAACAGACACGTGCTGATGCTTAACGCTTGCCCTCACCTGTTTGCTTGCTGTGTAGTTGCCAGAACACTCCAAGCAGTTATGGTAGGCGCTGTGACAGATGACAGGCTCTGGCAGGCTCTCCAGGAAAAGCAGCAAGGCTTCGGCTACGGAATGATTGCTAGCAGCTTTTGACCCCTCGTTAAGGAACAGGTGTTCATGCTGCCCACGGGTAGCAAAAGGGCTAGGAGCAAGCAACGCCATAAGTGCTGCCTGCCCAGTCAGGCCCTCTGCTCAGCTCAGAGCTAAGATGCCAATCTGACACTTCAAAGGGGTCACTGTGCTTGTCAGGTGAGTCAGGCCCTCCTGGCTTCCTGCTATATTGGTTACTTAAAGTTGTCAAACACTTTTCCATGCAAACTTTAAGTAAGAAAAACATGACGGCTGAGGACACAATATCAGATTTTGAGTCTTAAAATATTCTATTCTCACCTCTCTCACTCACTCATACAGGCACACACACACGCACACACTCACTCACTCATACATGCACACGCACACACCTGAAAGGCTGAAGGATACAGAGGTTATCAATCATTCCAGTATCCAAACAGTCTCTGATATGTTCAAATTCAGACCGCAGGCCTGGTTGCTGAAACAGATCTTCCTACAAAAGGAAAGAAAGTCACAAAAAATTCATTTTCTTAAAAAAATCAGCAATGATCTCCTGACCTAGCAATATCACCAGCAGCGTTCAAAAAGGAACAGCATAATCTGACCTCTGAAACACCCTGGTAGACACTCTGATGTCAGCTCCCGTGACTAATTCGTCTTGCAAGTCTTCCCAGGCCTGTTTCTACAACAGGTCATCAGGAAAGTCTTCTAAAACTATGGGCACGAAGATCCAACATAAGAGAAAACTTAAAAGTAGCTATGGTTCCTCTAGCGCTATGGAGGAATTAACCAGCAAGGAGGTGAACATACTAAAGAAAATACACCAAGAATAAAACGGAGAAAGCTTTAAGGCATCGTAGTGCTTCGGGCAAAGAAGATTATGGTATTTCCATAGTCTCAAGATACTTTGGGTTCATTTTTTTTAAAATGGCTTAACACCACATTACTATGTAACAGTGTAATTCCATGCATTGCTCAAAAGTTAAATTTATCAGGAGCAATACAGAGAAAAATTGCAAAGTTCTTAAGAGATGTGATTGCCACGGCTAGACGCCTGAGTTTAGAGTCCGTTCTGCCACTGATCAGCTCTGGGACTGTGGACAAGCATGCGTCTTTCTGGATATCTGTGTCCTCTGCTGAGAGCTATTTTGAGAACTAAATGAGGCAATACTGTAAAAACAGAACAGTGCCGATGTAACGCTCAACAATTGTGAAGACAACGAAAGACGAAAATAGGATATCATAAAAATGTATGTTACTAGGGGAATATAATTTATTTAATCCCAGGAACCTACAGAAATAGGTCAGTGAAACTCACAAACCCCATGAAGCTTGGCCAAGTCAATATGGAAATCAGGCCCCCAGATGCATGGCCCATGAGTTCCATATGGTCCCCTGCCTCTACCTAATTATTAAGTTAGCCCCTCCCATTCCCAAAGCTGTTCCAGAGTTGCCACAGAGGAAAACAGGGTGACATTCCTAGACTAGAGACATCCAGCTGGGTGCTCCACAGGCCTGCCAGGGGGACTTCCTGTGCTGGGAAGGCTGTGCCCTGGGGGTAATCAGGAACTCTATGCAACAGCAGGGCTGTGAAAGTTGGCACACGACTATTCCTGTCTCACTCCCTGGGGGAGAACACTCCTCCAGTCTCCTTGGGGCAAAATCTTTTCATGCAGCAAGTTGTGGTGGCTGATGCTCTTTTCCAAGTAGCCTGGCCTCAATCAGGTCTGACAGCTTAACTGCAACCCACCTGCTGCACAGCATTTCTGTACAGGTAATCGACCATCATCCAGAGCTCTTTGGGGATGTCCATGGGTCTCTCCAGCTGGCTCCCATCATCTTCAGTGTGCACTGACATCAGCGTCTGAAAAGAAAGAAGAATCATGACGAGGTGGCTCACCACTCAACTCTGCAGGCCAGCTTCAGGGGCGTGTATGACACAGGCACACCAAACCCACAGAAAAGGGAAGCATTTCAACACCCCTGAACTAAACATTTTACAGGAAAAAAAATGAATCAACTGGCACAACCAAAGGACAAAAAATTATTTTTGAGAACTGGGAGAAGGTTACGGTAAGCAGTTTCAATCAGCAGAAACACACACTCTGCAGGGAAAAAGAAATCGCACCCCTGGTATTTCACTCTTAGGCCCCTAGTATTTCTTTTTTCTTTTTTTTTTTTTTTTTTTTTTTTGACAGGCAGAGTGGACAGTGAGAGAGAGAGACAGAGAGAAAGGTCTTCCTTTTGACGTTGGTTCACCCTCCAATGGCCGCCGCGGCCGGCGTGCTGCGGCCGGCGCACCGCGCTGATCCGATGGCAGGAGCCAGGAGCCAGGTGCTTTTCCTGGTCTCCCATGGGGTGCAGGGCCCAAGCACCTGGGCCATCCTCCACTGCACTCCCTGGCCACAGCAGAGAGCTGGCCTGGAAAAGGGGCAACCAGGACAGAATCCGGCGCCCCGACCGGGACTAGAACCCGGTGTGCCGGCGCCGCTAGGTGGAGGATTAGCCTAGTGAGCCGCGGCGCCGGCCCCAAGTATTTCACTCTTATGCTGCAGTCTGATGAGGAAAGAGCAGACTTGGGAATCCAAAACTCTGAGTTCAGCATCTAGGTCCACTGTTAACTCAGCATGCAGCCTGTAACAGGTCACTCTCCTTGACCTGGCTTCATGGAGAGGATAATTCAAGTCTCTAGCAAGGCATTGGAAAAAAAGAGCATATATATGACCACAAATCTGCCCCAGATAATTTCCCTTATGTTAGAAGTATCTTAGTTTTGGGGCCAGTGCTGTGGTGTAGTGGGCTAAGCCTCCACCTGTGGTGCCAGCATCCCATATGGGCACCAGTTCTAGTCCTGGCTGCTCCATTTCCGATCCAGCTCTCTGCTATGGCCTGGGAAAGTAGCGGAAGATGGCTCAAGTGCTTGGGCCCCTACACCCACACAGGAGACCCCGAAGAAGCTCCTGGCTCCTAGCTTTGGATTGGCTTAGCTCTGGCCTTTGCAGCCATTTGGTGAGTGAACCAGCAGATGGAAGACATTTCTCTGTGTCTCTCTCTGTAACTCTACCTCTCAAATAAATAAATTAATTAATTAAATTAAATAAAAAAGAAGAAGTATCTTACTTTTAGATCTCAGCAAAATTAGTTTAGGATGGTAACCCACAAAGTGATGATTTAAGAAAGAATAGTATCGTACGTCAGGGAACATTCATTATCATATGATCCGTGGCTGAATTTCTCTAATATACTTCTCTAAAATGAATTTTTAGAAGTTTACTTCTACTTATTTTGAAAGACAGTGACAGAGACGGAGAGGGGAATGGGGGGAGAGAGAGAGAGAAAGAATTCTCCATTTGCTGGTTCACTCTCCCAAACCTGCAACAGCTGGACTGGAGCTGGGCCAGGCCAAAGTCAGAAGCCAGAAACTCCATATAGGTTTCCCATGTGGGTGTCAGGAACCCAAGGACCTCAGACGTCATCTCCCACCTCCCAGGAAGCTGGATTGGAAGTGGAGGCAGGACTTGATCTCGGCACTCCACGTAGGATGCAAACACCCGCGGCGGCAGCTTATCCTGCTGCACCACTATACCTGCCCCAGAGTGAATGTTTATACTCCCCCCAAAACTGGTATGTTCAAATCTAATCTCCAGTGCTGCTATCTGACAATGGGGCGCCTAGGTAGGTCATAAGGGCTTTGCCCTTGTGAATGGGATTAGTGCCCTCAAAAACGAGACCGCAGAGAGCTCTCTTGCCCTTTCTGCCCTGTGAGGACACAGCAGGAAGACTGTCCTCCATGAACCAGGAAGTGAGTGCTCACCAGACACCAAATCTGCAGGCTCTTTTATCTTAGACTTACAGCCTCCAGAACCATGGGAAGTGAGCATCTGCTATTTATAAGTCACCCACCTACGAGATTCCGCTATTGCAGTGCAAACGGACTATGCCATGCACTACGTATAAAGTCTGAAAACACAGGCCCAACATTTTGCAGTTTTTCCATCAAGAAGTGGAGTCCTCCCCCACCCCTGCACTCTGGGCTGGCTTTACACACACTGTGACCAGCACATGGCAGAAATGGTACCGTATGAGTTTTGGAGTCATTGCTACAAACGGCCTTACGGCTTCTGCTCTCATGCTCTGACCCCCACATACAGAAAGAAGCCTGAGCTAGCCTACTAAGTGATGTGAGCCCCTGTGGAGGGCGGCCCAGACAGTGGCTAAAACCAAGACATGAGAGGAAAGCCACCTTGACTCTTCTGGCCATACGGCTGCCAGTGGATGACAATGGCACAAGTGAGCCTAGGTTAAGACCAGCAGGAGAAACCCAGAGAGTTTTGAGAAACAGCAACTCATTGTTTTGTCATCAGCCACTCACTTCCTCATCACTCAATTTTGTCTTCAGCCCCCCACGCACGACTGAAAGTCTTCTCGTGACGTGAACAACTGCACAACCAGCAGAGCTGACGGCTGCGTTTTGGCCTTGTTCCTCTGCAGGGTCACAAAGGAACAGTTGCACTTCTTGACATTCTTCCCTCAACTTCCACTACACTGCCTTCCACCCATCTCTCTGACAACTGTGATCTGTTCTGGTTCCTCTTTCTCTTTCTACCCTTTACACTCTCAATATAACTCCTACTTCTCCCTTAAGTAAACTGCCCATGGTTTCAAATACTGACCCTTCATTGATCCATAATTCTAATGCCGTGCCATTTCCTTGACTTCAGGTTCACATTTCCAATGGGCTTTCAACTTGTCCGTGTAAAAATTCCAGGGTGGTGTGTTACATACCAACATGTAACTGATATAGAAGCAGGCCCTGGAAGGCTGACAATTCTTGAGTCCCTGGGAGGGGTATCCATAGGGGTACCTTGCTGGACTGGCTTGAGCAGCTGCTGCACAGTAATAGTTGTTTCCATGTGACATGTCACTTACCAGCTGACTAACAGTCTCAAGTGGTAGGTCTAGGATCGGCTCCCTCATGTGGCACAACGTATGAATGGGAGACCCGAAACAGCTGGGCAGGTAGTTCCCAGACACAGACAGAAAGTAATCCTTTCCCCTTTCCAAGTGCAAAACCAGAATGTCCTCGATTTTGTCTTCACCGGAGTTGAGTTTTGTGGCTGTGGTCTTATTCACAAAGAGCTCCAACTCAATCTCAATGTCAGAATCTGCAGAAAAATCAAAAAAGCAGTCTTGGTTAAGGGGAGGCCAAGAGGAAAGGGGAAAAGAAGATGGGAGGGAAGAGGATACAGCACTAGGGGTTAGGACGAGGAAATAAAAGGAAATCGGCTAACTCACAAGTATCTGTGTGCTCAGCACCCAAGAGATACAAGACCAAGGAGCTGATATACCGAATGGAAAGATGAAAACAACAAACACAAACACTTGACTAGGTAAATGCTACAAAGTTCAGGTAATTCAGTAGTACAGCACAAGCCAAAAACATTAACACAAGGCAATGACACCAATCAAAGAGTCTTCCCTGAGCCACGTAAGATGAAGATATATATCTGATGACCTGATGCCGTGGAAACAAAATCAATTATCGTCTATTAGTTGTCCACAAAACTCCCTTACTCCTCTGCCACACAGCACCACACAGGAGACATCAGGAGAATGATGTAGATGGTCCATTCCAGGCCACATACAATTTCTGGGTTGCTATCCCATTGTCTTTCTCCGTTCAGACCAGATGCCTGGGCACTGGTGACAGTGGAGAGACTAAGGAAATAGTTTCTTTAGCAGCAGACTTGCTTACAGCAATCTAATGTTTTCTCTTCCTGTAGAATTATGGGACACATAAATGACCAAATCTACCTCTGAAACTAAATTGACATTCCTCATTAGCATGTATTTTATTTATGGGTGGGTTCAGTGGTAGAACCTTTCAGAAAGTTTCAAGAAAAGATTAAAGCACTTAGTAGTACAATGTCTGTTTTAGAAAAACGAGTAAAGGCAGGAGAGGGCATTCCCCAAACCAGACACCGGGAGCCTGGGGATGAAGGCCTTACCTGGCAGGAGGAAACCCTTGCTGGGGCTGGCACTTAGCCACCGCTTACAATAAGAGTCTTCATCAGGCTTGTTGATGAATTGAAACTGGCAGGGCACTTGTCCATTATGAATTGTAAAGGATTCTACTTGCAATTGCATGTATTTCACATTCTGGAAACAGAACTGGGGACAAGCCCAGGACTAGTCAGAAACAGGGCTCTCTGCTCCGCCACCTGCACAGCCACCTCAACCAGACAATCCCTGACACACAAAGAAAATGACGGACCATCTCTGAAATCTTTGTGCTGTAAGTACTTACCTGGGAGGCCACACTATCACTAACTACACCAGTGATCTGCATCCAACTCAAAACCCACAAAACTCCAAGAACTCAAGGCTTTCTTTCTTTTCTTTTCTTTTTCTTTTTTTTACAGGCAGAGTGGACAGTGAGAGAGAGAGAGACAGAGAGAAAGGTCTTCCTTTTGCCGTTGGTTCACCCTCCAATGGCCGCCGCGGCCGGCGTGCTGCGCTGACCTGAAGGCAGGAGCCAGGTGCTTATCCTGGTCTCCCATGCGGGTGCAGGGCCAAAGTACTTGGGCCATCCTCCACCGCACTCCCTGGCCACAGCAGAGAGCTGGCCTGGAAGAGGAGTAACCGGGACAGAATCTGACATGCCCCGACTGGGACTAGAACCCGGTGTGCCGGCGCAGCTAGGCGGAGGTTCAGCCTATTGAGCTGCGGCGCCAGCTGCTTTTTTTTCTTAATAATGAAGGAGTTGACATTTTTATCTGTTATAACCAATAAATATTTCCAAAATGCCCTTCATAAGTTCTAAACATGAAGGTCAAACTTATCCTTAAGTAACTGGATATGTAGGGCTTTAAAAATACTTTTCAAGGGGCCAGCGTTGTGGCCCAGTGTGTTAAACCACTGCTTAAACTGCTGGCATTCCAAATCAGAGTGCAGGTTCAAGTCCTGACTGTTTTGATTCCAACCCAGCTCCCTGCTAACAAATCTGGGAAAACAGCAGATCATGGCCTAAGTACCAGGAACCCTGTCACCCTATGGGAGACCAGGATGGAGTTCCAGTCTCTTGGCTTTGCCCTAGTCTAGCCCTGGCCATGGTGGCTATCTGAGGAGTGAACCAGCAGACAGAAAATCTCTGTCACTCTGCCTTTTAAATATACAAATAAATATTTAAAAAATAAAAGTGATGGGGCAGCACTGTGGCACAGTGGGTTAAAGCCCTGGCCTGAAGCGCCGGCATCCCATATGGGTTCTAGTCCCAGCTGCTCCTCTTCTGATCCAGCTCTCTGCTATGCCCTGGGATAGCAGTAGAAGATGGCCCAAGTCCTTGGGCTCCTGCACCCATGTGGGAGACCCGAAGGAAGCTCCTGGCTCCTGGCTTCAGATCAGCGCAGCTCTGGCCATTGCAGCCTTCTGGGGGAGTGAACCAGTGGATGGAAGACCTCTCTCTCTGTCTCTATCTCTCTCTGTAACTCTGTTTCAAATAAATAAAATATTTTTTTTTTTTTTAAAAAAGTGCTTCACTATATACCCTGATTTGATTTGACTGTGTGGTACTGTGAACTTTGAAGGATCTAAGCTTGGGTCTTCCATGAACAACCTTTAGACTTAACTTCTACTGCTTATCGCTTTTCTGTGCTGCCTCCCATCTCATCAACTCAAGCTTATCCATAGGATTCAGGATCAACTTAATCTGATAGCAATGCCTCAGTAGGAAGATAAATCCATTGCAAAAATACATACCAATCATTGTAAAATCAAACTAAACACATTTTGGATCAACTGACTTAGAAGATCAGAATCTGTACACAATCCACACCAACCACCCCTCTCTCTTCTCGGTGGGCCCCACCCTCGCTTTATCTGACAGCAGCCTATCACAGAGGACTACAGTCCAGTAGAGGATAGGTGCCTCCAGGAATTCTGAGCTCTAGGAGAACAGGGAGATTTAAGTTCCAGAAGTGGAAACGCTCAGGGCTAATATTCTTAGCATGTCTTTCCTACCTCTCTCTTAGAGAGGGACACGGAGGGAATGTTGGCATTTTCCATTTTATCCAGGGAGCGAACAATTTCCTCCAGAGTCTTCCGATAAAGCTCTTCATTGATGACCCTCACCTGGAAGGGAAACAGTGGACTGAGGACCTTTGCGCCATTTCCCCTTTTTCAGTAGAGAAGGCATTCACAGCACTGGGAGATAAAGGTGATAGCAAAACAGAAAGTGAAGGCCGAATAGATTAAATAAGCAAACAAAGAACTCAATGAACAACATTCAGAAAGCTTGCCCAAAGGCATTGCTTGTGGCAAAGCCAACTGCTTCCTGATGAACAGAAGAGGGACGCGGGAGTGCAGGTGCTGCTGGCAGTCAGTTCTGGGGGGGGCCCGGCCCAAGGCAGGAGGATGCTCAGTGCCTAGCTACTTTGCTTGCTACCACCAACAGGCCAGTAAGGAGCAGCTTTTCTAGGGCTCCGGTGGAAAGCAGTGTCTCTCAGGCTTCATTTAAACCCAGTCACAAAGATCTCTGTCTGGTTCTCCCTTCTGTATTTTGAGTTATAAATATATTTTTAAAATGTTTCCAAGACTTTAATTATAATACCCATTAGACTCTTCTCAATCGACTCTCACCCTCATAGATTCTGACACACTTCTACCCACACTGTTAGGAATTCGAAACTGATAGAAACAGTCACCAAGGATGAAACACAAAATAAACGATGGAAAGAAACTGGACCTCACTAGCAATCGGGGAAATGTCATCTAAAACAATGAAGCACCTTTTTTCCCCTCAATTGGGTTGACAAAAATTTTAAAAGATTGCAGGCGCAGTGGCGCAGCGGCTTAACTCCCTGGCCTGAAGTGCTGGCATCCCATACGGGCGCCGGTTCAAGACCCGACTGCTCCACTTCCAATCCAGCTCTCTGCTATGGCCTGGGAAAGCAGTGGAAGATGGTCCAAGTCCTTGGGCCCCTGCACTCAGGTGGGAGACCAGGAATAAGCTCCTGGCTCCTGGCTTTGGATAGGCACAGCTCTGGCCATTACCGCCATATGGGGAGTGAACCAGCAGATGGAAGACCTCTCTCTCTCTGCCTCCCCTCTCTCTGTGTAACTCTGACTTTTGAATAAATAAATAAACCTTAAAAAAAAGGAAAAGATTAATTGAATCCAATAGTGGAAAGTGTACGGGAAAATAAGCTTATATGAAGGGACTTCAAAAAAGCAGAATTAAAAAATAGTGCAAGAGTTGGTATTTAACCTAGTGGTTAAGATGCCCATGTCCCATGTGAGAGTGCCTGGGTTCAACATCAATATCATGGGCTCCTGACTCTAGCCTCTTGCCAGTGCAGACCTGTAGCAGTGGTGTTGGCTCAAGTAATTGGGGACCTGCCAACCCACATGGAAGACCTGCATTGTATTCTTAGCTCCTGGTTTTGGCCCAGGCTCCTGGCCATCGCAGGCATTCGGGGAGTGAACCAGCAGATTGAGCACTCTCTTATGGCCAGCATTGCAGAGCAGCAGTTAAAGCTGCCACCTGTGATGCCGGCATCCCACATGAGCTCCAGTTCATGTCCTGGCTGCTCCTCTTCCAACCCAGCTCCCTGCTAATCACCAGTAAAAAAATAGCACAAGATGGCCAAAGCGTCTGTGCCCTGCAACCCACATGAGAGACCTGGATGAAGCTCCTGGATCCTGGTTTTGGCCTGGCTCAGCCCTGACCTTTGTAGTCATCTGGGAAGTGAACCAGCAGATGGCAGATCAATCTCTCTCTCTCTCCTAACTCTTTCAAATAAATAAATAAATCTTTTTAAAAAAATGAAATAAAACATATTTTTCTTTGACCCACTAACTTTATCTTTATGAGTATCATTCTGTAGAAATACACTGGTACACAAAGATGGATGTAATGGATGGTCCCTGTAGCACTGTGTACAATGGCAAAATTGTGGAAACAAATGATTGACATATAGATCATGGTTCATCCACACTATGGACTACTTTGCACAAAATGAGGGGGAAGCACTACTTTTACAGACATGGAAACATCTCTTGAGACACATTTAATGAGGACAAAAAAGATGGTCTCAGAACAACATATAAATACCACGATCTCTTTCACAGAAAAAGAAAGATATCCTGTAGGTTGAATATAGAACCCTGATATACTCATTGGTAAATGTGTCAGAGTCTTAAAAGATATAGTCCAAAGGCAAAAGGATCCTTCTACGGATGTGGAAACACACACAAATATATGAAAATAATTGCTAATTAAGTTTAAACTAAAACAATGTGTAAAGGGAGCCTCTTCATACTCAGGGCAACAGGAGAGGAGGAGACCAGAAAGACATAAAGTAACCTTGGTGTGAGAGCTGACTCCTTGGGGAATGTTGAGAAGGGCACCAGCCGCCCACCTACCCCGATGTCGAACACCGAGCTGACAGGCTTGTGGTCACTGGTCTTCAGGGCCATGTGGCTCTGATAACTCAGCTGAGTGATGTTCTTGCCTTTCCAGAGGATCCGGTCGCACCAGGCAGGGGCTCGACACTTCTCGCTGAAATGCAAAGTTCACAGTGGCAGCAGTCACAGAAACAACACTGCCCACGGCCTGGTTCCCTGGTTTAGGTGGGAAATGACAAGGCAGAGCCCTCACGTCCATGCAGCCCAGAGATCTGAGGCAGCAGGAGCAATTTGGGCCTACCAGGGGATACCTAGGAAGCATCATTCGAAACAACTGTGAAAGCTCAAAGCCCAAGGGTTAAGTCTGAGTCTCGCTCGTTACCCTCCTGCGAGGGCTAGAAGACAAGTAGAAATGCAATAGGAGTAAGTACTTTGTGGTGCAGCATTTTAAGCCTTTGCTTGGGGTATACCTGCATCCATATCAGAGTGCCCGCTCCAGTCCTAGCTGCCCCACTTTTGATCCAGCTGCCCCCTAATGTGCCTGGAAATGCAGCAGATGATGACCCAAGTATGTGGGCCCTACCACCTATAAGGGAGACCTGGATGGAGCTGCAGGCACTTGGGGAGTGAAACAGTGGATAGAAGATCTCTCTTGCACTCTCTCCCTCCATCACTCTGCCTTTCAAATAAATCAGTAAGTCTCTTTTAAAAAGCTCAAATTCCTATTGCCTTGGTTTAAACCTTGCCTATACTGTTGCCTGCTTCGGAGGTTCTTTTATTTTTCTATGCCTCTCATCTCTGATACAATAAAAAGATGATAATAATCATACCAGCTCAAGGTTGTTGAGAGGATTGAAATAAACAAGTAAAAAGTAATGAATAATATATAGAACAAGGTAAACAATAATAAAAATATTAATTTCTTTGTAGTAATCAAGTACAAGGTAAGTCAGCTGGACTATCTCAGTACCCTAAGTGGAACTGAAAAGTAAATCAATATCAAGAATTACTAAAGGAGCAGATATTGCGGCACAGTGGCTTCCCAGAGTTTCTGAGTTTCCATCTGCTCAACTCCCTGAGCAACCTCTGACCTACCTGGTGTCCCAGTTGTCCGAGCCAGTATCGTACTTATAGGTAGGCTGGAAGGTGAGCTCCCCTTCTGTGAAGCCCTCAAAGACAGCCTTTGCAGCCACCTGAATTTTCAGCTATACAGAAAGAGGAGAGAAAAAAAATCTCAGAATAAAAAGATCAAATCTTGATAGCAGAGAAAAGGAAATGAATGTAGAACCCAAACCCTGTTCCAAAAGGACAGGCATCACAAGAAAGCTCTCCCATAAGACCTGAGTTAATCAAATCCTAGGCAGAGGCACAAGCTTCCCATTCTCCCACCAGCTAATATAGTTTTAAGGCTCTGTGTAAGGGGCCGGCACTGTGGCGTAGTGGGTAAAGCCGTTGCCTGCAGTGCCAGTTCGAGTCCTGGCTGCTCCACTTCTGATCTGGCTCTCTGCTGTGGCCTGGGAAAGCAGTGGAAGATGGCCCAAGTCCTTGGGCCCTTGCACCTGCATGGGAGACCCGGAGGAAGCTCATGGCTCCTGACTTTGGATTGGACCAGCTCCAGTCATTATGGCTACTTGGGGAGCGAACCAGGGGATGGAAGACCTCTCTCTCTCTACCTCTGCCTCTCTAATAAATAAATAAAGAAAATAAAATTATTTATTTGACAGGTAGAGTTACAGACAGTGAGAGAAAGACAGAGAAAGGTCTTCCTTCCGTTGGCTTACTCCCCAAATGGCCGCTACAGCTGGCGCTGCGTTGATCTGAAGGCAGGATCCAGGTGCTTCCTCCTGGTCTCCCACATGAGTGCAGGGGTCCAAGCACCTGGGCCATCCTCCACTGCCTTTCTAGGCCACAGCAGAGAGCTGGACTGGAAGAGGAGCAACCGGGACTAGAACCCAGCGCCCATATGGGATGCTGGCACTGCAGGCGGAGGATTAACCAAGTGAGCCACAGCGCCGGTCCCAAGAAAATTTTTTTTAAAAAGGCTCTGTGTAAGAGCCTCCCTCCACATGAGGGGCCTGTGTCCCATCTTACTGAGACATGCCTAGAGGACTAAGTGCCACTCAGCATAGTTTGTCCCTTCCCGGTGTCAAGTCCTTCATCCATGTAGCACAGTTGCTCCAAATATACAGACAGATAAGAGCTGTGTTGTCAAGTTAGTTATGTGAACTGAGGGAAGCTCTTCACCTGCACATTTTGAATTTGTGATAGAGTCTACCTTGGAGGGTCATTAGAAAGGTTAACTGTCAACTTAGTGTCTGACACATTATGAGAACAGCTAACTTCCTTCCTATAGTATTGATTCTAGGAGTTCCTTCCAAATCATGCTCTTAGAAGAGAGAAAAGCCGTGCTCTTGTCTCTTCCGTAGAGCACCAGGGTTGGTCCTGGGTAGACTGCTGAAGAGCTGTCAGCTCTCATGCTGCAGGTTGGTCAGCTATCCAGGGAATGCTACAAAAGCATTTCAAATGTTCATGGCATGGTGCAGTTGGCACAGTGGATAGGACACGGCTTGGGGCACCTGCATCCCATACTGGAGTGCCGGGGTTGAGGTCTCAACTCCACTTCCAATTTCAGCTTCCTGCTAATGTGCACAGTAGAGGGCAGCAGGTGATTGGCTTAAGTAGCTGGGTTCCAGCCACCCAAATGGCAGACCTGGAATGAGTTCCTAGCCCCGCCTTGTTGTGAGCATATGGGGAATGAACCAGTAGTTGGAAAATGTCTGTCTCTGTCTGTTTCTGCCTTTAAAATAAAGTAAAAAACATTTTTTTTCAGTTTACAGGGAAATAAATTAAAATTAAGCTTATTTTAAAGCAAATATTTTTTTATTTCTGCCAGTGTTTTCATAATATGCATTTAAACTTTTTTCATTTTATTTGAAAGGCAGACACAAAGAGACAGAGATCTTCGATCCACTGGCTCCCTCTGCAAATGTTTGTAATAGTCAGTGCTGGGTCAGGCTGCAGGCAAGATCCAGGAACTCCATTCAGAACCACATGGGTGGCAGAAGCCCAAGTACTTGAGCCATCACCTACTGCCTTCCAGGGAACACACTACAAGGAAACTGATTGGAAGCAGAGGAGCTGCAACATGAAGTAAGCCCTCCAATATGGGATATGAGCATAATATGCATTTTTATTAACTTTTTGAAGGCCTTGTATGTACAGATTTCAAAATTATTTTACATAAAAAATAAACTTATCCTGTAATGTCCATTTCCCACAGACTTTTTGAAGAACCCTCATATTTGCCAATTTCCTAAAAATGACTTGTTAAGACACTATCAAACAAAAAGCAACAAGAAAAAAAAACAAAACTTAGGTATGAATGGAAGCTGATGCTTCCTCAATGGGTACACATAGTCTTTAAAACCAACTGGAGGGGGGCTGCCGCCTGCAGTGCCGGCATCCTATAGGGGTGCCAGTTCGAGTCCTGGCTGCTCCACTTCTGTTCCAGCTCTCTGCTATGGCCTGGGAAAGCAGTAGAAGATGGCCCAAGTCCTTGGGCCCCTACACCTGCGTGGGAGACCCAGAAGAAGCTCCTGGCTCATGACTTCAGATTGGCACAGCTCCAACCATTGCAATCAATTGGGGAGTGAACAAACAGGTGGGACTCTTTCAAATAAATAAATCTTAAAAAAAAAAAAAAAAAAAACTGTAGGGGCCCACACTGTGGCGTAGTGGGTAAAGCGCTGCCTGCAGTGCCGGCAAACCATGTGGGTGCCAGTTTTAGCCCCAGCTGCTCCATTTCTGATCCGGCTCTCTGCTATGGCCTGGGAAAGCAGCAGAAGATGGCCCAAGTCCTTGGGCCCCTGCACCTGCATGGGAGACCTGAAAGACGCTCCTGGCTCCTCGCTTTGGATCGCAGCAGCTCTGGCCATTGCGGCCATCTGGGGAGTGAACCAGCAGGCAGATGGAAGATCTCTTTCTCTCTCTCTCTCTCCACCTCTGCATTTCAAATAAATAAATAAATCTCTTTTTTTAATATTTATTTATTCACTTGAAATTCAGAGTTACACAGAGAGAGAAGGAGAGGCAGAGAGAAAGAGAAGTCTTCCATCCGCTGGTCCACTCCCTTGTTGGCCGCAATGGCTGGAGCTGTGCCAATCCAAAAGCCAGGAGCCAGGAGCTTCCTCCAGGTCTCCCACATGGGTACAAGGGGCCAAGGACTTGGGCCATCTTTTTACTGCTCTCCCAGGCCATAGCAGAGAGCCGGATCGGAAGTGGAACAGCTAGGACTTGAACCAGTGCCCAAATGGGATGCCAGCACTGCAGGTGGCAGCTTTATCCACTACACCACAGTGTAGGCCCCAATAAATAAACCTTAAAAACAAAATGATCATTAGACTTAAAACAAAACAAAACACACTAGAGGGGCAGGAATGTGGTGCAGAGGGTTAAGTCACCACGTGGGACACCAGCATTCCAACTAGAGTGCCTGCTTCCCATCCTGGCTACTCCACTTCTGATCCAACTTCCTGCTCATGTACCTGGGAGGCAGCAGATGATGGCTCAAGTGCTTGGGTCCCTGCCACCCATGTGGAAGAGATGGACGAAATTCCTGTTCCTGGCTTGGGCTGGCCCAGCCCTAGCAGCTGGGGAGTGAACCAGCAGATGGAAAAGCTCTCTTTCTGCCTCTCTGTTACTCCACCTTGCAAATAAGTAAATTCTAAACAAACAAACAAACACAGAAACAAGACCATGGAAGCAGATAAGCACACAGAATGGTACCATTGCTTTAGGAAAAAAACTGGACAACAAGGCAAGTGAAGATAAGTATGAAAGTATGAGGAAAATAAGAAGATGTAAACAGAGCTAGAACAGACTAGGTTAATGCTAACATGAGGATCAAGTAGAATAAAAGGAATTTACTAAGAAAAAGACTTAGAAAAAATTGGGCCAACGGAAGAAGCCCCTGGCTTCGTATTGGTGCAGCTCCGGCCATTGCAGCCATCTGTAACTCTGTCTTTCAAATAAATAAAATGAATCTTTAAAAAAAAAAATTGGGCCAACAATTATGCCATAAAGAAAAACATAATGATTCTTTTTCTTCAAGTAATCTGCACTGGCAAAAAAAAAAAAAAAAAAAAAAAAGCACGAGAGAGAGAGAAAGATTTAGACTAATGACAATATTTAGATTATTAAAGAATGTGCTACATACTTTTTTAAAAAAAGACTTTAGGGGTCACTGCTGTGAGGTAGTGGAAAAAGCCACCACCGGCAGTGTCAGCATCCCATATGGGTGCCAGTTCAAGTCCCGGCTGCTCCACTTCTGATCCAGCTCTCTGCTGCAGCCTGAGAAAGCAGTAGAAGATGGCCCAAGTCCTTGGGCCCCTGCACCGGTGTGGGAGACCTGGAAGATGCTCCTGGCTCCTGGCTTTGGATCGGCCTAGCTCCAGCCATTGTGGCCATCTAAGGAGTGGACCAGCAGATGGAAGACTTCTCTCTCCCTCTGCCTCTCTGAGCTCTGCCTTTCAAATAAATAAATATTAAAAAAAAAAAAAAAAAAAAAGGACTTTATCATCCAGAACAACTCTGACCACTGAAACCCAGAAGTCAGTCAGATGAACAGATTTCTCTTCTTCTGTGACACGGCTAATGCTCTGGGAAAGAAAGAGGCGCTGAGACCAACGGTGGAGGACAGCAGGTTACAGAGCTGACTGCTGCGGGAAGTGCAGAGAGCCACGCAGGAGGAGCTGCCAGTGTGGCCCGGGAGCAGGGGGCTCATTCTACAACACACCGCTAAAGCATCTTAAATAGACTTTCTCCAGAGGGGCTCAGCACCCTTTCAGCCCCAACTTCACACCTCTTGAATAAATGAATGACGGCGAGTGTCAGACAGAGAACAAGCTGTCGCCCCCAGAGAAGACCAGGTGCCACAGGAAAGAGCCAATGTGAGACAACGAGGCGCCAGGGAGACGCAGACAAAACGAAGAAACGGTGGAGCGTCAGGTCCTCCCAAGGCAAGGAAGAAGAGGCTGTGCGTGGGGAGCCAGGTTTGCTGTGCCCTCGCAGGGACCAGCAGCTGCCTGGTAGCCATCTGTACCTGATCATAGGCATACAGGGTCTGAAAGGCCTTCTCTTCGATGAGCTTTTTCACCTTTTCCACACCCAACTCTTCTATCCTGTAGTTGAGGTCCCCCAGCCACAAGATCACACTGTGAGGACAGAGCACAGAGGTAACAGGTTGGGGGGTGAGGGAGGACTTTAACCCATCCCCTGAAGGACACTTCTGCAGGCCCCTGAGGCTCAGGCTCTGGGGAGCTGGGATGGCATGTGACTTGGCTGCTCAGGAAATTTCTTCCTATCTTGGTCCATGGCTGGTGCTGCGGCTCACTAGGCTAATCCTCTGCCTGCGGCTCCAGTACCCCGGGTTCTAGTCCCGGTTGGGGTGCCGGATTCTGTCCCGGTTGTTCCTCTTCCAGTCCAGCTCTCTGCTGTGGCCTGGGAAGGCAGTGGAGGATGGCCCAAGTGCTTGGGCTCTGTACCTGCATGGGAGACCAGGAGGAAGCACCTGGCTCCTAGCTTCGGATCGGCGCAGTGCGCCAGCCGTAGCAGCCATTTGGGGGGTGAACCAACGGAAGGAAGACCTTTCTCTCTGTCTCTCTCTCTCACTGTCTAACACTGTCCGTCAAAAAAAAATAATAATAATAAATAAATACATACATAAATAAATAAATAATTATCTTGGTCCAAGCTCATTGTAAATAGCCTTGAGTTCTCCTTCACTATTTATGCCTTGTGTGGCTGGAAGGGTAGTCTAGTAAGATCTAAAACCAGGATAGCAATTTACCTCATTGCTGGGAGAGGCAAAAATGATCAACAGTTGGGGATGTTGATTACTCAGGGACCTCAAACCAGACAACAGGGACTCTGCCTCTGCTCCAGTCCACCACACGCTCAGCCCTTGTTTGCAGAGCGGGGTTCCTCGGAGACAAAGCTCAACCTTTCCAGCCGAGCCTGGCTTGAGCCACCACTATAGCACCGGCTGGCTCTTTTTATCCTCTCCGGCCAAGCGTGACTTCATTTATTTATTGGGAAAGAGTGAACTGAAAGCTCTCTGATGACATCACACATCTCATTAAGTCTAGTACTTCTCTATCTGAAGCCAACAACCATGGCATCAGAGAAGGTACACAGCAGTCTCTGCGTCCCAAACCCAGTGTATCCACAACAAAAAGCAAACAAACCGACCCACAAGTCGCAACCACTCCAACTAGGACGCTGCAGAATGGAAGAGCCGGCTTGTCAGATACAGCCCCTGCCGCGGTCCTGGGGAAGAAAAGCCACCCAGAACACCAACGAGCTTGAGATAGCTCCGTGCAGCGGCAGGACAAGAGGCACGTCTGCTTCCTCCCTGGCAGGCACCGCAGCCCCGGCGGTGGCTTTTTCTATATGAAGGAAATGGCATAAGCTTCAACCGCTACTGTAAGTCTGACAGTTGAAAGCTTTGAATTCAGAGAAATACCAAGTTTTAGATAAATAAAATAAAGTTGAATCAAGAGGGAAAAATGACCAAGTGAAGGCAAATAAACATGGTAGCACTGTTAATTACATGTGCTCTGAAAGGAACAGATATGTAAGATCCTAAAGCATACTTCTAAAAATTGGGCTTAAGACACTAGCTCTTGGGTTACTTTCCCTATAATGTTGGATCAAGGCAGACCCACATCAAAATCAATCTTATACTTGTCTAGGGACAACTGATATTTAAGAAAGAGTCTATGGGGCTGGCGTTCTGGTGTAGCAGGTAAAGCTGCCACCTGCAAATGCCATCATACCATTAACCATATGGGTGCTGGTTCAAATCCCGGCTGCTCCACTTCTGATTCAGCTCCCTGCTAATGCGCCTGGGAAAAGCAGCAGAAGATGGACCAAGTATTTGGGCCCCTGCACCCAGGTGTGAGACCAGGAAGAAGTTCCAGGCTTCTGACTTCCGCCTGGCCCAACTGTGGCCATTGCAGCCATTTGGCGAGTGCACCAGCTGATGGAAGATTTTGACTCTCCCCTTCTATCTGTAACTCTTTCAAATAAATAAATGAATCTTTAAAAAAGAAAAGAAAAGAAAAGAAAAAAGAAAGAGTCTAGGGGTCTGCCAGAAGGTATACTAGAAATTCCCAAGAGATGTAATCCAGAAGTATGCCAACAGCTGGCAGAAACCACCCCCACCCAACACAATACAGAGTCCACCACTGCACACACGGTGTCCTGATGAGACGGAAGCCAGACTCACTCGTGCTTGCCAATGGTGAGAGGGGGGCGGCTGGGGTCGACCTGACAAAACTGCATTCGAGAGCAGATGTCCTTATAGTCCTGGTTCCTCCTCTCGTACTCTTCTGTGTGGGCTGCCAAGTGAGAATTCACAATGCAGATGCTGGTGTTGTGGAACCGGAACCTGATGGCCACGCCGCCTTTGTTACCCTGTCGAAAGGATCCCCCAAGATACAAATCACAGCTTCACCGCGTCTGTCAGTTACACACCTGACTTCCAGAACATTTATCTCCGTCTTCATAATAATCCTACAAGTTATTGCCTACATATTACAGATGAGAAAACAAATCTAAGGCAGTAAATTAATTGGCTGATTAGTGGCAGAATTTTGTTTTGTTTTCTTTTAATTGAAGTTTAATGAAAAGAAATACTAAACAGAGTACACCTGAAAGACCAGGCTAGCAGAGTACAGTCATTCTGGAGCTTTCAGGGATATGGATATGGGTATGGGAATGGGTATGGGTATGGGTATGGGTATGGATATGGATATGGGCCCTCCCAGTTCTTTTTTCTCCTTCCTTCTCCCTGCTGGGTGAGATTCCTAAAATTTTCCCCCCACCCCCAGAACTTCATAATGGCCCTAAATAGCCCCCTGGGCATAAGGTGGGCTAGAGTCTCCTACCTGCAGAGGGAATGGGTAAAGACTCAGCCCACCAGATTACTGACTGATGACCACACGCCTGATATGTAAACGCTGGCTTGCTTCTACAGCTCTTCCCACCCAACAAGGATCTTGAACAAGAGCAATACTTTAGATATATAACTCTGGTCTTCTCTACATTTCTTCCTTCATCCATTTGGTGGCAGAGCCCAGAGCCTAGCTGTCAGTCTGGTGCTCTTTTCACTGAATCACTGGCCAGCCATATGCTCTTCCCTATACAAAGCTAAGCTCTTGCAGGAGAAGCTAAAAGGAAGTCTAATAGCATGAAGAGGAGGAAACCGCAGACCCGTCAGCATCCTTTGTTTTCCTTGGTGACCATAGTTTCTGCAACATATTACATGGGTTACACGGCAGGCTCAACTGCAGGTTCCAGTGCGAGTGAACAGGGGGACAGGTGCTAGCTGGGCAAATCAGCTGGCAATTCACTGAAATATGGTTTCTAATGTCTAATCAATCCAGCCCTGCCTAAGGATACAATTCATTATGAAATACTGGCACCCTTGAACTGGGACACATGCAGGTACTGCATCATGAGAAGCTGGGCCAGAGTGTTAGGGGTGGGGCAGCATTGTGGTGTAGTGGATTAAGCTGCCACTTGCAATACCAGCATCCCACATCAGACTGCCTGTTCAAGTCCCAGCTACTCTGCTTCCTACCCAGCTTCCTGCTAATGCGCCTGGGAAGTAATTGGGCCCCTGCCACCCATGTGGGAGACCAGGATGGAATTCCAGGCTCCTGGCTTTTGCCTGGCCCAAATCTGACTGTGGCAGCCATTTGGGGTGTGAATCAGTGGACAAAAGACAAATCTCTCTCTCAAATAAATAAATAAGTCTTGCCTATCAACAAAGCTAAACAGATATTGATATTTTGCCTTATTGGCTTCAGATCTTTATTTATAGTTTTATTTTTTCATGGTGAGGAATAAAATGTTACATACATATTTCTTTATCATCCCTTTCTTCCCTAGAGTAACTATCCCAAAACTATCTTTCCCATGTATGATTTGAATTTTTACTATAAATAAACTCATCAACAATAAAAAATAAATACAAATCAATAAATAAATCTTAGGAGGACAGAAACAAAAACTTCAGGGGTCAAGGTTCTTTGTATGCCAAACATCCTAACTCACCATCCTTCCCATGATTCCTGTTCCCACAGTCTCAGCTTCCACTTCTGAGATAAATGCTGCATGTTCCTGTTTGATATACAAGAGCAGCATAATTCCAACTAATCTGATGAGCTTCACCTGGAAAATAGACCCAAACAAGTCACACCATCAAACACCTGAAGAAGTTGCAAATAGGAATAAATAAATACTCTACAGGCAAAGTGGTCTCAAAACTGACTGCGAGGGGCTGGCGTTGTGGCATGGTGGGTTAAGCCGCCACCTGCCTTGCTGGCATCTCCTAAGGGAGCTGGTTCGCGTCCCGGCTGTTCCACTCCCAGTCCAGCATTCCCAGTCCAGCATCCCTGCTGACGGTCTGGGAAAGGCAGCGGAGGATGGACCAAGTGCTTGGACCCCTGCCACCCATGTAGGAGACCCAGATGAAACTCCTGGCTCCTGGTTTTGGCCTGGCTCCACTCTGGCTGTTGCAGCCACTTGGGGAGTGTATCAGTGGGTGGAAGATCTCTCTCTCTGTCTCTCCCTCTTTCTCTGTAACTGCTTCAAATAAATAAACAAATCTTTTTTATTTTTATTTTTTTTTTATTTTGACAGGCAGCGTGGACAGTGTGAGAGAGAGAGACAGAGAGAAAGGTCTTCCTTTGCCGTTGGTTCACCCTCCAATGGCCGCCGCGGAAAGCGTGCTGCGGCCAGCACACCGCGCTGATCCGAAGCCAGGAGCCAAGGGCTTCTCCTGGTCTCCCATGGGGTGCAGGGCCCAAGCACTTGGGCCATCCTCCACTGCACTCCCTGGCCACAGCAGAGAGCTGGCCTGAAAAAGGGGCAACCGGGACAGAATCCGGCGCCCCGACCGGGACTAGAACCCGGTGTGCCGGTGCCGCAAGGCGGAGGATTAGCCTAGTGAGCCACGGCGCCGGCCCAATAAACATATCTTAAAAAAAAAAAAAAAAAAAAGTTGACTGTGAGTACTAATTTGTGTCCTCTGTGCTAGAACACAAAGTAATCACCTGTTTAACCCCCGAGTATGCTGTATAACCTAAGCAATCCATAAGCGAATCTTTCCCACCCTGAGGCACTCCTTCTGGAGATCTTAGAACTGAAAATGGCAGGGAAATTAGGACTGGCGCCCAATAAAGCTCAAGGGAAAGACAAAAAGTTATGTTACAGCTTCCCTGCACGACAAGCTACTCCTGCTTCCTCTTACCTTTGCATACTTGGCATCTGGGTGAAGACCCTCGGATACGGCTTTAAACCACTCCTCCTCCTTTGGGGTATCATGAAAGAAAAAGGCTTCCTTACTCAGATCAAGTTCCTGGAACCTAGAGAGTAGAGAAAGGGAATGTGCAGATTGCTTCAGGTACTCAGTTCCAGCTTTCTAGTTCAACTGCAGGACCCTCTGGAGGGAGACTGAATGCTTGGCGATGAGGAACTAAATGCCCAAAGTCTTTTCAGTGCATTCCCAAACATTCGCCATTTCCTTTTCATGTCCCAGCCTACAAAGTAGTTGGAAGTATCCTCATTTCACATCTGCAACCAGGAGTTCATATAAGGGGCTGACGCTGTGGCACAGTAGGTTCAGCCTGCAGTGCCGGCATCCCATATGGGCGCTGGTCCTAGTCCCAGCTGCTCCACTTCCCATCCAGCTCTCTGCAAAGGCCTAGGAAAGCAGTAGAAGATGGCCCAAGTCCTTGGGCCTCTGCACCCACGTAGGAGACCTGGAAGAAGCTCCTGGCTCCTGGCTTTGGATGGGCTCAGCTCCGGCAGTTGCAGCCATTTGGGGAATGAATCAGCAGATGGAAGACCTCTCTCTCTGTTTCTCCCTCTCACTGTCATAACTTATCTTTCAAATAAATAAATAAAATCTTTAAAAAAAGAAAGAGTTCACATAAGCACCAAACTGAGATTCAGGCCTCAGTCTATATACATTCCAAATTCCAGCTCTTTCCAATAGACCACACAGGCTTTCTTTGCTGCCCTTTCTCACCAGACATTCCAGTACAGTGGTGAGAAGATAATAAGGGTGGAAAAAAGAGAGAGAGAGAGAGAGACTAAATGATGGTATTTTCTTGAGCTAACCTTCCTTCCCTGGTAAAAGATATCTTTGTTTTGTGACCAAAGTATTGATTGTCTAAGCAATGAAACTCAGTTCAGGATGTGCTGACTTCATCAGAGGGCTGCTCTAAAAATTAAACATTAGCGTTTCAATGTCAAGCACCGCACTTGCCGGAGCAAGCACATCCGAGAAGCAGCTCTTATTAAGCACTTGCTCATTTTTCAGTTCCTCCACTTGCTGTGAAGACGCAGTTACACGTTCGTGTCTCCGTCCCTTTACCCACACCTGGAGGTTCTTGCGGAAAAGAGATGCCTGGGAGGGAAGCACTCACCCTACGCAATATATGTCGGGCGCCTCTGCACTGTGGCTCAGCCAGGGTCGGAGGCATTCTTTGGGGGACTGTCCATTCACATTGTATGTTCCCACGAAAAATCTAAAACCAAAAAGAATCTATCAGTGACTTGGGAGCACGATGGCGGTGACAGAAGGAAGCACTTTCTATGCCGATGGGGTCTGGTTTCAGTCTTTGTGGAGTGGCTTTAAGACATAAGAAACGTCACGTCTAACCTGGGACAGAGACTGTGACCCCAACGGGCGACTTGCAGTCTGCCATGATATCTGTTACTTTCCTGATCACAACTTCAAACAGCACAGGTCTACCCTAAACATCCCGACTTCCCTTAATCAGCTGTTACACAGCCATCATCCACAAAACGACTCTTCACCCTGTGTATCCTACTGAAATGAACACACACACACACACACACACACACACACAAAGCAAAGCAGTTTGGTAATTAATTTGGGCTGGAAGCAACTCCAGTGTTCAAAAGGCCATTCTGTCTCAATAGCTGATTGTATATACTTCTAGTAACAATGTTATTTCATCTGATAGTCCCAATGTGATGAGTTTAAAAGATTTAGCAGAATTCTGCAACCTTTATTCATTTAACTTCCAGTAACCCTGGCTAAAAAGATTACCAAACACCAACTACATTTTAAAAGATTTTCTTCAAAGGCCTAGAAGGATTCAGGAAGAATAAAACTTTGGGGGCGGGGAGAGGGGCATGACACTGTGAGGCAGTGGGTAGCAGTTTCCCAGTTGCTCCACTTCCAATCCAGCTCTCTGTTAATGTGCCTGGGAGAGCAGCAGAAGATGGCCCAAGTGCTTGAGCCCCTACCACCCACTTGGGAGACCCACATGGAATGCCAGACTCCTAGCTTTGGTCTGGCAGAGCCCCAGCCATTGCAGTCATTTGGGGAATGAACCAGCAGGTGAAAGATATCTCTATTTCTCTATCTCTCCTCCCCCCAATTCCCTCCTTTGAAACTCTTTCAAATAAATAAATCTTTAAAAAATAAAATAAAACCTCAGAGGGATACACAAAGACCAGGGTATTGCTGCTTCAGTACCCACTGATCTCTGCACCTCTCTGCAAGCTGTGGCATTCCCACTACACCACACCAACCGCAGTGTCTGCCCACAAGAGCAGACTTTAAAATTGTTCGAGAGGAACAAATGGAATCACCCCTTTTGAAAGCGAGGGGAGAAATTCTATAGAAAGATTTGCTTCCAAATCAAGGTGCGGAGGGGAGTGCTTATCTTACAGAAAGTCGCAGGATCATTCGGCTTGTGGGGGAAAAAAGAACAAAGAACACGGTCCGAGGTCCAGTTAGCTACCTGAAGTTCTGGACATAGGTATAATCCTCTTCCTTCTGTATCAGTTCTGACTTCACAATGGTATCTCTCAGTCCGAACTTCTGCATGGATAAAATCTGAGCCTTGTCTGATACTGTGACAGTAGAGGAGTGAACCATGTCAGTAAGTTCAGACTTGTGTTTATTCTGTCTGGAAAACAAAAACATTTCTTTTGCATATTTTGATGACTTATACGTGCCAAAGTAAATGAACATGAAGCTTCCCACACACAGTATCTGAGTCACAGAAGATAATAGGAGGTCAAGGCAAAGGGGACAGCTGCAGCCCATATCAGAAGTGCCTAGGTCAAGTTCTGTGCAGTTTCTGAGTCCAGCTTCCTACCAAAGAGCACCCTGGAAGGCAGCGGTGGTGGCTCAAGTAATTGAGTCCCTGTCACTCATGTGTGGGACACCTGGATTGAGATCTGGGCTCCTGGCTTTGGCCTGGCCCAACCCTGTCTGTTGTAGGCATTTGGGGAGTAAATCAATACCTTTCAAATAAAATGAAAATAAATAAATAAATTGTTTAAGTCATGAAAAAAATAAATAAATGAGGTCAAGGCAAAATTTACTGACTACTTCTACACAGAACTTATATGTTGTTGATTCCACGGTGTATTGGTCTGGAGATTCTTCTGACAACAGGTTCACAGACTCTCAGGCCAAAAGGGGACCCTGAAGATAATCTGATTCCTTCATTTTTTTTTTTTTTTTTTTTTTTTTTTTTTTTTTTTTTTTTTTTATTTTTGACAGGCAGAGTGGACAGTGAGAGAGAGAGAGAGAGAGAAAGGTCTTCCTTTGCCGTTGGTTCACCCTCCAATGGCCGCCGCTGCAGCCGGCGCACCGCGCTGATCCGATGGCAGGAGCCAGGATCCAGGTGCTTTTCCTGGTCTCCCATGGGGTGCAGGGCCCAAGCACCTGGGCCATCCTCCACTGCACTCCCTGGCCACAGCAGAGAGCTGGCCTGGAAGAGGGGCAACCGGGACAGAATCCGGCGCCCCAACCGGGACTAGAACCCGGTGTGCCGGCGCCGCAAGGTGGAGGATTAGCCTATTGAGCCACGGCGCCGGCCTGATTCCTTCATTTTTAAATGAGAGCCAGCACCACCAGTGACTGGCCCAGCTGGATGATGGCGGGGTATGGACAGAACTCAGACCAGACACTGCTCTTTCTGCATCCTAGTGCTTCGTGTAACAAAGACCATAAAGCCCTCCAAATCCTTGACTTGATGATTCTACTTCTGTGTCTTATCCCACAGGAATAAACCAACATAAAAAGAGAGGCAATGGAAAGTGATGTTTCATTATTGTCTATTTATAGTCATGCTACAAATTATCCAAGTGCCAACTGAAACAAAATCTGACATATTTACCTAACAGAATCCTACGAAACAGTTCAAGAAACTTCTGTAGAAGGCTGCTTAAAGAACCAAGATATAAAAAGCACTTTAGGCCGGCGCCGCGGCTCAATAGACTAATCCTCCACTTAGCGGCGCCGGCACACCGGGTTCTAGTCCCGGTCGGGGCACTGGATTCTGTCCTGGTTGCCCCTCTTCCAGGCCAGCTCTCTGCTATGGCCCAGGAGTGCAGTGGAGGATGACTCAAGTACTTGGGCCCTGCACCCGCATGGGAGACCAGGAAAAGCACCTGGCTCCTGCCATCGGATCAGCGTGGTGCGCCGGCCGCGGCAGCCATTGGAGGGTGAACCAACGGCAAAAGGAAGACCTTTCTCTCTGTCTCTCTCTCTCACTATCCACTCTGCCTGTCAAAAAAAAAAAAAAAAGGCACTTTAAACAGTTTCTAACACTGAACAAATGGCCACATTAAGTGTTTAACATTACAACTGCCATGTGCATTCTAACTTAAAATATATCTGTGTATGTAAAAAATATATCTGTGTACACTAAAACAGCTCACAGTGAACTGGGACTGTTTGGTTCAGCTACATTTAAAGTCCAGGGACTGTCCAATGCTGTGTAAGAGCATCATTAACATCCTGACACAGGTAAAAAAAGGGAAGTTTAATTTTGGCCAGATGATCCTGAATGTGATCAGTAGGAGGCACTGGAGTGTGGACTTGGTATAACAGACATCAGGAATGAGAGAAGGAAGGGAGGGAGGGAGGAAGGGAGGGAGGGAGGGAGGGAGGGAGGAAACATATTTCTTAGGGAGCGTTGGACTGGCAGTTTCAAGTCTTAGATTGGCCACTTGCCATTTCTGGGATTTTGGTGAATTAAATAACTTCTCACCTGAGTTTCCATAGCTGTAAAATAGAAAAGTACCTATTTCTTAGGTTAAAATGGATAGTGCATGTAAGGGCACGGTGCCTGGCACATACAGTAAATCCTTGGTAAACATCAGGTATCACTGAGACTGTTCTTAGGCCAGCTACCTTGGGGTAACACAGCACGCACAGTAATGCTCTCAGTTCTAGAACGAGCAGATCTCAGCCCTGAGAGGTCACCAAGGGAGAGCTGCATTACCTTGTGAGCAGGTTTTCTGGTTTATCCTGTCCCCTGGAGCTTTGGTCCATAAGCAGACCTTTCCCTTTCGGCCTTAAATCGTCCAAGTTAGAACCACCTAAAGGGAAGAAAAAGAAATTAAAACATACTTACAAATGCTTTAAAAAGTACACCACAGTCTTTCAAATGGTAGCCTAGGAATTACTGGTAGTCCACGTATTGCTTGAAAGCATAGGGCAGGCTTAAGCTGGTGCCTGAGTGAAGGCTCACAGAGCACAGAGTGGGGAAAAAGAATCCTGTCGGATGTCTTTACGGAGGAAAACATAACTGTCCTAGCTAGTCGGTAAAAGTTGGAAATTTGAAAACCTAAGTCCTATCAGCCACTTTATCACTTACTGCTGTGACTCGGAGCAAGCCCTCTAACCTCTCTCAGTCTCAGGAATTTGACCCATCCCGCCTTCCTAACAGGGTTCCCGCAGAGATCAAATTAGCTGGCGAGGAAGCACTTTACAGGTCACACAACATATTATGAAATAAGACAAGGGTCTCGTTAACCATCTTCTGCAAGTGAGACTTCGACTTCCAACAGGAAAAGGCAAGGGTCAAAGTTCTAAATTGGAAAGGGTCTGAGGGCTCCAGGGAATAAGAAGGGCCTGTCATGGTCAAGAAATTCCTTGAAAATCAAAGAGCCCAAGGACTGGCAACAACAACAAAAAATTCTGGGGAAGTTGTGACACAGATAAACCTGGAAGGGAAAGTAATCTGCTGACTACATCTTTGCTCCTTAAAAGCCGACGGTTGGGGCTCAGGGCTGGTGTTGCAGAGTAACAGGTAAAGTTGCTGCCTGACCCTGGCATCCCATATGGCTGCCAGTTTGAGTCTCAGCTGCCCCAGTCCTGATCCAGCTCCCTGCTAATGCACCTGGGAAAGCAGTAGAAGATGGCCCCAGTGCTTGGGCCCCTGCACCCACATGGCAGACCTGGAAGAAGCTCCTGGCTTCAGATTGGTGCAGCTCCAGCTGTTGCGGCCATTTGGGGAGTGAACCAGTGAATGGAAGACCTCTCTCTCTTTCTCCATAACTCTGCCTTTCAAATAAATTAATCTTTAAAAAAAAAAAAAACTCTCTTGTTGACAGGAAACAACATGAAGAGGCCACAGAGAGATGCAACTTTGAAACACAGGTTACAGGAAGAGGTGCTGAAGGTGTGAAAAGCCACTGAGGAATGGGCCCTGAAGAGGATCACTAAACAGATTTTCAACTATGCACTCACCTGAAGCAGAAACAAACTTGCAATCCCCCACCACCACACACAATAGTTTGAATTGTGAAAGTAATTGTACCTCAGTGCCTCCAACCAATCAAGTGCAAGGGGCTGAATATTTACCCCCCTGCCCCTACCAAATTCATACACTGAAATCTTAACTCCTAAGGTGATGTATTCAGAGGTGAATGGGATGAGTGCCCTTATGAAGGGCAGTTCCCCTTTCATCATACGGGTACATAAAAGACAGCCCTCTGTGAAAAGAAGGAAGATGGCTTCACTAGAAGGTGGTCCTCACCAGAGGCCGAATCAGCCAGCACCTTGACCTTGGACAACCCAGGCTTCAAAACTGTGAGAAATAAACTTTGTTTTTCCTTAAAGATTTATTTAGTTATTTGAAAGGCAGAGTTAGAGTTAGAGTTAGAGTTAGAGTTAGAGTTAGAGAGAGAGAGAGAGAGAAAGGAGAGGCACAGAGAGAGAGAGAGAGATCCTCCCTTTCCTGGTTCATTCCCTAAATGACTGCAACAGCCAGGGCTGGGTCACACTGAAGCCAGGAGCTTCATTCGGGCCTCCCAAGTTGGTACAAGTCCATCTTCTGCTGTTTTTCTAGGCACATTAACAGGGAGCATAATGGGAAGTGGAACAGCCAGGTCTCAAACTGGCACCCATATGGGTTGCTAGCGTTGCAGGAGGCAGCTTAATCCGCTATTCCACAATGCCAATTCGAAAATAATCATTCTTTATTAGCTACCCAGGCCATGGTATTTTGTTGCAATAGTCTGAATGTACTAAGACAGCAAGTTCTTTTAATTTTGCTTCCCAAGTGACCCCAATGTCACTGCATTAGTATAGGTTACCAGCATCTCTCTCTCTCTCTCTCTCTCTCTCTCTCTCTCTCTCTCTCTCTTTTAAGATTTATTTACTTATTTGAAAGGCAGCGTCACAGAGAGGCAGAGGGGAAGAGAGAGAGAGAGATTTCCATCTGCTGGTTCACTCCCCTAGATGGCCGCAATGGCCAGAGCTGCGCCCATCCAAAGCCAGGAGCCATGTGGTCTCCCATATGGGTGCAAGGGGCCCAAGGACTTGGGCCATCTTCCACTGCTTTTCCAGGCCATAGCAGAGAGCTGGATCGGAAATGGAGCAGCCAGGACTAGAACTGGTGCCCATATGGGATGCCAGCACTGCAGGCAGTGGCTTTACCTGCTATGCCACAGTGCTGGCCCCCAGCATCTCTTAATGACTTCAAAAACCTCAGCTAGGGGTAGACTTTCAGCTCAGTAGCTTAAATTGCCAGTTGGGACACCCACATCCCATATTGGTTCAAGTCCCAGCTACTCTGCTTCTGATCCAGCTTTCTACTAACACACATGCTGGGAGGCAGCAGATGATGGTTCAAGTTCTTGAGATCCTGACACCTATGTGGGAGACCCAAATGGAATTCGGAGCTCCTGGCTTCAGCCTGGCCCAGTCCTGGCTATAGTAGGCATTTGAGAAGCCAAGCATTGGAGAGAAGATCTCTGTCTCTCTCTGTGTTACAAATAAAGTGAAAATTAAAAAAAAAAAAAAAGTCTCAACTTATTTCATCTCTTTTCTTGTTTCTTGTTTCACACTCTCCAACCCAATTTCTATACTGTGGCCGTAGGAATTTTGAAAAAGTAAATCTGATTGTGTCACTGTAAACTTCTGAGAGTCCTCAAGTTCCTTTCTACGCTGCCAAGGCTCTCCCAGTGTGGATCCTGCCCCTCGCCAGCCCCGTCACTCACCACAGTCCCCTGGCACCCATCTCCTTGCTCTAAGAACATTTAAATGACTGCAGCAACAGAAAGGCCCCAGCGGAAACCGACTTCTGCCCTCCTCACCCTGCTCCAGGTGGCTGACTCCTACCCATTCTGTGGCCAGGGGTCCAAGTCTGCCATCACAGGGCAAAGGAGCCATGAACACGGCTGCATTCCCATGAAATTTTATTTATGGGGCCTGAAATTTGAATGTCATATAATTTTCACATCACAAAAGATTGTCCTCTTTTGAGTCTTTTCAAGCATTAAAAAATGTAATGACTATTCTTAGCTCATGAGCTACAAAAGCAAGTGGCGGACTGGAATTGGCCTATGGACCGTAGTTAGCCAGTCCCTTCTGCAGGCCACACCTTAGAGGCACCCCTCGTAGACTTTGTTCCCACAGTTCCCTGTACTTCCCCTCCACAGCCTTGGTTGCTAAGTATTGTAACTGTTTCTTCTCCCCTGCTGGACTTTAAGGTTGAGGACCAGGGGGCCTGCACTGTGGCATAGTGGGTAAAGCCACCGCCCGCAGTGTCAGCATCCCATATGGGTTCTGGTTCGAAACTCAGCTGCTCCACTTCTGATCTAGCTCTCCGCTATGGTCTGGGAAAGCAGTGGAAGATGGCCCAAGTCCTTGGACCCCTGCACCTGCGTGGGAGACCCAGAAGAAGCTCCTGGCTCCTGCCTTTGGATTGGCACAGCTCCGACTTGTGGCCAATTGGGGAGTGAATCAGCAGATGGAAGACTTCTCTCTCTCTCTCTCTGCCTCTCCTCCTCTCTCGGTGTAACTCTGACTTTCAAATAAATAAATAAATCTTAAAAAAAAAAAAAAAAAAGGTTGAGGACCAGACTATTTCTGATATACTCACCACTGTGTCCTCCTCACTGAGCATACTACCCCAGCACATTACAAGCAGTGCAGTCATTCGATAATTCAATAGAAAATACTAGGTGGACCTGAATCCCTTATATAAATACATAATATCCAAGCTCAAGTTTGAGGTAATCTTCCCATTGTCTTCCAACAAGAATAGGGAGACCTAGAATAGGTTCCTCTTATAGTACTTCAACACCATGGTAACTTAGTAATTATTTTTGGAAACCAAATCCCCTACCGGATTCTACCGTTCTTGCTTTACTCTCACTGGGCTATAAAGCTTAGAGAATTAAGGTATTTGAGTTACTAAATGGCATACTGGGACAGCTTTAGAATGGCTGAAGTTAAAAAAAAAAAAAAAAACTGATGATATTAACTCTGACAAGAACAGAGAACAATAGTAACCCTTACTCTTGATTTTAAGGATGGAAAATGGCACAGCTAATTAAATCAGCCTGGCAGTTTCTTACAAAGCTAAACAGTCTTACCATATGAGCCAGTTATCACATTCCTAAGTATTTATTACACTGAAAATTTACGTCCACATAACAACCCGCACACAAATGTTTATAACAACTCTGTTTATCATTGCCAAAAACTGGAAGCCACCAAGATGTATTTCAATAGGTGAATGGATGGACGAACTACAGTACATACTTATAATGAGATATTATTCAGCAATAAAAAGGAATGAGTTATAAAACCACAAAGAGATCTGGACCATAAATGCATATTGCTAAGTGAACGTAGAAAAAAAGGCTACATAATATATGAGTCCAACTATACAATATCCTGGATAAGGCAAAACTATGAGACTGTGCACACATCAGTGGTTGCCAGGAATCCTGGGGCTGGGGGTGAACTTTAATAGATGAAGCACAGGGGGCTTTTTAAATTTATTTGGAAGGCAGAGACAGGCCTACAGAGACAGAGATCTTCCATCTAGTTTACTCCCCTAAATACCAGCAACAGCTAAGTCCCAGCATCACTTCTGGTTCTAGCTTCCTGTTCACGCACACCCTGGGAGGCAGCATCCGATAGTACCTGTAGAAGGGTTTCTGCCACCCACGTGGGAAACAGGGATTGAGTTCTTGGCTCCTGGGGACTTGGGGAGTGACCCAGTGGATGGGAGTGTTTATGTGAACTGTCACTTGCTCTCTCCACCCCCAAATAAATTTTAAAAATTTTAAAAAGGAATCTAACTCTATCATGAATGTATAGCAACCTCACTAAGGGGTTGATGAGTAAAAAATATAGTGATGAGGGAAAATGCTTACCTAAGTAACTAGAAATGATTAGTGTCTGTAAAATTAAAGGCACATGGGACTGTAAACACGGTGCTCTAGCTGATACTGCTGCCTCCATGGGGGCACAGCTGAAACCACATTATATACTGAACCACTGAGGACATGGACAGCAGATGGTGAAAGCCAGGTTTCCTACTCCTGGAGTGGGAGGTTCCAGATCAACAAGGGGAGGAAGCTAGAATGGACTAGTTGGAGATAACAGAATGAATTCACGTTTTGCTTAATATAGACATAGTTACACACAGAAATATGCACGATTGAAGATATGCATATAAACACACAGTAAGTAACACACATATATTTCCAGGGCCAGTGCTGTGGCACAGTGGATTAACGCTCTGGCCTGAAGTGCCAGCATCCCATATGGGTGCCAGTTCGAGACCCAGCTGCTCCACTTTTGATCCAGCTTTCTGCTATGGCCTGGGAAAGCAGTAGAAGATGGCCCAAGGCCTTGGGCCCCTGCACCCATATGGGAGACCAGGAGAAGCACCTAGCTCCTGGCTTCAGATCAGCGCAGTGCGCCGGCCGCAGCACGCCACTGGAGCGGCCATTGGGGTGTGAACCAACGGTAAAGGAAGATCTTTCTCTCTCTCTCTCACTGTCCACTCTGCCTGTCCAAAAAAAATAATAAAAAAAAAAAGGAAAAGAAAAAGAAAAAATAGGGGAAACCAGATACAGGCTATATGGGGATTCTCTGTGCTATCTTTTCTGTAAATCTAAATTAGGAGGCCAATGTTGTGGAGTAGAGGGTTAAACCATTGCCTACGATGCTGGCATCCCATATGAGCACTGTTCAAGTCCCAGTTGCTCCACTTCTGATCTAGCTCCCTGCTAACGTGCCTGGGAAAGCAACGGGAGATGGCCCAAGTGCTTGGGCCCCTGTATTCACACTGGGAGACCCAGGTGGAGTTCCAGGCTCCTGGCTTCAACCTGGTTCAGCCCTGGCCCTTGCAGCCATTTGGGAAGTAAACTAGCAGATAGATCTTTCTCTTTCTCTCTCTGTAACTCTGCCTTTCAAATAAATAAAAATAAATCTTAAAAAAAGATACTCCTTGAGGACGTGCACATAAGTGCCTGGGTTTAGGTACCAGCTCTGCTCCCAACTCCAGCTTCCTGTTAATGTGCACCCTGAGAGGTAAAAATGACAGCTCAAGTCTTTGGGTCCCTGCCACCCATGTGAAAAACCTGGAGATAGTCCCTGACTCCTGGCGTCAGCTTGGCCCAGCTCTGGCTGTTGCAGGCATTTGTGGAATAAACCAGTAGATGGAAAATCTCATTCTTTGAAATAGATTAATTTTTTTTAAATCTCAGGATTCATCTAAGACTCTTCTTTTTCCTGTTCATACCACATCTAACTCATTAGCAATTTCGTAAGTTGTACCTTCAAAAATATACCTATTGGAAGGCATCTGGTACAGTGGTTAAGACATTATTTGGGCTGTGGCCACTGCCTATAGTGTCTGCATCCCATAGGGGCACCAGCTACTCTACTTCTGATCCAGCTTTCTGCTATGGCTTGGGAGAGCAGTGGAAGATGGCCCAGGTGCTTGGGCCCCTGCACCTGCATGGGAGACCCAGAAGAAGCTCTTGGCTCCCGGCTCTGGCCATTGCAGGCAATTGAGGAGTGAACCAGTGGATGGAAGACCTCTCTCTCTTTTCTCTCTCTCTCTCTCTCTCTCTCTCTCTCTCTGCCTTTCCTCTCTGTGTAACTCTAACTTTCAAATAAGTAAATTAATCTTTAAAAAAAAGACATCACTTAGGATATTCACATCCCATATCTGTGTACCTGAGTTTGAGTTTTGATTTGGCTCTCAATTCCAGCTTCCCACTAATGCACACACTGTAAGGCAGCAAGTAATGGCTCAAGTAGTTAGGTGCCTCACACCCATGCTAGTGACACAGAGTTCATGGCTCCCAGATTCAGCCTAGCCCAGCCCTGATTACTGCAAGCATTTGGGGAATGAATCAGTGGATGGAAGATCTCACTCCATCTCTGTCTCTCCTTCTCTCTGCCTTTCAACTCAATATTTCAATAATTCAATCAATTAAAATTTTAAAATCTGGGGCCAGCATTGTGGCATAGTGGGTAAAGCTACTACCTATGATGCTAGCATTCCATATGAATACCTGTTCAAGTCCTGGCTGTTCCACTTCTTTTTTTTTTTTTTTTTTTTTTTTTTTTTTTTTTTTTTTGACAGGCAGAGCGGACAGTGAGAGAGAGAGAGAAAGGTCTTCCTTTACCATTGGTTCACCCTCCAATGGCCGCTGCGGCTGGTGCACCGCACTGATCTGAAGCCAGGATCCAGGTGCTTCTCCTGGTCTCCCATGGGGTATAGGGCCCAAGCACTTGGGCCATCCTCCACTGCCTTCCCGGGCCACAGCGGAGAGCTGGACTGGGAGAGGGGCAACTGGGACAGAATCCGGCGCCCCGACCGGATAGAACCTGGTGTGCTGGCGCCGCTAGGCAGAGGATTAGCCTAGTGAGGCGTGGCGCCATGTTCCACTTCTGATCCAGTTCCCTGCCAATGCACCTGGGGAAAACAGAGGAAAATGGCCCAAGTGCTTTGGTCCCTACTACCCATGTCGGAGACCTGGAAGAACCTACTGGCTCCTGGCTTCACTCTGGCCCAGCCCCGACTGTTGCAGGTCATTTGGGGAGTGAATCAGAATATGGAAGATCTCTTTCTCTGCTAATCTTTCAAATAAACAAATAAATCTTTAAAAAAAATTTTTTTTAAATCCTAGTACTGACCAGTGACTCCTTTTTTCCTGCTCACACCCATATCTAACTCATTAGCAATTCAGGCAAATTCTACTTTCAGAAATACACCTACAGGGACTAGCATTGTGGCAAATTGGGTTAAGCTGTTGCCTGCGACTCCAAATCCCATATTGGTGTGGCAGTTTGAGTCCCAGCTGCTCTGCTTCTGATTCAGCTCCCTGCTAATGCACCCAGGAAGGCAGCGGAAGATGGCCCCAAGTACCTGGGCCCCTGTCACCCATGTGGAAGACCTGCGTGGAGTTCCTGGTCCAGCCTCAACCATCACAGGCATCTGGGGAGTGAATCAGCAGATGGAAGATCTCTGTCACTCTGCCTTTAAATAAGTCTTTAAAAATACACATATATATCCATGAGCAGACACTTGGCACAGTGGTTACAACATCATTCGAGGGGTCAGCACTGTGGCGTAGTGGATAAAGCCACTGCCTGCAGTGCCGGCATCCTATATGGGCACTGGTTTGAGTCCCAGCTGCTCCACTTCCGACCCAGCTCTCTGCTATGGCCTGGGAAAGCAGTAGAAGATGGCCCAAGTCCTTGGGCCTCTGCATCCACGAGAAGACCCCGAGGAAGCTCCTGGCTTCGGATCGGCACAGCTCCAGCCATAACGAGCGGATAGAAGACCTCTCTCTTTCTCTCTCTTTCTTCTCTCTCTCTCCGCGCCTCTCCTCTCTCTGTGTAACTCTGACTTTCAAATAAACAAATAAGTCTTTAAAAAAATCATTCAAGATGCTCACGTCCAATATCTGTGTGCCTAGGTTTGAGTCCTGGTTTGGCAACCAACTCTAGCTTCTTACTAATGCACAACCTGGGAGGTGTCAGGTAATGGCTCAGGTAAATTAGGTCCCTGCTGCCCACACTAGAGGCACAGATCAAGTTCCTGGCTCCTAGCTTCAGCCTAGGCCAGCCCTGGATGTTACAGGCATTTGGGGAATGAACCGGTCAGCAGATGGAAAATTTCTGTCTCTCTGCTTTACAAAGAAAAAAAAAAAAAATATATATATATATACACACACACACACACACACACACACACATATATATATATACTCATATCCAGAAGTTCTCACAGAGACTACAACAGCACCTTCCTGCTTTTTGTGCTTGTATGTCTACACTCCTACATATAGAAGCTGGAATGAACACTTGGGAAAAAAAGTACAACAGTATATCAGATGAAGTAGCTTCCCTGCTTAAAATTTTGAAACAGATTTCCACCATACATGAAATCAAATCCAACTCCTAAATAAAGCAGGCAAGTCCCTACCTAACCTGGCCCGACGCCTCCAAAGCTCGCTTACCGCACCCCACCTCACTTACTGACTCACCTTGTTCCCTCCTTGTGTCCCTAGAGCACACCAAGCTCACTCCTGGCTCCGGGCCTTTGTTCCCACCAGCCCCTCTGCCTGAAATGCTTTCTCCCCAGATCTCCACATCCCTCCCTCCATTTCATCCAGGCCTCTGCTCCAATGTCAGAACTCTCAGGAATCCATCCCTTCCCACACCAAAGACCCCACACCATGCTCTGCCCTCACTCCGGAGGCCCCTAAACTTCCACGGTTCACTGTGCCCGACTTTTACTCAAGGCACTGCTAGACCAAAAGAAATATCTGACAATTCTCCCTAAGTGGTACGGCCACGTAAATGAATGAGTATTTAAGTTCTATCAACATAGTAGCCATTTGAAAAAATACACATAAATGAAAAGAAAATATTTCCATTTCATCTTACCCACAGTTACTAGCGGGAAGTGTGTGCCTAGTGGCCTATACGACTCCACAAGCCCTGGAATCAGGCTGGGCATCACACACGCAGTGTTCCACACTGCTTTTCCTGCAGCTTGTTTTTAATCACAGGAGCCACCCAGCTTTGCAAAGATCTCATCAAAAGGAATGCAGTACCATCTCATGTTGAAACTATGAGCAACCTCAGACTCGAAGTGTGGCTGCTGTTGCATCAGATCTGCGTGTTTACCTTGAAAATTTCCCCATGAGTGACACTGCAGAGCCCCGGGTGCCTCAGCACGGTTTGGGAACCACAGCCCTGCTTTCCAAAAATGTATCCTCTTAGTACTAAAACCACCTGAGCTTAAATCTCCTATATATTTGTAAGACTTACAATAATAAATCTTGTGTTTATGATTGAATGCCATTCCCACTAAAAGGTAAACTCTATCAGGTACAACTTGCTCTTCATGATTTTTATCCAAGATGCCCGGCCTGGTACACAGTAGGCACTCAACATGTTAGGTACACAAAGCGTCAGGGACCTTGAGTTGATGGCCAGCTCTGCGGTTATCTTCCTGTGTAACAAGTCACTTCCTCTCTCTGGGTTTTAGTTTCTTTATCTGTGAAGTAGTGACTTTAATACAAACATCTTGTGGGGCATCACAACACGTCAAGGCGCCTCTCCTTTGCAAACTAAGGAACCATAATTGAGCACTCCACGTCTGTGTGTCACCGCTTCCTAGGGGATCTCTCGGGATTTTGTCTCTTTGGGGACTTCCTTAGAGCCAGACCGAATGGACGTGTCCTGGGAACAAGCGGTTTCTCCCTGCGGATGCAGCTCACATCACGGGTGGGCAGTGCACTGGTGGGAAGACTACGTTGCAGGCCTGCATCTTGTCGAGGCTCTCCCGGGGCGGCTCTCCCTGGACTGGGGCCAGAAGTGTATGATCTTCATGCACCGCTCTGCGTATGGAAACTCCAGGGTGCGCGATGGGGGATTTCCAGCCACAAGACAGTCTTCTCAGAAGCTCTTCCCCAGAATCTGGCACGGAAGCCGGCTGCCAGCAGCTCTTTACCAAACTTACCATTCCACAGTCCCATGGCTCCCTCTCTGGCCACAGCTTCCAGTGCTACCTCCTCAGCTGCTCCCCTACTCAAACTCTGCCCCTTTTCCAACCTCACACCTCCAATCCTTTGTCCTTCAGTCTTGTGAGTGACTTCTGGGGATTCTTCCTTCTTCACATTTGGTAATCAAGCCCTACAAATCCTTTCTCCTAAGCATTTTTATACCTGACCCTCTCCTTTCTCCCTACTGATTCTTTCTTTCCTTCCTTCTTTCTTTCTTTCTTTCTTGATTGATGTATTTATTTGAAAGGCAGAGTTATAGAGAGGCAGGCAGAGAGAAAGAGAGGTCTTCCATCTGCTGGTTCACTCCCCAGTTGACCCACGTGGGTGCAGGGGCCCAAAGACTTGGACCATCTTCTACTGCCTTCCCAGGCCATAGCAGAGAGCCGGATTGAAAGTGGAGCAGCTGGGTCTTGAACCGGCACCCACTTTGGATGCCGTCACTGCAGGCGGCAGCTTTACCCACTACGCCACAGCACCGGCCTCTATAGTTTCTTTTTTTTTTTTTTTTTTTTTGACAGGCAGAGTGGACAGTGAGAGAGAGAGACAGAGAAAGGTCTTCCTTTGCCGTTGGTTCACCCTCCAATGGCCACCGCGCTGATCTGATGGCAGCAGCCAGGTGCTTCTCCTGGTCTCCCATGGGGTGCAGGGCCCAAGTACTTGGGGCATCCTTCATTGCACTCCCTGGCCACAGCAGAGAGCTGGCCTGGAAGAGGGGCAACCGGGACAGAATCCAGCGCCCCAACTGGTACTAGAACCCGGTGTGCCGGCACCACAAGGTGGAGGATTAGCCTAGTGAGCCACAGCGCCGGCCCTACAGTTTCTTAATACTTCTAGAAAGCATCCTTAGTGATTTCCCTCTCTCCATTTTCACCTGCTCCAACCCATTCTGCCGATACATAGAAGAAACCACAAATCTGAGTAGGCCATTCCTGCATTTAAAATCCCTCGATAACTTCAAACACCACATTTGGAGTAAAACCCAAACCTCTGAGTACTATATAAAAGGATTTTGACAGATAGTCCCAGACTTTCTCCCCAACTCCAACATCCTTTCTCCTATCCCAACCTAGTTGTACCCAAACTGTTTATCTTCTCAGATGTTGGCTTCTTATGCCACCTCTGATCCTGGGTATGTCCTAACCACCCCAATTCCATCCTTATGTGGGGAACCACAAATTTATCCTTCAAGACTCAGCTCTGTGGCCGGTGCTGAGGCATAGTGGGTAAAGCCACCACCCACAGTGCCAACATCCCATATGGGCGCCAGTTCGAGGCCCAGCTGCTCCACTTCTGATCCAGCTCTCTGCTATGGCCTGGGAAAGCAGAAGATGGCCCAAGTACTTGGGCCCCTGCACCCACATGGGAGACCCAGAAAAAACTCCTGGCTGCTGACTTTGGATAGGTGCAGCTCCGGCCGTTGCGACCATCTGGGAAGTGAACCAGCAGATGGAAGACTCACTCTCTCTCTCTCTCTCTCTCTCTCTCTCTCTCTCTTCCCCTCTGCCTCTCTGTAACTCTCCCTTTCAAATAAAGAAATAAATCTAAAAAAAAAAAAAAGGCTCAGCCCTGGAGTCACTTCCTTCCCAAGCTCTCTCTGTGCCCCTCTCCTTATATTCTCACACATGCAGTGCTTACCTCTACCAAGGCACCCATCATAATGGAGCTGGAACTGGGCCTGCTTTCATTTGTCTTACTGCTTTAGCTGGGCTACAAACTTCATGGGGGCAGGGCCTGATACGCCTCCTGCCTGCCATAAAACATACCATACACCAGGTGGACAGTAAATGCCTCGGGGCACTAAGCTCCATGTGATTTCTGGGTGCATTCTTGATGACGACCTTTCATATCTACAATTGAAACCACTTCCCAGCAGGAACTTAGCTAATACAGTAGGTCAACCATAAGAGCTGAAGCTCAGTCCAGATGCATGAAGTGCAAAAGTATTTATTTTCCTGGAAAATTCTGTGGACTGCACTACACAGCTTACAGAACTAAAATATGTCCTACATGCCTTGCTAAATACACAACAAGGGGAGGGGCGTTGGGGTGCCACGGGTTCAGCTGCCACTTGGGCTGCTCACATCTTCTATCAGAGTGGCTGGGATCAAGTCCCACCTCCACCTCTGGTCCAGCCTCCAGCTAATGCACGTCCTGGGAGGCAGCAGATGGCGGCTCAAGTACTTGAGCCCCATTACTCACAAGGAAGACCTCAATGGAATTATGGGCTCCTGGCCCAGTCTTGGCTGTTGTGTGCATTTGGGGGATGGACCAGCAGATGGGATCTCTCTCTCTCTCTCTCTCTCTCTCTCTCTCTCTCTGTGTGTGTGTGTGTGTGTGTGTTTGGTTTGTTTTGCTAATGTACCCGGGAAAGCAGCAGAAGATGCCCCAAGTCCTTGGGCCCTTGCACCTACATGGGAGACCCGGATGGAGTCCCTGGCTCCTTGCTATGGCTTGGCCCAGCCCTGGCCATTGTAGCCATTTGGGGACTGAACTAGCAATGCAAGATCAAAAGATCGATCCCTCCATCCCTCCCTCCCTCCCTCCTTCTCTCCCTCTCTCCCTCTCTTTATAATTCTGCTGTTCAAATAAATTTTTTTAAAAGTTCATGGATAAGGTGCATTATCTTTTGATTCCATTTCACCACACACTTTTTGAATACCTGCACATTTATACAGACATTCACCGCAGACACAGAAAGCCTGGAAGGGTATGTGCCAAACTGTTAACAATGGTCATTTCTGAGTGTAATATTTCTTTTTCTTTTCCTGTATAGTACTTTCAACGTTAACTATAATAAAATGTATTTTCTTGTACTATAATACATACACACGGACTTTAGAGTCAAAGACTTACTTTGTACTTCTAGCCCTGCCTCTTAATAGCTGTGTGACCTTGGACAAGCTATCTAACTTCTCTAAGCCTGCACTTCCTCAAATGAGGAAAGATAATGATATCTACTGCAGAGGGTTTTCTGATGGTTAACTCGAAACTATCTTGTGAGACTATCTTGCATCACGTCACCAAAAAATGCTCTAGAAGCCAAACCAGACCTTTCAAAGCTTTAAGACAAAGAGAGGAGGCAAGCACGCAATTTCAACGTCCTGTAGCCAGGCCTACGACTGATGTGGGGCTGAGCTTTTCTTTTCTTTTCTCTTCAGACTTATTTATGTTACTTGGAAGGCAGAGTTAGAGAGAGAGAGAGAGAGAGAGAGAGAGAGAGAGAGAGATTCCATCTGCTGGTTCACTCCCCAAATGGCTTCCCCAATGGCCAGGGATGGTTTATGCTGGAGCTAGGAGCTTCATCCAGGTTTCCCATGTGGGTGCAGGGGCCAAGTATTTGAGCCATCTTTTGTTGCTTTCCCAGATGCATCCTCAGAGAGCTGGATTGGAAGTGGAGCAGCCGGGACTAGAACTGGTGCCCATGTGGGATGCCAGCAACACAGGTTAGCTTAACCCGCTGCGCCACAGCACTGGCCCAGAGTCAGAGCTTTTCTAAAATATGAAATTCAAATAAGAATCAAAATAGCTCATTTCTTTTGAGACCCATCTAAGAGGCAACAACATTATTTCTTAATTCAATTGGTCCTTCTGTCTCTTTTGCTCCAATTTCTCCTCTAGGCCCCCAGTTTTTATAGGCACTCCCCAAACCAGTGTTACCCAACAGACTTTTTTTTGATGATGGAAATGTACTATATAAATGCACTGTCCAAGGCAGTAGCCATACTTGTAAAACCTAACATACAGCTATAGCAAATAAAATCTTATTTTTGCATAAACTGTCAATAGGCACATATGGGTGGTGGCTAGCATACTAGACAGGAAAGATCTGAGCCTTGTTCTTCCTCCTGTGCAAGGAGAACCATCAGCCATGGAAGCGCACTGTAAATGGTGCTGTCCAGCTGTGCCGGAACTCAGCTCTCCACCACCTACTCAGCATTTCTACAAAATATCCTGCATGTAGGCAGGCCCCAGGAAAGTCTGTGGTACAGCTCTGAGCCTTTCCCCTGAGCTCGCCCCTCTGTTACCAGCACCAACATTCTCCCATCAGTCAGATCTGCAATCCTGCCATCCACTCACCTCGCTGCTTGGACCCCCAGAGGGACTCAGCGATGCGCCTCTTCATTCTCCCAACTGCCTTGCTCTAGGCCATGCCTGATCACCTGTAACCTCAAGAGTCTCCAACTAAGAAATCCTCCCACTTCTCCCTACCCAACACAGTCTCTGGACTTGCCCACGTTAAACACTGATTTCATCTCTGTCTGCTCTAAAACTTTCAGTGTTGCACCACTCCCTGCAGGTGGGGTCCAAACTGGTTCAGTGAGCATATGAGGCCTTTGCACATCGGCTTTACACTCTCATCGATCTACCAGCCAGAGACAACTCATGCTGAAAATTTAGGTTCCCCATGCACGCCACACTCACTCCTGACTCCATTCAAAGTTCCTTCTACTTTTTCTGGCCACCTCTTCTTCAAAGCATAGCCTCAACGCCTATCTCCTTCCTGAAGCATTCCAGGCCTCAGTAGTCATTCCTGTGAATTCTAAGGGCATTCTTGTGGATATGGATATCTTCTGGACACGTAAATAGACATTAGTGTGTTCTGGAGAAAGCCTTGGCTATTTTACTGGTTCCTGCCATTACTTCATATGAAACCTCAAGCAAATTACTAAATGTGTCTCCTCATTTGTAAAATGGGGATAATTCTTACAGAGAAGCCAAAAGTATAAACAAACATAATCTTAAAAAAATCAAGAGCTACCACAATGCCTGGTACACAGCTTGTTCTTTTCCCCCTTCTTCTTCACTCCTAATCCCTCACTGCTTTGAAAGTAATGACTACCACTTATCAAGTACCCCTTCATAGTTAAGTACCATGCTAAGTGCTTCCCACATTGTTTCTGATTATTGGCCTCATTTTGCAAATCAGGGTATTGAGGCCTAGAGCAGACAGCAGATATGTCCAGGACACAGAGCCAATAAATGGCACAGCTGACATTAAACCCCAGACCTGCTTGATTCCAAGTCCCCACAGGGACAAGTGTCGTGGCGCAGCTTTAACAGGCCACAGCTTGCAATGCCAGCACCATGTGTACAGTGCAGGGTTGAGTCCCAGCTACTCCACTTTTGATCCAGCTTCTTGCTAATGTAGCTGAAGAAGCAGCAGAAGATGGCCTAAGTGCTTGGGCTCCTGCCACCCATGTGAGAAACCAGAATGGAGTTCCAGACTCCTGGCTTCAGCCTGGCCCAGCCCTGGCTGTTGCAGCTATTTGGGGAGTAAATCAGTAGATGGAAGATCTCTGTCTCTGTCGATTTGCCTTTCAAATAAATAGTTTAAAAAAAATGCAAAGGCCCCATAGCATTCCCTTTTGCAAACACAAGTGCAACATCTCAAGGAGACTGTACTACAACTCTCAGGAGTAAGTATCTTATGGACAGAAGGGATAACAAAGCCAAAGTACCAGCGCAGCCTCGTGTGGGTAGGTGGCTGTCACTGCTGGGTGGAGACCATGTCCCACCCTTCCCAAGCATCTCCTATATCATCTTCTTGGTCATCGGCCAGTGCATTCCTTTTCCAGTGCACTAGAAGAACCTGCGAAGCCACATGAACACAATACCTGATCGCTCAAATGGGAAAGACTGTGTTGATTCAGTGCTTGCCAGAGACACCATGCTGTGTGTGCACCAGTAGGGGACCATCCCAAGAGCTCTCAGATTAAGACAAGGCCACCCATGCCAGCCAGGAAGGGAGGCAAACAGATCCAGATCCCACCCTCTGAAGCCAAGTCAGGCTGTGTTAATGGGGACGCTGACCGTACTATTATCATGAACAACATTAATACCAGATACTTAAGGCTTACTACTTGCTGAATGCTGTTTTAATTACTTCATCTTTTAGTTTCACAACCATTCTGTGAGGTACGTGCTAGTATGATGTCCATATCACAGACCAGGAAATAAACACAGAGAGGTCCAACAATTTGCCCAAGAGCACACAGTAAGTAGTCAGTGGCACATCCAGTATTCAACAACAGGGGACCTGAGTGCAGAGTCTAAGCCCTGAACTAATACATTGCACCACCTATCAGAAAAATGATGGGCTCAGAAAGCATTTCTGGTCAAGGAAATAACTTCAGGAAAAGCACAAAGACATGGCATTATGGTATACTCGTAAGGAAGTAAAAGGTAGGATAGATACGTAGAAATAAAATTTTTTAAAGCATTAAGGGATAAAAAGGAAGACAAGGGTTAGGGCTGAAGTACTGGGTTCAGACAGCCTGAGTTCTGGCCTCACCTCTGTCACTGACCAGGTGAGTGTCACAAGCACGCTATCTACCCTTTCTGAGCCTCAGTGTCCCCGGGTGAAAAATGGAGACCCTCTTACAGAACTTTCACGGCGAAGTCCAAGGCCCACTGAGTCACATCCAGTGCTCAATGAACATTCACTGTAAAGTAATTAGAGCAGTAAGAGCAACACATGTAGAGTCAAGCTCTTAAGATGTCAAATGCCAAGTAGAGTTTGGATTTTACTCTTATGGCAAAGTGGAGCTAAGTGTTTACGTAGTACCCAGGGCAGGGCTCTCCTGAGTGAGGTCCCTAACACAGGGCACCCGGCTGCCGCTCTGCAGTACCCAGGGCAGAGCTCTGGAAGTGAAGTTCCTAACACAGGGCACCTGCCACTAAAAAGAATGGAAAGAATTCACTTTCCCCATTACAGCCTGGCCACCACCCCAAACAGCTGTTATTTTCTTAAAAGTCAAATAACTATGCTTAGTTTTCTTTTCTTTCTTTTTAAAATTTCCTAGTATCTTATGGCTTTAAAGAAAACAAAACAAATAAGGACCATCAGTTTTGGCATCTGAAACGGGGTACAGATGTCTCTAAAAACTCATCTCACACTCCACAAACCTGTGAGACCTGACTCAAAGTGCACTTTGGACCTGTGCCTCGCCGTGTGGGGTGGCAAGGACTAAGTCTGCCCAGCTCAGCTCCCCAGGAGGAAGCTTCCCAGGAGGGAAACTGCTTTACAGCAACAGCTTAGTGGTGATGGGCTACTGAGAAATGACTCGACTTTTTCCTCCAGGCTACCCTTCAGTGGGCTGGGCCTTCCGTGCTACCTGATAGGGTCTGTGGTCTGGCGATAAAGCTGAAAGAGAAGTGGTTGAGAGCAAACCAGAAAGGGGCAGGGAGGGAGTGCAAAGCATGCTCAAAGGGGAAGGGGAAAGTTGTTGCTCGCCTTACAGAGCACGCCAGCATTCAAACAACGCGAGGCTCTACAGTCCCACCACAGTTCTTGAGTACCTCCTGACACACATTCGACCGCCACTGGGGAAGGAGAGGGGGTGCAAAATGACAAAGAGCAGCAAGTTCAGGATTACAAAAGTGCAGTTGAGTGGGAAGTCAACAAAGAGGTGGAAAAGCACAAGGCTTTCTCCAGAAATCCTAAGCAGCAGTCAAGTTTGAAGAAAGAGGAAATGAAGGTGAGTTGTGTTGGGGAAGGCAGGAGAGGCGGGCTGAGGCCAGGCTGGGCAGGACTTGAACACCACACTAAGGAATTTGAACTTTATTCTGCAGGCAACAGGGAGTGGTGTGATATCGAAGTCCACACACAAAACAGTAGGACATGATCGAACTTCTGTTCTAAGGAGATCCCTAAAAGAGAGGGAAACTTAAGGTCAGGAAGGTTTGTTAAGGAGATCACGGTTAACATTCAGGTAAGAGGATGCTAACAATAAGGACAGGGATGTCACAGTGAGAGCAGACGGGAAGGCAGTGAGGACCAGCATTATGGTGCAGCGGGCTAAGCCACCACCTGTGACCCTGCCACGCCTTACGGGCACCAGCTCCCTGCTAATGTGCCTGGGAAAGCAGCAGAAGATGGCCCAAGTCCTAGGGCCCCTAAACCCACATGGGAGACCCAGAAAAAGTTCCTGGCTCCAGCCTTCTGCCTGGCCCAGCCCCAGCTGTTGCAGCCATTTGGGGACTGAACTAGTGGATCGAAGATCTCTCTCTCTCTCTCTCTCTCTCTGCCCCTCTTCCTTTGCTAACTCTGCCTTTCAAATAAATAAATAAATCTTTAAAAAAAATTGGGGCGGGGGGAGAATGGATATATGTAAGGGGATAGAGAATAGTTGAGGATAACTGTAGGTTTGAGTGACTCCATTAAGAGAAAACAAACTGGAGGGAAGGAAGGAGTAACGATCCTAGAACAGGCCCTTTAGAGAGCAACCAGATTCTAAGCTCTTGGAGTTGGGCACTGTAATTTCTGTTTCCCAAATGAAAGCATCCCTAAATAATTTAGCATTCAATGGGGACGGTGTTGCGGTGCAGTGAGTTAAGCTGCTTGCTTACGACACCAGCATTCCATATCAGAGTGCTAGTTTAAGTCCCTGCTTCTCCATTTCCTATCCAGCTTCCTGCTAATGTACCTGGGAAGGCAGCAAACGATGGCTCGACTGCTTGGGCCCCTGCCACCCACACGGGAGATCCAAATGGAATTCTGGGCTCTTGGTTTCCGCCTGGCCCAATGCCTGCTGTTGTGGCCAATAGGTGGGAACTAGTGGATGGATGATCTCCATCTCTCTCTGTGAAGCTCTGCCTTTCAAATAAACAATTCTTTTTTTAAAAAAAATAATAATACTTGGGGACTGGCACTGTGGCGTGCTGGTTAAAGCTGCCACTTGCAGTGCTGACATCCTAAATGGGTGCCAGTTCTTGTTCCAGCTGCTCTACTTCCGATCCAGCTCCCTGCTGGTGCACCTGGGAGAAAAGCAGAAAGATGGCCCAAGTCCTTGGGTCATTGCACCCACATGAGAGACCCAGAAGAGGCTCCTGGCTCTTGGCTTTGAATGGGCTCAGCTCGGGCTGCTGCAGTCATTTGGGGAGTAAACCGGCAGATGAAAGACCTCTCTCTCTCTCTCTGTCTCTACCTCTCTGTAATTCTGTCATTCAAAAAAATAAATCTTTAATAATAATAATAATAATTTGGCATTCCTTACATCAGGAGGCAAAACTTCACTCCCACTCTACAAGGAAAGTCAAGAGACACGTGTCTCATGTATTCCAGAGCCAAGGCGCAATAATGAAAAGAAAAAGTCTCTTCTCACTTCTATTTGCTAACTTCAGTTCTTATATGGACCATCAGTAGGGTCTGTAAGATTGTTACAGCATATTTTAAACAGCAAAAAAAAGACATGGAAATCAGCTAGCTTTTATGTGCCCGAATGTTGTCTTACTCTGCTAAATGTTGATGCCGGGGCTAGCGCTGTGGTACAGTAGGTTAAGCCACCACTTGCAGTGCTGGCATCCCATGGGCACAGTTCAAGTCCCAGCTATTCCACTTCCAATCCAGCTGCTAATGTGTTTGGAAAAACAGAAGATGGCCCAAGTCCCTGGGCTTCTGCCACCCATGTAGGAGACCCAGATGAAGCTCCTGGCTTCAGCCTGGCCCAGCCCCAGCTGCTGCAGCCATTTAGGGAGTGACACAGTGGATGGAAGATTTCTCTCTGTCTCTCTCTGTAACTCTTTCAGATAGACAGAGAGACAGGCACTTCCCTGTTCTTGAACTATCCGGGTGTCCCTGAGAATGATTCTGTGCAAAGCTCCACTGCTACCTGAACACCTGTGGGTTGCCTCTCTTGTTCTAGACAACCACTCTAGAACTCCAAAACTGTTTTCACAAGGAAGAAAAAAGGCTTTACAGGTTCTCTTGTACTAGAAACAGAGGTTAAGTAGGACAAAGAATGAAAACAGAGAAGGGAACAACAAAAGGAGGAAGAAAAATTAGTACAGTTCTCTTGTTTCTTTGGTTTTTTTTTTTAAGTTATTTTATTTATTTGAAAGGCAGAGTTACAGAGAGGCAGAGAGAGAAAGAGAGAGAGAGAGAGAGAGAGAGAGAGAGAGGTCTTCCATCTGCTGGTTCACTTCTCAAGTGGCCACAACAGCTGGAGCTGCGCTGATCCAAAGACAGGAGCTTCTTCTGGGTCTCTTATGCGGGTGCAGGGGCCCAAGGGCTTGGGCCATCTTCTACTGCTTTCCCAGGCCATAGCAGAGAGCTGGATTGAAAATGGAGCAGCCAGGTCTCGAACCGGCCTCCATATGGGATGCCAGCACTGCAGGTGGCGGCTTTACCTACTAAGCCACAGCACCAGCCCCTCTCTTTTGTTTAAAAAGACAAAGCGACCCAAAATAAATGAATTTGCTTAGCAGCCTGTAGGTCTTCCCACAGAGGTAGAAATGATGGGTGATATCTGACCTCTATCCTCCACAGTACACAAAAGCAGTCATTCTCTCCATGCTAAAGGGAGCTGTTGGTCACACAGGTTTTACTTATGAAAACTGATATGGAGGGGGGAACCTATTGTAATCCATAAGCTGTACTTTGGAAATTTATGTTCATTAAATAAAAAAAAAAAAAAAAGAAAGAAAACTGATAAAGCCAGGTTGAAAAAAGGAGAGACAGACAAAGAGCTTACCCAGGGGCTATTTTTCTAACAATCTCTCTGGTTTCTACCCTGGTAATGTAGGTTACCCTTCATGCTACCCTGATATATAAATAACATTCATTTCCTTTCACAGCAGACAGTCTTTAACGCTCCGCTTTCTGGGTCTAGGGGAAAAATTACTCATAGCACATTATCATTCTAAATTTGAGATGCTACAAAGCTGGCTCACTTTGAATCAACCATGGAATAAAAGAAGACACTTCAAAAGACCAAATTTTGCTCGCTATTACCAAGTGTTAAACTAGCCCAGAAGAGTCCCCGTGGGACTTCTGCGCAGCTGCTTCCTTTAGAAGTGTACAGCCGAGAATCCTCCAGAACTCAGATCCAGGTGCTCGCATGTTCCCAGAATGAAACACGATGAGCGGCTTCCACCGGGACTTGGGGGAGCTCTGAGCCCCACACAGGCTCCCCAGTGGGGTTTTCTGGACAACAGCACCTTCAGCTGCTAGACAGAAATAAGGAGGCGCTGCTCCTAAATAAGACTCCATTCTTTTTAAGGAAAGAAGAAGCCACCCAAAGTTAACAGCAATTAAGAAAAAAGCTGAAAAGCTCCCGCCTACAACAGCTCCCAGTCTAAGGCCAGTGCAGGGGCTTAGCCGCTGAAGAGGCCAAGGGAATCCATCAGAGGAACAGGCTGCCAGTCCAGAAGCAATGCCGCACCTCAACATCACAACCTCGCTCCTGGACACCCGTCAGAACCCAAACACACGCACTCCAGTCTAAAACCGGCTTCATTCCACGCCTCTCCAATTCCTACCCAGCTTGCCCTAACACTCCTGAATTTGGCAGAGACAAAGAAAGGAATGGACATTGTGGAGAGAAGCATCCAGGTGAGATCTTTCCTTTCTCTACCAAGGCAAAGGCGAGGAGTAAAGACCAGATTCGCCTTGTACCCCAAACACCTAAGCCTTCAAGGTGCCACTGCCCACGGTTTACCCTGCAAGGACTACTGTTCCTCTGGACCAATCCCGTGCTCTCTTACCACTATTTATGGAGCATCAGTCTTCCCCACTCTGACAGACTGCCAATTCCTGGGGGATACCTTGTTTCTCCTGCTATGTATAACGCAGCACTTTTAAAAGTTAATGTACTGGAACCGGCGCCGTGGCTCAATAGGCTAATCCTCCACCTTCCGGCGCCGGCACACCGGGTTCTAGTCCCGGTCGGGGCACCGGATTCTGTCCCGGTTGCCCCTCTTCCAGGCCAGCTCTCTGCTATGGCCAGGGAGTGCAGTGGAGGATGGCCCAGGTGCTTGGGCCCTGCACCCCATGGGAGACCAGGAAAAGCACCTGGATCCTGGCTCCTGCCATCGGATCAGCGCGGTGCGCAGGCCGCGCCGGCCATTAGAGGGTGAACCAATGGCAAAAGGAAGACCTTTCTCTCTGTCTCTCTCTCTCTCACTGTCCACTCTGCCTGTCAAAAAAAAAAAAAAAGTTAATGTATTTATTTGAAAGGCAGAGTGAGTGGGGGGGGGGGAGGGAGAGAGAGAGGGAGACAGAGAGATCGTCTATCCACTGGTTCACTCCCCAAACGGCTGCAACAACCAGATCTGGGCCAGATCAAAGACAGGAGCCAGGAACTCCATCCTGCTCTCCCACATGATGGTAGGAGTGCAGGTATTTGGGCCATCTGCTGCTATCTTCCCAGGCACACTGAACAGAAAGCCGGATCAGAGCAGGTGGCTGCAGCTTGAATGGGCACTCCAATAAGGGATGCTGATGTGGCAAGTAGCTGCTTGAGCTGCTGCACCACACACCAGCCCTCCATCCTGTAGCCTTCTAAAGCTGACTTTGCCTTAGGCTGGCTCCCAGGCTGCTGGGAAGTGGATATTTTGATCATACGCATATAGAAAGAACCAAATCTACTACCTGTTCCCCTGTAGAGTGGATCTGCTGGAGCACTAAGAGGGGACCCCAAGAGTTTCTCCCACCTGTTGCAGAAGATGTGTGTCTTCTCTGAGGTCACAGTCACTTGGGAAACAGAGCCGATCCAAACAGAAAAGAGGGCTTGGTGCCACTCTTACCAATCTTAAGAGGCAATTTAGCAGCTAATACTGTAAGCCCACCAACTATAGGTATTACCATGGGGACAAATTCTTCTAACCTAAAAGACAAAGCCTTGACAACCATTCCTCTCCAGCATGTGGCTAGTTTCTGCACATTTCTCAGCCAGACACAGATAGCTGGCTCCAGAGCAGGCTCACCTGACTGCTCAGGGAAGACATCCCCCTGCTAAGAGGACTCCTACAGCCTGGCTCCATGATGCTGGCTGGGAGGACGGGACCCACCTCTCTGTGCTGCCAGTGGGCTTGTCCTCTGCCGAGCCTCAGGATAACGGCAGCCTCTGGTGACCAGGCAAGGAGAGGAGATGCTCTCCATCTTGAACTTTCCCCCGTCCCTGCACCACAGCCCAGAATGTCATGGAAACTGAAGCAACAGTTATCTCAGCACGGGCTCTTCAAGCGAACTCTTGAAGCCCAAAGTGTTTGATCAGCACCGTCAGGTGCATCAGCCGCATCTTGCGGTGGCTGCGGATGGAAAGGCACGGCACTGAGGAAGTCCTGGGCTGGCCCGGCTTCCTCTGCTTTCACAAACTTGTGCAACACGCCACTCCTCCCCGCCCCTCAGCGTTCCCAAGCCTTGTAAGAGCCAGTGGAGGGCTGAGCCACACTTCACCTGGCTCCTCGACAGCCTCTTCATCCCCGCAAAGGACTGAAAAGAAGGGGACAAATGGGTGCCAGTGGCCAAACCCTAGGGCACGGCGAGGGGCGGAGCGGGGAGGGCCCACGGGGGAGTTCCTGCTGGTCTGCGGGTCATCCCTTCACACAGGACTGACCCAAATTTCAGCACTGAGCCTCTCACTCTCCCAAAGACAACTCCTCCTGGACAATGGGCCTTTGTGTTGCACAACACGATCCAACAGGGGCTGGGTGGAATAAGACCTACTCCGCTTCACCTGGAACCGCATCCCGACCCCCAGGCCCAGGGTGGTCAGGGCTGCCCCCACCTCCAGCGCGGCACACAGAGCGATCTTCCACAGGGGATGGAGGTTGGCAGAGAACCCCAAACTATGCCCCTCCCCACGCAACGGGGAGCGGTCTTACGAGTGCATCCACACCAAACTCGGTCGGACAGGGCTGAAGAGCAGGCTCAGCGGGACAGACTGAGGGCCCAGAGGTGGCCCGACCGTGAGCCAGCTACGAAGCTTTCGCAAAAAGTCCAGCCTCCGGGTCCCTGGGGCCCCCATTCCGGCCTCATGCCCGCCTGAGAACATCCCTACAGACCTGCAGCCCCAGCGTCCCCGCGTCCACAGGGCCAGGACCGCGGTCTTTGCCTCGCGTGTCCACTGGCCAAACCGCAACCCCTGCCCATCTGAGGCCGGGCCCTCCGCCCAGACCCAAATCCCCAGCCCCGCTTCCTACCGCCCGCCGGACCTGCGGAGTCGCGCTCCCGAGAGCGGGCAGCGGCAGACATTTCCCTGCCTGCTTCCTCAAGCTCTTCATGCCGCCGCCCGCCCCGCCCGCAGACGGGCTTGCCCCTGCATGCCACCTCCACCAATCGCAAGTCCGTACGCCCCATAGCTCCGCCCCCAAACAGAACGAAGCCCGCCCCCTGGCAGGAGGCCTAGCCTCCTCCAATCCCCACCGCCCTCTCCGAGATGGATACCTGCCTCCACCAATGATCGCACATCGGGGCCAGGTTCCAGGGCTCGAGTTCCAACCGCGCGGCGAGGGCAGCTCGGTGTCCGGCTCCGCGCACCTGTATCGACACAGCCACTGGAACTCGGGATCTCGGGTCGTCTCGTCGAAGCCTGCAGCAGAAACAAGTGCAAACTGAGCAACGGGCTGCATCTCCGCATGGCTGGATTCTCTGGGGAGTCTCCAAACCTGTCCCCTGCCCAAAGAGGATACGTCTGGGGTTCAAAACCAGTAATAAATATGAGCAGAAAAGGGCTATTCCAAGTCGGAGGCATCCCGCCGTTCCTGCGACCTCCTGGTGACTACATTAACAAATTGACATTTTTCATAAACTCTTAAAAGTGTGTGTGTGTGTGTGTGTGTACGAAATCTCTTTAATCCTCACAACAAACCATAGGAGGTAAAGAACTATTATTCCAAATTTATGTTCCAGGTCACGGAGCTCAGAGAGGGATTGGATTAAGAGTGTTCACCCTGTGTCACTAGTATTATTCCTCCTTACTACTTACTACTAATCATACAGTAAATCATCTTTAGTTTAATATTTGGAGATACATTTTCTCTTGCTTACAGAATAAATTTAAAACTCTAGCCAGTCACTTAAGGCTCTTGATATTGTTTCTACTTCCTTTCCCCCCAAAAGCCACTTTGCACCCAAAGACAGTTCCCCCTCCTGGCTCAGCAAGCAAAATACTTGGAGGCCCTGGAGGTTCAGGCTCCACAACAGTAGGCAGCCCTTCCCCTATTCCTTCAGAGACAGGATGTAAACTTGAAAGGAAACAGTTAATAGTTGGGGAAAAAAAAGTGTTGAGTAACCGCCTCAGACCCAGCACCAGGTGGTTTGAATTAAGTCTAAGGTCAAGGTCAAGGTTAAGTCTAAGGTCCTAGAGTGAGGAGAGATGCCAGCGATGCCACCACTGAAAAGTGAGCTGCGGCCCTTAACCACCCACAGGCTCCAGCAGCAACACCCAAGTCTCTCCTAGGAAATAGGCCCTCCAAGGAAAAGCAGAGAGCTTACTATGAAATGCACCATTGCAAGCCCCCTGGCCCCTCCTTTCTAGAAATTCTTGAATCGCCTCTGCCTCTGAGTCAAACCAGGTCGCTATTAACCCTTCTGCTATCCTGCCCTCTCCACTTGTAGAACTGCAGGAACCTTGGGCCAGCACTGTGATGTGGGTAAAGCTGTAGCCTGCAGTGCCGGCATCCCATATGAGCACTGGTTCAAGTCCCAGCTGCTCTACTTCCAATCCATCTCTCTACTATGGCCTAGGAAAGCAGTAGAAGATGGCCCGAGGTCCTTGGGCCCCTCTACCCTCGTGGGAGACCCAGAAGAAGCTCCTGGCTCCTGCCGTTGCAGCCATTTTGAGAGTGAGCCAGCAGATAGGAGACCCTTGTCTCTCTGCCTCTCTTCTCTGTAACTCTGCCTTTCAAATAAATAAAAAATAAATATTAAAAACAAAAAAACTGCATGAACCTGACTGAACTGAAGGACCCCATAAATGAAACTTGGGTTCTGTCCCAAACACGGCACTGCCAGGCACAGCTCTAAAATTATTTTCAGCATTTAAAAAAATATTTATTTATTTGAAAGGCAGAGTTACAGAAGGGAGAGGCAGAGGCAGAGAGAGAAATCGTCCATCTGCTGGTTTGCTCTCCAAATGGCCGCATGGCTGGGACTGGGCCAGACCAAAGCCAGGATCCAGGAGCTTCATCCAGGTCTCCTACTTGGGTGGCTGGGGCCCAAGCACTTGGTCCATCTTCTACTGCCTTTTAGGCATATTATCAGGAAGCTGGATTGGAAGTAGAGCAGCCAGGAGTCAAACTACAGCCCACAATGGATGCTGGCACTCCAGGCTGCAGCTTTACCTGCTACGCCACAGCACCAGCCCTTATTTTCAGCATTTATAGCCTACTGACTCATCCTTGGCTTCAACTGGTCCTCACAAAATCCTTGGATTATTAGAAAGACAAGTACGTATCTCCATTGTACAAATAAGAAAATCAAGGTCTGAATAAAATGGAGTGTCTGTATTCACTCCAGGAAGTGGTGAAGCTGGGATCAGAACTGAAATCTGGACTCTGTCAGAATCTGGGGTTCCAAGCCCAATCCTAGCATTGCGATTGATGAATGACTTTGGCTAAGTGACTTACCTTCCCTGTGCCAGTTGACTCATTTATAAAACAGAGCATCAGGGTGGGCGTTTGGCCTAGCGGGTTAAGCTGCCAATGAATATGCCAGCATCTCCCTTCAGAGTACTTGGGTTTAGTACCCAGCTCCAGCGCCCAACTCTGAATTCCTGCTAATGCAGACCTTGGGAGACAGCTGGTGATGGCAAGTAATTGGTTCCTGCTATACCTCCTGGACTGAATTCCTGGCTCCAGGCCCCAGCCCAACCCTGGTCATTGGGACCTTTTGGAGAGCAAACAGCAGATGGAAGATTCTCTCTCTCTCTCTCTCTCTCTCTCTCTCTCTCTCTCTCTCAACTTTCTCTCACTCTCTCACTGTCTGCCTCTCTGCAATCTCTGCTCTCTGGGTTCTTTTTCTCTGTAATGCCAGTGCTGGGCTGGATCCAAGTGTCTGCCAGTTCTGGGGGTCCCCTCTCACCCAGGCACCTGCCTGAGCAAGCTCTCCCCATGATATTTGCTCAGAAAAGTTGAGTTAGTGCAGTTTCCCTGCTGGTTACCCAGCTGCGGCGTGGAAGAGGAGGTAAGGGGGCTGAAAGACAGAAAGCCAAGCCTAAGAAAGAAATCATCCTCAACTCCTCATTCTCTTTCCTTCTCAGCCAGGTACCAAGCTCTAGTCACCCATTCAACGGATGTTTAATGAAGGGGCTGGTGTTGTGGAATAGTAGGTAAAGCCGCTGCCTGCAGTGCTGACATCCCATATGGGCGCCAGTTCTAGTCTTGGCTGCTCCACTTCCCATCCAGCTCTCTGCTATGGCCTGGGGAAGCAGTAGAAGATGGCCCAAGTCCTTGGACCCCTGCACCCGGTGGGAGTCCCAGAAGAAGCTCTTGGCTCCTGGCTTCAGATGGGCGCAGCTCCAGCCAATTGGGGAGTGAACCAGCGGATGGCAGACTCACTCTCTCTCTCTCTCTCTCTCTCTTCCTCTCTCTCTCTCTTTCTCTGCCTCTCCTTCTCTCTCTGTGTGTAATTCTGACTTTCAACTAAATAAATATATCTTAAAAAACAATGTTTAATGAAGTGACTACCATGTGCTGGGCACTGTCCAATCACTGGGGATGAAGCTGTGAACACAACCAAACCCGTTTCCTTAAGTCACCTTCATTCTCACCGGTTTGACCTCAGTGAGTCTCCAGTCCCCTCCACCCATTCTCATCAGCAGGGCCTAGCCTAAGCCTCATTTTTTAATGCCTGAATCACTGCAAAGCACTCCCATGGATCTCCCTGCTCCAGGCTTTCCCAGTCCATCTCAATTACAAGAAAAACTTTTGTCACTTCCAAATCTTGCCAGGTCACTCCCTGGTTTAAAATTCCTTAACAGCTCTCCACAAAATAGAGGACAAAGTTCAAGCTCTTTGTTGCCTACTTAAGATCCATCAGGAGCTGCCCTCTGCTGGCCTCTCCTGGCCGGGCTCCCTCCATCCCCTCCTCCTGCCCCAAGTCCAGTCCCACCCCATGACCAGGCCTGCCTTCCTGCCATATCTGTTTCTTCCTTATCTGCCTACGTGCAGAAAAACTCTTGCTCGTCCTCCTGCTCTCAGCTTAAACATCACCTCCAACAGGAAGCCTTTCTCGAGCCACGTGCATGGGAGAGGGTGGCACGAGCTGAGGAAGCACCAAAGCAAAGCACTCAGCATGGACTAGCATGAGCTGATCCCGGCTCAGTAGCTGAAGCCGTGTACTCAGACAAGGCCCTTGCCCTCTTGGATCCTTAGTTTCCTCGTCTGTAAAATGGAGACATTGGCAATACCTACTTTGTGGCCAGGATGAAATCTGATAGTTTGTGAAACGTCCTTGGAACAGAGAATAGCACATGACATCCACAATAAACATTAACCACGAGCCCTCTTGTACGGGAGGAGGAAACATGCTCTGAGCTCCTACGTGGTGGGCACTTTCGCATGAGTTAGCCCATTTAATCTTCACAGCACCATATGGAAGATACTCATCACTTACAGAAGCCTACAAAAGCAGGTTCAGAGAGGTGCAGTGGCTTCCCCAAAATAAGTCACATGGCTAGGGACCCACAGAGATGTTTTGTAAAGCTTCAAAACCCACGCTTTTTGCTGTAACACATTGAACATTCCTTACCTGAAATGCTTGGGACCAGAAAGGTTTTCAGATTTCAGAGTGTTTTCAGATTTGGGAATATTTGCATATACACATGTGCAACGTATTTGCATACGTATCTTGGGGATGGGATCCCAGTCTAAACGTGGAATTCATTTATGTTTCATATATACCTTACACGCATACCCTGGAGGTAACTTTATGTGATATTTTGAATACTTTTGTGAAGGAGACGAAGTTCCATGGTATGGAATTTCCTAATTGTGGGGTCACATTGGTGCTCAAAAAGTTTTGGATTGTGGAGCATTTTGGATATTGGATTTTTGGATTAGGAGTGCTCACCCTGTGTCACTAGTATTATTCCTCCTTACTACTTACTACTAATCATATAGTAAGTTATCTTTAGTTTAAGATTTGGAAATACATTATCCCACACTTACAGAATACATTTAAAACTCTAGCCAGTCATTGAAGTCCATGATCTTGTTCTACTTCCTTTCCTCCCCTAAACCACTTTGCATCCAGAGACATTTCCCCTCCTGGCTCACCAAGCAAAATTTGGAGGCCCTGGAGGTTCAGGCTCCACGACAGAAGGCAGCCCTCCCCCTATTCCTTCAGAGACAGGATGTAAACTTGAAACAGTTAAGTTATATATATATACAAAAAAAGTGTTGAGTAACTGCCTAAGTCCCAGCACCTGGTGGCTTGAATTTGCATGTGCGGTAGCTGATCCGCCACTGTACACAAACCCTCGTTTACCTACCTAGCTGATCTCCGATCTAAACAAATTCTATCCTGTCCTAGAGGCCACTACCCCTCCCACTGCTAGGCCAAAACCAGACCTTGGTGTTGGCTGCCGTGCAGGACAGGGCAGAGTTCAAGGGCAGGAGAGCCCATGATAGCAGACTTGCCTTGGTTTTAGCTTTGGGTGGCAGGGAGAAGGAAGATGGGTCTCTAGAAACTGCTGACCCTGCCAACTTGCAAGAAATTCTGCGTCATAGTCACAGTTCACTCAGTACAGCCCTGCCCAGAGCCAGGAGGGCAAAGGCGCCAGGCTGTGGTTGATACCCTGGTCGAGAAACTGTACATAGGAAAGCAGACACCATGGTTGGTGAGGGGCCTCTAGGCACTTCCGCTTCATGCCAGCAGCTTTGAGAGGGCACAGAAATTGTGCAGTGTGAGTCTCAAGGGTGGAAAGTCAACTGGAGTGACGAGTTCAGGGCCCACTCGCCCAGGGAGCCAGCGTCTCACCTACCTGGCCAGGCCCTGGCGACTTCCTGGAGGAACATCTTGGTATGTGAGCCAAAGGGAAGCTGGAATACGAGGCTGAGCTCCGCTGTGTCCAGCTGGACAGTCACATCCGAGCCTGCACAGAGGAGGCAGGGAATGAACGCTTGGCCACCAGGAGTTAAGTGCTGGGATGCATCTTAAGGCTGGAGTCCTCACAATGCGGAATCACAGCCCAGGCTCCCAAAGCCCCATCAGCCCTTGAGGGACTCGCTCAGGGCAGCTGCTGGGACTGTAAGGGAAACTTTATACCCTCAGTTGCACATCCACATCACCCTCGCTTTATGGAGGCCCTGAGAGGCAACAGGCCACCCACTGCAGCGCAGGGTGAGCTGGAAGACAACAGGCTTTATGGATTTGTAGTCTATTCCCAACCACACCCCCACCCCCCAAGTGAAATGAAAACAGCAGACGAAATGCACTGTCCCTTGGTCAGTCTGCCTGATCGAGCCAGCTGGCCACCGTGCGAGGCACCAGGAATACCACAATGGAGGGAACAGGTGAGACCTGTCTTCAGGGAGCAGGAGTGCGGGAGGCACCTTGTGCATAGCACTCAAAAACAGGTGCCGAACTAACAAACGAGCAGAAGCCATCCAGGAGAGCAATTCAGGGTGTGCGCTCCAGAGTCTGGGTTCTGGGTTTGAACTCTGGCAGCACCCTTCGCTGATTTATTTAATTTCTTCAGGCCTCGGTTGTCTCGTCCATAAAATGGAGATGGAGTGATCAGGTCACAGAGTTGTTGCAAAGAAAGTACAATACGATGTGTGAAAAACCTAGCCATAGTCCCTGCCACAAGACAATCAGGGATTAGATATTTGCTTCTATGATTAGTATCATTATTACTGCCTAGCAAAGAAGACGGACATTGAATAAGTCAATAAAAATAACCACAGCTCTGTGAGTAACCGAGAGCGGGCAGGGGTGAGGCAGAGAGGGACAGTGTGTGTCAGTGTATCAGGGAGGTGCGCACAGCTTCAGGGGTTCAGCAAAGACTTCCTGGGACAGGAAACATGTGGACTGAAGCCCTGAAGGAGAGGTGGGAGCTGGCCAAGTGGGAACAGGTGCGAGGCTTTCAGGCCGAGGGAGCGGCGTGGACAGGGGTTCTGCAGGGGGACTGTGAGGTTTGAGCAGATGGAAGCAATCCAGAGGCCTCTGAGTGCAGCAAGCAAGGGAGAGAGTGATAGGTGATGAGCTGGAGGCTGGGCAGGGGCCAGATGCTGCAGGGTCTTACTTGCCACAACGATCAGGGTATCAGGGGGCTCTTACGTCACACATTTCTCTCTCTCTGCAGGTCCTGGACCCCCTGCCCCAACCGGGACCAGACCGAGAGCACCACTCACCAAGGATGTAGGGTTCACCGTCTGGGGACACTGTGGGGGAAGAGAATGAGAATGTCCTTGGTCACTGAGCACCCCAGCCCCAACAGCATTCCTACCACCACTGCCCTCCACAAAGGCAGAGATGACTTGGGGGGGGGACCCCGAGGAGAGGGACTCACACCCCCCTACTCCTGCCGCACCTTCTTGCATCGTAAAATCCCGTGAGACCGGCACTATCTGGTCCAAGGAGACGTCGTCCCCGGTGATGGCCATCCTCCGGTGCGTGTACAGGAAGAGACTAAAGGCAGGAAGCAGAGGTGAGGGCAGACTCCACTGACTGTTCCTCGTGCCCATCTCAGAGGCCCCCAGCACTGCCCGGCACACCCCTTGTGCCATCTCTGCCTACTGTGCCCATCTGAAGCTGTCAATCTGGGGAAGAGCTCATCACTGCTTTGCTAGTGAGACGCAGAGCGGAAGTGTACTCCAGCGCGGTGTGTGATGGGAACAGCCAGCTCTGTTCTCTCTCTGAACTCAGTTTCCCCATCTGCAAAATCAGGATGCTAGGTTTAAAAGTGTCTAAGGGTCCCTCCTCTCAGCTCTGAGATGCTGGGGCTCACTGACCAGCTCTGAGACCTTTGGCAAGCAGGATTCTCCCTCTCCCCCACCCTCTCTCCCTCTGCCTTTGTATAATATGCAGGTGTCACTGCGCAACAATTGAGCACTTTCTAGGTGCCTGACGTTTTAAATGCTTTACATGTGCAAACTCACATCAGTGTGGAAAAACTGAGGTACAGAGGAGCAAAACAACTTGCACAAGGTCTTATGACTAGAAAATAACAAAATTTGAATTAGTGTTTTAAATGTCATTTATAAAAATTTCTTTATTTATTTGAAAGGCAGATAGACACACAGAGAGACAGAGATAGACAAAGATCTCCCATCTACTGTGACTTCCCAAATGTCTACAACAGCTGGGGCTGGGCCAGGCCAAAGCCAGGAGCCTGGAACTCCATCTAGGTCTCCCTCATGGGTGGCAAGGATCCAAGTTCTTGACCTTGAGGGCTGCCTCCCAGAATGCCCATTGGCAAGAAGCTGGAATCGGAATCAGAGCTGGGAGTAATTCAGGGACTCTAATATGAGATGCGGGTGTCCCAGACAGAGATTAACCACTGTGCCAAGTGAAGGATACTTGCAACACCTGCATCTCACATTAGCATGCCAGTTCAAGTCCTGACTGCTCTGCTTCTGATCCAGTTTCCTGCTAATGGGCCTGGGAAGATAGTGGATGTTGGCTCATGCCCCCAATATGGGAGACCTGGACGGAGTTCCTGGCTCCTTGCTTTGGCTGCCAGCAGATAGGAAGTCTCTCTCTCTCTCTCTCTCTGCCTTTCAAATAAATAAATAAATCATATATATATATATACACACACACGTGTGTGTGTGTATAATATAATGGTGACAAAGGAGGGAAGTTGGAGGTGGAGAGGAAGGGGTGGGAAAAGGTTGATTGATGGGCACTAGGTTATATAGGAGTAAGGAGTTCTAGGATTCTATTGTACAGTAGGGTGAAAATAAATAATGCTGCTATGTATTTCTCCATATAAAAGCAAATAGAAGGGGCTGGTGTTGTGGTACAGTGGGCTAAGTTGCCAGCTGTGATGCTGGCATCCCATATGTGGTTCAAGTGTGTTGATTCAAGTCCAGCTGCTTCACTTCCAATCCAACTCCCTGCTGACGCACCAGGAAAGAAGCAGAAGACGGCCCAAGTGCCACCCATGTGGGAGACCTGGATCGAGTTTCAGGCTTCTGGCTTTGGCCTGGCCGTTGCAGCGACTTGGGGAATGAAACAGTAGGTGGAAGATTTCTCTCTGTTGTTCTCCTCTCTCTGTAACTCTGCCTTTTATTTTTTTTAATTATTTTTTTAAAGATTTATTTTATTTATTTGACAGGCTGAGTTACAGAGAGAGGTAGAGACAGAGAGAGAAGCCTTCCATCCACTGGTTCACTCCCCAGATGGCCGCAACGGCCAGAGCTGTGCCGATCCGAAGCCAGGAGCCAGGAGCTTCTTCCAGGACTCCCACACAGGTGCAGGGGCCCAAGGACTTGGGCCATCCTCTACTGCTATCCCAGGCCATAGCAGAGAGCTGGATTGGAAGAACAGCCAGAACTAGAACCAGTGCCCATATGGGATGCGGTGCTTCAGGCCAGGGTGTTAACCCACTGAGCCACAGCACTGGCCCCAAACTCTGCCTTTTAAATAAACAAATCTTTTAAAAATTATAAGATAGAATTTTGGATATTTTCATTATAAAGAAATATTAAATGCTTGAAAGGACAAATATATTTACCTTTATTGGACAATATACAATGTATGTATATAACAAAACATCACATAGTACCCTCAAAATATGTACAATTTTTATAGGTCTGTTAAGATTTTGAAAATAAAAAAATGCAAAACATATTTTATTTATTCAATTAATTTCAGAGGCAGAGAGACAGAGAACCTCCATTACTGGATCACTCTCAAAATGCCTCCTGGGAACTCAACCTGGGTCACCCACATGTGTGGCATGAACTGAAATAGTTGAGCCAACACCTGCTACCTCTCCGGGTCTGCATTAGCAGGCAGCTAGAGCTGCGAACCAGACCCAAGCTCTCCAGGATGAAACATGGGTGTCTTAGCATCTAGGCTCGGTGCTTGCCTCCAAAGCCTAGGTTTGAATCCAGGCAGTAAGGCTGTGAGGTTCAAGATCTGGACCAGAGAGAAAACTGCCTCCTCCTGAGAAGTTTCCTCACCAGACGGCAAGGACTGCGTGAGTTGAAGCACGTGAAGGGCTTAGAACATGGTGTTCCAACACAGTATGATAATTATAACATTGATAATTAGGTGATAATTATAATATTATAATTATGGGCTGGCTCTGTGGTGCAGCCGGTAAAGCCGTCGCCTGCAGTGCTGGCATCCCATATGGGTGCCGGTTCACATCCCAGCTGCTCCACTTCCAATCCAGCTGTGTGCTATGGTCTGGGAAAGCAGTACAAGATGGCCCAAGTCCTTGGGCCCCTGCACCCATGTGGGAGACCGAGGAAGCTCCTGGCTCCTGGCTTTGGGTCAGCTCTGCTCAGGCTGTTGCGGCCACTTGGGGAGTGAACCACCAGATGGAAGACCTCTCTCTCTCTCTGCCCCTGCCCTTCTGTAACATTGCCTTTCAAGTAAATACATCTTTCAAAAAAAAAAAAAAAAATTCTGCAAGACTCAGTCCCTGCCCCAGGGGAATGACTCAAGTGCAGCCAGAAGGTACAGAGAAGAGTAACCCCACGGCCCAGACAGGCAGGGCCCAGCGCCTCACTTACGCGTGTTCCTGGTGACCGTGGTCTGGGCGGTAGCGCACGAGCCCCAGGAGGCGGCTCTGCCGGCTGTCTCCCTCACAAAGCGTACCTTGCACGGCGTGCTGCTCAGAGTCAAGGAAATGAAAGCAAGCAGAGGCCAGGCCTCTCCTGACCCAGTCTGCTCTGCCCTCCCTCTGCTCCTAGATTCACTGGATTTCCTTGCCTCCCTGAGCCTTCCCTGCCTGTGAAATGGGATAATAACCTTCAACTTGGGGCTGGAGTTTGGTGCAGCAGGTTAAGCCGACACGTGAGAGGCCAGCATCCCATACGAGCACCAGTTCAAGTGCCTCCTGCTCCACTTTTCAGCCCAGCTCCCTGCTAACGCACCTGAGAAAAGCAGCAGAAGGTGGCCCAAGTGCTTGGGCCCCTGCCTCTCACGTGGGAGACCTGGATGGAGTTCCAGGCTACTGGCTTCAGCCTGGCCGAGCCCCAGTCGCTGTGGCCATTTGAGCAATAAACCATCACATTCGTCTTTCCTTCTGTCTCTGTAACTCTGCCTTTTAAATCAATCAATCGTAGAGAAAAAAAAATACTCAACCTGACATGGAGCTGGGAGGGTAACTGCATATTTAAGGCGCTGGGCAGAGGGTCCAGGACCCAGCAAGTGCTTGATAAATGCTGGTTTCTTTCTGTCCCCAACTGTTCAGAGGGAGGAGAGTGGACAGACACCTACCACTCACTCCCAGGGCCCAGGAGCTCAGAGCCTAGAAGGATATGATGACGCAATATTCGCCCTCCGCCAGAGTGTCCTGGATGGCCACAGACTGGTCCATGCTGGCCCCTGCTGAGCAGACACCCCTGGGCCAGGGCGGATGGGAGCCCCTCTCGGCAACAAGCTACTGACGAGGTGAGGGAGCTTCCTCGGAGGACTGAGGGGCAGAAAGCAGGGGGCTTCTGTGCAGGGAGGTAAGGGAGGCCTGCCCGTCGTCCTCCTCCCCTTCCTCCTCAACTCCGGAGCAGCGGGGCCCTAGGGCTGGTCTGTTGTGCCGCCCTTGGTCTGGGAGGGATCCGGTCGCTCCTGAGTGGGGAGCAGGAGACCTGGTGCCAATGCATCTGGGGCGGGCTCTGCCTCCCTTCCCAGGGGCACAGCCAGCTCCCCTCTGGGAGGTGTCGGTGGTGTCTCCACATGGGGTTGGGGTGGGGGCTCTCTCCTTACTCTCAGGAAGGGAGGGTCCCATCCTTGAGAAGGAACCCAGTGCTGTTACTCTTTCCTTGCAGATGGGAAAAGCATCCCATGGCTCCTTGCTTTTCATCCCGCCTAGTAGGCCCCGTTGCATCAGCAAGGCGGGGGGGGGGGGGGGGGGTCCGGTCTGACAGCCACGGGACCGGATGGTGGCAGGGTGGGGGGTGTCCCAGCCCTCAGTTTGCCTGCTCCCTCCTGCCCAGCCCTGTCCTGCCTTTCCTGCCCGCACCTGCTCCCAGCCCCTTACTATTGCTGCCTACCTTCTGAGCTGTCACCGCTGGGTGCGCCCGGGACACTGCAGCGCCGGGGCCAGGCCAGCGACTACATTTCCCAGCAGCCCCTGCGCCAGCATGGTCAGCCAGCCTGCGAGTCCCAGCATGCCTGAGTTAACCCTGGTGGGTGGTGGTAGGGTACGCCCCGTCCCCGTTAACCCCTTAGGTCCTGGGGCGTTCCGGGATCCCCATCCTGGGGCTGGGTTTCTAATGCATGCCTTAGCCCCCACCGCAGGCCCTCTAGGGCATGCAGCCAAATCTCCCTGCCCTGGGCAGGAAGGAAGACGGTCATTTTTACCTTAAGGGGGAAAAAAAAAACCCAAGACCTTCCTATTTTAATTCTACCCTCAATTCTTCTCAGTGAGGCGCAGCACTGGCCTCTCCTGAACCTCCTCCCCTCTGCCCCCCAATAACGACCCTGTCCTAGCTTGACGGAGGGAAGAACAAGACTACAAGGAACTGTTACCTCCATCTTCCCACACGGAGAAAGCCAGGCTCAGAGGCTGAGCCAGGGCTAAGACCGGAACTCACTGCGAGCCCGGCTCCGGCTCCAGTGCAGTTAATAGCCACACACCGCCCGTTTCCTCCCGCAGCCCCCACCTGGCCCTGCCTGCCACACGGGGCTGCTTGAGGATGAGGGATGTGAACACACACACAGTGCTGTGATGACTGAAACTGGGCCAATACAGGGAGACGCAGCCCGAGCGTAGGCTTTGTTGGTCTGGGCCCCTCCCTCTAATTCACCCAGCAATGTGTCCTTGGCCCAGGACCTTTCTCCTTCTGGACCTCAATGTCCTCCTCTAAGGTAAAGGAGTCACTGCGGATAGACAAAAAGGGCCAGCGCTGGCGCCGGGTTCTAGGGTCATTTCGCCCCGAGCACTGGCCGTCTCCCCAGGCTGCCTCCTCCTCACCCCACAGCCTCTGAAGCCCATGGTCCTCTAACCACACTTACTGAAGGACTCAATGCGTTCTTTGAATGACCACCTCCTCTCAAGCTTTGGCCCAAACCGAAGGAGCAGCAGATGGACTTGTGCTGGGGAAGAGGTGACCATGGAGACTGCTAACCAGCCTCCTTCCTCCGGCCTTCGCTGAGTTGCTACCCCAATGACCAGCCCGATTTTGCACATGCAAAGCCTCCCCCCCCCCCCCCAAACAGCTAGCACTTTTCTTCCCAATCTTTTCCTGGAAACATCCACAGCGCAAATGGATCCCAAGTTTATTTGAATTCCGTTTCAAGGTCATGTGGGGGTGAGGGGAAAGGGGTTTGGTTCTGACCCTGAGAGAACAAGGGGAGGAGGTACCTGCAGGGGATCCCAACTGCAGACCTGCTCTGAGTCCACAGCCAGCTGACAGTCTGGGGAAAGTGGATGAAGGAACAGTGCCTACAGGATTCTGAGGTCCTCCCGCTGGGCCCGGGGTAATGCCCTGCCCCCTTTGCAGGGTACCTTGTTCAGGCTTAAGCCATGGGAAGGAAGAGAGGGGCCTTGAGCCCAGAGCTCTGGTCTTGACAAATCCCTTCTGCTAAAGATACAACTACGGGAATCGGCGCTAATGGTGGTCCTGGGGGTTCGCAGGGTCTCTCCAGTTCTGAATTCTCTCTGATTCTGCCTGGCCTCATCAGGGGAGCAGGAAGTGGAACAGGGAAGAGTGAAGGCGCAGCAGTGTGGTCGCAGCCAGGGCCCAGTGCAGGAGGCTCCCAGGAGCCCCTGGGGCTGCCTGGTTGAAGTGGGGGTTCCCATCCAGCTGGAGGCAGCTGCCTGCGGCTGAGGCTCGACAGCATTCCTGGTAGCAGGGCTGAGCCACAGCCCCACGGCACCTGAGCATCTCCGCCATGCAGGCCTGGCTGCAGCCCGCAGTGTAGCCGGAGCCGGTCCACTTCAGCTGCAAGAGATGGAGCAGTCATTCCTCCCCGTCTCTTCTGTGCTCGCAGAAGCAGAAAGCGTTGAGTGGGTCACAGGCTGAGCTGGACCTCCCTGGACTCCTAGCTGCCTCCCCCTGAGGTCAGCCAGCCCGCCACGGACATGCAGGGCAGTCAGAACAAGGGGGTGTGTCATGGAGACTTGGAAAATGTCATCTGTCGCCCTGGGTTTTGGCACCACACGGAGCTGAGCGCTAAGCTCGCTAGACCCCGGGTGGCCTGGCTCCCTGCAGGTCCAGCCCTGGCCAGACTGGCTGCTGAGCTACAGCTCCAGGCAGGAGGAGAAAGGCCTGCAGCCCTTGGGAAGGAAGGCAGCCCCATCCCTGGGGCACTCCAGGGCCCACCTCACAGAAGTCCAAGCCCTCAGGGCACACGGCCACAGCTTCCTGCTCTTCAAGGCAGTCCCGACCCAGGCAGGAGAAGGTGTCACAGATTTTCTCCTGGAAGAGAAAGCAAGGGGCAGTTCAGGGGCTGGGGAGCTCTACTGAGACTGAACAGGAGGTGAGTGCTGGACAGAGGTGAGGCAGGAGCCAGCCCAGGCCCCTGTCTGTGGCCCCATGCAGCTGGTTCCTGCCTCTACCTCCCAAAGCAACCAGGGGTGAACGGACACTCACGTTTCTACTGGGGGCTGGCGAGGTGGTGGTCACCAAGGGAGGAGTGGGAGGCAGCTTGTCCTCTGACACAGTCAGGTGGCCTTGGCCTGGGAACATAGGAGGGCTGCCTGAGGGAGGAAGCACAGGGTGCGGGGAGGGGGGGCACTTCCTCTGCCAAGCCCTGACCCCACCCTGCCCTGAGCGGAGATTATCTTGTGTGCAGGCAGCTGGCCACCCGATATCCAGCTCTGTCACCACCCTGACAAGCACTGGGGCTTCCTCTGTGCCTCCTTGTGGGGGTGGGGAGGAGCACTGGATGAGCTGGACTGGGGAAAGGTGGGGGTGCATTTGGGAGGAGAGCTGAGCACTGAAAGTAGAAAGCTTAGGCTTGGGAACAAAGGTAAGACCTCAAAGGTAACAGTGAGTCAGCAAGGTTCAGAGGCAAGGGAGTTAGTCAGGTACTCGCGACAGTGTGACCTGAGCTGAGATTTGAGAACCCATCAAAGGGTAGGCCTCAGAGCCGGGGGTTCCTGGACACGAGGGCTCTGAGCTTGTGGGTAAAATGGGGATGGGAGTTGGAGACAAGGGCAGTGGAGATGGCGCTCAGGGCCATAGGTTGGTAGGGTAGGGCTGAGCATCAGGGGTGGGGCTGTCTCACCCGAGGCTGACCCCTTGAGATCCAGGCAGAGCGGCTGTCCTGTGCAGCACTGCAGGGTGCAGGGACCTGCACTGGGCGTCCAGTGGGTGGACAGCAGGCAAGGGCTGGTATCTGTTTCATTTTCCCCCTCACAATCGAGGCTGCACTGGGCCACGTAGTAGGAAGCGTTGAGTTGAATCAGCTGGGTGAAGAGAGTGCAGGCACCTCCAGGAGTGGGGGAGAGCCACTTCTCCCAGCACCCCAAATACTGACTCCTCTACCCCTGCTTTAGTCTTTCCCCAACACCTTACTGCACCTCAAAGTTGCACCCCTGCCAACAGCCCCTCCACCCCCATCTCAGCGAGGCCCCAACCCCGCACCTGGCAATGGTGTTCCCCAGGCCCGCAGTCTGCTGTCTGCTGGGAGAACTTGGCCTCCTGGTAGCACTTGTCTCCGAAGCATTGGAAGCTGTGGCACACCTGTGGACGGTGTGGACACTGTGATCCCTGGCCCATGGGATGAAGGAAGCTTCTGTCCTCCTCCTCCACGTGCTGCTTACCTGGACAGGGGCAGGAGTCAGCTGACTTCTTGTCAGGTGCGGGGCTCCCAGTAGGACGAGCAGGAGGGCTGCTAGGAGACAAGGAAGAGAGTACACTTGCAGAGTGCACCCAGCTCGATGGTCACAGGCCAAAAAAAAGTCAGGGAAGAGTAGGGGCAGGCCACCAGTCCAGTAGCAGCCTTGAGTTAGCTTTGGTTACAGGGCCCCGGCAAGGCTAGACCGCTAGCAAGGCTAGACCACTACCTCTGATCAAAGCAGCCCTGTGGCTGCCACTGGCCACAGACATCTTCTGTCAAGGTGCAGTAGGAGCCAGAGAGTGAAGGACCAGTCCTGGGCAGCCCAGGTGATCCCTGCAAACACATTTCCATTATTGCATTATGCAAATGAATAAACTGAAGCTATGGCGCAGGCGAGATCACTCTGTAGGGAGTAAGGGGTCCCAGGGCCCTGGGTTTTGCTTCCTGCAAGCCACACTACCAGAACGACATTGAGACAGGCACAAAGGGGCCTGCATCTCACCAACAGTCCCTTTGACAGTGAATTCGCTACTGGCATGGCAACAGCAGCATCCCAGGCCTGAAGGGAGGCAGACCTGGAGCAGGTGCAGTGACAGGAAAGAGATATCCAGTGCGTCTGATCTGGCCTCATTTGCCAGAGGTGCCTCTGGAGCAGGGGGAATGGGGTGATGGACTTCTTCAGAGCCCAAGGCAAGGGAACCCCGGGTCAGAGAGAGGGTCTGAAGACAGGGCTCACCTTGTCCAGAGGTTCTCCAGGATGCAGACCCTACCCCATTCCTAAATTGGAGCTGAGCCAAGCTAGGAGGTATCATTCCCATCTTCCTGCTCACCCCTGGAAGGCAGACCACCACCCAGCCCCCATACTCTCAGGGTCACCAGTCAGGTTTCCTTGCCCTCACATCTGCAATCTCCCGTCAGTACACAGACCCGTCTCTCTGGTGGCAGCTGCCAGGAGGCTGTGACCGAGGACAGCCGCAGCGAGGACCCTCTCTGGGTGGTGGTAAGTACAATGGGGCAGTGCTCGGGACCCGGGGTGCTAGGGTGAGGAAGGACAGGACTCCTTGGCAACAAGGGCTCCTTCTGTCCCCACACACACCACTAGAACCTCAGCTTCTCTGCTGTTCCCTCCCCTCTAACGCTACCCTCATGAAACACTTCTCAGTCAGTCAGTGCCTCTCCAAAGAAGCTGCGAACTCCAAGGACCAGTAAGTTAAGGGCCCAGAGGTTCTACCCAAGCCCTGTGTCTAGGGTCCAGCCCTTTTCCTCCTCCTTGGTTTGGGCAGGGAAGGCTGGAGGGACCACTCAGGACAGGCATAGGCAGACAGCAAGGTTGGCGCAGCCTAGCTGAGTACCTCCTAGTCCGTTTCATTCAAGCTTAGTGCCCATCTGCATTAGTCTACGCACCCCTCCATGGCTACAGAGAGTATTTCCAGCGGTCCCCGTGCCACACCTCATCCCAGCTGGTGCAGAGGGTGGCCGAGTGTGGACGTACAAGTTAGGGAAGTTGCAGGTGCAGCCCCTGGAAGCTGGCAGCTGCCCCTCCCCTCCATTCATTCGTCAGCTCTGGGAGCTCCCTCTGCCGTTGCTGCCTCCAGGGACACCCAGGGGCCCCGGGTGAAAGCAAGCACAGCTGATGTCTAGGAAGGGGAGAATAAAGCCAGTCGGCAGCTCGGCAGCTCGGGCAGATCAAAGGCTCCCCCATCCCAACACGGATCAGAAACCTGTCAGGCCCAGAGGGCTTTTGGAAGCCATCAGAGGGAGGGACCGGTGTCCTCCAGAGCTCCCACGGAACAGGAAGACTCTTGTGGCTGATGGCAGAAAGGGTCACAGGCCAACTCCTACCACGAGAACTTTGGGGTAAGGCTGAGGGCAGGCCCTGAAGGCTGAGGTGGGAGAGGCAGCCATCATCCCAAGGATAAAACACAGTGCAGAGGGAGAAGGAAAATCCCAGAACTGTCCACCCCTCACTTCCCAACACACTTTCCTTCCAGGGTGTTCCCATCACAAGGTCTTCCAGCACAGATGGTGTGAGGGAGGGGACTGGAAGAAAAGACAAGAGGAAGGGGATGTCTGGGTGAGGATGGCTGATTTACTGGCTTTCTTCTTGGATACGATGAGTGAGCAGACTCCTGCTCCTGGGAGGGCTCATCTCAAGATCAGCTTCTGACGACTGGCATTGTGGCTCAGCGGGTGAAGCCAGGGCCTGCGATGCCAGCACCCCACATGGGTGTCCTCACTGCTTCCCTTGCAATACAGCTCCTGCTAATGGCCTGGAAAGATGGCCTAAGTGTTTGGGCCCCTGTCAACCACATGGGAGACCAGGATGCAGTTCCTGGCTCCTGGCTTTGACCTAACCACTATGAGCATTTGGAGAGTAAACCAGTGGATGGAAAATCTCTGTGCCTGTTTCAAATAAATGAATCTTAAAAACACACTCAAAAAAACCCAGAGCTGGTGTTGTGGCACAGATTAAGCACCTGTGACAGCACTCCATATGAGTACCGGTTCAAGTCCCAGCTGCTCCACTTCTGATCCAGCTCTCTATTAATTTGTCTAGAAAAGAAGGGGAGGACAGCACTGGTGTAGCAGGTAAAGCCGCTGCCTGCAGTGCCGGCATCCCATATGGGCGCCAGTTCAAGTCCTGCTGCTCCTCTTCTGATCCAGCTTTCTGCTATGGCCTGGGAAAGCAGTAGAGGATGGCCCAAGTGCTTGGGCCCCTGCACCCAAGTGGGAGACCTAGAAGCTCCTGGCTTTGGCTTGGCGCAGCTCTGGTCATTGTAGCCAATTGGGGAGTGAACCAGCGGATGGAAGACCTTTTTCTCTCTTTCTGTGCTTCTGCCTTTCAAATAAATAAATCTTTAAAAAACAAAAAGAAAAGCAGCAGCAGATGACTCAAGTGGTTGGGCCCCTGACACCCGCGTGGAGATCTGGAGAGAGTTCCAGGCTCCTGGCTTTGGCTTGACCCTGCCCCAGCCAATGGGCCCATTTGTGGAGTAAACCACCAGACAGCCCTCTCTCTCTCCCTATATATTTTTAACTTTCAATTAAATAAATCTTTAAAGACTGATGTGATTTCCCCTGCACCTCAGCCACCAGCTCTGTCCCCCTGGGGCTGGAGAGAGATGGCCACAGGCCCTTCCCGCCTCCTTAGGGAGGTTGCTACTGAGTTTCCTCACTTCTGGCTTCTGCTCCCAGCACCTCATCTCCACCCAATTTTTCAAGATATGCAAATATGGGCCGGTGCCGCGGCTCACTAGGCTAATCCTCCGCCTTGCGGCGCTGGCACACCGGGTTCTAGTCCTGGTCGGGGCGCCGGATTCTGTCCCGGTTGCCCCTCTTCCAGGCCAGCTCTCTGCTGTGGCCAGGGAGTGCAGTGGAGGATGGCCCAAGTCCTTGGGCCCTACACCCCATGGGAGACCAGGATAAGTACCTGGCTCCTGCCTTTGGATCGGGGCGGTGTGCCAGCCACAGCGCTGGCCGCAGCGGCCATTGGAGGGTGAACCAACAGCAAAAGGAAGACCTTTCTCTCTGTCTCTCTCTCTCACTGTCCACTCTGTCAAAAAAAAAAAAAAAAAAAAAGATATGCAAATATGTCTATGCCTGGCACACGGGAAAGTACCAAAAAATTTTTGAATGAATAGCAAACAAACAAAAGCAACTTTGGCTGAAACAGGCAAGCCCCAGACCCCCTCTCGGGCCACTCTGGCACGCATTTCACAGGATGGTGGCAGACACCTGGGCAGGGGTGGTGGGAAAACTCAGGACCGGGTCCCACTTCCCCTACATACTGTAAAGACATCCTACCAACCCCTGAGTCCTAGGTACCACTCCTAAGAGGGGGCTGTGGACAGGCAGCAGGTGCATTGCCTGGGAGGCCCCATGCTGCTACTGTTCCAAGAAGGCAGGAGGGGCTCTCCTCCCATTCCCACAGCTTTCAGTCTTCCCAGAGGGCATGGTCTCCTTGCACCTTGGGCCAGTTTTCGGTAATCGGTTTCTAGCTGTCTCAATCAGGTTTAATTATCCCCTCACCCTGCTTCAGAAGCTCAGCTCCTGGGGAGGCTGTCCAACAAAAGGGTTGCAAGCAACTCGGAAGGAAAAACACCAACCCAGGGTGAAGCGCTACAGGGTGGGCTTCCGATACCACAGACCACGGAGACTAGGGCAGTGGATCAGTGTGAGGGATGCAGCCAGCTCCACAGTGGGGGGTTTTTAAAGGAGACAGGTTAACAGTGCACACTGGTAGTCTGAGTGCTGAGGGAGAAGGGGGGCCTCCGGAGAAAAGTCCTGTTCTGGAGCAGGCCCTGGCCTTCAGATTCAAATCCTGGACCAGCTGCTCGACTTCACCCAAGACCGTGGCTATCTGGGCTTAGAGAACACAGTACCAGGCTCTTCTCCGGTCACACAGGGATCCTGAAGAAGAAACAGGCAGACAGGCTCACCAGAGACCTCCGTTCTGAACAAGCACTGCCAGGCCTTGTCCCACCGCACATCAGGCTCCTGAGGCAGGGGAAGGAGCAGGGCTGCACGTCCATTCCAGAGCAGCCCACTCCTTTCTCGGTGCCTCACTTAGTTCTTAGAAGTGGCTCTGGCTCAGCCTCCACACCCTCCCCTAGCATGTTCACCAACGGCTGATTTGACTAAAAGTAGGGTCATCTTAGGGTGATGCTCATTTGGGAAGCGGCAGCAAGGGCAGCTGGGGAAGACATTAGGCCGGATTTACCTAACACGATACAGCCTAACAGGTGCTCATTAACTCTTAATGTTAGTGAAAAATAGGCAGGAAGGCATTATGAACTAAAGGACCTAGCTAAACTTAAGTTTAACTTAAAAGACACATTCAGAACAAGGGCTGGTTTTATTTTACTACAGAACCTTTTTTAATATAAAACAAAGATAAAACACATCTCAACCCTGCAACCTGCCAGCATGCCTTGTTTCGACATGATGCATGCTTGGCAACCAGACCGTTTTGGAGCAGAGTCTTTAAGAGCGTTGGGCTGGGAGAAATAGAAAAAGCACATCTCCGGGACGTCTGGGCAAGCCCAGGAGCTGAGCTGCAGCCCTGGACACTAGAGCAGTCCTTGTCTTTTCAGATCCTCATACGTCTTCTTATTCACAACATTCCCACTGGAGTCTTCATATTCTTCCTAAAAAGGGAAGGGGGACACTGTTAGCTACTCCCCCTAGCAGAAATGTCTGGCACAATCTCGGGGTACCTGCGTGCTCCCTGGCCTGATTCCATGGCACAAACCGTGACGGGCACTACTCTGTAGTCTCAGCTGGGGTTCCAGAAGAAAAGTAAGCCCTCCTGTCCTCCAGCAGCCACTGTGTGTAATGAATGAGCTGCAGGGCTTGAAAGGGAGGCCAAGGCGGCTCAGTCTCCCCACTTCAGAGCCGTGCTGCTTTATTCTACACACGTTCTGTCCTATGCACATTTTATTCACCAGAATTCTACATTACAGCTAGAAAAGGCTTTGTTGTTAACAACAACAACAACAACAAAATACTGGAAACCACTGGAGCCTGTGGAACTTGGGGTGTCACTACTAGGCCTCACACACAGGGAGAAGTTCATAGGAAATACGCATCACCTTTCAATCTGATTTTTCTACAAGCTTAAGGAAGTACCTTCACACTTCCTCATCTCTGGAATGTTCTTGGGAAGACTACCTCAAGATCAACAGGGACACATCCTCACCCCATGCAGATACTTCCCTCGGAGGGGCTCTAACGTCTGATTCTTATTGCTACAGCGATAGCTCCGAGACCGCCTTTCACCTCGCTTCTACATGGCTTGGGAACTCTGTCACTCGACACTATCCCCACTGCCCACATCAGCACCCACCTCGGTGTCAGGCTGCCATCGCTCTGAAGCCTTCTGTAGTTTCAGCTTGGCCCACACTAAGGATGAGAAATGACCAGCAATCAGGACTGCGTGATACAACACTCCCCACCCCTGGGATTCCTCCGGATGACTCTGCCTTCGAGACTCATGCCTAGGCCAAGCTGGAATTTTGGTTTGAACCATCTACAGACAAAATAAAATCCCTTCCATTGCAAAATGTATTATTGAGATTTGCTGTAAAAGAAAAGTGCATCAAATATAACCAAAGACAACTTTAAGAACAGAGAACTGGCCAGTGCCGCGGCTCACTAGGCTAATCCTCTACCTAGCAGCGCCGGCACACCAGGTTCTAGTCCCGGTCGGGGCACCGGATTCTGTCCCGGTTGCCCCTCTTCCAGGCCAGCTCTCTGCTGTGGCCCAGGAAGGCAATGGAGGATGGCCCAAGTGCTTGGGCCCTGCACCCCATGGGAGACCAGGAGAAGCACCTGGCTCCTGCCTTCAGATCAGCGCGGTGTGCCAGCTGCAGCGTGCCAGCCGTGGCGGCCATTGGAGGGTGAACCAACAGCAAAAGGAAGACCTTTCTCTCTGTCTCTCTCTCTCTCACTGTCCACTCCGCCTGTCAAAAAAAAAAAAAAAAAAAAAAGAGAACTGGGGCCGGAGCTGTGGTGCAGGTAATCCTCTGCCTGCAGTGCCAGCATCCCATATGAGCACCGGTTATAGAACCAGCTGCTCCTCTTCCCATCCAGCTGTCTGCTGTTGCCTGGGAAAACAGAAGATGGCCCAATTCCTTGGGCCTCTGCATTCATGTGGGAGACCCTGAAGAAGCTCCTGGCCCCTGTGGCCATTTGGGGAGTGAACCAGTGGATGGAAGACCTTTCTCTCTGTCTCTCCCTCTCACTGTCTGTAACTCAACCTCTCAAATAAATAAATAAATCTTAAAAAAAAAAAGGCAAAAAAAAAAAAAAAAAAAAAGAGAGAGAGAGAGAGAGAGAGAACTAATATTCTCAAAGGAAGAAGTTAATGTAAAACAACCTTATGAGGATTTTCAGAGAAAGCAAACTGTTTTCTAAGTTCATTATAGAAGAGGAAATGAACTCCAGATATGTCAAATGTGTTTAAAGTCTACTGCATATATTTTAAAATCATCAGTGGGTTATAAAAGGTTAAGTTTAATATCATGGCCAAGGAGTCTGAAAAATAATGATTAAAAAATCCTGCCAGTGGGGAGGGTGTTTAGCTGCCTGGCTAAGATATCAGTTGGGGGGCTGATGCTGTGGAGTAGCAGGTAAAACTGCTGTCTGCAGTGCCAGCATCCCGTATGGGTACCAGTTCGAGTCCTGGCTGCTCCAATCCCAATCTAAGTCCCTGCTAATGAGCCTGGGAAAGCAGCAGAGGATGGCCTGAGGCCTTGGACCCCTGTACCTGCATGGGTGACCCAAAAGAAGCTCCTGGCTTCAGATCAGCACAGCTCTGGCCACTGTGGCCATCTGGAGAGTGAACCAGAGAATGAAAGACCTCTCTCTCTCTAACTCTGCCTTTCAAATAAATAAATCTCTTAAAAGAGAGAGAGAGAGAGAGAGAGAGAGAGGGAGAGGCGTGCCAGTTGGGACTCCTACATCCAATATCAGAGTGGCTGAATTCAACTATCTCTGCTCCTAACTCCAGCTTCCTGCTAATGCGCACCCTGGGAGGCAGCTGATGATGGCTCAAACAGCTGGGCCTCTGCCACCCATGTGGGAAACCCAGGAGGAGTTCCTAACTCTAGCTTTGGCCAGGCAAAGCCCCAGTAGCTCCTTATAAGAAACAAAGACAGAAAGAGAGACAGAAAGAGAGAGAGGGAGAGAGAAGGAAGGGAAGGGAGGGAGGGAAGGAAGGAAGGAAGGAAGGAAGGAAGGAAGGAAGGAAGGGAGGGAGGGAGGGGAGGGGAGAGGAGGATGGGGAGGGAAGTGAAGGAAGGGAAGGAAGGAAAGAAAGAGAAATATGACCACTTAACATACTTTTCATGTGAAGACATGAGATAAAAAAGTAAGGACATATAATGGGGCCGGTGCTGTGGCATAGTGGATAAAGCTGCCACCTGCAGTGCCGGCACCCCATATGGGCGCTGGTTCAAGTCCTGGCTGCTCCATTTCCAATCCAGCTCTCTGCTATGGCCTGGGAAAGCAGTAGAAGATGGCCCAAGTCCTTGGGCCCCTGCATCCACGTGGGAGACCAGGAAGAAGCTCCTGGCTCCTGGCTTTGGATCAGCCCAGCTCCAGCCACTGCGGCCACCTACAGAGTGAACCAGTTGATAGAAGACCTCTCTCTCTGTCTTTCAAATAAATAAATAAATCTTAAAAAAACAAACAAAAAAAACAAGGCCATATACTAAAACCATCATAGCTTCAGGGGAATTCAGGGGGAGTGATCAGACATGTACACAAGAAAAAACAGATATAAAAATCAAGGAAAGAACAACTTGAATCTCAAAAATGGTGCCAGGAAGGTGAATTCTTAGAACAAATGGCTGTAAGAAGTAGATAAGACAGGCCCACTTCTAGTTAAGGAAGATGACAATCAAGAGATGATAGCAAGAAAGGAGAACTACACTTCCTTCCAGTTTCTACATTTCTCATCAAGTAGAATAATCTGGACTTGGTAAGATTAGAAGAAATACCATATAAAGAAAGTTGAAGACTAAGAAGGGTGAAGAAATAATCAAAATTGTTTTAAAATAGCTGAGATCTTCTGGTGAAGATTATATGCACACCAGGAAGAACCACAGAATTCATTAGGCAAGACTCTGTCACATTCTTTGTCTAGCCCACACTGGAATCCAATCCAGAGCAGTACTAATACTGAAGGGACTGGCACTTGGTCTAAGAGGTTAAGATTAAGATGTCCATGTCTGGGGCCAGCTCTGTGGCACAGTGGGCAACTTCTCTGCCTGTGGCACCGACATCCCATATGGGTGCTGGTTCTAGTCCCAGCTGCTCCTCTTCTGATCTAGCTCTCTGCTTAGGGCCTCCCACAAGCTCCACAAAGTAGGAATCATCTATTTATTTTAAGACATTTATTTACTTATTTCATTTTATCTGAACAGCAGAGAGAGGGGGTCAGGGCTGAGGCCTGTGGTTAAACCTCCACCTATGGCACCAGCATCCCATATGGGTGCCAGTTTGTGTCCTGGCTGCACCACTTCCCATCCAGCTCCCTGCTAATGCACCTGGGACAGCAGCAGAAGACAGCCCAAATGCTCGCAGCCTTACACCCATGTGGGAGATTGGAAAGAAGCTCCTTGCTTTGGACAGGCCAAGATCGGACCTGAAGCGCCAGCATCCCATATGGGCGACAGTTCGAGACTGTGCTGTTCCTCTCCCGATCCAGCTCTCTGCAACAGCCTGGGAAAGCAGCAGAAAATGGCCCAAGTCCTTGGGCCCCTGCATCCACGTGGGAGACTCAGAAGGAGCTCCTGGCTCCTCATCAGTGCAGCTCAGGCCGTTGTAGCCATTTGGGGAGTGAACCAGTGGATGGAAGTCCTTTGTCTCTGTCTCTCCCTTTCTGTCTGTGACTCTGCCTCTCAAATAAATAAATATTAGAGAGAGAGACAGAGAAGGGGAGAAGGAGGGGGGGAGGGAGGGAGGGAGGGATGGAGGGGGAGAGAGAGAAATTGACTAACAGTTGAATAAGGGAATAAATTCTTCAAATACAAATAATGGAAAAATCATGACCCTGCCCATAATATTACATTCTTTTTTCCTCCAAAAACTTCTAAATAGCTAATGAGAATATATCAAGTTTCTTTTTTAAATCACCTTTAATGATCAATCATTAAAAAAAATTCTCCTTGATGAGATTTATGTGAAGGTAGTGTAGCACTATGGAAAAAGACGACTATCTTGGGGCAGATAGGGTCTAGTCCTGTGTTCCACTTACAAACCATGTAAACTTGGAAAAGTTGCCTAACTTCTGTGGACCTCAACTTTCCTCTTCTGAAAATGTGGAACTTTCTACCTTCCTGGTTGTTCTAAAAACTAAGTGAACAACTTTCCCGGCACACAGTAGGCACTTGATAACTGGGAGCTTATAATATAATACTAAACTCTGAAGTGCACACCATGTTTTGTCAGGCAAAGCTGTAAATACTTCACCTGTGTAATGTCATTTAAACTTGCAGAACTCATCAAAATGTAAAAAGAATTTGAAAGAATCCACTGACCAAGTCCTAAGGTAAAGATCACAAGAAATGATAGGAATCTGAAAGCAGAAAAACGTCTTTTAATAAACGAGATGGAAGGAACACTTATAGAGAGGTTAAACACAAAATAAAACCTACTGAATCATTGCGAGTATAAGAAATAAGAACTACAGTTTTTGAGACCATAATGATGTATCACCTATACATTACTCAACCAAATAAATTTTAATAAGTAATAACTGCTAGTAGATCTGGAGCCAGGAGCCAGGATCTTCCTCCTGGTCTCCCACATGGGTGCAGGTGCCCAAGCACCTGGGCCATCCTCCACCGCCTTCCCGGGCCACAGCAGAGAGCTGGACTGGAAGAGGAGCAACCGGGACTAGAACCCGGCGTCCATACGGGATGCCGGCGCCGCAGGTGGAGGATTAACCAAGTGAGCCATGGCGCCGGCCCCTGAGCAGGTATTTTTCAAAGGATAAAATGGTCAACAGATACATGCAAAGATGCTCAGGATCACTAGCCATCAGGGAAATGCAAATAAAAACCACAATAAGGTTTCACCTCACCCGTTAGAATGGCTATCATCTAATAATCAAAAAATAACAAATGCTGGCAAGGATGTGCAAAAAGGCATACCCCAGTACACTGCTGGGGGTATGTAAACTTGTATAGCCATTGTGGAAAACAGTATCGCGATTCCTCAGAAATCTGAAAACAGATCTACCATATGACCCAGCCATCCCACTCCTGGGAATTTACCCAAAGTAAATGAAATCAGCATATGAAAGAGTTGTCTGTACTCCATGGTTATATAGCAGCTCAGTTCACAATAGCTAAGAATCAACCCAGATGTCAATCAACTAATAATGGGACAAAGAAAATGGTAGTATGTATCCCATGATGGAATACTGCTCAGCCATAAAAGAACGAAATCCTGTCTTTTACAACAAAATGGTTGCCAATGGAGACCATTAAGCTTAGTGAAACACACCAGTCCCCAAAACAGAAATATCATGTTTCTGTGGATCCACCCTGTCATCTCAGAAGTAAGTTTACTGATGTCAGTTCTACTTTTTCCTTTGTTATCACTGGCTCTTAACATATTAAAATATATTCAGAAAAATACACATATGACCAATTTCTTGAAACTTTACACAGAAGGGAGCTCACAGACTCAGGTTAAAAAGTCCCATTTTATATGCATGGGACCTTTCTCAAGGAAGAAACAATCAGTACTACTGACTAACCAGCCCCTCAAAACTGCAGCTATTATATGACTATTCTAGCTTTTTCATATCCACAACCTACTGTCCTTGGAGAAGGCTACATCTGAGTAGGAGTAGGAGTGGCCACTCGGTCTGGCCTAGGGCACGGTAAACAAAGTTTACTTACAGGAGACAGCATCTTCAATCTGTGTCACATTAGCAAAGTGGGCAGTGTTCGGGATGCCCAAACACCTCATACCATGAGCATGACGCCATTCCTGAGAAAAGCAAAAGGACAATGTGACACAGGAACAGCTCAACAAAGAGCACTAACTGTTAGTGCTGTAGCACTAACACTACTCTACTTATAAATCCCAACCCGACCCTTTGCAAAAAAGAGTCCACTTATGGCAGCACCACCCTTGCATTTCATGTCTGTAAACACGTGGGTGTGACCGACAGCAGTGATATTTCAGAGCAGCACTGCACTGTCTGACTCACTGGGCTGCTCCACAAAACCCAGAACTTGTCAAGTAGTCTTACGATCTCTGGTCAAGACCACGACTGCAACCAGTTACCTCCCAGGCTGTGGGAGGATCTGACTTGGCATCAGTGATCTCCAGCACCCACATGAGTGAAGGTTATGGTGGCAGGTCAGCACCGTCTCCATCTAAGCAAGTAGGGCTGTTTATCATGCAGGAGCAAGGAGAGACACTGATGCAATGAGTTTTGGCTCAGGGATGGTAAATGCATAGTGTTGAGAAAGATTCAGAGCCTACTTAGGGGCTCAGCCAAGAAGATCCAGGATCAATTAGCAATATGCGTGTCTGAGATAGGAGTTTATATAACTCCTCATCCTTTGTCTAGCATAAGTCTTTTCCATTCTGTACAATTACCTTCCAAGTACTAATAACTGAAGACAGAAACAAGACAAGTATGAGCCCACTTACTAGAGTACCACCCAGATAATGACTTGTCTCAAGAACGGCTTGGCAGGGCCAGCACTGTGGCGTGGTAGTCTAAGCCTTCGCCTGCCACACCAGCATCCCATATGGGTGCTGGTTCAAGTCCCAGCTGTTCCACTTCTGATCCAGCTCCCTGCTAATGGCCTGGGAAAGCAGCAGAAGATGGCCCAAGAGCTTGGGCCCCTGTACCCATGTAGGAGACCCAGAAGAAGCTCCTGTATCCTGGTTTCAAATTGGTCCAGCTCCAGCAGTTGTGGCCATTTGGGGAGTGAAGCAGATGATGCACGATCTCACTCACTCACTCTCTGCTCTTCAAATAAATAAATCTTCAAACAAACAAACACCAAAAAGCTGGCACTGCTGCCAAAGGTCAAATGCAATGAGCTAAACCCATCCTTTTCCTCTTCTGGTTAGCTCTAGACCCTGGTGCTCCTCTCATGCTGCTCTAATCCTCCTTCTAAAAGTCTCGAATTTTCACTTCAGTTTCCAAGAGAAATGACTGAGCTCCTTACAGCAAAGTGCCGCTGGAAGGCCTTGGGCCCTCGGTAGGTGTAGTTTCCGCAGATCTCGCAGTTGTAGTTGATATTTAGGCCATGAAGCTTATACAGCCAGTATGGAATGGGCTAAAAGAAAATAGGAAACATTGTTAGTGTACTAAGGCCTGCACCTGTTCTAAACAGGCAGAGGTGGTGTGGGAACTTACTTTGCCATCCCAGCCAAGCGGCAGGTTTTTGGGGTTGTAAATGATCTCATTCTCTTCATCCTCACTCTCGCTCTCACTGATCTGTTCCTCCTCCTCCTCCTCTCGCTCTTCTCCTGTCCTTGCCTGCTTGCGCTGCACATTCTCATGAGTAAGCTGTCGCTGTTCCTGAAAGAGGCCCATCACTTACAGTTAGAGGGCAGTCACACAGAAGGGAAACTTCCTATCTTCTGACCCCTGCTGACTCCTCAGTTCCAAGAAGAAGGCTCTTTCGTATAGAATAGCCTGACCTGATTACAAAGGGAAATGTCCGAAGCTTTACATCTTTTGCCTCATTACTCATGGGACTGCAGATTCGCCCAGAACAACAGAGAACTAGATCTCAGCTCCTGTGCCTCTAAAATACTTCCTGAACCAGTGTTTCTTCCTCCTTCCCGATGTTGTGCCCTCACCAAGTGATCTCTTTCTAATTTGCCAAATTTCCCATTCTAGCGTAGTTTCCATTTTGCTGCCAGATTCACCTGCTAAAAACCAAACCTAATGGTGTATTCTCCTGCTTAAAGAAGGTTTACTGGGTACTATAGTTTGAATGATTTGGTTCCTGAACTCATGCAGTCACTTAAGTCCCCAAATAGAAAGTTAATGCTGGGGCCAACATCCCATATGGGCGCTGGTTTGAGACACGGCTGCTCCACTTCTGATCCAGCTCTCTGCTATGGCCTGGGAAAGCAGTGGAAGATGGCCCAAAGCCTTGGGGCCCTACATCCACATGGGAGACCCAAAAGAAGCTCCTGGCTTCGAAACAGTGCAGCTCTGGCTATTGCGGCCAACTGGGGAATGAACCAGCAGATGAAAGACCTCTCTCTCTCTAACTCTGACTTTCAAATAAATAAATAAATAAATCTTTAAAAAAAAGAGAGAGAGAAAGAAAGAAAGAAAGTTAATGGTACTAACAGTGTGGAATCCAATTATGGTGTTTAGATGCTAGGCCTCCTTCCTGGGAGGTCTTTAGGTCCTTGGGGGTATGCCTTTGGAAAGTAACTTTCACGAGACAGGTAGCTACAAAAGCCTGAGTTAGGCCCAGCGGTTGGTTCTCTGCTTCCTGGCTTGCCGGGTGATCCCTTCTCTGCAGGCATTTGGCCACCTTTACCAGATGCCCTATCAATGGGGCCACCCCATCTTGGACGTGAACCTCCAGACCAAGAGCCAAAATAAACCTCATTCCATGGTCAGTAGCTTGTGTGAGGTATTTCAGTCCAGCAACATTAGCCTGAGTGTTGCAGCTTCCTATTGTTTCCAGGACAAAAGCCAAATTTCCATTATAACTCTCCGGATTCTTCTCTGATCACTCCTTCCCTCACAAGGCAGACTTTACACTGAACTTCTCATGTCCTAAACATATCATTTCCTCTCACAGTGTTGACCACTGTGTTTGCTGCTTCCTTTACCTGAAACATTTTTCCTCTTTCTACTTAGCAAGCAAACTCAACTTCAGTTGTACCACATCATACTGCTACTAATCTCCCCAAACACAAAGTGGATTTTTCAAGGGGAAGCTGTGTCATAGTTATATAACTGTATTCAAAAATTTAGTGTAATGCTTGGAAACTGACATAATAATAAATGGTGAAATAATGGCAAAAAACCTTATTAGTTCCTAGGAGAGTAACCTCTGGAAATCATTCTGCTGGAATTACAGAGAATGGTGCCACCTCCTGGAGGGAACGTAAAGTGAGCTCAAAGGAGGGACGGAGCTGTGAGTACACCTTCTGGGAAGGGCAGGATGGCCTCTGTGCCACTTCAGGGGACTGGCAATGTAGACTGCTGCTCACAACAGCACAGTCCAGTATACCGGGCCAATGTGTATGCTCTACACACGTCTGGCTAGCCTTTCAATGACAGCAGTCGTAATAAAACCAAAGGTGACTAATTCTATAGCTATTATACGGCTGGTCCTCAAACAAGGGCAGAACAAAACTGTCTGACAGCTGAACAAGTTATCCCAGCCAAAGCCATTCACTTACTATAGAGAGGCCCTGGGGCCAGCGCTGTGGTGCAGTGGGTTAACGCCCTGCTTGAAGCGCCAGGATCCCATATGGGCACCGGTTTGAGACTCGGCCGCTCCACTTCTGATCCAGCTCTCTGCTATGGCAGAGGATGGCCCAACTGCTTGGGCCCCTGCACCCGCGTGGGAGACCCGGAAGAAGTTCCCAGCTCCTGGCTTTGGATCGGCGCAGCTCCAGCCGTCGCGGCCAATTGAGGAGTGAACCAGCGGATGGAAGATCTCTCTCTCTCTCTCTGCCTATCCTTCTCTCTCTGTGTAACTCTGCCTTTCAAATAAATAAATAAATCTTAAAAAAAAAAAAAACAAAAAAACACAACAACAACAAAAGAAAAGAAAAGCAAGGCCATGTGAGCAGCTGAAAGCTGCACAAAGCGCACGCAGCAGAACGCAGCAGAACGGCTGGTCTTCTGGAGGACTCCCAGACACCGAGTACTTGCTCCAGACAAGTGCTGCACCCTCTCTTACACCTTCTCTTCCCAGAAAGGCAGCTATTAAGGTGCTTCAAAAAATCCATGGAAAATAGAATTAAAGCAGGAAGTTCATTTTGGTGTAAAAACATTTGAAAGCCACATATACAAAGGGTCTTCAAAAAGCTTATTATGGAGGGGAAGATGTTTGGCCTAGTACTTAGGTCCCCATTTAAGAAGCCACACTGGAGTGCCTGGGTTCAAGTCCTGGCTTAATTCCTGACTATAGCTTCCTGTTTATATGCACCTTGAGAGGCAGCGATGAGGCTCAACAAGTGATAGGGTTCCTGCCACCCACATGAGAGATTAGGACTCAGTTCCTAGCTTTGGCCTGGGCCAGGCACTGTGGGCATCTAAGGAATGAATCAGCAGATGGGAGGTCTGTCTCCCTCTCAAATATATATAAAAATCTATTTTACAAAGGTCATGGAAAATGAATAGTTTGAATAAAACTATGCATGGATTTTTTTTTTCAACTCCACACTCTTTATTCTCCTGCCCCTGTACCATGTCCTATGCATGGATTTTTTTAAAGGATTTATTTATCTGAAAGAATGACAGAGAGGAAGACAAAGAGAAAGAGCTCTTCCATCTGCAGGCTCATTCCCCAAATGCCCACAACAGCCAAGGGGGGGCCAAGGCTAAAGCCAGGAGCCAGAAACTTCATTCAGGACTCTCATATGGGGGGCAGGAACCCAAGTACTTGGACCATCATCTGCTGCCTCCCAGGTACTTTAGCTAGAAGCTAATCAGAAGATCAGAAAGGTGGGGTGGCTGAGACTTGAACCAGACACTCTGGTATGGGATGTGGGCATCCCAAGTCAGGGCTTAATTCATGGCACCACAATGTCTACCCCCATGCATGGATTTCAAAATTTCTATGCGCCAAAATAAACTTATTTTTCATGTCATTTTCCCACGGATCTTTTGTAGTACCCTTGTATTTTCCTCCTATTCCTTTCCCTACTTTGTCTCTGAAATAAGAATCTTGGTCACACCAGGACTTTTTCTATCTCCTCCTACCCACCCTTTAGCTTCTTCAAAGACTAAAAAAATAAAAAACAAAAACCAAACAAACAAAAACAAACCCTAAGCTGGCGCCGCGGCTCAATAGGCTAATCCTCCACCTAGCAGCGCCGGCACACCGGGTTCTAGTCCTGATAGGGGCGCCAGGTTCTTTCCCGGTTGCCCCTCTTCCAGGCCAGCTCTCTGTTGTGGCCACGGAGTGCAGTGGAGGATGGCCCAAGTCCTTGGGCCCTGCACCCCATGGGAGACCAGGATAAGTACCTGGCTCCTGCCTTCGGACCAGCACGGTGCGCTGGTCACAGCACGCCGGCCGTGGCGGCCATTGGAGGGTGAACCAACGGCAAAGGAAGACCTTTCTCTCTGTCTCTCTCTCTCTCACTGTCCACTCTGCCTGTCCACACACACACACACACACACACACAACAAACCCCAAACACGGAGGAGTGCTGTACCACTAATTTTCTGGCCCAAGTTTGTCACAGTCTTCTGAATTTGTCACTAAGCCTCCTCACGGTGAGTCACATCTGAAACGCTACTGCCGTGAGCAGCCTTTCTGTCACCTGCCTCTGAGGACCTATTTGCTGGCTCACTGGTGTGATTCTGGAGGCCACACTGAGAGGGGAGTCTACGCTCGAGCCAGAGCCTTGCAAGAATGGATCAACCTTGGGGATATCACCTGACAGCAGAATAGAACTTTCTGAAGCGCCAAGGACCCCAAGAACCCTACTTTGTTCTCAATCAGTTTAATAGCATCCCCTTCCGAATCTGAAAAAATCTGAAAAAAACATCCTATACTTTGTAGATTTACAACTCTCCAGAGTCAGTTACTCACCCCAAGGATTTCAACATATTCATAGATCTGCGCTTCCAGGAAAGCAATGTCTTTGTTCCTCTCAGTGTCTCTGAGAACAAGAAAAACTGGTATCACTCAAGGGTTCTTTCATTCAATGCTTTACTCTCTTTAACTGGGAATATCCATTCACAGCTATATTAAAAATTAGAAGCACATGAGAAATCTTACACTGTGAGAGCGCACTGTTCACCTCTGGACTCCCTCACAGGAACATTGAGGGTTTTTTTTTTTAAAATATTTATTTATTTATTTGAAAGTCAGAGTTACACAGAGAGAGGAGAGGCGGAGAAAAGGAGGGAGGGAGGGGAGGAGGGAGAGAGAGAGAGAAAGAGAGAGAGAAAGGTCTTCCATCCGCTGGTTCACTCCCCAGTTGGCTGCAACGGCCGGAGCTGCGCAGATCCACACCCATATGGGATGCTGGCACTGCAGGTGGCTGCTTTACCGGCTACACCACAGTGCCGGCCCCAAGGTTAGTTCTTGGAATTGGACCTCCTCTAGAAGGTGAGAGTCCTTCCAAGACCACTGAAGTTCCCACTATTCTAACGTACAAATGAACGAGGCGTAGAAGAGTGTGCTCTGCGGCAACGACTCTGCTACTTGGCTACTGTGAGGCAGTGGACAGACTCCACAACTATCCTTGAATCCTTATCTGCCAAAAATGAGAAATCACTGTAACACTGCTTTTCAGGGTTGCCGTGAGAATTAAAATATCCTAGGGTGGGCATCTGGTCCATCAACGAAGATGCTTTTTGGGATACTAGCATCCTATACCAGAGTGCCTGGGTTTGCCTATCAGCTCCCAACTGTACTTCTTACTGACAGAGACCCTAGGAGAGAGCGATGGTGACCTAAGTTCCTGTCACTCATGCAGGAGATCCAGATTCAGTTCCCAGCTCCTGGTGTTGCTCCCCTAGTCTTTGCAGGCAGCTGGGTAGTGAACCAGCAAGTGCGAGTTCTCTCTCTCTGGCTCTCAAAAAACAAAAAACCCTGTAGCTCAACTGTCTTTGTAAAAATAAACTATTTAGAGGGGCCAGCACTGTAGTGTACCACATTAGGCATCCTGTATCAGAGCAGTGGTTCGAGTTCTGGCTGCTCTACTTCCAATCCAGCTCCATGCTAATGAGTGTGGGAAAGCAGCAGAAGACGGCCCAAGTGCTTGGTTCCCTGCCACCCACGTGGAAGACCTGGATGGAGTTGCAAGGTCCTGGCTTCAGCCTGGCCTAACAGTTGTGGCCATGTGGGGACTGAGTCAGCAGAAAGAACATCTCTTTCTCTGTCTCTTCTTGTCACTCTGCTTTTCAAATAGAAAAGTTAATCTATAAACAAATAAACCTAGAAACATATTTTTGAACTTATTCAGTCTTATAGCCTTCAAAACCTATTCAGATAACACTAGTTCAACATCAAACTTCAGTGCTCTCAATTACGGGAGTATAGATTACACTTGGTTTCTACCAACAGTGGCAGTTCTCTGCCAATAGCAGAGATAAAGAGCACAATGGATCTCCATAAGCCAATTAAAGTAATGAAACAGGCTTTGAAATCCATTGCAAAAATTCTGCATGAGAATAAAATTTAAAATCCACATGTGAGCCGGCACTGCGGCTCACTAGGCTAATCCTCCGCCTTGCGGCACCGGTACACCGGGTTCTAGTCCCGGTAGGGGCGCCGGATTCTTTCCTGGTTGCCCCTCTTCCAGGCCAGCTCTCTGTTGTGGCCAGGGAAGTGCAGTGGAGGATGGCCCAAGTGCTTGGGCGCACCCCATGGGAGACCAGGATAAGTACCTGGCTCCTGCCATCGGATCAGCGCGGTGTGCCGGCCACAGAGCGCCGGCAGCGGTGGCCATTGGAGGGTGAACCAACAGCAAAGGAAGACCTTTCTCTCTGTCTCTCTCTCTCTCACTGTCCACTCTGCCTGTCAAAAAAATAAAAAATAAATAAATAATAAAAAAAAAAAATTCACACGCAAAGGCGCCATTTAGCCACTCACCGCTTGGTGCCCTTTGACTTGGGATTTTTGGCGAAGAGAGAGGTGTCAAGGGACTCCAGGGACTTTCCTTTGGTGCTAAACAGCCTCTGGGCTCGCTCTTCGAGAGTTCTAGAGACAGGAGGAACAAAGTATTACAGGGTTACTTCATACCATACATGCTTGCTTGTTTTTACAGTAAGTGATGATGGGAAAATATACAAAAAATACTTAGAAAATCACGTAAACATGTGCACACTAAGTAGGAGTTTTGATAGAAAAGTCATTCTCTTACCCACCACATTTCAGGCCTAAAGCTAAGAGGGCAGATTTCAGTCTGTCCAGACCCAAGGAGGCCAGCTCCTGCATAAATGAGAGAGACAGGTTCCAGTAACACAGAACTAGATTTTGGGCAACAACAAACGAAAGCTGGTGTGTGGGTGCTCCTGAAGTTGGCAGGGCCACGCAGCCCAGAGTCAATCTCCTTGAGGAAGTGCAAAGCCTCCACAAGACTGACTCTGTGGTCATGTCCAGACAGAACCATCTGGTAGTGTTCCATTCCTTCCACCACAACCTAATGTAGTTAGAATTAGTCCTTTTTGGGGCTGGCACTGTGGTGTAGCAGGTTAAGCCACCGCCTGCAATGCTGTCATCCCATATGGGTGCTGATTCAAGTCCTGGCTGCACCACTTCCAATCCAGCTCCCTGCTAATGTGCCTGGGAAAGCAGCGGAAGATCCCCCAAGTGCCTGGGCCCATGTGGGAGACCCAGAAAAATCTCCTGGCTTCAGCCTGGCCCAGACCCAGCTGTTGTGATCATTTGGGAAGTGAACCAGCACATGGATGAGTTCTCTGTCTCTCCCTCCCTCACCATAACTTCAAGTAAATAAGTAAATCTTAAAATTAAAAAAAAAAAATGATTGCAGCATAATTCACGATAGCTAAGATGTGAAATCAACCCAAATGTCCATCAACTGAAGAATGGATAAAGAAATTATGGGATATGTACACCTTGGAGTACTACACAGTGGTTAAAAAAAAAAAAGGGAATCTTGTTTGCAACAAAATGGATGAAACTAGAATACATCATACTTAGTGAAATAAGCCAGTCCAATAGGACAAATACTGTATGTGCTCCCTGATAACTAACAGAGCACCTAAAAGGTAATCTATAGAAGTGAAATTGACACCTTGAGATACAATGACTTTGAACAGCCCTTGTCAACTGCTGAGGAACATTTTTTTCATACTATTCATTAAACTCTATACTAAGAGTTAATCGTACGTGTATAAAGTTAACTGAAAATAGATCTTAGTGGAAAATAAGAATGGGAATAGGAGAGTGAGAAGGAAGTGGGGTGGGTGTGTGGATGGGAGGGTGAGTATTCTGGGAAGAATCACTACGTTCCTAAAGTTGTACTTAGGAAATGCATGAGGTTTATATTCCCTAAATAAAGGTTTCTGGGGAGAAAAAAAATTACTTTCAAAGCTGTGAATTTATTTTTCTCTTTCCACATTCTCTGTTAACACCTGGTCCCAGAAAATGGTGCCCTAAGATAACGCGTCCATGGCATTAAAGCAGGAGAGTGTGTGGCTGTTTTCAAAGATGGACAGATCAGAGATGCTGCTGACAAAAACCTACCTCCCAGGAGGAGAATGCAGACAGGTCAAGATGGGCCCCAGCATGGGTCAGTGCGCTGCTTGTCTCTTTCTGGCAAGAACAATGATGTTTGTGAAGATCCAGGTTTAGGACCAGAGTAAGGGAGCTGTTTACATTAAAAGGTGTTGGTGGGTCCCTTTTTTATACACATTTATAAATAAGGAGTGAGTTTTTACACGAGCACAGAAAAAAACAGAAGGTACATTTTCTCCCTGATGGATCAGGCAACATCCCCAGGAGTGAAAACACCGATCATCATCACATAATTTAAATGAACTTTGGTCAGCAGGGCTCAGTCAACGGCAAATGGGCCCTGACAAACCTTGTTCCAACGTACACAGAGCAAACCGAGCACACCTGGTAGGAACAACGCCTCACGGCCACAACTGATACCAACAACATCCTAATGCCCTGGGTGGAGGTAGGGAATACTTTTTCTGCCAAGAGCCATCTGGATATTTATAACATCATTCTCAAGCCATCCAAAATCATCAACTTAAAAATTAGCCTGTTATAGAACTTCAAGTTCCACCCACTGCTGCCTTGGCAGGGCCAGATCAAATGATTTTGTGGGCCTCATACAGCCCATGGGCTGGATTTTCCCCACTCCTGCCCTAAGCAGACACTCAAGATTAAAGGAAAATAAACCCAAACCCCACTGGAGCTCACCGGCCAACCAGGAAAGGTACCATTCTCCCACTTCTTCTCAAACTCAGTCTGAATCTTTCCAAAGAGTTCATTCTGATCTTGGAGGGGCTTCACGCGATCTGTGTAATCCTGAAGGTACTCAAGCAGCATCTCCAGATACCTGACACCACAGACAGCAAACGGTTCTGTTTTCAATACATCGCTATGCTCTCTGTAGTATACTTACAATTCTAATAGTGCTAGTTACTAAAGTAATAACTCATTTTTAAGTTTACAATTGACGTTCCCCCACCGTATCATTTTGATTGATTTTTCCTACCTGCTTTCATCCTTGTGACATAATGTCAAGCACTAAAGTCTTAATTAACTCTTACAGAAAAGATTGCAGGTAAAAAGAAAAACACAGGGAGCTAAGGATGCAGGCTCACTAAGCGGTGGCATAATTAGCATAAATGTAACTTTTCATTTATACAGCAGACCCAGGCCCCTCACTTAAGCCACAATCTGAGAAATTTTTCTTCTCTAAACTCCAAAAACCGAAGTTTCTGAGTGAGAGACTTCCTTCTACAATAAGACAAAATCAACAACAGTACGGGCGTGAAATCGGATGTGCCCACAGACACATGCTTGCCCAAAGTCAGTGTACCACAAATTCTTTAAAACTGTATCATTTACAACCCTAACCTGCAATAAATCTGGAAACCATTCACGTTTGCCTTTCCAGCAGAATTCAGAACGCTTCCCTTGAACCTTCACAGTATCTTCTAATACAATCAACTAGAGCCCTGGCAGCTACTAACGCTTACCTCTTATACTCCGCATTCTTCCTTTCTTTAGGAATGTCAAATAACTGGTCAAAAATAGACAGGTATGTGATATAATCCAGCTTCTGCAAAGAGGGGGAAAATGGAAAGAGATTCAATTAAGCATTTGCATCAAACTGATGTAATCTTCAGTAAGTGAGATCAAAATTGAGTACTTTCTAAGAAAGTAACAAGAGTTGGCTATTTCAGTCTCCCCCCTACCTCCACCATGGATCAGTCCCCAATATTAGAGATATTTCCACTGGACTCAGTGGAAGGCCAGCAGACACACCACAACTCTACAATGTCAAGATCAAGTTAATGATCTGAAAAGGGGAATTTTTGGAACACTGCACGCCAGAATCTTGGCTGAAGACTTTAACAACCACTACATCCTAAAATAAGGTGCTGAAAGGTACTACTTGTTCATTCATGCACTCATTGAGCATCTTTGTGCCAAGCATGGGGGATGCAGAAGATAACAAGACAGGGTCTGCCATCACAGAACTTAAAGTTGTCACGCACTGTGGGGACATTTCCTCAGAATTTCTTGAGGGAGGAACTTAATCATACTCCTATGTATGGATCACAAAAAATTTTATCCCAAAATAACCTTTCTTTTAATTCCATTTTCCACAAATTATTTGAAGTAAACTTATATACCTTCTTGTGAACTGAGATGGTCATAGTAATCATCTGTTTGCATGAGTAATTTTAAAATATCTTTTAGAAAAGACATTAAACGGGCTGGTGCTGTGGCGTAGTGGGTAAAACCACCACCTGCACTGCCAGCATCCCATATGGCTGCATTTCAAGTCCCAGCTGCTCCACTTCTCATCCAGCTCTCTGCTATGGCCTGGGAAAGCAGAAGATGGCCCAAGTGCTTGGGCTCCTGCACCCACGTGGGAGACCTAAAGAAGCTCCTGGCTGCTGGCTTGAGATCGGCCCAGCTCTGGCCATTGCAGCCATTTGGGGAGTGAACCATAAGGTGGCAGAACTCTGTCAGTAACTCTGCCTTTCAAATAAATTAATAGTAAAAAAAAAGACATTAAATAGCCCTCTGCCAGCAGAGATCATGCTGCTGTATTTTCCACGCACTTAGTATCATGTGTGCCTATCACTAGTATTGTGTGTGCTTCATTCAAGAATGTGATATGTATTTCTGAGTTTATGAAAAGTTTAGTTTTACAAAGAAAACAATGTTTTCTGTATTAAAAAATAAATACACTTAGTGTGTAGAAATTATTGTAGAAATCTTTCATTCTGAATGCTGCTTCATTCCAGAAAGCAGGCCGCCGCTTTGCTGTTTCTAAGCCACTGTAACGTGAGGCGTCCAGTGTTCCCACAGTCCTGACCTCTGCTCCAGAAGCAGAACCTCAGCGCCCGCAGGCCTTACCTCAGACGCCTTCAGGTTAATGTACTTGAGGTAACAGTCATGGAGGTCCAGGTAGCGACCGTATCCCTCTTCATCCGTGAACTCCACCAAATCTGAAGGAATCAGAAAAGGCCAATGCCACTGCAGCTCACTTGCTTGTACGACTTTTCAGATGGACTGCTTCACTCCCAGTTCCAGGAGGCTACCCTTTACCCCCATGTCCTCCTCTCTGCTCACGGAGTGAACACACCTCAGCTTTCCAGGCCACTGAATTCAAGCTACCCTAGCACAAATGGACATGTATTTTGTTCATGGCCAGCTCAGGATATCAATCTCAGCGAGAAATCAGTAAAGGGAAAACCAGCAAAAATAACTGGCTACCAACTTCTCTAGGGCCCCGTGGAGCCGGAGAGCAATGCTGAACTCCACTTACTCTGTGCCTCTTCACTTGGATTCTCTCGAGCCTTCAGGAGCTCCTCAAATTCCACTGACATTGGCACACAGATCTGAGGAAAAGAGAAGTCAGGGGGATTTTTCAATGTAAAAGTGGCAATGTCACA